>NW_028248858.1:100000-827500 GCF_964263255.1 Lissotriton vulgaris | reverse complement strand
ATCGCAAGACCACACGGAGGTCTGTCTGACCCTCTCCCTACTAATCCGGAGGAAAATTACCCCCCTTTCTTGTAATCCGTGCACTTGAGGTGACAGAGGGGACCTAAGGCGCGAAAGTGCCCGACCTCCTGGAGCCCTCGCTGGGATCCGGGAGGCAAATGGCACCTCATCGGGACTTCCAGGGAAGTTCGGCCATCTGGTCGCCCCCATAGGAAAGCATTGCCGGAGACCAGATGGCCGAGGCGATCCTGGAGACCAGATGGCCGAGGGGATCCTGGAGACCAGATGGCCGAGGGGATCCTGGAGACCAGATGGCCGAGGGGATCCCAGAGACCAGATGGCCGGGCACGAAAGTCAAGCCAGCCTATGTCACTCTATGCCCCAACGAAAAAGTGAGCTGGCGTCAGGGAAAGGGCGGGTTGGGGACCGGAGGCCCAGGGCCTAGCACCCGACCCGGGGCCCGGACGGGCCCCTGGACCCAGCCTGGGCTCTAATGCCCGGAGACGCAGGGGAAGCCTCCCCGGGCCCTCCGGACCCCGTCCCGGGCACCCTGCCACGCAGCAGGACCATGGACAGAGCCCGGGATGGGGAGGCCGCCCTCCCCGGGCCCTCGGGGGGCCCCGGCCGGAGCTGCTGAACTCAGCCGAGCGAGGGGAGGCTTCCTGGGCACAATGGAGCCCCGTCCCGGGGCTTTGGCAGTGTGGCATGTCGGTGGATGGGGCCCAGGGCCGTAGCACACAACCCGGGGCCCGGCCGGGCCCCTGGACCCAGCCGGGGCTCCCGGGCCCGGAGGCGCTGGGGGAGCCTCCCCGGGCCCTCCGGACCCCGTCCCAGGCACCCTGCCACGCAGCAGGACCATGGACAGAGCCCGGGATGGGGAGGCCGCCCTCCCCGGGCCCTCAGGGGCCCCGGCCGGAGCTGCTGAACTCAGCCGAGCGAGGGGAGGCTTCCTGGGCACAATGGAGCCCCGTCCCGGGGCTTTGGCAGGGTGGCATGTCGGTGGATGGGGCCCAGGGCCGTAGCACACAACCCGGGGCCCGGCCGGGCCCCTGGACCCAGCCGGGGCTCCCGGGCCCGGAGGCGCACGGGAAGCCTCCCCGGGCCCTCCGGACCCCGTCCCGGGCACCCTGCCACGCAGCAGGACCAAGGACAGAGCCCGGGATGGGGAGGCCGCCCTCCCCGGGCCCTCAGGGGCCCCGGCCGGAGCTGCTGAACTCAGCCGAGCGAGGGGAGGCTCCCCGGGCACAACGGAGCCCCATCCCGGGGCTTTGGCAGTGTGGCATGTCGGTGGACGGCGCCCAGGGCCGTGGCACACGACCCGGGGCCCGGCCGGGCCCCCCGGACCCCATCCTGGGCTTCCTGCCACGCGGCAGGCCCAGGGACGGATCCGGGGCTGGGGCGGCATCCTGGCATGTCCAGCTGCCGGCTGAGGACCGCTAGGCCGAGGGGGGTCCCAGAATACCTTGTCCCTACCAATCCGGAGGAAAATTACCCCCATTTCTTGTAATCCGTGCACACGAGGTGACAGAGGGGACCCAGGGGGCAAAAGTGCCCGACCTCCTGGAGCCCTCGCTGGGACCTGGGAGGCGAATGGCACCCCATCGGGACTTCCAGGGAAGTCCGGCCATCTGGTCACACCATAGGAAAGCATTGCGGGCAACCAGATGGCCGAGGCGAGAGGGGCGACCAGATGGCCAGGAACGAAATGACACCAATCTGTCTGCCCCGGGCCTGTAGGGCTCAGGAGCTGTGGGGCCCCTGGGCTCCGGGACTGCAGGGCTCGGGGACTGCAGGGCTCCACGGCTGCAGGGCTCCGGGGCTCCGGGGCTCCGGGGCTGCAGGGCTCCGGGGCTCCGGGGCTCCGGGGTTTCGGGGCTCCAGGGCTCGGGGGCTGCAGGGCTCCAGGGCTCCAGGGCAGCAGGGCTCTGGGGCTCCGGGGTTGCAGGGCCAGGGACCCATGGAGCCCGTCCCGGGACCCATGGAGCCCGTCCCGGGCTCTTCCCCACGCCGCGGGTCGGAGAAGGGAGCCTTGGACGCCTGGGAGGTGTTGCCCGGGGCACATCCCATCTGGTCCCCGGAAGGGGACCGCCAGCACAGGCAAGGTGTCTGGGCATACCCTTGCCCCCTAGTAATCCGGAGGAAAATTACCCCCCTTTCTTGTAATCCGTGCACTCGAGGTGACAGAGGGGACCCAGGGCGCAAACGTGCCCGACCTCCTGGAGCCCTTGCTGGGGTCCGGGAGGCAAATGGCACCTCATCGGGACTTCCAGGGAAGTCCGGCCATCTAGTCGCCCTCATAGGAAAGCATTGCGGGCGACCAGATGGCCGAGGCAAGAGGGGCGACCAGATGGCCGGGACCGAAATGACGCCCAATCTGCCTGCCCCGGGCCTGTAGGGCCTGTAGGGCTCGGGGCTCGGGGCTCGGGGCTCGGGGCTCGGGGCTCGGGGGCTGCAGGGCTCGGGGACTGCAGGGCTCGACGGCTGCAATGCTCCGGGGCTCCGTGGCTCCGGGGCTCCGGGGTTGCAGGGCCCGGGACCCAAGGAGCCCGTCCTGGGTACTTTGCCACTCTGCGGGCCGGAGGAGGGAGCCCCGGGTGCCTGGGAGGTGTTGCCCGGGCATCGCCCATCTGGTCCGCAGCAGGGAACCACCAGCCCCGGGAGGGTGTTTGGGCATACCCTTGCACCTACTAATCCGGAGGAAAATTACCCCCCTTTCTCGTAATCCGTGCACTCGAGGTGACAGAGGGGACCCAGGGCGCAAATGTGCCCGACCTCCTGGAGCCCTGGCTGGGATCCGGGAGGCGAATGGCACCTCATCGGGACTTCCAGGGAAGCCCGGCCATCTGGTCGTCGATTTGTCGAGCCCTGTAATGGTTTGCGTTGTAATAGTTGCGTCGTAAAGGCAACGCGTGGTAAAAGTTGCGTTGTAAAGGATGTTTCCCAGAAAGAAGGCACTTCTAATCAGGGACTGACTACACGTGGCCTCCACAAAAAGGAACAATGCTGCTGTAGACGAGGAGTGCAGAGTGCAACATAATTCTTCTAGTGAGGCAGAAATCTCCATGACCCTAATGACAAGTGGCTCGAATTGGGTGATTTATTTACCCCCACTCAAAACTTACTGATACCCAGGACGGTATTTGCTACACTTGAGGTAAATAACTTTTGGTAACAGTATTACGCTTGGAATAGGAGGCTAAGGTGTAGAATTATTATTTAAGGCATCACATTCCACATAGTTTATTTCTTTCATCTGGGCCTTCTCGATAAATGTCGTCGAGTTTGACCCGCCAAAATCGATCAGGTGAAAACAGATCTGCCCGGATGGCTGGTGTAGCAATATTTTTCTATAGTGGTTTTGTTTTGTGATGGCAGTTACATCCTACTTCTGCTAGGTGGAGATGTTTGCTAATCTTTTGATTCTCTTTCCATTGCATTGTGCGACAATTGTTTTCCATTTAGCAAGTGCATTGTTTTTAAGTCTGACGGGGCAGCGATCAACAAAAAAGCGCTTTCAGAGCTCTATTGAGAGAGGGGCTTAAGCTCCACCAAATGTTTGTTCCCCTGAGTACAGAATTAGAAAATGCTGAATTCGCGTGATTCCACCAAAAAGAGTTGCTGTGTTGCCTTTTTGACTTGTGGCAAAGTTAGTAGAGCAGGACGGAGTTGGTTATGGTTGTAAGCCTCTGATCATGGCTACATGTCTGATCTGTTTATTATGAATGGTTATTGTAAGGAAATGAGCCATTAGTTCTGTGGCCTGCACAAGCAATGCATCCACAATCACCCTCCTCAAAGGGAACCAAACACCCCATTGTAGCACTTGACACTCTCAGGGCAGGGAAGCAGAGTAGTCCCAGGTCTACTCAGGGAGGTGGTCTGAGCTATTCGCCATTCGCTGGCACGCAATAATACCATTCAATAAATGATTGTCAGAACTGTGCTTTTTCTTTAGAAAAGAAAAAGTACATTTATTGCACACACACTACTTAATACTATGTAGTAATTTACAAATATACATGAAGCTGGTGGAAATACTTTGGCGATACATTCGACTCCCAAAGGATCAAGAGGAGCGGAGGACCAGCCCACCAACTGGGGGAGTGCATCAGTACACCCTCTTGATTTTTTTTTATCATTAGGTTCGCTGAGATGAGGACCCGGCCCTTTTGTTCTGTGTCTGGGGGAGCGCAATGACACTCCACTGAACCTCCATGTGACAGGGCCCCAGAAATGGAGCCCTGGGCCCCTCTTGTCTTGGTCGAAGGGGCAAAGCAGCCAGGGGCTGCTGGCACAGTTGGCGGGTGGGGGGATGGAAGCAGGCTGCATTTAAAATAAAGAAATAAATAAAACGTACCTTGCCGCCGTTGGGTCCCGCATCTTCTCTCCAGCTCACCTGTGCCAGACTCCAGGTTGGAACAGGAAGGAGGCAGCCAGGCTTCCACCCCTAAGCCAATAAGCCAATCACAACAATGCAATGCAGCATTGTGATTGGTCTGAGCGCCATGACATGGCGGTCAGCCAAGGGTGGAGGGGTGGGCATGTTCTCCAAGCAGGCTGTAATGCAGCCTGCATGGAGAACAGGAAGTGCGCATGACTGTTTTGGGCGGCCCGAGAGGCCATACGTTCCAACAAACATTTTTGCGCCATATTAAAGCCTGCAGGCATATATAGCCTGCATGAAATTTCACAGATTACTCTTGTAGGGAAGACATTTGATATTAGTTAGCCCATTTGACAAACCCTAGGGGTAAAACATTTGCACTGTAGTAATTATTGCTAGCATCTCTTTGAAAGACTTGACAAGCTCAGCCATCTTCTGCAATCTTGCATTAAAAAAAAATCAAATAATAAATGCATCCATATATAGATACTAAGAGGATATTTGGGTCAGCCCTTTTTTCCATCCATGACAGTGTACTGCATGGGGTAATGGTTCATCAGTCATTGTCTCTCTTGCCCTGTGGATTACGACATTTTCTGATCACTCGTGGAGAAGCACCTGAAAATGATTGCGCGTCAATGTCAGAGCTGGTTTGCCTGTCCCTTATTCTTAAATTTGTTCCTTGACTAGTCCTCCTTTAATATCTTTACTTTTACTCTTTTTATTTTGATTTGTTTAGAAGATATTGTAGCTCTCTAGGCAGTTCTAATAGGCCACTTCCTTGACGCTCATTTCATTCATAGTGATCTGTGTACCATGTGATTATTCTCGCAAAGCCAGTCAACCATTATAAAATGCTGTTGTCCATAGTGTATCATTGTTTTAGTAATGTGGGATCCCCAAGTCACTGGTTCTAAAGACGTCGGACATGCTAGAAATTTAAAACAATGATAGACTATGTACAATATCACTGTACACCTGCTGCTATGTTCAGTTTCATTGTTGCAAGCATACTCTCACAATGCTCAGACAGCAGCAAGTCGTCTTCTAGTCTAGTCTAGTCTATCTTGCTCATATTGTTGAGTTTGTGAATGCATACCTGAGTTTAATGATGATTGACTGAGTGTATTTGTGATGACTTTTGCAATGCCCAAGCCCATGAATGACACAAAAGACACTTTCATTCATAAGCCAGACCTATTGAATTTCCAATGCTTGTTATCGGTTTAGATTAGAATTAATGAATGAGAGGATTTCCAAATCGCAACAGTTAAGCGAGAGTGTCCCGGCGCTGGGGCAAATGGCCAGTGGAGGGCATCCAGCCCTTTACAGCTTGAACAGATGGGTTTTCAGGTGCTTACGGGGTAATGTCTTCTCTGGAATGCATCTGAAAGGAAGAGGAATCTCATTCTAGTACTTGGCCGCCAGAAATGAGCAGGCTGATCCACCCTATTTCTTCCATTTAGCGAAGGGAATAGCTAGCAACCATGCGGACTATGAGTGCAAAGTTCTTTTGGGACACTATTCGACAATCCTGTTGACAGGTATTTGGGCCCAGTCTTATAGAAAGAGGCATGTGCCACCATCAGTACTTTAAAAATAATCCTTTTTTAACCAGTAGCCAGTGCAATTGATTACAGTAGAGGGTGATGAGGCATTCTTGGGAAGTTTAAGCAAAAGGTGGATTTCCATATTCTACACCATTTGCATTCGCTGGATTAGGTAGTCCGGGCCCCTAGGTTCTGACGTAGCTGTGGTATTGCATTACTACAGTAAAATGTATTGTAATTATTCAAGAGCCAGGCAACAGTAGTGTACCTTGATGATAGGTTTGCATGATCATTCCTTTATTCAAATGAACTTGGAAGGGCCTTCCCCCCTGGAAGACCATACACTTCAGTAGATCCGCCAAGTACGGTTTTTAAATTCGAATTCTAGAAATTGTAGTCCAGGATTTATGAGACATAAACAGTATTACAAGTACAAGAATGCTTGCAAAAAATGCAACTGGAGGAGTTCGACACTCATTGTAATATGAATCTGAGAAATCTTACAAAGGAGCTAGTGTTCAGTGGGTGCTTTGAAAAGAGGCATTTCTTCACGTGAACTGGAGTTAATTTAAAGCACAAAGTAACTCAATGACTTGTCACCCAAGTGACAGGCGCAAAGAGTAAAAAAAAAAAATCTTTTAATTGATTTCTTAACACCTAAGCATTCATATTTTATGCTGATGAAATCACAAAACGTTCAACACCAAATAATACATATAGCTATAAAAAAGGATGATCGTTGAAGTACAAAAAGTAATGTGGGAGAATAGGGCAAAAGTATACCCACTCAAACTGTAAAGTACAACCTAAACACTTTTATGCCCAAAAGATAATACATTGAACAAGACAAATGAGATCATTAATCAAACTTTGCCTAGCTTACTTATATCATTCTGCATCAATGTCTCAATATAAAGATACAAAAAAGTACTGATGGTAGTACAACAAAATTCATTTTAATTAATGTTATTGTAAGAAATTGGGTTAGTATTGAGGGAGGTAAACCCCTCCTCAATCAGCAACCACAGTCCTTTTCAGGATGAATTCACAAGCACCTCCAAATTAACCTGTGCTCAACCCTGTGGTAGCTTGGCACAGAGCAGTCAGGTGGAACTTAGAGGCAATGTGTAAAGTATTGGTGCAACACTTTTTACAAGTAATACAATGAAACACTCCACAAAAGGGTTCACGCACCAGAATAGAAACATTAAGCATATATTTATAAATAAAAAAAGACCAAAATGAATAAAATCTGATCGTTAGAACCGGAGGCATGCAATTTTACAGATTTAAGTGAAGATAGCCGCAAATGTCGCTTTGTGTTTTTTGGCGCTATCTGATCATGCAATACATGGAAAAAGTCGCAAGCTAAGGCTGACCGCGATGGAGCATGGGTCAGACACACGACCAGGTTAGTCCAGCTGAAAAGTTGCCTTCACAGTCCAGCGAAAGGCATTCCTTTGCTGTGGAGGGGGGCCGTGAGGAGCAGAGCAGCATCACAGATGGTCATCGTTGTAGCACGAAGAGCATGCCTGGTGTCATGAAGGGCGTTGCTGAAGCGCAAAGATACTGTTGTTGTCACAGACGGTCAGGGCTGTCCTTCGCGGTGGCTCTCCCTGTGAGCAGTTGATGCTGAAGCACGAAGGGGTGAGCTGACGGCTGTGCAAGTAACATGGTTTCAGCATTCAAGTGACCCGTTTGCAGTTGTGAAGAGGCCGAAAACTCCAATTCAGCCTCTCTGAGGTCACACCAAGTGTCCATGACAAGAGGGGCACCACTTGGAGGTCAGGGGTTTGCTCCAGTTGGATCTGGGTGCTGGTTCAGATAATTGGGGAGCCTGTTATGTCCCTGTGGCTCTGAACAGGAGACCTGCACACTGGCCCTTGGAGTCACTCTCGGAGTCCTGGGTTCAGGTGCCGGTCGAGCCATATCCCCCAAAAAAAACCTTTGGCGGTGATAGGCTAAATTAAGGTTTTGCTGATACCTCTGGAGCTCTGCGAGAGACTTAGTACCGAAGGGACACGTAGTTGTGTAAAGACAGACTTGACACACCTTTTATTGACCCTTAAGGTCCTGTCTCTTGCCTATTTCAGGTCCTTCACTCACGTTCTAATGGTAGCTTTCTTGTTGTTTCGAGTTCCTCCATGGCACATGACAATTGCTAGACAAGGCTCACTGTTTGACTGCAACAACATCATCAAGGTCCAGCTGGTTGCTACTCTGTATACAGTGCTGCTCTAATAAGGAATCTGGAGCGCTAACCTCACTACAAGTCTATCCCTGTGCCGGGCGCCATGAGACTGCACAAAATAGTTTTAAAGTCCCTTATTTTCGTGTGTACAATTTCAAACTTTTGTTTTGTGTGAAAATGTGTCTGTTGAGCCAGTACAGGTTACATTGGTGGAAAAGACACTAAAGGGCAATCGTTGTTCTCTTATATGTCCGTCACAATCATTAAATCAATATACTTCTTGTTTGAAAGGCAGTAATTCAGTCAAACTGCTCTTTTCTGTAACTTGGGGATGTTCGGCTCTGGCCCCACCTGGGGGAGGACAGCAGCTCTGCACATATGTCCTGAAGCATCACCCAACTTAACCTTACACTTTCCCCTCAGATTAGCCTCACTTCTTGTTCACCCTTCACCTCACCTCCTCAATACTGCCCCTGTTCCCATCAAACGCCCTCCTCACACCACCCTCTTGTGATCATGCTTTGTTGAATTTAGTGCTACTTTTAAGGGTTTGACCTCAAGATTTGCCTCCACTTTCTGTGTTCCATGTATTCATTATCTCGAAAATCCTTCATAGATTAACACAGGGTATCATAACAGATCGAAACCACGTCTTTAGGAGTAGAGCCATTTTGTATTGTGTCTGTGTCAAGGTAAACAATTGAGGAAAATCATTTTCCTTAGACTTTTGCTGAGGTCCTCATTAGTAGCCTTATGATATTGCTGATTTTCTTGTAAATTACCAACACGATATGTGCTAAATACACATGCGTTTGGTTCAGAAACCAGAATTTCCACATGGTAAACCTCAAAATCCCATAATCATTTTGTTCTCCCTGGAGTGTCTAATGTCCCTGGTATCCGTATCTATGACGGATGAGGAAGTCCTGGGCAAAAACCATCTCTCTTGCAATCGGCCCATGACCGTCAAGCGGCTTGTTCACCAGAGGGTAGCATGCTCCGGCACACATAACACATAACCCGTTATAAACAAGGTTTGAACAATATAAGTGCACTTTACATATGCATCTGAACCACATTGGTTGTACTCATCTTTCATATAGCTGGAACCTCAGCATAAACTCAACCCTGCACTCTAGTGTTTCTTTAATATCAGTGCTTTCGCTGTTGTCTTCACAACTAGACACGACAATACAGAAGAAGCGTCCATACCTGGGCTCAGCACTCCACATGGGGTCCAGCATGCATGGAATATGCCAGATTTGTTCCCAGAACTGGGAATAATATACCAAAGGTGGACTCCAGGACACATCGTCCCAGGTGTAACCTTTACATCAGGACACAATACCTGGGGATGGGTGTGGGGGGGTGGGAGTCGTCAGAAGTGAAGGCATCTCTACATGTGGCACTCAGCGCTGAATACAATCAGCCCGGGGTTGTTTAGGTCTCGCCCTGGAATTCGCATCCGAAGGATGCATCCAGGGCGGAGACTTATAGCTATCGGACACGGGGGAATGGAGGACAAGAAACTGTCACGAGCAGATTTGGGTGCGCGAACGCGCACGTTCCGTCCTGCGCCGTGCACATGCCTGCGCATATACACAAACAGCAGACAGACACTCGCTCGCTCACACACACACACACACACACACACACACACACACACACACACACACACACTCCCCCCCCCCCGTCATCGGGCTCTTGTAAACACACACGCATACACACAGACTCCAAGACACATACACACACGCAAGCTCACACACATACAGACCCCCCCTCCCCCGCCGCCCCACGCATGCACACACACATGCCCCCCGCCCTCGCAGCTCAGCAAAGGCCCCCACTAACCCCCCCACTCACCGGTACTCGTCTCCAGGCGAGGGCTCGTTGTAGGCGGCGGCGGTCTCTAACTTCTGTGCGTGCGAGGCTCTCTCACCTCACGGGAGCCCGCCCGGGCTTCCGGTGTGTCTTGACGTCCCACCCCCGGCCTGCCTGACTTCCGCCCGGGATTGTAAACCTTTTTTTTCTCGCCGTCTGTCTCGCTGTCAGTCTCCGTGTCCGGATGCCTCGTATGTCGCTTTCTCTTTCTGCTTGTTTATTTAATTATGTAGCTGCGCGATAATTTTTCACTCGCTTCTTTATTTCACCACTCTGCCAGCTATTCTCTTGTGCCTATAATGGTATTTATTTTTACACCACTCTGCCAGCTACTCTTGTGTGCCTATAATTGTATTTATTTTATGTGCGCAAATCTGTTAGCAATGTTTCTCAGCATTGCACACCGTTCCTCCCGACTTTGCAAACATAAAACCCATGCGCAAAGCCCTCCCCTTTCTTTACATTTCCTCTGAGTTGACAGCCACAGTGCTTTATTGGAGTGGTAGTTCTGCAGTGATACAAGTATGTACCCGGTGACTGTGATTCATGACGAAATTGCACAAATATTATCTTAAATGTAACCCCGAAGAAGGAACACAATCACCATGCCCTTCTACGGCTTGAAATACTGACACTTGCACATTTATTTGGGCATAGGCGAACAATGTATTTTCTGTTTTAATGCATTTCTAGCTGACGAGGGATGCGTTTTTTTTATTTATTTTTTTTATTTTTTTTAGTTTCTATAAATTTATTCTGGTACAGCATCCCCAGTCAAGAAAAACGCTCACCGGCTGCATATCTTCTAATTCCTACCCTTTTGAAACATTGCTTTTAGCTGAACTTTGTCTCGCTGGAATAAGCTATCAATCTTTCACAGCACGGTTTTATCAAGTCATATCATCTTTTTAACAACGTGTGTGTGAGCGATTACATTTGAGCAATTGGTGCTGCTATGTAAAGGCTCAGAGTTACCATTTAGGTAGATAAAATTGTATATTAGGTATGTGTGCACGGTCCCGGCTGCTACCACAGCAGGTGAGCAGGCAGTCTTCCTCTCGCCACCTCCAACCGTTAGCAATAGGGTGCTTCTCGCTGGTCTCACAATAGACGTCGGCTGTTAAATCCCAGAAAGTATGGGGTCTCTAGTAGGTCCTAAGGCAGGGCAGTAGGCAGTCCCCGGCAGATTGGTTAGTGCAGGGGAGCCCCCCGGTGCTCTGCAGTATGCCCTGACACTCAGCAACTGCCTCTCCGCTCCTCGTCCCGCCCCTCCGCCCTGGATCCTCTCCGCGCCGCCCTCCAGCACGAGAAGACAAACAAACACTGCCTGTTCCCACCACCTGTGGGAACCTAGGGAGCCCGAAGGGGGATTCGGTAGATCTAGTTACTGTGCACCTGTAGCAGCAGGCGCTACGTTAGGCACAGAAGCATCTTAAAATGGTAATAACAGCACACCTTACAATCTGCACATCTGCATATATGGCTTATGACATTCCATATTTTCATGAGTATTTGTGTAAAATAAAAACATACCAGAACGTAGATCACAGCTCTGCCCCCGTGGGAGCTAATAAACAAGACTCATAAAGAAAAGCAGTTGAAGTTAATGGAAGCTGCAAAACCACAGTGCTGCGTTTAACGTGGACAAGGGGTTTGGGGGGAGGATCTTATAGGGATTGTGTCTTTGAAGGGAAAAAATCATAAGCCAATTACGTTTACGAGGCATGAGGGCACCTGGGGAGTATGTAAAACATAAAAAAATAGCCATGAAACGCAGCAGCGCCCACCTTCCAGACATGAGTTGGAAACACACAACCCACACCTGCAGTGTGAGGGACAGCAGTGTGTATTAGAGACAGCAGTGTGTATTAGAGACAGCAGTGTGTGTGAGAGAGACAGCAGTGTGAGAGACAGCAGTGTGTGTGTTCTACGGAGAGCATGGTGTGTGAGAGAGACAGCAGTGTGTGTGTAAGAAAGAGAGCAGTGTGTGAGAGACAGCAGTGTGAGAGACCTTTTTTTATGTTTTGGTTTTTGAAACATAAATAAAACGCATAGTTATTTGCAATGTCAATAGCTCAAACTCGCGGAAATACGAGACCTATTGCATTGCAAATGCAATAGGTCTCGCATTTGCGAGAGATTAAGCTATTTTCATTGTAAATGACAATGCCATTTATTTTTTAAGTATTACTTATTTAAAAAAATTAAAAGACATTGTAATTTGTAATATTAATACAGCTAAGTCACGTAAATACAAAACATGTTGCATTACAAATGCTATAGGTGTCACATTTGCGAAAGTTATAACTATTGGCATTGTAAATGACAAAGCTATTAATTTAGCTATTTTCAAAATACTGCATAAATAACTTTTGTACAACACATATTTTATATGTACCTTTTTATGCAAAGAAAAAAACAATAACGCATAAATGAAAACATTGCCATTTACAATGCTAATAGCTCAAACTTAAATAATGCGAGACCTATTGCATTGCAAATGCTTGTTTTTAAACTGGTGCCAATATCTGAGGTGCTACATATTGTACAGGAGCTGTCCAATAAACCACCTTGGAGTTGGAGCCAGGACTATTACAGCAAAACAACACAATGCTGCAAGTTCTAAAAACAAGCATTTGCGAGTTTAAGCTATTGGCATCTTGAATGACTATGCCTTTTTATTTATGTTTTAAAAACGAAAACAAAAATAAAAGGCATTATTTGCAATCTCAGTAGCTCAAACACGCGTAAAAACTGCGACCTATTGCATTGCAAATGCTTGTTAGATTAGTGAGTAGAAACTCTCCCTTTCTGCCCGCTCGGCAAAATAATTAAATAAAGAAGCGCAGCCACTAAAGTGAAAGCCGTCCGCTCTGCAAATAACAAAAAAATTGAGCTTACCTACTTATGAAGGGGACTGTGTAACGCCACAAGTAAAAGATCCAGTCCTCATGGGAGGTAACAAATGGCGACAGGTTGGTAGCAAAGAGGGACTAACAAGCCTCATTATCAATCAGAAGCCAGCATTTACAAAGGACAATGACACCAGCCAATCAAAAATATGGGCAGAGAGAAGGCGAGGCTTCCACAGCATACTCGACTACTCCATGCCTCGCAGAGGGAGAAGTGCATGCGTGCTGCCGCTAGGCTCGACCTAAAAATCAGTTGCGTTACATGACAAGATTGCCATGGGAAAATAGGCTGAATCAGAGGAGAAAGAAAATTCTGCCAGTCTGTATTTCTTAGAAAATGTTTAATTAACAAAAACAAATACGAGACATTTAAAAACGTAAAAAATTTAAAATATGATGAAGGTGCCAAGTCCCCCACTGATCACACAGTGAATTGACAAAGTGAAAAATGGGTGTAGAAAGCAGGAGATATACGGCCCATTTAAAGAGCAATCCTGTCCAATGGTCATCAAATAAAGAGTCTGGGGCACTCACAATTCATGGAGTGCTATCAGCTGTTGTCAAACTTATGAGCTCGGAATCAACCCTGCGTAAAGTCAAGGGGTCCAAGGATTCATGAGAACATGCTGAGGCAAGGCCTGGAGCAGGGTTGTCCAACCATTTGGGCCAGCAGCTCTCTGCTCAGCAAGAGGAGGCAAGCAGGTGGTTGCCCACTAGCAAAGAGTTGAAGTGTCAGTACAAACAGGTTACACCAGGTGTGACGACCAGAAGTAATCATTACTCAGGTGAGGCAAAAAAACTGGGCACAAAAATTCTAGATGAGCTCTTCTGGTGCTTGTTTTGTCTCTCAGGCTGTACCTTAACATCCTCCTTGCTCTCCAAGCTTATCTTTCAGGCAGCCACGGCTTGTCCGGGTTGGGAGTGGAGGGAATTCGACAGACGACCATGAGGGAAAACTAAATAAATATTTAATTTTCTGTTGTCTGTCGAAACCCTCTATGGCCAGACGCCCACCGATGTTAGCTGCACGGGCTGCGGCTGCTTTCATGTCATGGTTCCCACCTTGAGGTTAACCAATAGGAAAACTCGAAGATGCTCAAAGACAGGCCTGCGCGGTTACTTTCTGTCCACAATTCGTCTGTATGTGCGAGGGAAGCATCCTGCCGCACATGCCCGTACTTGTGTGTGTGTGTGTGTGTGGTTGGTGTGCATGTGTGTCTGTTGGTAAAATTTCAGAAAATCTACTACTTCTGCCTGTGATACACCTTACTCCCTGTGTTAGGAAAGCTTTCATGTCTGCTGTCCATAGATTAACTGTGATGTGTGAAGCTGGGTAAAATATTTTCACTAACCACAGCCAAAATGATTGACTTTGCTCATGCTTGTTTATGTAGTCTTTATTAATGGAATTAGTCCAATTTCACATGCTGCCAATTTTGACACATAATGAAACAGATATAGTGATATAAACAAATAACCCCAGACCACACATTGTGATAAACTGCAGGGAAGTAGGGTTAAAATATGTGTTTTATTCTCCTACAGTCTACAATTTCATTATTTCCTAAGCTCTGTTTATTATCTAAAGCTGGAAGTTTACTCTACTCAAATCTAATAACTAATGCGCAGAATACCAAGGAACAAATCTTAATAGTTTTAAATCTTCGAAGCTCTCTAAATAGCAGCTGTAACTTGTAAGAATGAGGGTTATTTGTTGCGAAGGATGCGAGTCCTTCAAGTACTAAGTCCACAACTTTCTTTTTACTGGGAACCAAGTACCTCATTGTAGCACTTGACTCTCTCATGGTAGAGAAGCAGAGCAGTTCCAAGTCCTACTCAGGGGAGGTGGTGTGGGCTACTATCCCAGCTCACCAGTACATAACACAACACTCAACAAATTGTTGTCTAGTCAGCACTTTTTCTTATAAAAAGGAAAAATACATTATTACACACACACACACACACTACTGAATACTTTACATTCATTACACATATGCACAATCAGGAGGATGGAAATACCTTTGGTGACACCCTTAGAATGGTTCACACCAATAGCAAGCCATGAACCCATAATCACAATCCCCTCTACCAGTACCAGATACTATATCTCAATATGAGGGGGTGTCATTATAAATAAGGCAGGCCTACTGGCTTTGTCAGAGTGTCGCCTCATTAGCAAATGCATAAACATGTTATCGTCCACCATTGTAACACCAGTTAAATCAGTAGGAATAGTATCTTCGAGCAGTACTATCAATATAGTATGCATCCTTGCATTGTCAATCATCACCACTGTAAACCATTATGTTGAATAACATGTCCCAGAGCCTTGTTTCTGTATTTACAGCGTTGTCACTGCAGATTTGGGACAATGTAACAGGGCCTACCCTGCCAGTACAGCCTCAAGAGTGCGTAAAACCATGAAAAGCTTCTCCCAGGAACCATATGAAGGACCCTCTGAGTGAGAGACTAAGGGCAACATTTATAAAACACTCCTGGGGGACTGCTGAACCTCTGGCAGCCCTCCAACAATCTTTAATTAATTGGAAGTGTTCTTGCCCTTTCTGGGGCCCACCTAGGAACAATATGTAAATGTTTGCCTCCTCATGGGGGTTTGCAGGACATGCTTTTGTTGTTTGCATAAATGATAAATAAGCGGCCTTGCGTCACACTTTTTTAAATAAATGCAACATTGTTACTTATTTTCCCACTGTGGCTCACACCACATCTGGCATTGTTTTTGCCTGCAGAGTGGCTCTGCCTTTTTAATGGGGCACCAGGTATTTTTACTATGCTGGGGCCTGCATGGAGCCCACTGTGCCCAGCCCAGCCTGCTTCCCGCCCAGCTGACGCTTCACTAGTCTGGCTTGGGAGCTGGCAGCTTGTTCATTCTACATTCTCACATGAAGTTGGAAATGGTGTGGTGTGCTCTCTGCTCCCTCAGACATAGACATAGGCATAGGGAGTGTGGGGGGCGGGGGCGGGGCACACAGCAACGACGGAGGAGGGCAGTGGAGATCCTTTCTCTCCGGGGGAGTTGGGGTCCCTGTGGACACAGTGAATTGTGTTTGGCCCCGGGCAAGGGGGTCCCTGTGACCAGAGAGTGCCTCTGGTTAGAGGCCCTTTGCATGCCCCCTCCCTATTCAACTATGGGTAAATGGGGATGCACTAACCAAGGCGCTTTGTCCTCCCTGGGGGAATTTAGGGTTTCAGTAGAGGAGCTCTATGCGCTCAGTTTCATGCTGGTCGCCCTTTGGAGGCTAACTTTGGATGCCATTTTCTCTGGCTCCATAGGGCCAGTATTCAACGTCTTTGTATTGTTATGATTCTGGAGGCCAGCTCTGGCCATCAGAAACATGTAGATCTGGACTGCAGGCCTCTAAATTTGTTTTTCATTGGGTAGCATGCTTTTCAGTCTCCCATCACCAGAGCACCCTCTACCTGGGATCCAGATGCTCTTTCGTACTTGTGGTTGATGTCTTCCACATCTCTTCCACTTCCAACAAGTCCCCTCCTCACTGCACTCCTCGTGCCAGTGGCTTTGCATCATACAATGCATCTATGTGTCAGCAATGGAGTAAAGGTCCATTCACCCTACTGTTCCTCAGATTGCATGAGTTGAGCCAGCGCCACTAGCTTTGGAGAGACACATCCTAGTCCTATATGCCATCTGGAGTGAATGTCCTTCAGTCCATTTTCTCTGGTGGCTTCTCCTTTCAGCTGGATGTACATGTGCCTTCCTCCCTCCTGGTCCAGTGTCTTCTCAAATGTCTCTCCACTGTGCAGGGGCTTTAAGTGGGGGTGAAAAGTTCTGGAAGGTGTTCAGCTGTGCCCAGCCTAGGGTGCCACCTCTGTACCAACCCACCTGAAAAGCATTCTGGGACTTTTAAACATGACCCCTCCAACTGATCTATGAAAAGATCTTCCCTGATAGCTTCAGTCCCACCCTAAATTGCACAGCTGCATGACCCCTTTCCACAAAATCTGCAAAGGGGAGCCATTTGTGTGTTTGGCTCTAGGGGTCTGACCTTCCTCCTTTGTTTCTTTGAATTTTGGCTTACCCAGGTAAGGGGCAGTGTGAAGAGGTAATTAGCTGGTGCAGATTTCTCCCCACCCCCAACCCCTTCTTTCCAACAAACTTGGCCAAACACGGTTATTGGCATTATGGAGTAGGGAGACCTTTGATCCTCCTGATGAACATCAGAGAAATTAACTTGGCTCAGCCTGGAATCTGATTATGAGTTGAGCCAGGATAATGTGAGGATTCTCAAAGTGCCATAAGGAGCACAGTTATGACAAAATTGACAAAAGTGACAGTGCATCTGCACTCGATGTACATGTTCATGCTAAAATGGATACCTTAGTCTCTCAAGGCCTGTATGGTAAAACTGTGCTGTGGTGCAGACTTTGCCCATTAGGTATAATTCAGTGAGCGCATAGTTTTTCAGGGAGCACTCCAGATCTACATTATGAATGCCCACTCACATTATAACGCCTTCAACAGGTCGGTACTAATCCCTGAAGGGTCACCTCTACACTAGGCTATCATGCACAGATACTTTGCTGCTCTTGACAGTAGTCTGATACGTTCAGCCTGCACGCCTGTGCACCTGTGTGCGCTCACATGTGTGCATGTTACCAGTCCAGAGCCCCTTTTCCTAGCTATGCAGCAGCAGCCTTATCATAAAAGGTGAAAACCAGAAATAAGTCAGTTGTATTATTAGCGTGTTTAAGGGGCATACCTATTTGCGATTCTCAAATAGCGATTTTTTGAGAATCGCTATTTGAGAATCGCAAATGGTATGTAACAAAAAAATCGCAATTTATTAGCGATTTCTTGCTATTCCTTAATTGCGAATTCGCAAATTGCGAATTCGCAATTAAGAAATACTTTCTCCGTCGTCCTAAGCTTTCTGGCCTAGCCCCGGATGGGACCGGGGTCTCTGCTGCTTCGGATGGCCGAGCAGTAATGCAACAACAACGGCTGCCTGGCATCTGCTGCACCGATGGTGTGTCACTTTCACTTTCGGTTTCTTATCCATCCTTGAACTGACTGCCTATGACCTAATCTACACTCCTGGTTTGGGTGGTCTAACCAGCTGCACGTCTCCATCGCAGCGCCGGCTCAGTGGTCTGTGATTTTTGTGAAACTGAGACTTTTGAGGTCCGGAAGGTCGCTGCCATTCTTCCGCACCCGGGAGGACCCAGCGGGGTGCTGATTCCAACATGGCGACGAACCCGAGCTGGAGAAGCGCAGGAAAGTCACCAATCGTGGGGGATCGGTCCAGTCTAATGTGATCGATCGCTATACTCAGCCGAGAGGATCCCCCAGTGCTACCAGCCGCAGTTTGGAGGACCCAAAGACGGACATGACGGCCTCATCAGAGGTGTTACTTCAAGACCTACTGGCCGCCATTGCAGGACTCAAGGCTGATATGGGTCAGCAATATGAGGCCATCGTGTCCAAGATAGACACGGTGGCGGTCGATGTTACCCTTATTCGAGCCGATTTAGCTAAGACTAACAAGAGGGTCAAGGCATTGGACCTAAAAGCTACCAGTCTGGTGACTGATATGGCGGAAGCGCAGTCTGAGATTGGGAATCTGCGGTCGTCGCAGGACCTGCTAACTAGACGTATGGAGGAGTACGACAACAGGGCCCGACGGAACAACATCCGCCTGGTCGGGGTGCCGGAGGATAGTGGTGCTGCCTCGATCGATTTACTGGTCGAGGAATTAATTGTTGCTAAACTTGCTCCCGCAGGCCTCAGTAGGTTTTTTGCGGTCGAGCGTGCATACCGCTTCCCAGGTGGACAGGTTAAGCCGGGGAGACCCCCGAGGCCTATTATTGCTAGGCTGTTTCACTTCCGGGATAGGGACACCATTCTTCAGGCCGCTCGCAAGCACGGCCCACTGACGTTCGACAACAGTTCCATTTCTATCTACCCTGACTTTACTCCTCAAGTACAGCGGCAACGTTCCGGATTCCTGGGAGTGAAACGTCGCCTGAGAGATTTGGGACTTAAATATGCGATGCTGTTCCCCACTCGCCAACGTATCGAATACAGGGAACGTGCTTACTTCTTTGATCAACCGGACAGTGCCAGTGACTGGTTGGACTCGTTGCCAAAGGACGATGCCGAGAGCGGGGGCCCCGGAGGCGCGGACGGAGGCGCAACGGCGCAGGAATGACTTTGGTGTCCTGAGGTCCGATTTTGTATCGTAACTTCTGCAGAGTAACTTATATCGTGTGCCTTCACTTTTATGCCCGGAGTGGGGCGGGTTGGGGTAGTTTCTCCCTTCCTCCTCAGGGGTTTTTTGTGTAGATTCAGATGGGGCGACAGGCACACTGCAGTTTGGGGTGGCTTTTTAGTCAGCAGGGGTGCAGGGTGGGGGGTGTTGTAACGGGTTCTTGGTTGGGGGGTGGGAGGTGGGGACTTGGTTATGTTTTGTGTTCTATGTTTCTCTTTTCACATGGTACTGTATTGCTTGTATGCATCCTTGATCTGAGGTTCCGGGAGGGGGTGGGCTGGGACTCTTTCTGGGATGGGGGGGGGGTGGCGTGAAGGTTCTATCCTGGAACGTTAATGGCTTGGGGGACAGGATTAAACGTGGTATTGTGTTGCAATTTATAAGACGTCATTCCCCTGATGTTGTTTTACTCCAAGAAATCCATTTGATTGGTAATGCCTGTAAAGCTCTTGACCGCCGAGGTTACCGACTTGTCGCTCACGCTGGTTTTACATCCGGCTCCCGAGGGGTTGGTATAATGGTGAAATCCTCTTTAGCCCTTGAAATTGACGATATCACCCTTGATGATCGGGGTCGCTATGCTGCTGTCTCGGGGAGATGGGAGGGGAAGCTGATTGTAATTGTTGCTGTGTATGTTACCCCGGGACTGCAGGCTACCACCTATGCTGACCTTGATAAGACTCTCCTGGGGCTTCCGGATGGACTCCTGATCATGGGTGGGGATTTCAATTCGGTGATGTCGGGCGAGTGTGATCAGCTGCCCCCTAGAGTTCTGCCATTGTCACAGATGTGGCTGACTGACTTGACGGAAACCTTCGGGTTGGTAGATGTTTGGCGGTCGCTGCACCCCTCACAAACTCAATACACTTTCCACTCTGGTGCCCATGGCAGCCTTTCTAGGATTGATTATTTTTTTATGCTGACTGCTAATTTATCCTTGGTGCGTGAAGTCCGCCATCTCCCGAGGGGTATTTCTGACCATTCCCCCTTGTTACTCGAGGTTTCGGTGGGAGGTCTTTCTGGACGCCGAGTTCCCCCTGTCCCACCTTGGCACTTTAGGAACCCTCGGCTCCGATCGGATTTGATTAAGGTGATCGATTGTTACTTTGAGAATGTGGGTTCGGTCGCTTCCCCTACGGTACTGTGGGAGGCCTTCAAAACTGTTATACGGGGTTCCGCACTGTCCCTTATTGCAGCTGACAGGAAGGCTAAGCGGGAGGCTGTGTTGGCCCTTGAGACCAAAATAACTACGCTCGAAAGTGAGTTGGGTGGAGATGATACGCCTGCACTTCTACACTCCTTAGAACTGAAGCAGGCAGATTACAGAGCCTGTGTGACTGATGCTGCTAAGGTGGTGCGTGTGAATCAGCTGGGCCGTTTGTATGATGTGGGTGACAAGGCTAGCAAACTCCTGGCGTGGCTGGACAAGGCTGAAAAGATGAACCACGTGGTGCCCGTTATCACCCGTGAGACTGGTGAATGTGTGACTGATCCCGGTGAGATTGTTGAATGTTTCGTGGATCATTTCCGAACAGTTTACAGCTCAGTGAGTGACCGTGACGAGGCCAACTCCCGTTTATTATTGCGTGACATTGCACTACCCTGTGTCTCAGAGGAGGATAGTTTGGCCCTAGAGGCTCCTATTACAGTGGATGAGATCGCTCTTGCTATCAGGTCCTTGCGATCGGGTAAAGCGATGGGACCCAATGGTTTGCCTATCGAGCTCTATAAACTTCGACCGGACAAAATGGCTGCTCACTTGCGGACAATGTTTCTGGATGCATTTGAGGCGGGTGTCCTTCCGTCAGAACAGCGCTTGGCTACTATAGTGGTCATTTACAAGGAAGGCAAGCCTCGTGACCATTGCACCTCTTATCGCCCCATCTCATTGCTCAATGCCGAGCCCAAAATTCTGGCCAAAGTCCTGGCTAATCGTCTATTGTCTGTAATCTGCGACTTGATCCATCCGGATCAGTCCGGTTTCATACCCCATAGAAACACAGCTCTTAATCTTTGCAGACTCCACAGCGTTCTCGCGAGAGCTGGAACTCTCACTGAGCCTGCAGTGGTGGCCTCCCTGGATGCTACGATGGCCTTCGACACCATAGAGTGGCCATATTTGTGGGCGGCCCTTTCCAAGTTCGGCTTCGGCCCTAGTTTCATTGCATGGGTGCGGCTCCTATACGAACAACCGTTAGCCCTAGTCGTGGTGAACGGCAGAGGCTCCGATTCGCTTCCATTGGGACATGGCACCCGTCAGGGGTGCCCGCTCTCCCCACTTCTTTTTGCATTGGCACTGGAACCCCTTGCAGCGTGGCTTCGTTGGGAGCCTTCGATTAAAGGGATCCGGTGGGCACCAGATCTGGAGGATCGCGTCTCGCTTTACGCGGACGATATCCCACTCTATTTCACCTCACCCCAGAAGTCTTTAAATGTGCTCTTTGACGTTCTCACCTCCTTTAGTAAGAACTCCGGGCTTGTTATCAACTGGACCAAGTCATGTGTCTATGTTATAGCGGGGGTATTGCCTCCGCTGCCCCGCAGGTTTCCTATCCAGGTGGTAGAGGATGGTTTTAAATATTTGGGGATTTTTATTTCCATGGACTCCTCGGTGCGGTACGATCGTAATCTTTACGCTCCCCTTCGTCGCCTCAAGCAGGATGTGCGGCGGTGGCGTGAATTGCCCTTGTCTCCATTGGGACGAGCGGCACTTTTTAAAATGATGTCGCTCCCCAGGTTCCTATATGCCTTGCAGAACTTTTTCGATCCTGTCCCCGCTCGCTATTTCCGGGAGATTGAAGGCCTACAGAGGCAATTGATTTGGGACGGACGTGCCCGTATTGCCTTATCAAAACTTACGCTCCCCTGGTATGATGGCGGTATTGCTCTGCCCGACTTCAGACGATATTACTGGGCCTCACACCTAAGTGCAATTAACCATGTGACGTATTCCCCGGAACCCGCTCCCGCTTTTGCCCTGGACAAATTCCTGTTGCCAGGCGGCAACTTCAATAGAGCTTTATACTCGAAGTCACCACTCCGTCTCTTGACTGGTCCTACGAAATGTGCTGTGCGTGCCTGGAAGGATGCGAATGAGGCTACAGGTTGGGAGCGGCAGTTTTTCGCTTATGACCCCGCTGTATGATTCTGAACGGCTGGGTAACCTGTGGTGGACGAAAGGGTTTGATAGATGGGATATGATTGGGATTAGCAAGGTGGAGGATCTCTGGGCCAGAGGAACAGTGAAATCCTTTGAGGCCGTAAAGGTAGAATATCAATTGGATGATAAGGAGTATTTTCGATATCTTCAGGTGCGGCATGCCCTATCCTCCGCCTTTCCCCCCGGGACTGACATCCCCCAGTCGTCTCCGTTGGAAGATCGTATTCATGATGGCCATGTCCCGGACAGTACGATCTCCTTAATTTATAAAAAACGTATTAACAACAGGGCTGACCTGCTGGAGAAGCTTCGTGCCTCCTGGATGGCGGATGGGCTCGAGCTGGATGACGAAGACTGGCAAATGGCTATTTCTTCCCCTAAGGAGGTGGCTATTCCGGCTCGGCTCCGCTTTGTGCAACTAAAGATCCTCCATCGCGTCTATGTGACTGGTATGCGTCTGGTACGAATGGGGCTTGCGACAGATGGATTATGTAGACGTGGCTGTGGTAAGAATGGTACTTTTCTTCATATTTTGTGGGAATGCCCGGTTATCTCTGTTTTCTGGTCTAGGGTCCATGATGTGATGGGGCGTGTTACTGGGGTCCCCCTCCTTCCCGAGGCAAGGCGCTGCCTGCTTAATGTGTGGGAGCCTACGGACTGTACGGCTGCTCAGACTTTCTGGATCACCCTGGGCAACATGGTTGCCAAAAGGGACATAGCACAGCTTTGGGGCTCCAACAGACCGCCTGGACTCAGTGCCTGGAAAGATAACATGGATTGGGGCATGTTTCGGGAGAATACGGTGTATGAGGCTCGGGGTCATCCTAGGAAGTGGAATAGAATCTGGGCGCAATGGAATGAATACCGGGGTGACCTTTGTACCCCACCACTTGATTATGCCGAGGCCATTCCCTCCTCCCCATAGTTTACGTTCCTTCCATTATCTTCCAATCTTCACTCCCTTCATCGTTCCCATCCCCTAGTAGACTTGCTTCCATTCTTGTATATTGTTTCCCGCTTTTCCTCCCCTCCTGTGAACTTGCTATTGCTTTACCATGTGTTTTTTCTTCTGTTTGTTTAACTTCGACAAAATCACAAAATTGAACCTTCGATATCCTCTAATTGTTGCTTTATGCACTACACCATAATGAAGCACGAAGAGGCCTTCTCCGCAATATAATGTGTTATACTTTTTGACCGATTGTCATAGTGGCCGGCCCAAACGGGTTGTAGGCAGACGCTGTGTAATGTGCATTTGATAAATAAAGGTTTTCAAAAAAAAAAAATATATATACTTTCTCATTCATTCCTATGGGCCTGGTAATCGCAAATTACCACCAACTACAAGTTGGTGGTAATTTGCGATTTCTTAATTGGAATTCGCACAACTTGGGTGCTTCATACGTAGCATTTAAGGAATCGCAATTTGCGATTCCTTTAATGCTGAAGCAAAATTAAGGAATCGCAAATTTTGCGATTCCTTAAATTTGCGATGCCATTTCCATGATACATCACATTTTGCTTTTTTTTTCGCAAACGCTGCCTTTTTGCGAATCGCAGCGTTTGCGAGAAAAAAACGGATGATACATCTGCCCCTAAGAGCGTATCAGAAAAGATGGGAGAGACATTCAACATAGGGAAAGACACTTTTACATATAGGTTCAGGTTTCATGTGGGCTTTCTGTCGCAGGGTGGGCGTTCCCTCGCAGGAAAGCCCGTAAAACTGAAGGAGTGAAATCTACAAGATTTCACTGAGTCAGTTTTAGGACACTGCTGCGCCAAATCCATACGCCTGCTTGAAGCAGGTGCAAGGAGTGACGCACCATGTTAAGAATGTGCGGCCCTGTGCATTGCATGAGTTGCGTCACGCTTGCTATGCGACTCCAGCATTGCGCCGCCCGTACACCACAAGATGCGTCACGCATCTGCCCCTCCTTGCACCATGGTGCGCCGCATTGTAAATGTGACGCATCCGTGGTGGCGCAAGAGGGGGATTACATGACGCATCTGTTGTGGCGCATCCCTGCTGATTTGCAGAGATGCAACAGAAGTTGTAAATCTGCCCCCATGGGACTTAAATAAAATACAAAAGAATTGCCAATTTTGATATGTTGTGATTTGCTTGAAAGTCAAGACCTGCACCAATTGAGCGCTGTTCCATCAATACCCATTCCATTACTTAGGATTGTTCAGAGGGCTTTTTCTTTCATGGTCTGTGGTTTCAAATGCTTGTGATAGATGTAGGAGTACCAGAAAGCAGAACGTGATCAAGTTTGTCGTCTTTAAATTTGAGGATGAAGGTTTCAGTGCTGTGACCAGATTAGAAGTCTCAAAAGAGATGATTGCTACAATAAGTATGTCTTTACACTGCAAACATTCACTTGAGCTATCGCAAAAGATGCGCCCAACCACTGAGATGCACAAGTCTTTTGGAATAGGGCTTGGCCACATGTCAGACCCTGCCTTCGATCCCGGCTGCACAAGGCCAAAGTCTGTGTGTGATGGGGTCTGGACTCAAGGGTGGTTGGGTGCAGAACCTGGCTGCAAGCGACACTTTATGTTCAAACCCTGTTGCGCAGGGCAAAACTGCATGTTCCTGCCGCAAGACACATGGGTAATGACCATGTGTCTATCTGCTAATGTTTCATTTAAAAAGAACATCAGCTAGGAGGAATTGGTAGGAGGACAGCAAACAATGGGAGACTATTCATAAACACACATCTCATTTTGCACGGCACACTCAAGGCAGGGAAGTGCGCTGTATGATTCTGTACTGAAGGCCGCACAGTCCAACAAAACTCCATATAATGGTCAATAGCGGGCACAGGGAATGCAGGAGAGGATGTGTGGGTACAGGGACCCATATCTCATATGTGTTCTTGTCTTCCTTTGGGTCGCTTTTGGGAGGAGTTCATGGCTCTATAGAGGACATTAAGGGGCAGCCCTTGGCTAATGACCCTACGTCAATACTACTGGGGCTACCCCAGAAGAGTGCATACCCTCTTCACTCTCCTAATGGGAAAATGATTTTGCACCTTTTTTTAGCAGCGAGGTAGACTCTACTGAGGCTCTGGGGAAAGACCTCATCCCAAACATCAGTGTGGCTGCACAAGATCTGGCAGCTTATAGCATATAAAAAATATTGCATTTGCCCCACAGGACGCATCAGTTAAGTTCCCTAGACTGTAGCCCCAAATTTTGGAGTATCTTAGCAAAGACAATAGAAGCCTCACATGCCGTAACCGCCTATGAACATTGGCCTCCTGTCCTATAGCAGAACACACCTGCGGAAGACGACATGTGACAACATTTTGGTTATCTGTCCGCTGCTTTATTTTCTATATGTGAAACAAGGTAGTGTCAGGGGGAGTAGTGGGTGATTGATGGGGGAGCTGAAGTATTCCCTTGTTAGAGGAGCTTCCAGTTATTCAGGTGGGGATACCCGCCTTGTTGTTTGCAAAAACAATAAAAATGATTAAAACTGAAAATAACCTCGAAAATCACTGAAAAAACACCCTTAGAAATGTTGTTAGAAGTAGTGATATCTGTGAAGAATTCACAAGGAAAACATCTGAGAAATTCACAGAAAAAAATGCATTTAAAGAGTCTTTGGACCTGGTTTAGAGTTTGGCAGAGGATTCTCTGTTGCAAAGCTGATGGGGCACCTTCGGTGCCGTTCATCCACCTGATTTAAAGACAGCCAGACCTTCAGTATGTAGGCGATGGAGACTACTCCATCTATGCCTTCTACATGCCCCTTACTTTCTCAGTTGGACTGTCAGAGATTTGGCCATTTGTCCGCACGTCCAATTTAGAGTGGGTGGACACATGGTCAGTTTTTACTTTTACAAACCCCTACCCAAAACATGGAGGTATGTAGAAGTAAAAAAATAAATAAATAACCCCCATGCCATGGGAAAAACTCCCATGGTGAGTGTTTTGTTATTTTTTTATTTTTAAAAACAAAATACGGCTTTCGTGTTTTGTTTTTGAAAATAAATAAAGAAAATGAAAGTGCAGTGTCGCACTTTTTTGTTGACAGAACAGCGCAGTGCACTTTCACTGTATTTACAAGAACCACCTGATAGCAATTCCTGTAAATGCAAGAAATGTCTGCTGGAGCTGCGCACTTCTCTAAAATTGGCAGGCAGAGTACCCTCACCATGAAGGGAGTAAAGTACTCCACCATAGCGACAGTACTAATACCGTCCACCAAACTTTAAATCAGGCCCTAGATGTTTCAACTCCAAACCCTGAAATTCACCAGTTAAGTGTGATTTACAAATTGTTATACACACTCCCACTATGGAAATGATTATCTATCTATCTATCTATCTATCTATCTATCTATCTATCTATCTATCTATCTATCTATCTGTCTGTCTGTCTGTCTGTCTGTCTGTCTGTCTGTCTGTCTGTCTGTCTGTCACCGCATTTGTATTGTGCACATCACCCAAGGGGTCTGAAAATCAAAAGTGAAATTTGCACATTTGCCAGAGAATATCAGCATTTCAAGATCCATTGTTAGCTTTCAATCTCATTTGGTTTACATTTAGGCAGAATATTTTCAGTAGGCTTTCGTTAAGGGGCTGGTAATAACAAGCCATCAGGCTTCATGTCCAATTCTTTCCACTGCTGCCAGCTCCTCTGTTTAAAAAGGGAAACACAGATAAAGGTGACTCAGTCACAGTACCATGTCAGCAGTCAGGTACAATATGCCTTGTAGAAGACACTTTCTCCAGCACTAACTTCAGGGACAGTGATCACTCCCGCCTTCACTTTAGAAAGGATGTTATATTGTGAAAGGGGCCAACAATTACAATAAATTGAGATCATTGAGGGAAATATTCAACACAAGCCTTAGAGATCCTGCAACTTCTCGTTGTGCCTAACTTGCTAGTCGCCAATGGTTGGTCGGGCATTGATGATTGGGGGCTGTGTAGGTGACGCGGGCTCTTCAAGATATTCAAGTATCAGTTTAAGAAAATTGCAGTTGATGAAAATTGCAGTTGAGAAAGAGGTCAATTAGATAAGCAACAGGTAAGGCTCTATCAAAATTCAAGTCCACCCAATGTTTTCCTGATCTTTGCAGATCTCTGTATCGTTCAAGTGTTTGACACTATGTGATTCCTATTTCTTGTGTGTCCAGCTACAGCGAGAAAAATGTGGAGTTCCTCAGTGACCAAGAAAAGTCATCACTCCGCCTCCCTACTGAGGACAACGTGGGTGGCTGTGCAGACCTCCTGTGTGACCTCGCGCAGACAGACATCAGCTCCGTGTACAGGCTCGGTAAGTCCTGCACCTATGGGCCAAGGACACAGAATTAGGTCTTGTAAGAAAGATACAATATCCATACACTGCATGCTTCCAACTACTACCATGTTTGCTGCATGAGTGACGGTGAGTCCGCTGGCAAAATAATTGTACAACCACAACACAAATGAGAGGAGTGTACTCTAATTTACAATAGAACATGCATATATGACTACTTATGAAAAAACAATACTTTAGAAAGGCAAACAAATTGTTACATATTCTTTTAACAATATTCTATTGATATATTTTTACATAGGATGTTACCTCTGAGTCAAAAAATGTGACTACTAGCCAACAGCTTTTGTCGTTTCCCTACACCCTCGCACAGCACTACAACTTAGTAAGAAAATAGGAATAACATATGGAGCTGTTTTGGCCTTGAGAAAAGCTCCTGACCCAGACATCCAATAGGGAGTGGCAGAAATATAAAGAGCAGACCAGTACCACAAAGATCACCTGGGTCTTGAAAGCCCTGATATTCACTTTTTTTTATCTGTGTGCAGAAGGAGACTACTTTAATGAATCTATAGGCTATCCAGTGTCACAATTTCACACCATGCCCCCTAAAATGTTTCACATCTAAACAAACGCTGAAAAAAGCCCACGGTGAGCCCACTGGCAGCACATTTTGCCACTCAGGTAGCAAGTAGCAACCCCAATGGTGTAGTAACTGACATTATGTGTGAGGTGTTTGTGTCGCTTTTTTGGAGGCCCTTAGCATATGACAATCTAACAAGGCCCCATTGGGCGTCCACCCCTGGGATATAGGAGCATCATACTCCAGCATTAGGACTTCAGTACATTTAATAGCAAGGAAGCTAACGCCTGAGCTGGCTCAGTGCTTTGTTCCTCACTGCATGGTAGCATTTCTCTCTTCACTTGATGACTGCAAATTTGCTGTTTTTTTCCGAATTGCAACCTTCATAAAATTCTGACAAAGCTTTTTTAACTTTGCGATGGTTGCAAAATGTTTCCCGTTGCTTCTTGTGTGTAGAAAAACAATTCAAAAAGTAAAGTTGCCGTGAAAACAAATGCAAACAATTATCGTTCTTCATAAGAAACTTCTTGAAAAGTAAACTTGTATATAAAGATTCTACATACATTCAGCAAACGTTTTCCACCTTGTCTGTATTTGATTAAAGTGAAAAGTATTTCACTAGGCAGTGAAAAATGCCTAGACGATTGTAAAAAAAAAATGTAGAGAAACTCCAGGCTCCCCTGATCTTTACAACATGTCCTCGAGCTTGAATGTCTAAAAGTTACTTGAAGCCAACTGGCATGGAATTATAGGTCTTTCCCATTTATTTGCTCTTTCACTGTACCTGTTTCTTTTGTATCCCTGTTCTCACTTTCTACCTTTCTTCTTTCTTGCTTTTGCGGTGTCTTTATGTTCTTTAGTTCCACAGAACTAGAGCTCTTTTTGCAAAAGGCCACTTCCTAAGCTCTTGTGAAACAATTTCAGTGAAAAGTCATATGAGACACCAAATTGCCATGAACCATAAATGATGGCCCCAGAGAAGCAATAAAGTTCCATGCCTCTGTACCCCAACTCTTTGAGGTTTGGCAGCCCACTCTCGCAGCTGTATGTAGTTAGAGTCAACAACAGATAGGATTTTCAAGTAATGGTTAAAGTGTGCCCTTGGCGGCCATAACAATGTCCTGATGGCCTCTTTAATATGATCAGTGTGGCTGTTATTTTCTCTCATAGATGGATCAGAACCAGTGGGAACGCTTGTCCACAATTCCTCCGGTGAGTACAACATACCAAAACTACATCTTCATCGCAGTGGCGGCTGGCTCATAAGGGCGGCACAGTACTGCCTTCCATACTTTCTGCCTTTTTAGGTCTCGGCGTCAACGCGCGGAAGCGCGTCTCCGCCGGAGATCTTTTGTCAGGGACTATGCTTCCCAGGAGACAGCCTTGGCCACGCGCATTGCCTCTTCAAGGAGGCGATTTCCGCTGGCCACGCGCTCGCGAACGCGCTCAGCTGCTGTCTCCTGGGAAGCAGCAACACCACACGCGCATGCGCAGAAACAGCGACAGACACACACACGAGCGCTCATGCACGCACGCACCCACACATACAGCGAACCCACCCCTGGCGTTGCATGCATACACACACACACACGTGCACCGAGCATCCCCCCCCCACCCCTCCGCCGTCGCATCCCGCCCCCCACCCCTCCCCTCCGCCGTCGCACACACACACGCAGACATACACGCATTCTCTCCCCGCCCCGCCGGACACGCAGACATACAGGCATTCTACCCCCCCCCCCCCCCCCGCTCCCCCCTTCCGCTCCGCTCCGCTCCGCTCACCGGTCAAAGGCCCTCCGGACTTGTGCAGCCTCCGACCGCGGGGCTCTCCCTCGGTGCTCCTCCAGGCACTCCGTGGGCGCGGGCTTCACAAAACGGAAGTCCCGCCCCACGATAGGTTTCGTTTTCTCAGACCCGCCCCACGATAGGTTTCGCCTGCAGCTCGTCTGTCTGCTGGGCCGGTGTCGGCTCGGTTTGCATTGGCAAAGTCAGTAGGTCGGGTTTAAAGGGTCAATGCATATAAAGGCATTCACAAATGCAGTTTACATGCGCCCCATGTACAAACTCAATTTTACATTAACAAATGCATTGTTAGCTTTGCCAGTGCGGCGGAAAAAGAGCCAAAAAGGACTGCTTTATCTATAGAATACATTTAAGAAATTAAAGAATTGAGTGGGGGAAGCAGCGTGATGATTGAGTTCATTTTTTAGATTGCAAATATCCCATCGTGCATTCTACTGGAATAGTTTAAAAGCTGAGTAACAAACCAAGCCACCAGTGGCATGAGGTGAGCGGGCAGTGCTGCTCTGGGTGGAGTAATTGATACAGTTGGAATATTTGGGATCAATACTTTTAGCAGCCATCTGTCTAGTAAGTAACACCTAAAACGGATATTTTTAATGGATACTTCTAACTGCAGATTTTAAGCAACTAAATAACCACGGGCATATTGGTATCGGAGATTATATTTAGTTAGACTAAAGGGACAGGTGTAGTGAGTGCAGAGTAGTGAGTGCAGAGTAGTGAGTGCAGAGTAGTGAGTGCAGAGTGCAGAGTGGTGAGTGCAGAGTGGTGAGTGCAGAGTGGTGAGTGCAGAGTGGTGAGTGCAGAGTGGTGAGTGCAGAGTGGTGAGTGCAGAGTGGTGAGTGCAGAGTGGTGAGTGCAGAGTGGTGAGTGCAGAGTGGTGAGTGCAGAGTAGTGAGTGCAGAGTGGTGAGTGCAGAGTGGTGAGTAGTGAGTGCAGAGTGGTAATGCAGAGTGGTGAGTAGTGAGTGCAGAGTGGTAATGCAGAGTGGTGAGTAGTGAGTGCAGAGTGGTAATGCAGAGTGGTCAGTAGTGAGTGCAGAGTGGTAATGCAGAGTAGTGAGTAGTGAGTGCAGAGTAGTGAGTGCAGAGTAGTGAGTGCAGAGTAGTGAGTGCAGAGTAGTGAGTGCAGAGTGCAGAGTAGTGAGTGCAGAGTGCAGAGTAGTGAGTGCAGAGTAGTGAGTGCAGAGTAGTGAGTGCAGAGTAGTGAGTGCAGAGTAGTGAGTGCAGAGTAGTGAGTGCAGAGTAGTGAGTGCAGAGTAGTGAGTGCAGAGTAGTGAGTGCAGAGTAGTGAGTGCAGAGTAGTGAGTGCAGAGTGCAGAGTAGTGAGTGCAGAGTGCAGAGTAGTGAGTGCAGAGTGCAGAGTAGTGAGTGCAGAGTGCAGAGTAGTGAGTGCAGAGTGCAGAGTAGTGAGTGCAGAGTAGTGAGTGCAGAGTAGTGAGTGCAGAGTAGTGAGTGCAGAGTAGTGAGTGCAGAGTAGTGAGTGCAGAGTAGTGAGTGCAGAGTAGTGAGTGCAGAGTAGTGAGTGCAGAGTAGTGAGTGCAGAGTAGTGAGTGCAGAGTAGTGAGTGCAGAGTGGTAATGCAGAGTGGTAATGCAGAGTGGTAATGCAGAGTGGTAATGCAGAGTGGTAATGCAGAGTGGTAATGCAGAGTGGTAATGCAGAGTAGTGAGTGCAGAGTAGTGAGTGCAGAATCTTTTGATTTAAAGAAAAAAAAAATGTCATGAGCAATGCCAATAGCTCTACCTTTAATGATGCCGAGACCATTGCATTGCAAATGCTTGTTTTCTACTGTACTAATAGTGAAAAATAACCTATTACTTCATTATTATTCACTATTAAGCCGATGTAAATACACAGACCTTATATTCAAGTTACAGAACATAACGTATTCTTTCTAAAATACAAGAGTATTAGAGTTTTTCATGTTCATTGATCAGTAGAGAGATTCATTGGCGTTAAAATAGCCCATGCAGCCCCCGCGGTGTGGGGGCCCCCCCAGTTCTTGGGTCCTCCCTCTGGTACTGTGCACGGGCCCCTGGCCTGAGAGCTTCTGATTGGGTGGGGGAGGCCTCAAGTTTCGTTATGCCACTGGAGTGAGTACAAATAACAACCACCTCATGCTTGAAGAGAATTTTACATAAGAAAAAGTAGTCAGCAAACACATGTTTCGCAGACTGACTGCTTCGTCAAAGCGTTGTGTGAATTTGATTTTTTTCATATATTCACGGTATACAACCTTTAGCACGCATTTTTTACAACGCACTACCATTACAACACAGGCATTACCACGCATACCATTACAACGCATTGCGCTGGGGGGCGCTCTAGGATAGGGAATACGTTTAATTTTCTATCCAACACCTTCCCTAGTGTCCACGGGGACTGGAGTTGGAATAGAAAATTATACTTACCACTATCCAGCACCTCTAAGCGCTATGCGTTGTAATGGTATTCGTTGTAAATACTGCGTTGTAAAGGTATGCGTGGTAAAAGTATTCGTGGTAACGTCATACATCCATATTCACACCACATGTAAGTTGTGCCACAAACAGTAGTGTTCTTATTGTGGGATTTATCAAACAATTGATGAGAACGTAAATAAAAACTTTGAACCAGTGCAACCTAAAACCTTCTAAAACCTCTATAGTGAACATTTATGTACTAGATTTAAAGAAAAACTATTTCCTGAAATAAATACGTATGGTAAAAGGTCATGTTAATTATAAAATGTTTAGACCTAGACGAAGTGGTTAGTCCAAGAAATATGTGTTGGTTGTCTACTTTTCCTTATGAACAATTCTATTAAAGATGGAAGAGGAAGATATTTGAAATCTCGCTGTTGGTAAAGGAATTTGAAAAATGTTAATACTCTTGGATTTTGCAAAGACTAAAATTACCTTTTTAATCAGAATAAAAGGACTGGTGTATTTACATGATCTAACTAATTTCAGCCCTTTCTTCTAGAGCTCAGCCAACAGCTACCTATGGAATTTAAAATGAAAAATGTAATTTTTTTGACTCCTCCTTTTTTATCTGGCGGCTGGAACAGCGCACAACTTTCCATGATGAGCCCAACTCAGTGAGAAATGTTTGAACAGTTTAATGCATATTTGTTGAACGGCACTGCAGTTATTAACAACACAAAAGCAACTTTTTAATGGAAAGCTAAACCTAACCACAACTGACGTGCTGTTGTTGACTCTGTAACCTACATATCATAAAATTGGGCATAAGGAAGTATATGACATTATGAGGTAGAGGGGGGATAGGACGGAGAGACCAGGAGCAAATAGAAAGAAGAACCTGAAGGAAAGAATTGGCAACGACTTATGCATTTGGAGATGTGGTAAGGCATGTAGGAGAAAGAGGAAATGATATGAAGAATTGGGTCACAGCTGTATCACTAATCCTACGCGTTCTACCCAAGTATAATAAGATGTTTTTTCTTCTCTTAGAGAGTTTTCCTGAAGGCCTTGAAAAAACGTTCATGTCTGATTCATGGGAGATGGATGAAAATTTTGAAACATCAACCAAATGCAGCTTCTCCGAGAAGTCAAGCCCAGCATCCGAGTTCCCATTCCCTCCACTGGATGGCCTCCTGCAGGAAACAAGTGATTTTGATGACCCCAAGTTTTTTGTAGACCTCAACGCAGATGATCTGGATGATTCTGAGGTCTTTGACCCCATTCTGACCTTCCTCAATCAGGAAGGCTATGTGCCCCACTTCCAGTGCCTGTATGACCTTTCTTTCTCTTGCCTACAGTCCACCTTCTATGGGTTTTCTGATAAGGACCAGCTTGCCATGTACTTGGAAAGGTCTAGGACGTGGGCAAAGAGGAATGCCATGCCCTGGGCTCATGTCCGCTCGTGCTTCCTTCTGGGGCGGCTGTGCGTCAAGCGCATGAAGTTCTCCCAAGCCCGAGTTTATTTTGAAGAAGCCAAGCAAGCCTTGAGTGATGGATTTGATGACCTACCTCTTTTATCAGCACTCTATGGCAACCTCACTGCCATTTACCTGAAACAGAAGATGAAAGAGAAACAGGAGGCTGTGCTGGAGAAGACAGCCACACTCCTGGCCTGTTTGCCTGGACACTGCTTCAGTACTGACAATGAACAGGACGTGGTCACCTACCTTCTCAGGAAGGCCATCGTGGTGGGGAGTGCCTCGCTGGAGGTGCGCAGCTGCTTCCTCATGGTCCGGCTCCTCCTCCAGCTGAGGCGGTACGAGGAAGTCCTTCCCTTTATGGAACGGCTGCAGTTCCTCTTAGTTGCATTTGCTCCACAAACTGGACCTGCTCCTTTGGACGCAACCCCTATTTTGAGCTACCTCTATGACAAGAAATACATGCCCCGTATCGCACTGGCATCAGCCAGGCTCTCTAGCGCCTCATGTTTGCGAGAGATTGCAGCTCATGTCTGGAGGCTGGGCTTGGTGTTCCAAAACATTAGCAGGATTCTTGGATGGCAACTGAGAGGTGGCCACATCCCAGCTGAAGCCTGCCCTTACCTCAGACATGCTTTGTCCTGTAGCCGCGAGGATGGTGTCGTAAGCATGCAGAGGACCTTGTGCACTGTTTTATCCAAACTGTACCTCCAGCACAGGGTCTTGGGAGGAGCAATTTATTTTTTAAAGGGTGCCGTTGAACTGGGGAAGCAACTGGATGAGGAAAAGTCCTTCGAGTCCCTTCTTTCATTGGGTTGGACATATATCCTTGCTGGTCAACCAGGAATGGCCTCTGTACTGATGACCTCCCTGCTGGAGTCCCTGCAGGAGACAGACGGTGTCACACAGTGCGGTGTTGTGTATAACCTTCTGGGGGTTGCCTTCAAGATGGAGAACAAAGCACTGAAAGCGGGCGGAAACATCTTTCGGGCTCTGAACCTGGCCAAAGAGATTGGCAACAGGCGGAATCAGGCTATTGCCCTTGCAAACTTTGGAAGCTTGGCCCTGTCGTGCCAAGCAAGAAGACTGGCAGAAAACTATTTCTTCAAGTCCTTCCGGATTTACTGTGAGCTGCAGGGCAGCGAGGGAGCAGAGGTGGAAGTGGTGCATGTTCTGCTCTGGTATGGGCGGTCTTTGGTGGACAGCGGACAACTTCAGGAGGCCAGAACCCACTTTGAACTAGCGATGATGTTTTCCTTGAAGGCAAACGATGTCAGAAGTAAGTACAACTGGTGTAACTCTGTTTCCATTTGAATTGCATTTTTTGTTTATACTGACTCTGAATGGCTCACCTCTTGGCACTATCTCAACTGCAAACCATGGAGTCATGGAGGCTTGATTGTTAAGGCATTCCACATTTGCAGTTTATCTTACAGAAACGTTTGATTACCCTACTGGCACTGTAGAATCCAGATCATGTTGCAAGTAACAGTCAATATAGTGTACGTATAATGCGTGAATAATATCACAAATTAGTACATGAAACATAGCGCTAAGCAAAAAACGCCATGCGATGCTTTCAATCAAGAATGCTGAGTCAGTGTCCCAACACAAGGAGAGGTAAGACCAGGTGCACCACTCCCCTCCTGCCCATAAAGAATCATCTTACAGTTATTCTATGGGAAAGTCACAAAATATACTCCTAGATATTGTGTGCATGCTAATCTTCTGTTCTATTTTAGTCTAACTCGTTGGCTGCCATTATAACATACATATGTCATAAAAACGCTCTGCCATGAAACTTCACTACGTAAATTTGTTTATGCCCATGGGCTGGAGCCTGTTCTGATTTTTCTTTGTCCATCTGATGGGTGACAATTTCCTTAGGTGCTTAGGTGTCATTGAAAGGAATTTGCTGTCTGCTCCTTTCTGGGCACATGCAACCCCCTGAAGAAGGCGACCCAGTGGTCACTTCCAACCTGCTTCATTAATATTTATATGATGTCACCCACATATGTAATGACCTGAAGGAACTCCATAGCCCTTCCCAGGATCGAGCTGTTGGTTGGGGCTCTAGGAGAGGAGAGGAGAAGAGCAGCTATTACTGCCCCGAGCTCCCCCCTAGACATGCCCACCAGCTCAATTCTATTTTTTACATTTGGTGGAAGTGAGGTGACATAGAGCATAGGGGGAGCAGTACAGTCACTCTCATCCTCCCTCCTACCACCCTCTCTTGCAACCACCACAAAGAATGAAGAAGGAGCTGGGTCCCGGAAGGTGATGAACATAAATTAACTTCCCTTAGGTCCTTCATTTCAAGGTGATTCTCTATCAATTAATAGATGTGAAGTGAAGGAGTGTCTTTGTGCCACAACAAAGTGACATAAACTGGATATTATGAGAAGTTTAAAAAAGAAAGTGACTGACTATATTCTGGGGCACAGACTTACTGGTCTGTGCCCAGTCAGGAGTCACACACTTTGGGACAGATTTACAGGAAACTGACGCATCTGTAGAGATGCGTCAGTTTTAATGCGCCAGCCTGCAATACCCTTGCGTCACTATAGATGCGCCGTATTTACATCGCACCCTGGCTAAAGGATTGACAGATGCGTCAGAAATTGTGACACATCTGTTGGCTCAAAAGTCATGCTTTGCTGGAGTCGTGTCACAAGCATGACGCAACTCCAGCAATTTATGGTGAGGCCTATGCCCATTATACTGCGTCACTCCTTACACCTGATTCAAGCAGGCGTAAGGTTTTGACACCGTGGCGGCCTAGAAGTGGCACAGTGAAATCTTGTAGAAATCTTGTAGATTTCGCTGCGTCACACCACAAGGCTTTCCTATGTCGGAACACCTACCCTGCATACATTATACCTGGCGCAGGTATAATGTGATGCAAGGCTTTACAACGTCATGCATCTCCCTAGATGCCTGACGTTGTAAATTGGCTACATTGTTTGCGCCGTCGCTGCGTCACAAAAGTGACACAACAGCAGCACAAAAGTGAATCAAGGGGCTTGTAAATCTGCACCTTTGTATTTTGTCTTGTTCCTAAAACAAATCCAGTGGCCAGACACTTTAACACAGCTCTGTGCTTAGAAATAAGAGTGATTTTTTTCTTCTTTTCCTTAGGCTAAGAAAGAATACAAACAGCATCTGGATTCATGTTGTCATACATAGGTGTGTCCTTCATTGACCCAGAAACTGTTTCGATTTGTTTTCTTAGGCTAAGAAAAATCTGAACAGTGCCCGGCTTTTTACAGGCACAGGGTCAAGACTGATTTGCATATGGCGGGGTTATAACTGGAATGGCATGGGGAGCAAAAACATGATTGATTTAGGCCTAGATATCTGTTCTGGGATGAATGTATGACATTGTTCTGAATTCTGTCCATCGATTGTTCCTTTTGCATTTGTCACCGCAAGTGGGTTGGGTATGCCCAGACGTGGGTCCCATGCTATCTATGGCACTGGAGTCAAGCTATCCTGGCTGAATAGGGGTGGAACCCAGAAACCACTTCTAGGATGCTTGTTTCCAGTCCAGAGAAGACCTGGCTTAGCATTTCGGGCTGGACTGTTCCCATTGGGCACATGGTCAAGACTGATTTGCATATGGCTGGGTCCAAACTAGAATGGCATGGGGAGCAAAAGATCCCCATGCTTTACTGTGGTGAATGTAAGACATAGTTCTGCATTCTGTAAATCAATTGTTCGTTTTTTTACTTTTTACCTGAGCACAGACACACAAGGCAGTGCCAGAACAAAGAGCCTGATGCTGTTATAATATTTTCTAAGCCGAAGACAAAATCCAATAAGCCCATGGCTCCTTAATAGGCACAGAATTATATTAATTTAAAGTATGTAGTTCATTGTGTGTAGTTTGTTTTGAAAGCACATGACACCCAGAGCACAGTGTGCTTCAACAGTGTATTGACCCTGCATCACTTGACAATGGCACCCCGAAGGAATACAAATACAGAGTTTTCATAAAAGCTAAGTATGTTTGAATTAGCCTCGTTATTTTAAGTTTAGGGAGGAGGCTTAATTTGAATGATCCAGAATTCAAAGTTATCCACAATGCTAGGTAATTCTGAAAAAGTGTTTTGAAATGTGTTTTTGTAGATGCTGACTTAAAATGGGAAGCGAAAGTACAGGGAAAGTCAGCAATTGTCATAATATTGTGTATTCCCTCACTTCTGATGATTCAACCAATGCTCACAAGTGTGGGAGGCTTGCTATCCAGCACAAGAAAGACCCACGAACGCGAAGATGGAAAGCGTAAGAAGGACGCATGGAATTATGCTGATTTTTTAGCTTGTGGTTAGATGTGGTATTTGTGTCTGCTGATGACCGTTACCTAGGGAAACCTACCAATCCTAGACCCTTCTAAAAACTCCACATCCGATGGAGGCCTAAGTGATGTGGCTTGTGTGAATGCCACCTCTTTTTTTTTTTTTTTTTTTTTTTTTTTTTACACAAAAATCCTTTAAAATCCCCCAAAAAACCATTTAAATGACCATGTTTTGAGAAACACATTGCTGAATATCTGACTAACATTGTGTTCAATGTATTTTCCCGGCCAGCCAGTGAGGGCAAGGGATCCAGCAATTGCAACCCCAGAACATGTAGCTGTTAAAAAATATATGTTTGTGGTATGTTTCCATACAACCCGTGGGTGATACCTGTGATCAAAAAACAGGTATCATGAAACAAAATGTTGGTTTCGGATGCTTTCCAAGTGTCGCAAATGCAATACACACTGGATATCGCCTGTGGACACTAGAGCCCATAAAAATATACATATCTAGCTACCCCATACCCAGGAGGACACAAAGAACACAGGTGGTGGTCAAGCCTTGGCAGGGATGCTTACGGAATTGCCATTTCTGTTGAACAATTGCTAAATATCTGAGAGATGCAATGTTCAGCAAGAAATAAAGTCAAGCTTGATAGCGCTACCTGTGCCTTAGAGGGGACTCCCTTTCAGGAACACTTCCAAGTGAAGAGGCAGCATGATGCAACAGATGTACTGGGGTTCACCAGTACGTGCCAGCTGAAGTGCGAGCAGTGGGCAGTTGGTGTGTCTTGGGATCCCAGGGGTCCGTCAAGTGGACTAACATTAGCACACTTTTCTGCCCTAATCTTTAATTTCTTATATCAATCCAGAACACTGTAAATAGGAATGAGCCACTATATCCCAAAAGTCAATTTGGTTTACGCCTCAAAATAATATTTGAAAGCTGTTCTAGATATTAGATATGAGGTGCAGGATCTACCTAGCAGATGTAGTGTTGCGTCCACTGGTCAAAGGCACATCTTAAAGGGTTGTACCATCTAGCAAACTCCGATGTTTCATGTGTTATCTTTCTTGATTTCAACCCTCTTATAGTTAGTGATGGTGCCAGTCAAAGGGCGTTGAAGCTAATAATCTTGTAACATTTTTAGCGAAGGTCCCAATTTGCAACCCATGTAAGGTTCTTCGAGTAGCATTACAGCATTTTTTTCTGGTAAGATAGCTCAGAGGTTGAACACTTGCTGCTGAGAACTACAAACTGAAAGGTAGAATTTATGGCTGTGCTGACTGTCTTTTATCCTTTTGAGATTGATAAAATAGTTAACATTATGAAGAAGAATAGAGGTCTACAATTTTCAGCCAAACAGAATGTTCAGGTTGTGATACGTGATGGGCAAGTGATCAAAACAACACAATAGTAACCAGCACAGTGGCCAATATGTGGTTTGTCACTACAGATTCGTACCAGAGGAAGTCAGGCACAAAGTGTTTTGCCCTTCCATTAAGTTGTAAATGTACTTGACTACCCGATCATACCTTGTACCATGATGTGGCACATTTACATTAGAACCTCATAAAAAGTGAGTATCCCAACTGCACATGCCCCAAGTACTGTAACTGCTTCAAAGGTGTTTGCAGGACTGTACTTCCCCATTTTAAGTCCCTGGCTGCCCAGCTGAACATTATAAAACATATGCACATAATACATAGCACCTAGAAGTGACAAAATATTAAAACTGTTTAAAGAGCTTATGGTTAAATACATTTGGAGGCGGACTGGGGTTCTCGACAAGCAGTCTTAGAGGGTTAGAGGGTGGTTATGAACACCCCCCAGTAATTCTGGTTGCCCGAGGCTCATCCTCATGTCGCCTTTTCTTCTAAGGTCTGGCTTGTCAGTGCATCAGTCAACATACCGATTGTTATTAATACTTAAAAATATACATAGTGTGCATTGGCCCCGCCCAGAGGACTAATTCACTCTCATGTCCCCTCCTGCTTTTGGCCATTTGGTGTATTTTTCAGCTCCCTTTGGAGGCTTTTATTCCCATGCATGAGGAACTCTTTTACATCTCAAAGTACATTGAATCACACAGAAAGTAATGCTTTTCGTTTTGTATTGGCGAAGGCGTTTAGTAATGTTCTACTTAGGGCTCCCAATGCAACAAGACCTAATGCCTTTGCCTGTTTCTCTTGTCCGTATTCCGCGATTCCTTAAATTGGTGGGACGCCTTATCGCACATAATCATCTGTGGGAGGGAAGAATGCATCAGTGTTGAAGGGTTTCAATAAAACAGCTGTTTCAAGACGAAATAATAGAAACTGAAAAAATACAATGCATCAAGTATTTTCGCGAGCGCGGTCTTGACTACTAAAACAATGGATTAACAGTCAGCAAGTGTAGGGGGGTAGAATATTTGGTTTCTTCCATTCATTTGTCAAAAACACAACCCAGCCTGATAACTGACTAACACATCCGCTACTAAAATTACTTTCATGTTCCACCATACTAATTCAACACTAATCCTGATGGGTTCCAGAGTAGCGTGCTACTCGCTAGAAAAGCGCTTCAACATCTATCAGGGGTAACAAGAGCTATATGAATGCAAACCTTTCTTCCCCTTTTATCCCGCCGCTATCCTTCTCACTCTAAATAACTGACTAATATCCACCACTGAAATTACTTTCATATTTCACCATAATAATTCACCACTAATCCTTTATGGGCTTCCTGAATAGCATGCTTAAACACCCCATTAGGAGTAACAAGCGCTATATAAATACAAACCTTTTTTCCTCCTCGATCCTTCTGCTATCATTCCAAATCCAAATAACTGACTAACCTACCCACCACTTAAAATGTACTTGCATGTTTCACTATACGAATTCAACACTAATCCTCTATGGGTCCCGGAGTAACGTGCTACTTGGCGAAAAAGCGCTTTGACGCCTCGTCAATTACAATATAATACAATACAATATTGCATCCACGTGCGGTCAGACGTCTCTGCCCGACATCCACTCCCGAGTGTGTGTCCCCTTTCCTAGCTGTCAGAAGACGGACAGCAGCAGCTGACATGCCTACTGGGAAAAGACACAGACGGACAGCGCGTGAGAAAGAATGCGCCTTCCTCGCACAATATGACTGCTCTAAATCATCGTTTGCCTTTAAGAGGCCATATGGAACATGGCAGCAGTAAAAGGGCTTTTATAACTACATGCCACGGCTGCGGGTCTTTAACCTTTAGGACTAACTGAAAGCGCCACCGGCCAGCTCCCCTGGTCTAGAGGTGCTTGTCTCGTGCATCAGGCATGGCACACTCTGGAATGCAAGGTGTCGTGTTGAGCTCGCCTGGCATGGGGCTGTATCCCCATTTTGTGCAGCAGCAGTGGGCTGTAAAGGATAGGAGTAGATGGAAACAGAAGGCCTTTGACCAGCCCGGGCATTTAATGACAGGAAATGGCTGACTTTGTGGTCATTGCTTCGAGGAACACTTCCATCATCATGGGGTGGACTGATAAATTCCCTCACACTTTGAACGCAGCCCCCTGGGAGGGGTTGGTTGTGTGGTGGGGGAGGGGAGTTGTTTTTGCAGCAGATCTCAGCTCACTGATTTCCCAAGCGCAGAGTGTAAATCGCTGCTGTACTTTGCAGACAGGCCCCTAGATGCTGTGTGGATGCATTTCATAAGAAAGCCGGAAAACGCCTAAATACACTCCCCGCACACAAACAGTGGCACATCGGCATCCGTCCGAACCCTTTGCAGATCAACCCAACATAGTGCCTATATAGGCAACATTTCCCACCCTTTACAAAGTTAGCATGCACAATGTAATAAATAAATACACAACACAATTCTTTGTTGGGAAAAGATTGCTGCAGGTTTATTCTATGCAAAAGTATGCAACATGGTGGGTTAACTTACGGGTGATCGGGACGGGAGACTGCGTGTCCGGCAGCAAAGAGGGTGCCCGAAATGCGGGGCAAGTATAAATACCTTACCCCAACACTCTGTGCGCCGGAAATGAGACGGCCCGCGCGTCGTGCAGTGGGACTCCCCTCCCCCACCCCACCCCCTGGGTTCCAAGACTAGAGGGGGGTGTGGGCGTGCCTAAGTGGCACTAAGGTGGCCGCCCTTTTAGGTGGCCCACTGCGTGAGCCGCAGTTCTTCTAGTTGTAACCTTAGCTCTGCTGTCCCCATGAGCCTCATGCAACCCTCTACTGTGCTGGGCTACTTTACTCCATTAGAAATGCCTTTAACTTCCGGGAGGGGGAGTTCACTCTCCCTGCTGTCTGGCATCACTGCTACACAATAACCCCCGTCAGCCGCAGCCCGTGCAGGTAAGAGTGGTGAGGGGAGATTTCGACAGATGATGATGAGGGAAAATTAAATAAATAATACATTTTCCGTCGTCAACCTCCCTCGAAATCTCCCTTCACCTGGCCCCACTGCTCGTACCTGCACGGGCTGCGGCTGCCCACAATCACAATGCTTCATACCTGCCAACTCACACGGTTCCACCGTGTGACACCCGATATCGGCTCACATCACATGGTCTCCCTGTGAGGAGCTGATATCACACGGTGGCAGGGAAAACGAAATCACTGTAAATAGTGTTTTACCAGCTTGTTTTCCGAGGCCATTAACGGATGTGAAAATACCCCAGGACATCGACACCAGCTTTAGCAAGTTTTTTGTTTTTTTGGACGGAGGAGGGGATTTGCGGGTGGGGTGAGGTTCAAATGTGCCTTGTAGGTACTTCTCGGCATGAGACGGTGCTTCCTTCAAGACCCCGCCCCCTCCTCCCACAGTGAGATTGTTCTTCAAGTTGGCAGGTATGCATTTCTTCTCGCTTTACCACTGGGAGATCCAGTTTGGATTTGATTAGGGAGCTTACTGTGCAGGTTGTCCTTTTCTATCTTGCTTTTGGGGAAGACCATGACAGCTCTCCTTGGCAAAGGAAGCTTCCTGGAGGGTGACGGGATGGAGGTGGCGGCTGGCAGCATCTCCACAAAATGGAGCACAGGTGCCATAGCCGTTGTCCCTTATCTCAAGCATCCCTCCAGTGCAGCTTCCTGTCCTGAGGAAGAGGCCTTAGAAGAAGCTAGTATTCTCAGGCCAGCTTTCTGATCAACCAAAGCCCAGGGTGTGTATGCCGCTTCACTGCTCAAGCCCAGGGCATGGCTTTGGCATCTACTTTTCTATATAATTAAGAAATATCCCCCCTGTCCCTACCATCACAGAAAGCGGAGAACAATGTTAAAATATTTTTACAAGCTCTTCCTAACAGTTCCCCATGCCGAGGACACGGAAAGTGAGCACTCCACTCCTCCAAGGACCATAGGTCGTGGCACACCAGTCTCTTCCTCTGTAGGCCTCATGCCTATTTTAGCCTCCAGCTTTAAGGCTACAAAAGGTCATGGTAGACTTAGAATTATGTAGGTTGGAAGGAAGCATAAACCTAGAAAGAAGCTGAGTGCTGAGCATTGATTGGACAGTTGTAGCAGGTAACCTGGTTGCATCAACCTGCGATAGCAGGAAGCGAATCACAGTTCTTTGCAGCAACATCAGCACCCGTTTGAGGACTCTTCAGTGCTTAATTTGAGCCAGTGGTTTCCAGTGCATTGCACAGCACATAGTTGGCAACACCTGCATTTATGACAGTCCGACACATGGTGGTGCTGTTTGCTTTAGTTAGTGACGAGCACAACACCAATCTTTTATTAATTCAATATACATTGTAAAAAAGCCATTCTTGTGGCTTTGGGGACCTGGAATAGTCTGAAGTGTCACACTTGTATGAGTAAGAGGGTTAGTGGGTGTGTTTGTGCGATCATTGGCAGCTCTGTCAGGGGCAAAGGGAGGTGTATGTACATTTCAGTGCCTTCCTCACGAGGGCCCTGACACTCATTTTTTTTCAAATTAAGTACTGGGACTCTTTGCTGCTTTGTCATTACTTTGATACTAGTAATCAGGAGAAGGGGAGATTGGTGAGTAGTAAAGAGATTTAGGGCATATTCGTATGTGAAAAAGAGAGAGGGAGCTTCTGCTTGGTTTATTCTCTCAGCCCTGGTTTGCTCTTGGCCTTCTGCAATATTTCAGAAAATGTAGCTGGAGAGGGTCAGTGTCTTCTAGGGCTGGCATGGAATAACGTTCAATGCACACCTCCTCAGCTAGGTTCCAGAGATCGCCTGCATCACCAGGCAGGCTACATTCCAAGAGCGTGCTAAGCCAGAATTTTCCACCACATGCCAAGAAATTCACAGAACTTTTAGAAGTTCAGAGGAGAAGTCAATTTCACCAGAATTATTAAAAGTCAATCCATGTGGAGTCAAGGGACGGACTATTCCCCAATTAAACTGGTGTTTGAAATGAACTGTACTCAAAACTCCATTTGAGAAGTATAGAAGACGAGAGATCGAGTTAAGATCGAACTTGCCTTTTTTTGGTGCACCATTCTTGTCTTGAATGTTTTTGGGAGTAATATTTGAATGAGGCCAGGGGGCTTCACAACATTGACATGGCCCTTGCTGTTGCCAATATATATAACTGGTGGTGTGGTGTTTGCTGTGTCTCAATCTCAACCAGCTCACAGTCTAACTGTACTCCAACCCTCTCAGCAAACAGGGGCTCTTTCACGGATTTAACATTGAGCAAGTCAAGAAAGTTAGTTGACTGATACTGAACTACAGCACTTCCCAAGAAGCAGCCATTATCAGGGCTACAGTGGCTGGGCTGACCGTCCAAGGCAGCCACAGATCCTTTTGTTGGAAGAATTGATAGTTTGACATTTTGACTACCAAAACTGAGACACTTGACTAAAGCCTGTTGCCCAAAGAATCCAAGAGTAAATTTGCCAGGTTATCTCATCACACCATGCCTATACTTGAAGACTTAATTAACCCCCCCCCCCCCACCTGAAGAGATTCTCTCACTGATGCTGCTCATGTACCAAACCCATGCAGTGCTGGAAACGGCCGCCTGTGGTGCGGCGCTCATGCACCGGCAATTAGGATGCCACCGCCATGGTGGCATACCCCATCGACAACATTGTGGCGGGCGGTGGTCACAGCACCGCTCGGCACAATGCCGTGGATGCACCATGTGCATTTGCATGCACAATGTGGCAGGCACCGCGCGGTGCCTGCCACGTTGTGCATGCAAATACAGAGGGGTACCATAGGTACCCCCATGTGCACCCCCCACCCCTCCAACACCTTGCGGGCCCGCAACGTCCCCCACATTCAGGCACCACATGCCTTTCCATGGCGGCAATGCCGCCATGGAAAGGCACTACTCCGCCTGTATTGTACTATGGATTGCGGTGTCTTTCAGACACCGCCACCATATCCAGCACCCTTTAGGTCTTTCCGTCCGCCATCGTAATATGGCGGGGGGAAATGGGAGACAGGCGACAGGTAATGGCAGGCGGATCGCCACCGCCATACGGGCTGCGGCGATCTGCCCGCTATTATAATAGACCCCTGTCTTCTGTTATCCTCTTCTTTCAGGGAGAGAAAAGCTATAGAACAGTAGGCTCATCATTAATGCCGGTGAATTGTTGTGACATGAAGATGAACTTTCACATATCACAGTTACAAGTAAAGCTCCTCAATCCCTACTCTGCAAATATTGAGAAATGGTAGAATTTGATTTACCATGCCTATGAAGTTGAGGCCGCCTTGCAAATAATAAAAGGTGAACATGGGAAAAGATTGTTCCATGAGAAGTCAGCACCATTGACTGTATGATTTTTTAAGGAGGTGTGCTGAATTGTGATGTTACTTGTATATAGGGATACATATCTGCATTCGTGCAATATAGTTAGTAGACACAACCATATACAAAATGACTGTCTGTATACGTGTATGCCTATAAAAAAATAACTTAAAAAAGAGTGAGGCATCTCATGCCTAGAAGTGCACCCCTTCTAAAAAACTGATAGGTGAATTAATCTTAGCTACTGCTAAATATTGTGGGCATCCCATTCCATTGTTTTATAGTTTAACCATGCCATTACAGACACGGATAAGCTATATGCAAAGCAGCTTTGGTCCATTACAGAATTGATGGAACAGATCTGATCTCACAATCTTTGCAGGGAAATAGATCAAAATAAACTGATTTAATAACAGCAGTTGGAGTTCCCAGCACAGTGGAACTCGTAAACATGATTGGCATGCTGAAATCAATCAAAACATCTAGTAGTTACTCCACGTAGCATTCCATTCCATTGTATTTTGATGTGTATGCAGCATTACAGAGAGAAGGGTCAGTGTTGATCTCACCCTGTTCGTGAAAGCAAATTCATGTGTTTCCAGTATATGCAGGTACGTCTAGGCGATTAATTTATTCATGAAGTGTGACCTTCAAGCTACAGTTCAGGAAAGGTGTACAGCGATGGCCCTTCAAAAACATAAATAACTCCACCCTAACTTCCACCAGATCTTGAGGGCTTTTCAAGTTTTGCACTTTTAGGCTCGAAAATGTTAACAAAAAATGTGTGAAGTTGTGAGGTGATATATACCTCATAACTTGGTAAACATTTACTTTTTAATTTTTTTTAATTTTTTTAACAGAGTTTTATATAGCGCAAACTTGACCCGAATCGGGTATCAGAGCGCTTTACATAGCATCAGTTGCATTACATGAGGCCACATACATTTTTTGTTAGGCACGGGGAGATTAATTGATATGCCCAGAATCACAGGATGTGCAGCGCCATTGCCGAGACTCAAACCCGGTTCCATGGTGACTCATTCTTAGTTCTTAACTTCCTCCAAGAGTAAGCATTGGCTGCCTCTACCCAGTAAGAAATGGAGAGAGAAGAAAACTAATAGGGTCTTGGCTAAACTTGGGAAGCAACAGTTTCCAGGAGTCTGGGAATGTGAGGAGAAACAGTAGTACCAGGCTCTGATACCCTCCAGTTGTTCCAATCTGTTCGATGAACTGAAGAAACGTCTTGGGTCTCTGTTGTTCATCCTAGGTGTGCTTTATATCAGCCTCTTCGTGACACAGTGCGGGGTACTTTTACATTGAGATGATCTGACCTATTGAAGAACTGTAAAAAATCCTTCAGAAGAGCGCTTGCCTCACCTGCTCCATTCTAGCCCAAGAGCCCCATCAAACAACGTCTGATTCCAGCTATTGTCTTCCATGTTCTCTTTTCAGGTACTCCTGATTAGGTCAGAAATGCCAAATAGAGTTCTTACCTGCAACTCTACCCATAATCGCAGTAGGATGACTTCATTATCTTGTGCCACGTGGGGCACATTTTTCACATGGGTGACATCGCATGATATGGTGGCAATACTCTTCTTGACAGTGAACCTTCTGTGGGTGAAACAAGCTCAGAGAGATTCTTTCCCTTGCACTGTCCTCTGTTGATGTAGCACAGAAGGATCCACTTACGGGTCTCGCTGCATGTGGATTAATTTATTTCCCATGGTGAGAATTTGCACAAAGGCGAAATGTGACTTAGATGGAGAAATAATGAACCTACTCACCACAAAATCAGGAACAAGAATTTTTGAACCACTCAGATAACAGTGGTGAATACTAAGTTGAGCTGCCTACAACTGAGTCCCTGCAAATAGACACAAGAACCCCTTTTTGCCTTGCAGGACATGTTCCATCTCAAAAAAGATAGCCATTGTCTTATATTTGGACTCCATGCCCTGGAACCTTGACTAGTGGTAAATGCTTTGCCGAAAACCACAATGAAATCAGAAGATGCGTCTCTCACATGTAGTATGGCTATTGTGTTTTTGTCCATGTTCAGGTCTCCTTCTGCTGCCTGTGCTGATTCTTTACTCTTATCTCTGAGATGGTGGTAATCTTGGCCAGCATCCTCGGTTGGTGCCATGCTTATTTCATGCACTGTTCAATTAGTGGTTTGCTTTACTAGCAGCTGCGGCCCGTGCAGGTAAGAGCGGTGAGTCGGTAGGACAGGTGGGGGAATTTTGACAGACGATGATGAGGGAAAATACATTATTTATTTAATTTTCCCTTGTCATAGTCTGTCGAAATCTCCCCCAACCAGCCCACCTGCCCCACCGCTTTGACCTGCATGGGCCGCTGCTGTTTACTACTGTGATCAAGTTTCTCTGGTACAGTATATAGATACATGTAACATGGTGGTGCCAAAATACCAGATTACCTATGTGGTGTGCTCTTTCCTCCTCTTCGAGTTCTTGTACTTTTCAGAGCAGTTTGGACATTTTACTGATTCCCCCTTGGACTATGATGCACTTCCCTAAGCCTACCGCTCTTCTCTTTCACATATTTGCCGTTGTTCCTTCAACCAGATAGATGGTAAACAAATCACACACAAAATTGGTGACCTTGTCTTCGTGCTGCATATGGTGACATACCTAGTGCGATACTGCCCCCCTGTAGGTCCCAGCAATTTATTCATGGGAAGACTACCTGTTAGAACTGGGGGTCTCTAGTTGGCAGAGGTAGGTACCTTTGACCAAATCGGGACCCTTGCTTCTAGTCAGGCTAAGGGGGTACACTTCTAAAACAACCCCTGCTCACCTCCTTGGTAGCTTGGCACGAGCAGACCGGCTTATCTTAGAGGCAGTGTGCAAAGCATTTGTGAACACATGCAGTAATGCAGTGAAAACACTACAAATGGACACCACAACAGTTTAGAAAAATAAGTAATCTTTACTAGACTTAACACAAGACCAATAGCTTAGTTCAATGTAGATGGTAAATGCAACTCTTTACTCTCAAAATACCTTGGAATGCCTCACGCAATACAAACAAAAAGGGTCGCAGGGAAGGTGATGCGTCGGTTCCTTGCTGCGGGGGAGGTGATGCGTCCGTTCCTTACTGCAGCGCAGGGGAGGTGATGCGTCGGTTCCTTACTGGAGAGGAACTGATGCATCGATTTCTTACTGTGATCCGGTGCGATGCGGCAAGATGGTGCCTCGATTGCTCCACTATATCTGTACGACACTCACTCGTACTCACCCTCTTTCATAGAAATACAATACTTCTGCAACGTCCCACTCAAAATACTCCAAGGTGCAAGTAAGTATATATAAAAAAAACTCATGCTTCTAAAAGTTTAAGTGCTGAGATATTTTTTTTTCGTTTTTGTATGCAAAAGTAACAAACTTGTGCTGTCACTTGCTTTGCATGTAACTGATGGAAAATATATACATTGTTGCGTGTTACTTGTTGGTAATAATGAGAAATTTCCTAGTTACCACAAAGGAAAGTTTCAATTCTATTAAGGAGGCGGAGGCGAGGATTTTGCTAGTCCTTTCTCCATTTTATTGGACAGCAAGTTAGAAGTAAAGAAAAAACATCACATCCAGGACTACCCAAACCAACATGGCAGCGGTAGCCCTGGTAACGTAACAACCAATCAGTGTCCAACAGTTCGTATATATGGAGTCCCAGCTGTTAGTCCTTCCTCTTTCGTGGAAGCTGCCGCAGGGAAGAAGTCATCTAGCCGCTAGTCCGTCTTTTGATCGGAGCCTAGGGAAGAGAACAAATAATAATATCTCGTCCAGAACAATGTCGAAGAATACAAGAACATTGCAATGGAGTAACATAACGAAATACCGATAGAGCGTAATCAACATTGCACATTTTTATCAATGAAAACACTAAGAAACTCAGAAACAGGTATACTCCCTTAGACGAAGGTACAAATCACATTCCAGTTACGGGGGGGCAGGCTCGATAAGCCTGGGTGGGAAAATCCTCGCCTCCGCCTCCTTAATAGAATTGAAACTTTCCTTTGTGGTAACTAGGAAATTTCTCATTCTATGTCAGGGAGCGGAGGCGAGGATTTTGCTTGTTCAAAGCTTACTCACCACCAACGATGCAGCCTCATGGATTGGCTTAAAGTAGAACTTTTTGAAAGTCGAATCTGAGGACCAATCCGCTGCATTCATGATATCCTCCAGGCGTCCACCTACCTGAACGGCCTTGGAAGCCATTGCACCTCTAGTGGAATGAGCCCCAAAGTCTGTGACGCTAATTCCAGCCTCAGCCATTATCCACCTGACCCATCTGGCAATGGTGGGAGAGGAGACTGCCTTGAACGGTTTCTTGACCGCTATAAGTAATTGCCTTACGCCCGGAGGGCGGAGTTCAAGAGTAACATCCTCATATGTCTTAAGGCAACGAACAACACAGAGTTTTGGCGAATCTGGGAAAGCCGGGTAAGTTACTGACCTGGTATTACATTTAGTTCTCCTAGAAACAGTAAATGTAACCCCTTCTGGGGTAAAAACCCTGGCTGACACGTCCAGTGCACGAACATCTGAAGCCCGCTTACATGAGATCAAGCAGAGGAGAATCGCTAATTTGGCCGAAAGCTCCTTGCGGGAGAGGTATTGATTATCCTGCCAGGACTTTAGGAAATTCAAGACCACATTAACATCCCACAGACCTGAATAACGAGGTTCTGGGGGACGCGAAAGGCGAATACCTTTAAGGAGTTTACAAACCCAAGGGTGCTCCCCAACCGGAGAGCCATCCACGAGGGCATGCCCAGCAGAGATTGCCGACCTGAAAGAATTAATGGTGCTATACGCCAATTTCTTTTTGAAAAGATCAGCGAGGAAGTTAATCACGTCAGTGACCGAGGAGCCCATGGGATCCAGGTGTTTTCCCACACACCAACGAACCCATCTGTTCCATGCTGATCTATACCGCTTAGTGGTGTTAGGAGCCCATGCTCCTCGAATGAGGAGCTCAGCGTCTCTCGAAAGCGAGTCACAAGACCAACGTCCCCTGAAATCCTCCATGCCATGAGATGTAGATGGCCCTGGAGAACCAGTGGATGTGGGTGACCCAATGGATCCGTTAGAATGAGGTCGAACGACGGAAGTCGAAGAGGTTTGTCCCAGGACAGTTCCAGAAGAGAAGGGAACCAGCATTGAGCTCTCCAGATAGGCGTTATCAGAATCAGAGAAGCCTTCTGCCGGCGGACCTGAGCCGCCACCCTCTGAATGAAAAGGAAAGGGGGAAACGCATAAGCTGGAAACAGGGACCAGTCCTGTAGGAAGGCATCCACTGCTTCCGCCCCCGGATCCGGTTTCCAGCTGTAGAAACGGGGAAGCTGGGCGTTCCACCTGGACGCAAACAAGTCTATTACTGGAAGACCCCAAAGGTCCGAAATTCTCTGAAAAACAGAAGGATCCAGTCTCCAGTCGCTGGCGTCCCGGAAATTCCTGGATTGCCAATCCGCAACCGTGTTGAGATCGCCCGGGAGATACTCCGCCGTGACAGAGATCTGGCGAAGAAGGCAGTAGTTCCAAAAGTCCTTCGCAAGATCCGCTAGGACCTTGGAATGGGTGCCTCCCAACCGATTGATGTACCTGACCGCAGTCGTGTTGTCCATCCGAAGAAGCACACAACACGAGACCTTGGTCGAGGTGAAGGATCGGATCGCAAACGAGCCCGCAAGAAGCTCCAGACAGTTGATATGGAGGTGAAGTTCCTCCTCCGTCCATCTGCCGCCCACCGAGAGGGAGCCGCAACGAGCGCCCAACCCTGGCGACTGGCGTCTGACTCGATCACCAGATCCGGACGGGAACCGAAAATCGCCTTCCCGTTCCAGGCATCCATGTGATCTAACCACCAGAGGAGTTCCGAACGGGCCTCCAGATTCAAGGAAATCAGTTCCGAGTAAGTAAGACCCTTGCGGAGGTGAAAAGCTTTCAGTCTCTGAAGAGCCCTGTAGTGAAGAGGGCCTGGAAAAATGGCCTGGATCGATGACGAGAGTAAGCCCACAATCCTGGCCAGTTGACGGAGGGATATTCGATCCCGCCGAAGAACCTTGCGAATCTCCTTCTTGATCTTGGAGATCTTTTCGGAAGGAAGGTGAAGAGTCGCATCCGTAGTTATGATCATAAAGCCAAGAAAAGACATTTCCTGACGGGGAAAGAGTTCCGACTTCTGGGCATTGATGATGAATCCCAGAGACTGAAGGAGGGTTATAGTAACCTGAAGATGATGAAGCAGGAGGTCCTTGGACTGACACATCAAAAGAATGTCGTCCAGATAGACAATTAGACGAATCCCTAGGGTCCGGAGATGCTCTACCACATGGCGCAGGAGCTTGGTAAAGCACCAAGGTGCTGAGGAGAGACCAAAGGGAAGCGTAAGAAACTCGTAAACCTGATTCCTCCACAGAAACTGGAGGAATCGACGATGAGGAGGAAAGATTGGAACCGAGAGATAAGCATCTTTCAGGTCCAAGCGAACCAACCAATCGTTCTGTAACAAAAGGTCCCTCAGAAGATGGATGCCCTCCATCTTGAAGTGTCTGTAAACCAACCACTCGTTGAAGGAGCGGAGGTTGATTACCGGTCTGAATCCTTTGCCTTTCTTTTCCACCAGGAAGATGTTGCTGAGGAAACCGTTTGGATGAAGCGCCGTGGGAATAATGGCGCCCTTTTGTAACATCGCCTGAACCTCTAAATCGACAAGTTCTTGGTCTGAGACAGAAAACACTAGAGGACGAGGACGTGAAAGCTGAACAGGGGAACCGTAGAATTCGATGTGAAACCCCTGAACTGTTTCCAGCACCCAAGGATCTGAAGTTAACGACGCCCAGGCCTGAGGAAACAACGCTAACCTTCCCCCCATTTGAACTAGAGAGATGATTCGAAATCTTACCATTAAATCCTCTGGAGTTGGACTGGGATCCACCACGTCCTTTGCCTTGGCCTCTGCCTCCTCTGGAGGGGTAAAAGGTACCCTGTCGTCCATCGTTCCAGCCATTATTACGTTTGTACTGGCCTCTATTGGGGCCTTGCTGGACCTGACGGCCGGAAGAGCGACCCCTACCTCTGCCGGCCCCGCCAAAAACCTTTCTGGGGAAGAACTTTTTCATCGAAGCCTGAGCCTTGTCCAGAGCCGAAAAGGTTGCTACAAACTTCCCCAACTCCTTTACAAAGGGGTCACCAAACAAAGCACCCTGTGCTATAGGACCTGCCTCTGAAGACGACAATTCCCCTAATTTCGGGTCAATCTTAAGTAGTAAAGAACGTCGTCGTTCAGCAGAAAGCGCGCAATTTGCATTGCCAAGAAGGCACATTGCTCGTTGCGACCAACCAGCCACGTCATCAACGGACATCGGTAAGCCCGACTCCTTAGAACGTTGGGCCGTTTCAATAATTTTTGTGAGAGGGCCCACCACATCTAGAAGCTTGTCCTGACAGGCTTTCCATGACCTATCAATACCCTTTTTAGGATCTTTAATATATTTTGCAAAGAAGGTACACAACTTGGGGTCAATCTCGGGGGTGCAAGCCACTCTAAAGGGGAGGGAAGGGCGAGGGCACTCGGAGCGTAGACGGAGTCGGACATCCTGAGGCAAAGGCTGTCGAAGCTTAGCTGCGACATAATCAGCAGTAGTCTGCTCAGGAAACCACTCCGATGACCTAGGTCTTACAATGGTGGATGGGTCAAACATATTAGGGGGTGCAAGATCCCCTTCCGAAAGACTAGGAGCACTGGGCTTAGGGCGCCAAGATCTGCTCGCATCAGAAAAATCCTCTGAGGAAGCATCCTCATCCTCATCCACGTATTCGTCCTCCTCATCATCTCCCTCAATAGGGGACCCTTCCTCCGGGTCAAGGTCCTGGGTGGTAAAACCACCAGTCTCACCGGGTGAGTCATCCCCCCGGTAGGGTGCGCTTCTAAGCGTGCGCGCACTCTTACGGAATACCTCAGAAAGTTTACTGAAGCCCTCCAGGTGCCCCGCGTCACGCTTCCTGGCCTTACGTGGTAGAGCACACGGAACACCACTGGGCCCTGCCCCACTGTCCCCAAAGACACCAGCGTCCGTCTTAAAAACATGGGCCGACAGTCTATTTACACTGTCCTGCAGAGGTGCCAGAGCTTGGGCTATCGCCGAAGAGAGAAGCCTGTCAACCTCTGCAGGAGGGTGTAAAGGGGTCAGTTGTGGCTGAACAGTAGGAGCCACCATCTCCACAGTTGAAGGACCTGACTGCATATTAGCAGAAAAACTGGTACCCATACACAAACACCCCAACTAATTACAAGGGGAAATCCCTTCACACCGGTACCAAGCAGGCTAACACCAAAGAAAACCTGAAACACCAAAATTCTGACAGAAATTATAATCAAATTTACAAATTTTTAGTCAGAAAATACTTCTTGCCGACAAAAACGGCGTCAGTGTGAGGGAAGAGGCCGAAAAATGACAGAAGCGCAGTGCCTCAGCGCGTTTCTACTCAAGCGCGAAGAGCGCTGAGGAGAACAGCTGATCGGCGTCAGAAGCGGACACCAAGATCGCGCACGCGCGAAGAATGAACGCTCGGGCTTAAAGCCTACCGCGTTAAAGAAACACAGCCTACAATAAGGCGCAGTCAAATCCAAACAATCGCTATCAAATAAAGCTGTCAACAATCACACAAAAAACTGCCACGACAAAGATATGAAGAGCGTGACTTAACTTGCCGAGGCAGCAATGGAGAAAGAGGAAGGACTAACAGCTGGGACTCCATATATACGAACTGTTGGACACTGATTGGTTGTTACGTTACCAGGGCTACCGCTGCCATGTTGGTTTGGGTAGTCCTGGATGTGATGTTTTTTCTTTACTTCTAACTTGCTGTCCAATAAAATGGAGAAAGGACTAGCAAAATCCTCGCCTCCGCTCCCTGACATAGAATTCACTTGTGCATTCCATGTTTAACCAAGCACAATATGCTACCTATAAATGGCACAGAAGCGGTACATGTTAAGCTTAAAAGCTAGGGGCCAGATGTATCAAGATACACTTTTGCGATTCTCAAATAGCGATTTTTTAGGAATCGCTATTTGAGAATTGCAAAATGGTATGTATGTAGAAATTCGCTATTTTTTTGCGATTTCTTAAAATTCCTTAATTGCGATTAGCAAATTGCTAATCTCAATTAAGGAATAATTTCTCATTCATTTCTATGGGCCAAGAGGCCCATAAGAAGGAATGTGAAATCATTCTCAATTTGCAATTCGCAATTTGCTAATCGCAAATTGAGAATAATTTCAAGGGTGCAATTACATGTGGTGCACATACATGCCCTAAGGGCATGTATGTGCATCACATGGCACTTTGAAAAATGCAAAAATGGGCATTTTTCAAGAAATTTGCAAATTACCACCAACTTGAAGTTGGTGGTAATTTGCGATTCCTTAGGGACAATTAGCAATTTTTTTTGCATCATACATTGCATTTAAGGAATCGCAAATTTTGCGATTCCTTAAATACAATCGCAAAATAAGGAATCGCAAATTTGCGATTCCTTATTTTGCACTGAAATTTGCTACATACATACCATTTTGCTCAAATGTGAATTTCGGCGTTTGCAAACCCATTTGAGCTTCATACATCTGGCCCCTAGTATTTAAAAAAAGTTATTTTACTAAATGTCAAAAGATGAACTTCTAAAGTTAGTTAGGGCATGCTTCAAATCTTGAAGTTAAAGTATTTGTGCACATATAATGTTGCTTCAGCGCCAGTTTATCAGTGCTGTACATATAAGCATAACTTACATCTACAGTTTTGTGTCTGGCTCTTGGACAAAGATTGGTTTTGCGAGATCAGCATCTTCTTTCCCATCAGGGTTCTTTCCAATGACACTATCCCAGCTCTCTCTCATGTCCATTCTGCTCTAGTCTCTTCCTCACTAACTCGCACCTCCCCTCTGTTCCCCACTCTTGTCCCTGCCCCATTCTTCTCTAACCATCCCCTTCTCCCTGTCACTCTTACACACTTCTCTCTAAACCCTCTTTCACTCTCTGGGGCATATTCTCAAGGAGCTATCGCAAAGTTAACAGCAATTTATTGCAGCCAAAGTCACAATAAATGTATCGCCCCATTCACAAGCTGGTGCTAACAGCCCATATCACCAGTTTACCTGCGATAGCAGCCGCAAAAAACATCGCCACAGATGACCACCACAACTATCGCTAATGAGATGTAGAGTAGACGTTCCCGAGCAAACTGCTGTGACAACACCACTCCATCCCAGGGTCGGCGGCAGGGTAGGTCAAGTGCAAGAAGTGTAAAAACGCAGGACCCAACTGGTGTCCTTTTTATAATTCCGCAGACTCACCGTTGCAGGTACAGCCTGCTTGCAATTCATGTCAACTCACCTGTGAATTGGGTATGTAGGAATTACATACCTTTTAAGTCTAGATAGTGTTTCACTTGATTCTGAGGAAGTGCCCAGATCTATATGACGCAAATGGCATGAAACATGTTGATCACTTGAGAGCAGGGCATATATAACTAGACACATTGTCACTAGTCTTGCGCCCACTCTCATTCTTTTTTAGTTAGGCAGTTGACCTTCCCAAATAAAATTGTTCTAGGGCTAACTGACCTATTTTAAACTCACACCCATCACATCTACACAAACTAGGCCTCTTACCCCCACTGCACCCACTGGCAGGAACAAAAGAGCCCCGTTTGGGTGCCTGTCAGGTATTGCAGCGCCTACCTGACGAGGGGCAGGCTCAAATGATGAAGCATGACACCTAGCTTGCTAGGTGTGTGAGAGCCCTAGTTCCAACAAGGGGAGCTCCCCTTACTTACACTACATACACATCACACTCCAGTTTCCTCCTTCTCCTACTGCCTATCCAGAGGAACTTTTTACCCTTGTTTGCACACTAGTTCTGGTGGGGCATGTACGTTGGACCTCGGTAAACTAGCCCCTTGGTCCCTCCATTTGTTTAGAAACACCACTCCGCAACATTCTCAACAGCCAGCCAGATCGGCAATAAGATAAAAAAACATGCCATAAGGCACGTTAGCAGCAGGAAACTAGCACCTGCTCTGACCTGGTGTAAAGTCGGACCACAGCCTGCACCACAAATGGGAGCCCAGCCCAGAGCCACACCTGAAGAACATGAAGAACAAAAGATGCCATGTAGCCACTCATCATGCAGCCCAGACTCTCAAGGGGGCCACACCACCCACCGCAACCACCCCCAGGACCCCCCCTCCCCAGGCCCTGCCCCCTCGGACAAAGACATGCCACATCGACTACACGGATGCATGTACCAAACATTCCGCCTGATGTCGCACAATCTCATCTGGTTAGATGCATGTGTCGACACAAAAAAAGCACACATTCACCTTCGAAGCAACAAATGAAAATATATTTAAACAAACACAGAACAGAAATGAAGAGACAGGACCGAAAGGGGGAGAGAGAGATAGATGGACAGAGAGGAGGAGAGAGAGATAGATGGACAGAGAGGGGGAGAGAGACACAGAGAAAAGAAGAGAAGGACAGGAAGAGAGAGTGCCGACGCTGCGCACCCAGGCCACACTGCTCACCTGCTGCCACTGGTGTGTCCCCAATCACTTGTCGGAATGTAGTGTAGTTTACCAGGTCCCACATCTGAGACAGACCCGTCATCTGAAACAGAGTCCAGATACCTGAATGTCAACGTACATACAATTGCACGCAACATCATCACCTGTCCGCTCCTGCGCACCCAGGCATCTGCACCCTAGCCCCTCCTGTCGCCCAGCGGTGCAAGCCCGCCCCTGGTCACCCAGGCCTCACTGCTCACCATCCGCCAATGGCGAGTAGAAATAAGGGCCCACCACGTGTCGGTGCATGCCCAAAGCCCGGGGCCCGCGAACATGGCACCCTCCACATCATACAGCTTCACTCCGTGGGCCCCCAGGTTTCACATTTGGTGCTGGGTCTTGATTTCTCCATGGAAGAGGACATACCAGTGCACCCGGCATCATCGCAGGCTGCACATCCGCCCAGCACTTAAGGTGATCCTACCTCTGTGCACCGAAAGTCACCGTCCCATGGAGGTGTGCCTGTGCCGGCTGCAGTGTATCCGATGCCACCAAGTCTGTGCCACGCTAGTCATGAACCCTCTTATGATTGGGTATTGTGGTGCGGACGCCATCATGTCACTACCAGGCCTGCGGAATGTGTTGCCTACATGCACACCACACGGATACACCCCGAGAGAGGTTGGAAATGGCGTGTGCCCGGCCCTTTTTATTGGCAGGGTCACATGTGCTGTGACACGTGTGCTGGATAGGTGTGGTGTGGGTGTAAATCAGCTGTGAGGGAGTGGGCCTGGCATGCTAACAACTATACCTCCGAGCAGCAGATCACTACATGGGAGTCCTGGCACATGTGGCGTTGTTGACCCCCCCCCCTGGAGCGTAAGCATAGTGGGTTGGCCTGGCGTATGCCAGTCCAGCATTAGGGTTTCGACAATGACCCCGGGGCTCTGCACGTGGTACCGTACGAGACTGGACAAGGAAGTAACAAATGCATGTGTTGCGGTTGTTGCTTCGGGGCCACCCAGACAACATTCGGCAATGGGTCACGCTGTGACCCAAGTCCAACGACATGAGCCACATGGACGTAGGGGGATATCACTGATCCTACATTCATCAATACTGCCACACATGAAAGACCATAGACCCGACACATCTGTGTGAGTCGAAATGTTTAATGCACATTCAGTGAAGTGTTGCATCTGTAGCAGTACAGGGCCATACAAACCCCACTTTACAATATTGGCCCGTGGAGGCCCAGCCAGAGTCCTTCAGGGAATGACCAGTCCAAAGGAAGAGTAAGAGTTCAGTCCACAGACGGTTTGCTGTGTCATTGGTATTCAAACAGAATATGGCATTCCATTGCGAGGTCCAAGGTGAGTGTCGCAGAGTGTATCGGGTGACAGTGGAAGGTGATGATGCAGAGGGCAGAACAAGCTGAAACCGGCCATATGGCGGAGATGAATGCTACTGCGTCCTTCTTACCACAATGGCGCTTTCATCCACCTCTTCATCCTCTGCTGTTCCATGTGCCTCACATGTGGGTGGTTCTGGCCTTTCTCCAGCACTCTGTGTCAGTGACACCTCAGTGGCCGGAGGTGGAATAACTGTGGCACTGACACTTCAGGGGGCGGAGATGTGGATGGAGTGGTAGCAGCAGCATGCATCAGCGCCAGGCCTTGTGGCTTCAATGCCATGAGGATGGCTTTGAGGTCATTGAGGAACCAAGCTAACAATCGCTGGTGTGCAGCCATGGCCCACTCCGTGGTCTCCAACTCTCCATGAGCCTCCGCATGTTTCCCACCTCCCCGGCGAGCTCGATAGAGCCACTCTGACTAGTCAGTTGTTCTTGTCTCTGAGTCAGGACTCTGGCGATGTCAGCCATGGTTCGTTGGAGAGCATGGAACAGACTGTGGGTGTCCGTTAGGGACTGTGAATGGTCCCAGATGGGACCTAGACACCCATGTATGGCATCTATTTTGTCTATCATGCAGTTGAAGCCCACCCGCACCTGTTCAGCCAGCTGCTCCTGGCATCCCTGCTGTGTGTTCTTTGTTGGGGTCCTGGGAGGCAGCCGTGGGGGTGGGTGCTGCCTGCTGTGTGGTCTGTGCAGGGGGCGGGGTCTCCTTGCAGCTGGGCTGCCCTGCTCCTTGAAGTGGGCTGCAGAGGCTCTCCACGAGCTGTTGTAGGGCGTCGTAGTCAAAGCTGTAGTGGTCCTCTTCATCATCAGAGAAGAAAGGTCGGGGCTGCTCTGCAGGAGGTGTTGATTTTCCCTCTGCAATGTGAAGGGAAATAAAGTTTAACAATGTATTCACATTTGTGTTGTCGCATTGTGCATGTTTACATACAGACTGCATGACTGTGTACATTGTGGCTGTTTGGGAGGAGCTTCCTATTTGATGGGGACAGTGGACATTTCGACAACAGACGTGTGTGTGTTTGTACTTGTACATAGTCATCCCACATTTCCCTGCAATGCCACTTGTGATTGGCCAGTGTCTACACACATTTGGCACCAGTTGTGTCCTGTGTTCTTTTGTGGACGTGTTGTGGTTTGTGCCACATTGTTGTCAGTGTTTCTGTGCTCTGCATGTTGTGTGTGTGCTGCATTTCTGGGGTGTGGCCCCTGCTGCTCTGTTTTGCTTATCCCTTTTCTGCAATGTGCCTTTGCCTTCTGTGCTTATACAGTGCTGAGATGTTGCATACCTGGGTACATTGGTCTCTTGGTGGGAGTTGGGAACTGGGTCATGGTTTATCCGCAGATGTGCTCAGCTCAATTGTGCATGTGTGTCATTGTGACCATCTCCCCCCGTCCCCCCAATCCCTGGTCGTTACTCACCCTGTTGCTGTTGTGTCCGGTCATGTTGAGCAGTGTAAAAATGTAAATTTATACTTGTATAGCGCACTACTCACCCGCAAGGGTCTCAAGGCGCTTGTACGAATACCGCTGAGGAACCCATCCTGGCTTTCCCTGTGAGGCATCCACTCCTGGGCACCCCAAAGGTGGAGGCCAGGCATCCTTAGCGTTGTGGGGGCCGTTGTGGAGATTAAGCAAGCTATTGCCAGAGTTGCAGAGTGGGACTCCATGATTGGAATAGGCACCGAGGCGAGAATTATCAGGTCCGTGGAATTTTGAGCCCAAGACCCGCCGAGGCGGGGAATTGAATCCTGGTCCCGGGCTAGACCTCTGCATCAGGGTCTGCCGCTCTAACCATTGAGCCACACTTCAGTGTCCGGTCCCCCGACTCCAGTCACCGTCTCCCCACTGATGACTGTGGACACCATTTCCTCCATATCGTCCAGCTCCTCCTGTGGCACAGGACTCCCACCTCCAGTCTGCATTGCTGCCTTCAGGTTGTTGGCGAGTTTCAGCTTGGTTTTGCGCTTGACGTCATGCCAGCGCCTCATGACCTCTTCTATTGTCCTCTTCAGCACTCCGACTGCATTCACCTTGTCCACGATGGACTGCCATAGTCCATTTTTGGTTGCAAATGGCACAGTGGAGGTGACAAACAGTTGTTGATGGTGTTCGACCACCTCCTTTATCACGATCCTGTTTTCCTGCGGACTGAAGCGCTTCTTCCTACTCTTCTTCTCCTTGGCCTTCCCTGACACCGAGGTCCCAGGCACGTTCTCCGCCGTACTTGCTCCAGCAACATACATTGTGTTTCGCTGTTGTTTGACATTTGCTTGTCAGTTTTTTTCTACTTTTATGGTGATTTTTCCCGCCTGACGCGTGTGGATTGCAGACCTGTTGTTGGTTTTAGCTGATTTTAGTATCGCGTTTGGCATCATCGCAGCTTTTTTTACATTTCGCATTTTTGCGGCATGGAGTTGATTGTAACGAGGTCAGTTGACGCGTTATCTGGAGACTATCTGATTGTACCGCCGTGTTGAGAATGCTTGGTTAACACGGCGTAATTTAGCGATACACTGTGATATTGGAAGTTGCGTTAAGTAACTTTTGCGATGGTTATCACACGTTCTTGAGAATATTCCCCTCTGTCTTTCATGCACATATCCTGCTCTTTTATCACTCTCTCCTGCCATGCATTATCCCAGACCCTTTACAGCAAATCCTTCTCTATTTTTTTAATTCCTTTTTCCATTATTGTCATTTATTTCCACCTCTCCTCCTTCGTAACCTTTTTCTCATTTTCTGGTTCTCCAGCACCGCATGGTCATACGAATGGCAATAGAGGTATGCAAATATAATCACTCCTCTGTACACAAAAAAACACAAGTTGAAAACATTGTCATTTACAACACCAATAGCTCTCACTTTTACAGATGCTTGTTTTATAGCACTTCTTATTTAATGCAGTCTACTTCTAAGCGCTCCGAATGTGGATCACCAGAGAGAAGCAGTGCCAGATTTAAGGAAAGGTACTGTAGGCAGGTTCGGCAGAGGGTAGAGGTTGCTGAGCAGGGACTGTGCATAGGATCCGTCAGACTCTAAGGCTATAGCGCCTACACAGCCAGTGTACTCCTGTGAGCTAGCTGTCTGACATCCAACGGAACTGGTGACCAGCATGTTCTATGCTAATGTCAGCTGCATTAACCCACTGAGCTGGGATTTTAATGTGTGTCCTGCAGGAGCCCCACATATTTCTGCAGTAGCTGCACTTACCCACCGAGTTGTGTGACTGGGTTTTCAACAAGTGACGAGCAGGCTACCCGTGTCACTATATTAACCATCTGCCATTGTGCTAGAGTGGGACCCAGTCACCTGCAGACTCCACCCCTGAAACTTACCAAGAGCATTACTTCCCCCATGTGGTGCCTCGATCACAGATAAGACACACACATTGTCATTCCTCTCTCCTTTTTTGCTGATCCCATCTTTTCATTCTTTTCCTTGCATTCATTTTGCTGTTTCTCTGTGCTCTATTTGCTCTGTATTCACCGTTTCCTTCACTGTCATAACAAAACTTGAGGGGGTCCCCAGCAGATTACATGAATGGGGCCTCCCCTCACTCCTGACCCAGTAAGGAGCTCTCCGGCCAGAGGCACCCACACATGCACAGTGCCGGAGGGGGACCCCGGAGCTCTGGGCCCCCGCACCCTGAGGGTTGCAGCAGGGGCCTATGTTACGCCACTGGTTTCCTTTCATCTCAACCTTTTACTTATTACTGACTTTGACTTTCTCATAGTGCCCTTTCACTCTTTCACTTCTTTTCTGTCCTATTTTATTATTTTTTAGTGTTCTTCTTAAACTCTTTTAATCTCCTTTTCATATTTTTGCCATTACTGGCTCTTACCATTTTTTTTACTTTTTCCATCCTCTGCCCCTTTCTTGCTCTGCCCCTATTTATCTTAGCATTCTCTCCTTCCTTCTTTCCCTTTCTCTTTATTTTCTCTCCTCATGTTCAATGGTGCTGACAGTGCTCTAAGTTGGATAGAAAGAGGAGAGCGGGGTCTCTAAAAAGGGCAGGCAAAGATGCAGCAGGATTCCCATACAAGGGAGTGACATATGTAATTATGGGCGTGGCCCCGGACCAGCATTTGCTGCCCCTGTCTGTGTTTTCTGGCAGTGCATCAAACACGTCACACGACAACAAACACAAACCTAATTCGACCAACCTGTAGACTTTATCAATGCATGTTAGTGCTATTTATTCAATATCAGATACATGAATAACATCTTGCTTTGCTTATATGCCTTTTTCATCAGTCATGCAGTCTCCCCTCAGCACTAGTCACTTACACTGTCATTCTCCACACACGTCTTTCTGAAGTCCCTGCATTTGTTTAGCCAACATTCCATCCTTCCTCTCCATCCATCTTGTCACCCTCATGCATGTCCCTCCTTTGGTTGCCACTGCGCCATCCTCTCCCTCGTATACAAATGCTGCATTTTTTTTTGTCAATCATTCAATCAGGGATTTGTGAAGCGTGCTACTCACCCGTGATGGTCTCGATGCGCTGGTGGGAGGGGGGGGTCGTGCAGCTGCATTGAGCTCTGTTTTATCCAAAGAGCCAGGTCTTCAGGCTCTTCCTTAAGGCATTCAGAGTGGGGGAACGTCTGATGCCGAGCTGGAGCTCGTTCCAGGTGTTTGCCCCAATGTAGGAGTAGTTTCTTCCACCCCTTCTGGCTCTGCGGATGAGATTGGTTTTGGCCAAGGCGAGGTCGATGGAGCGAAGGGTTCTCTTAGGTGCGTAAAAACACTATTTTGTTGAGGTACTGGGGTCCTATAATGTGAAGGGATTTGTAGGAGTGAGTTTGTAGCTTGAAGGTCACTCTCTTCTCAATGGGGAGCCAGTGGGGGTCTTGTAGGTGCTGGGTAGTGTGCTCTTGTAGTGGGATGCCTAGAGCAAGTCTGGCGACTGTGTTCTGGATGGTCTAGAGTTTTCGGAGCAGGGATTTGTTGATTCCGGCATAGAGGGCATTCCCGTAGTCCAGTCTACTGGTTATGAGTGTGTGGGTCTTTCTGGATTCGGGGGCGATCCATTTGAAGGTCTTGCGGAGGGTGTTGAAACATGTGGAGGAGACGGTATTGGCCTGTCGGGTCATGCTGAGGAATGAGTCGAGTATGATGCTGAGGTTGCGAGTGTGTTCTGTTGGAGGGGTGGGTTGCCCAGGGTGGTGGGCCACCAGGTGTTGCCCCATGCGGTGGGGGTGGGCCCAAGGATGAGGACTTCTGTCTTCTCTGAGATGAGCTTCAGACCGTTGCTGCTTATCCAGGAAACAATGTTTTTCATTCCTTCCTGGAAGCTGAGTCTCATGATGTTGGGCTCCTTTGTGAGGGAGAGGATGAGCTGGGTGTCATCGGCATAGGATACTCTGCTGAATCCATGCTGTCTGACGATGGCGGCAAGTGGGGCAATGTAGATGTTGAAGAGCATGGGGCTGAGCGATGATCCTTGGTGTACTCCGAAGCGGATCTCTGTGGGATCTGAGAGGAAGGGCGATAGTCTGATTCTTTGGGTACAGCCGGTGAGGAAGGAGCAGATCCAGTCAAAGGGGGTTCCCTGTATGCCGGCGTCTTGAAGTCTGGCAGTGAGTGTGCGGTGGGAGACGGTGCCGAAGGCCTCAGAGAGGTCTAGTAGGATGAGGGCCGCCGTGTGGCCCTGGTTGAGGAGAGTTCAGATGTCATCTGTCGGGGCTAGGAGGGCGATCTCAGTGCTGTGGTTGGTGCAGAATCCTGATTGGGAGGAGTCGAGGATGAAATTCACTTCGATGAAGTTCGTGAGCTGGCTGTTGACGACATTCTCAGTTACTTTCACTGCAAAGGGGAGGAGATAGATGGGTCTGCAGTTTTTTAGGTCAGTGGGTCGGCAGAGGGCTTCTTGAGGGGGGGTTTGACTTCTGCGTGTTTCCAGACATTGGGGAACATGCCGGTTTCAAAGGTGGAGTTGATGGTCAGTCTTAGTTCGGGTGCAATGGCGGAGGCGGCTCTGTAGAAGATGTGCAGCGGGCAGGGGTCCTTGGGGGTCCTGAGTGACTGCTCTTCATGGTCATGGCGGTGACCGGTTACCAGGTGAAGATGGTAGGCTGGCTGGTGTAGCTGGGGGTGGGTGAAGTATCGGTGTCAAGTGTCTGTTCATTGAAGTTGTTGTACAGGGACATGATCTTGAGATGGAAGTAGGAGTCGAGTTTGTTACAGAGGTCCTGGGAGGGTGTGACATCTGAGGTTTCGCTGGGGGGTTTGGTGAATTCCTGTATGATGCTGAAGAGTTCTTTCGAGTTGCTGGAGTTGGCGAGGATTTTGTCCTGGATGAAGTTCCATTTGGTGGATCTGAACCGTTGGTGTTCTGTCATGGCGTTCTTGTAGTTGGTCCATGCTTCCGGGGTTTTGCTGTTTCTCCAGATTTTCTGGATGTGTCTGCAGGTTTGTCTCTATTCTCAGAGGTCGTTGGTGAACCAGGTGGCTTTCGTGGGGCACTGTTTGTCAGAGTTTCAGAGGGGGGCAAGCTTGTCTGAGCCGTTCGTAATCCATCTTTGGAGTCCATGGAATGCAGTGTTGACGTCGGTCATGGTGAGAGGGGGGAGCGTGGTTAAGGGTGGAGTTGAGGAGCTCTTCAGAGACCTTGCTCAAGTTCCTGCGTGGGGGGCATGGTGTAGGTTTGTGTGCAGGGGGTTTAGAGAAGGAGAAGTGAACGCAGTGTTGGACTGTCCAGATGGGTTGCGTGGTGTGGCTGAAGTAGATTTTGTTCCCTCCTGCAGAGATGGCATCGAGGGTGTGTACTGCCTTGTGAATGGGGGTGGTGATGAGCTGCTTCAGTCCGATGTTGCAGAGGTTGTCCCGTAGGGTGGTGAAGCTGGGGTTGCTGATGTTGTTGAGGTGGAAGTTCAGGTTTCTGAGCAGTAGGTACTTCATGGAGGCAATGGCGTGGGGTGCGATGAGGTTGGTGATGGTTGTGGCGAACGTGGTGCGTAGTCAGGAGGTCTGTAGGTTAGGGTGCCACATAGGGTCATTCTGGGGTTGATCTGGATCTGGATCTGGAGGTGGAGATGTTCCGTGGGGGTCGGGGAGTCGGTAGTGCTGATGTGGTGAGCCCGAAGAGTTCTGGTGTGCGATGGCGAGTCCTCCTCCAGAGTGGTTGAGGTGGTCCTTCCTCTGGATCTTGTATCTGTCGGGGATGGCGGTAGTAAAGTTGGGGTGGAAGTGGTGTTGGTCCATATTTCTGTGAGGAAGGAGACATCTGGCGACAGGGTGTCGAGGAGGTCGCAGACTTTGACGGCGTGTCTGTGTAGGAGGCTTGCAGTTCAGGGGTTTGGGTGTACTGGCATCCAGTTGGTGGGTAGTATCTGGGGAGTTCAGGAGGTGGGTGAAGGTGCAGTGGCTGTGTCGGCAGAAGAAATGGCAGTGGGTGGCGTTCAAGGTCGATGGTTGGCAGTTGTTATTTCTTCCGGGGTTGAGTGTGTGGAGTGTAGCTGAGTCGTAGCGGTGGGCAATCGGAGAATCAGGGTCCCTGGCGCTGGTCGCAGTCGGGTCGCAGACGGGCGCTTCCCACCATATTGCTACTACCATATACCTCCTTCACATACAGTCTCATAGAACACTATTACAGTCAACACATATGGGACCATCACCCTGTGCAATCTGCACAGATGCCAACAATTGGATGAGCACATTGCCAGCCACTGTGTCAAAAGTTATTCTGACTATGTCAGAAACTCATATTGTCTTCAGCCTCACCTCAGCCGAGCCTCGTCATGAAAACCCATCCGGGTGATTACAGCAGTCACAGCGAGTGCTTGAGAAGAAACCATGGAGAGAGAAGTACAAAAGGAAAGAAAGAGGGAGGTGGGAGGTGGGAAGGGGCGGGGCAGATTTGATTTTAGTTTTTTTTGCCAGGGCTACTCTTGGCTCCCACCTCTCAGTTATACATATGCCCTGCTGAATGAAATAAAGCATGTTAAGTATAAGACAGGCAGCATCCCTGATGGGCTCTTGCATACAATGTGGGGAAGGCACCAGTATTTTTACTTTTATAGTGAAGGACATGACTATAAGGCTTGGAAGGAGGGAGTCCTTTCAAAGCATGTTTAGGTTTCGGATTTAGATGGTGTGCAAGTGCTGTCTCGAACAGAGACATGCTGCATCTACTTCTGGGCTTACAGCCCGCCCATAGGGTTCCTATTTGCTAGCACCATCATCACTCTATTTTTCCTTCTCCCCATTTGTCAAGGGTATGCATAGGTAATGCCTCTTCCGGTGTTTATCCCTCCACAAGAGTACCACCTAACTACATTTAAACATACGCAGTAGGCATTGTAGGGCATTGTTTCAGGCCTACTTTTTAATTTTTCTAGAAACAGATCTTGATGCGGAAGAGATCTCTAACCTGAATACAAAATGGGCAAGGTGCCTTTCCCCCGTGCCCGGTAATTGGCTTTATTTTATATGGGTGTTGATGAACAAACAGCATCTCCTAATATGTTTGTTTTGGAGTGCCGCAGTATGCTTCTGCTGCATTGTAGCACGGTTGTGGCAGAGGAGCATCAGCAGCTAGAAGACAGGCTTCTGTGCAGAACCTCCTTGGAATTCGGGACACCATGGAACTTCAGCAACATGGAAGGGGTTGACACGCATGCCCTACCCATTGCTTCCATTGCATGCAAGCTGAGCCGGAGGCTCTTCCTGGACAGTCTGTGCAGGGCAGGGCTTACCTGTTTCTTACTTTAAGGGGTGGAACTGGCAGCGCTGCTGTGTTCTGGCAAGGGTATTTGCATTCTGGTGGCTGTGTTTAGTTGGCATTTCAACAGTTTATACTTTCGGTGATGTCCCATATCTCACCCACTTTTGTTATGGTATTGCTGTAGTTCTAGTAAAGCTTTGTAGTAGCTGCTTTCTCTACTTCAGGAAAAGATAGTGCGTGTGTGCTGACTGGGAGGGCATTTCTCGGATTTTGAAACTTTGGTTTGTATGCGTGTTATCCTTCATATGTTGATATAAAAAGAGACAATGAGTGATTCATCTGCAGCTCGAGGGGCCCACGTTAACCAATTTGTTGAATTAAGTGGTATAATTTAGAGTTGTAGTCAAGTATTTTATTTAGTGACACAAGATGAAAAAAGGGCACTAGAGTCTGTTGGTTTCTTGTCTTTTTTTGTACGTTTGTTAAACGAACATTGAACTTTTCTTGGTACACTGGTATTGACTTACGAATAGGTAACACGTTAATTGCACTGACTCCGCTCTCTCATCATATTTTATTTAGCTATCAAAAGTGTGTCCAGTGCTCTTTGGTTTTGAAGCCCATCTTCCTCTACTTCACTTTACCCTACCTTTGGGCGGAGTTATTGGAGAGACAGCTCCTCCTGCCATGTTGCTGTCAGCTGTTTCCCTGCACCCCCTGCTCCCTGGCCAAAAGCCGGCAGCTCAGAGTGGGGAGTGTCCCTGCTGTCCTGCTGATACCTCCCACCGCACCTTGCCCACCGCAATGTCCACCAAGGTAGGGAGACTGTCGAGCACTGTATTGAGTACGCCAATAGCACCATTGCCGAGACCTATTAGTTTTGCCAATGCTTGTCAAACTTGCTCCTATATCCCGTTCATTAGGTTTACCACCCAGAATAGCATCATTTAAATATTGACCCACCAAAATATTGTGGCCAGAATTTTAACTAACAAAATATTGTGAATGTACATATAGATATAGATTGGTTTAGGCTTACCTTGCATAGTTCCACATGTATATACCTTGATAATAAATATGTACATGGTAGATAGATGTGGAGTTAAGAAAAGTACATCTTAAATATATATATCATTTTAGGAACACTGGGGTGCCAGCCTGTTCCTTATTGCTGGTGGTGTCTGCCAGGCGTTACTACCAGCGGCCATAAATACCTCAAAACCTTCCCGTAATAAGAAAGGGTTGGGCACTTGAACGTGAGAAATGTTCTATTTAACCACATCAGTGCTAAGGCAATTACCCTTGAGTGCTGTTACTCCAGATTTCCCATTTTTCATGACGAGCTCCGCTCGTCATGAGCACACGACCAGTGTACTGCATGACGAGCTGAGCTCGTCATGAGCAGCGAAGGGGTTAATGTGTCAGAAAGCACCGCCCACAGATGCGTGACGCGTTTTGGTTGTGAACATCCTCTATCAAACGGCAAAACGCCATTTTGCGAGTGAATAAATACACATGGTAATCAAACAGACATAGAAAAAATACTAAGGACCAGGTTTGCTTAATCAAAGGATCAATCAGCGTCAGCATCAGAACCCTCACTTGGCACCAAAGCCTTATTCAAGCCCAAAGCAACATAACGCTAGAGTCAGAAAGACACAGATTTCCGCAGGCCTTCAGCAACCCTCTCAAAAGACAGCGCCAATGCCCCCATCCTTGAGTGGCTACAGCAAGAACTGGATGCTGGGCAAAATTTCTAAATCTCCACCACCAGACCCTATACCACAGGAAACGAAGCTGGCTTTTCAAGAAAATACTGCCCAAGCCTTCCACACAAAAGCTTCCTCTGAAAAGACACAGGGAGAGTGCAATCAGTCAAATACCTCTGCCACGCTCTTCACCACCTCTACCTACCACACCTCCTACGCAAGTCATTTCTCCATGTGTGTCCCTCACATATTCCTCACCAATATCACCTTATTCCACTTCACCACACTGCAACCCCTAAGGGCCATTTGAACCTTTACGACCAACCAGCAGCAGAGGGATCTACGAATGATCCATGGAACGATTATAACATTGACCAACTAGGCGATCCTAGCCTCAAACTTTATCTTGCAAAACTCTTCCTTCCAGAAGAAACCCCCTCATACCATGAACTTATTTAGTGTGCAGCCACCTACCATAAGTTGGATATGAATAGCGCACATTCTGAGAGATCTTTGCAGTTCCTCCCAATGCAAACGGGCATGGTAAAATCCAACTCAGTAAACTTTAAAGACCCTGTTCGAGCTAAGGATGTCTCCCTGTGGGTGGGTAGAAAGTTCAAACCAACCCCCAGTGATCCCACATACATCAAGGTTCACGTCCCTCCTGACTCCCCCATGGTCCACACAGCCTGCCACATGGGATGCTCCTCCAGAGAAGGAGAATAAGAAACTACACACGGCGGAGTAAAAAGTAATGGTAGGAGCAGCTACTCACTGGAGAATAGCTAACTCGGTAGCACTCCTATCACATTACGATAGGGTACAGGGGAAGGTAATGGAGGGTCTCTTCAAAAATCTGCCTGAGCATTACCATAAAAGATGGGAGGAAAGAGTGTCGGAAGGCAGTCATTTCCAATGTATATATTTGTTTGCATTGGATGCCACCGCCAGAGCCTCTAGGGGAGTTAATGCAAGCATTATCTTAGGCCGCAATGCCTGACTCTGCCTCTCAGCTTTTAATCCTATGCTGCAAAACCATCTCATCAACATGCCATTTGATGTAGAACACCTCTGCTGCCTGCAGGTTGACCAAATGTAAGAGAAAATATTAAAAATAGTTATGTAAATACTTTCGTGGTACTTTCTGGAGCTATTGAGGTTTTACATGCAATCTTAACTCCAGCTTGGCTTTTTTATATATTATTCTCTGCTTATCATATTTTAGTTTTTCTGCTAGTAGGATAACCTTCAAATTCCACAGTAATGTTTTGTATTGTTTTCTTGTTTTTTTTGCGTGATAGATGCTACTGAATTCACATACATTTGACTTGAAGTCTTTTAGGCTCAAAGCATTTTCCTGGTTCTATTTGTGCAGTTTATAGTCGATCTGCAATGACGAAGTGTTGTTTTGCTCCACCTACACAGGTCAGTTACTGGCCACCGAGGCACTGTGCCATTATTACAGCAAGGTCTCTCCAGACTCAGTAGCCTGCATCATCTACTATGAGCACTGGCTGTCTCTGGCACACCGCATGAAGGACAGAGAGCGGGAAGCGCAGCTGCTGGAGACCCTCAGCCATCTCTACAAGGGATGCAACACCTCCAGGTAAGTGCCTGACCCACCTTCCTAGATGACTACACACAGTGCTTAACTTGCAAAAGAATGAGTGCTGGTGCTCAAAGCTCTTCTCCAGCGGTGCTATTAAAAATGAGCGCTCCGAATATTAAAGATGAGTAGTCTTGAAATCACCTTTAATTTACTACCAGACACTTCCACACCTTTATAGAACTCTTGCCAGTCCCTGTTTTCTCCCTTTGTTCTGGTTTGTTCTGGTTTGTCTGTTTTTCTCTTCTTCTGTAATGTCGCTTTGTGTGTTTTCCCTCTCTTGCTCGCAGCCAATATCTGATGGGGAAACTTAAGTACCAGTCCCCAAAAATGAGTGATGGTGGGCACCACTGGTAACCAACGGCTCAAATTGGGCACTAACCAGACCACCCAAAAAATGGCCACAGTACTACCAAGAAGGGCCACACTAGTATGTCATAGTCCTGCCAGGCTGTAATGTAGGAGGGTGCAGGGGGAGGGGAGACACAATCAATTTAAAACCCACTTACCTCGGCACACAAGCTTACCAGAGGATGGTACGATGGGGGGGATTGCGTTGCCCGACCTACGAAGGTATTATTGGGCCTCTCAGCTGGCTGTTGTAAACCAATGTTGTAAATCAATGGGTTGGATTCTGTCCCCAGGAGGATACCAGTGTGCTCTCTATTCTAATCCCAAGAGACTGCACCTCACAGGCCCCACTGCACACACAGTGACAACCTGGCACACAGTAACTAAGAAAATGGGCTGGCACAACCAAATAAGTGGGAATCCGTGCGACTTGGCTTGCTGAGCAGGAGTCCGTGGTTCAACAAATGGGACCTCATAGGACTTTCCTTGGTGGGGGACCTTTGGAAACGCAAAGCCATGGTCTTGTTCACAGATCTTCAAAAGAATACCAACTAGCCGACTCCGAGGCCTATCGTTACCTTCAGATCCGACACATAATCACCTCCGTGGTCCCCAAAGGGGGAGACGCCGACTGAGGCCTCCCCGCTGGAGGACAGACTTTTGATTGACACCCTGACAAGTAAGGCAATCTCGCTAACTACTGTATACTTTTGAACAATCAGCCTGATCCGTTAATCTGTCTTCGCCAACAATGGGTAACAGACCTGGGTTACCTAGATGATGATGACTGGTAGGAGGCCCTCTCCTCCCCAAGGGTGGCAGCTATCCCCGTGCAACTACGACTGGTCCAACTTAAAGTTTTACATAGATCATATCTTGCAGCACACACACTGGTCAAGATGGGCCGTCGGAATGACTCAAGTTGCCTTAGGGGGTGCACTTTTGAAGGTACCTTTTTCACATAATCTCGGATTCCTCACAGTTGCAACCATACTGGGGGAAAAAGCTGTTGAGAGTGGGCGGAAAATTTATCACACTATCCCCACAACTGTGGCTCCTGGATGTATGGGAAACTACGGACCTTACCAGTACCGAATGTACATGGGCCTCCCTAGGGTATGCACCAGCAAAAAGAAACATTGCTCAGGGGTGGGGAACCGGTGTCCCGCCGAAATATTCGAAGTGGGCCAAGGACATGGACAGTGCTATGATAGCAGAAAAAGATGTGTTCAAGCATCGAGGGTGCCCGGTGAAGTGGGACCATAAATGGGAAAAGTGGAATGTATCCAGAGTAAATATCAGTATCTCTCCCTCAGTCAAACTAGAGAAAAATGTTGATGACATTGATGCTCTTCCTGTCGAGTATTATGTGCTGCGATGTAATATGTCAACCTGTACTGATGCCTTGTTCGTGCTTTGATACTGCTGAGTGGTCCTATGACCTGTCAATATACCATCACAACTGTTTAATAAAAATAAAATAAAAAACCAAAAAAAAAACACCTTGCTACGGCCGGCGGAGTCTCTCCTCTGTCCTCTTCTTTCTGGCTCCGGTCAGCATCAGGAAGCTCCTGGGCTCCCCTGAGCCAATCACAATGTTGCAGTGCAGCATTGTGATTGGTCTGAGCGCTGTGAATCAGCACTCAGGGACTGCAAGGGTTTGCATGTCCCTCACCAGGCTGTGTAATGCAGCTTGTTGGGGAAGATGCAAAGTGTGCAGGACTGTTTGGCTGGTCCGAGCAGAGGTGCGCACTCAGGAAGCGCAAAGCCTACCTCCCCCCTGCCCTGTCCAGCCCCGCCTGTGCTGAGAGCCACTGACTCTAACAGGAAAACTAAAATAATAATAACTATATGTTATCATTTTAGTTTCCTATTGAGTACTGGGGCGACACTCCTCTGCCTTCGCGGAGGATCCACCACTGCTGAGGTCATGCTCACATGTGAAATTCTCAGCCTGGCAAAGTTCAGCTCAGGCAGCCAGGAGTCTGCACATTTAGCCCATCTCTAGCTCCTGCTGCCTGACCTGAACATGAAGAGTGTCTGTCAGGCTGGCCTTTGCTCAGCTTGACAGACACTCTTGCCTGGAAAAAGGTGTGGGGCGTGGCCAGCCAGTATGGATGGGCTGCTGCTGGTGCGAACAGCACTAAACATGTTCAAGTAAAAGTACAGTCCATCTGTACACAGCAATATTTGGTAACTGATGGACTGTCTAAGCGAGGACGATCACTACTAAAAGGGTCCCAGCACCATATTATAAAGGACTTTTCACCTCCACCTGGGTTGGCACAGCATCAATTAATGTAGTGTACTCCTTTATCTGTTCCTCTCGTCAACCTTACTCCTACCTTACACCCTTCTACCCTCAGCCTGCTCCCGCCTCCATTTTAGTTCGACCCTAATCTTAACTTCCCACTCCCTTCTGTGCACCCACTGACGTCACTTTTCATATCTCCCACTCTCTCGCCCTCCCTTATTCTGTGTCCTGCCCTGGCTCGCTTCAGCTCACACGGACACTTTTTTTTTTTTACAGTTTTATATAGCGCAAACTCGACCCGAATGGTATTGGAGCGCTTTACATGAGCACAAGTTACATTACACAAGTAGGACACATTCTTTTTTCGTAGGCAGGGGGAGATTACGTGATTTGCCCAGAATCACAGGATGTTGAGCCCACGCCGAGACTCGAACCTGGTTCCCGAGTTCCAAAGTCAACAGCTCTGGCCATTACACCACATCCTATCCCTCGGTGCCCTGTTTCATTTATTTCACCTGCTATCTGTCTTAACTCACTTATTATATCTCACATCCCATTGTCAACTATTTCGCCTTCTGTTTCCAAGCCCTCCTCTCACTTCCTAACTAACATTCGCTTCACCTTGCCTCCTATTGTTCCACTTGGCCTTCTCTGAGACATTCACACTCTTGGTCCTCCCACGGAGCTGCCATTTTGGTGACAGTTGACCAGTGCTAAATTTGTAAATCATTAAGTGCCAGTGCTCTCCTCGGAAGCCACTACAGCCTGCTCCACCCATACCCTGTGAGCTCGCCCTGCTTGTCGTATGATGTATTTTAATTGATTTGCCAGCGTGATTGTCGGGAAATCTGAAGCTAACCCCTCTCCAATCTTACTGACCAAGTTATTCCCCTGCCTACTGACGTCGTGGGTATGTTGTACCTGTGCTCCCTAACACAAACCCTGCATCTCCAAGACTTTACTATATTCTTAACATGCTGTGAGAGCTTGTGATATGAAAAGCCTATCTCGCTGGCAGTTTATAAACCTACACCTGCAACTGGACTATAAACGGTGTCAATATCACCTTCGCTTATTGTATGTGTCTTATTTTATCAGGTTTATGGGTTTTAAACATTTGTAAGTATGAATGTGGATTTACATAGGCCAATTCTGGCTACAAAGCGATGGAGCTCTGTGCAGTATGAAGCCGTGGCATAGTAAAAAGTTAGAATTCGCTAGGCTAGTGGCTAACACCGTCCAAGTTCCATTGGCCTTACTTGTGACGCTGCCTGTTGGCCAGTCTCTCATTTCATGACAGGCCGGTCCTTATCTGAGTGAGGAACATTTGCAGTTACCTGGTAAGTGAGTCTTTTTTCTCTTTCCTTTAATACAGAGCTCTCCGGAGAGCCGTGGACTACACCAAGCAGAGTCTTAGGATATACATCGACCTCGGCGACGAAGACAAAGTGCCCAGGGCCTGGCTGCATGCTGGCATCCTCTACTACATGCTGTGGGAAGACGAGCTGGTGGAAATGTATTTTCAGGTGACTTTTTTTAAAAAAAACCATTTATCAGGAGGTACAGAGATTAAGATGAAGGGGTTTCTTACTTCTCCTACAAACCCGGTTCTGACAATCAATCAATCATGAAATTTGTAAAGCGCACTACATACCCGTGAGGGTCTCAAGGCGCTGGGGGGGGGGTGCTGCTGCTACTTCTCGAAGAGCCAAGTCTTAAGTAGTCTCCTGAAGGTAAGAAGGTCTTGGGTCTGCCGTAGTTGGATGGGGAGTGTGTTCCAGGTCTTGGTGGTGAGGTAGAAGAACGATCTGCCACCAGCAGTAGTTCTTCAGATGAGGGGACGGTAGCGAGGGCATGGTCGGCGGAGCGGAGCTGGCGGTTCGGGGTGTAGAAGGTGAGTCGTGTGTTGAGGTAAGCTGGTCCGGTGTCGTGTAGTGCCTTGTGTGTGTGGGTGAAGAGTTTGAAGGTGATCTTCTTGTTGATGGGCAGCCAGTGCAGGTCTCTCAGGTGGGGTGTGATATGGCTGTGTCGGGGGATGTCGAGGATCAGGTGGGCAGAGGCGTTCTGTATGCGTTGCAGTTGTTTCAGCAGTTTGGCCGGGGCTACCGCGTAGAGGGCATTTCTGTAGTCCAGCCTGCTGCTGACGAGGGCCTGGGTGACAGTTCTTCTTGTGTCAGTTGAGATCCACCTGTACATCTTCCGGAGCATGCAGAGGGTATTGAAGCAGGAGGATATGATGGCGTTGACTTGCTTGGTCATGGAGAGTGTTGAGTCGAGGATGAATCCCAGGTTGCGTGCGTGGTCGGTGGGTGTTGGTGCTGCTCCCAGGGTGGTTGGCCACCAGGAGTCGTCCCAAGCTGAAGGGGTGGAGCCGAGGATGAGGACCTCCGTCTTGTCTGAGTTCGGCTTCAAACAGCTGTTCTTCATCCATTCGGCGACTTCTTCATTCCTTCGTGGAGGTTGGTTTTGGCAGTGAGGGGGTCCTTGGTGAGGGAGAGGATCAGCTGTGTGTCATCAAGACTATAACTGTGCAGTATCTGAACTCTCAATCCAACAAACTCTAGTTGCCACACGCTTCTTGTAGACCTGCACAATTGCAAATAGGGGAGTAGGTCGGAGCAAGAGTTTGGGCACCAAACACCGGACCCTGCTCTAGCCCCTGGTTCTCATTAAGATTGGCGAGTCAAGGAGCAGACTACTTTTTCAACCAGTGGCAATTTCGTAGGGTGAAGTACTTATTTCTTGCCTACAACACTGTATAGACACTTCCCAGTTTGCTCACAAAAGGAGCTCAGTCATAGAAACCACAAACACAATATGCTTTACTTTCAAAATGATTGTATGACTCAACACAGAGGCAATGTAATATGCACATAATATTTCCATTCTTGGGATTTTACTTTACAAATTAATGTGATATGATGGTTGTTTCATTCAGTTCAGTTCAAAGATCAAGTTTATTTGGACCATTGTCCTTCAACAGATAAAACATTCTAAAAACAATTCATTGTCAGATAAAAACTTTAATACCATATACACCTATAACTCATTAAAAATCATCGTACAGGGCTTAGACTAATCGCAATTCATAATTCGTTTAACTTTTTGCATAAAACTCCCCAGAGCACAAGCGATATCCAAAGAGTACATTTCTGTTAGGAGCATACTTGCAGCAAGTCTATTATGGACACCATATTTTAATTTCATTCATTTTATGAGAGGTTAACCAAGACTACAAGTCCCAGAATACAATAATCTTTTAATGTGTTTGCAATCACTGGGATTTTGGATCCTGGTGCTGTGCCAACATTTAGTACCCTATTTGAGTTAGCACCATGGACCTCTCCTCTTCACAGCAGCTCACATGGATGAAGGACCAGAAATAGAGGACTTGCTGTTTAAATGGCTCTCACTTTTAAGGTGTAGATTTTGGTATGACAATGAAGTCAATGCTTGCTGTTGTCTTCTTCTTGAAGCACATACGATCAATCTTCTGACTATAATTGTCGATGAATCTTCTGACTATAATTGTCTTCTTTGTTGTGTGTGACATCATGTCAGTATCGTGACTTAGCAAGTAATAATGACGTAAGTGTGCCCGACCTCACTCATCCTTAAACTTTTATTTCATTGTTTGAGCATTTACTTCCTCCTTCTATTTTGCTCAATGTCATTAAGGGCTTGATTACAAGTTTGTCGAATAGGATGCTCCGTCACAAACGTGACGGATATCTCACTTGCCGTATTATGAGTTCCATAGGCTATAATGGAATACAATACGGGGGACAGGATATCTGCGATGTTTGTGACAGAGTATCCCATCTGCCAAACTCATAATCAGGCCCTCAGTGTGCCCAGGAATTTTCTGTGTATCATTGTTCCTAAGGCTGGAATTAGATCCTAATAGATCCCATGCTCATGGTCGTGCTTCATTGTGTTTGACTACTGTGTAAGAAAGGACTTGATAAGATGTCTCTAGTAAAACCCTACTGGCACCCTAGGGACACCCTGCTGCTATGTAAATGTAGTGTATATTGTAAAGTGCACAGCTGCCCCAACGGGGCGTCCCGGCGCTGTATAACACTGTGGAACCCTTCCTGGCTCTCCCTGTGAGATGCCCCTCCTGGGCATCCCCAAGGTGAAGCCAGGCATCCCAGTGTTGTTGGGGCCGTTGTGGATATTACGCAAGCTATTGCCCAGAGTTGCAGCATGGGACCCATGATTAGAGTAGGCGCCGAGGCGAGAATTATCGAGTCCGCAGACATTAAGCCCAAGACCCTGCGGCGTCATGACTTGAACCCTGGTCCCGGGCCTGATCTCTGCTTCAGAGTCTCCTGCTCTAACCAGTGAGCCACACTTCTCCAAAGCTATAGCTTAGCTGTTTCAATGTTTTCCAGTAATCTCGTTTTAAAATCGCTTTGGATTTATTTTCTCACCACTGATGCCAGCCTTCTAGTCCTGTTGGGGACTGATGCTCCCTGTGCCCTTTTTAGTAACGTTATACCTAATTTCTTCTAGCATTTTAGTGGGTGCTTTAGTGACAACAAACGTCTGAAATAGTATGACCTTAATGAATACATGGTTACTGTAAGCCTGTGTTGTGTCCTGGTGAAGAGTGGACAATTGATTGTTTTACTGCACAACTTGTTATAGAAGATATCACTCTTCTAGGATCTTATGAATACAACTTCTTTTGCAGGCGGCAGTCCAGAGGACCCTGGAATCTGGGGATTTTGAGCTTGCACTGCGTTTATACGAGGAGGCTGGGGATGTGTTCTTCAATGGATCTCGGAACAGGCATAGAGCAGTTGCCTTCTACAGGGTAATCCACTTATGTTTGAAATTAATTCTTAAGCAAGTCAACGTTTGAACTAGAATTTTAGTAGTGAAAGCAGCTACTGTCAAGACAAGCTAACATAGCCAGATGTTACAGGATTGCAAACACAAACAATACAGATATACAGCCAGAAATCTTTGAGATATAGTCACATGGAAAGCATATATCTAGGGGCAGCACTGGTGAACATGCAGGCTTTCAAACCCAATTGTTTGACCAAAAGATGAGATTACTCGGTAGTCACCCATCAAAGTAATTTAGCACTGGTTTCTCCTCAGTTTGCTTTGCTGTGCACATAGAGAATTGCTGCCTGTTGGCAAAGAGATCACGTTGTTGAATAAGAATGTGAACAAGGGTGTGCTCTGTAGAACAGACAATCTCTCACCACCTCTTTAACCCCTATACCAAGACATAGCTGCAACCATTTCTCTGCAAGTGCTCCGCTGTACCTTGGAGAAGGGTTTGTGCTCTATTTGCCACCTACATTAAATACATAAATATAATCATTGGCAGGAAGTAAATTTAATATTTCTACATGTTGTCAAACTGTTTCATATTGCAATAATGCAGTATGTTCCTCTTGGCTAACAGAGCACACTATCGAAAGAGTAAGTCAGCAGTGCTGTTTGATTTTAACAATGTTTTTCATCGGAGGAGAAGCAAACCAACACAAAACAATGTACAACTTGTTAATGAGGGGGTCTCATCAATAAAGAGGCCAGTTAATAATGCTACTCGGCAACCTCAAAGTAGCATTATAGAAGAAGCCAGCTTTCCATCCCTGAAATCCTATAGATATAAATTAAGATTCCAAGCCTTAATGCTCACATTGAGTTGTCTGTGCAGGTTGTTACTTAGTAGGAAAAGTCGATGGCAGGTAAAAGGGAGCCTGAGCCTTAATGGTGATGTGAGATACAGTTGTCTTTATTAATAACTGTGACAGACCGGAAAGCTTGTTGATCATTGGTTCATTAAAGCACATACAGCACCTTTATCATTCATGACCTGGGATCTGACCACAAAGGCAAAATCTCAAATCAACAATACTGTACAAACAAAGGAACATGTATTGAATGCAAAGGGAGTGCTTAAACCTGCCTCGGTTTCCCCACATTCAATTTTGTGAGCGAAAGAGTAGACTTCGAATCAAGTTGCATGCAAATCTTTTTTTTTTAAACCGATATGTTTTGCTGGAAAAAGTCGAAATCTATACACAACAAAGACCAAAATAGCATAGCAGTCATTATGGATGTTCCAGGTCATGAAGATAAAGAAAAGGAGAAAAGGAAACTTGGCAGGAAAGATAACAAGCATTGGCATAGCCATTAGGTCTCGCTTTTGGGACCTTTGGGTATTTAGTTATGCAACACAATTTCCTTGGTGCAACAATATCAACTGTTGCATGGATAAACACTTAAAAGGCCCCAAATGCGAGACCTATTTGCTATGCCATGTGACCCATCAAACAAAACCATAATTTGCCATGGTCAACGTCAGACTGTTTTGTCAATGCCCAAACCGACATTAAAATCAGAAGTTACCTGATGAATGTAAATATTAAATGAGGGTGGTAAGTAGGTAATCCTTAGAAAAATATTTAAATATTCATGATGGAAGGAAAGACAAGTGTTGCATGGTTAAACACTTAAATGGTCCCAAAAGCGAGACCTATTGGCTATGCCAATGCTTGTTGTAGTTGGATTGATGGCAGTTACAGCAGCACTGGTGTTAATAGTTATACCAGTACTGGTAGCAGTATCCTTAGTCATAGTAATAAGGATACACTTATCAGAAGTGATGCGACCACTTTAGTACTAGTGATACTAATAACAGCAGTATGATTAGTTGTTGGGGTAAAAGTTGTCTTATTTCTACCGATGATTCTGTGAACATGATGTTGGTCAACTGTACTTTACATTTCGCAGAGTTTGAAAACAGTTGTAGAAATGCTAGTTTTGCCAGTTCTATTCCCTTCGCCTCCAAACGAGGGAGCACTTCATCAATGTTACAGTCTGTAATATAAAAGCTGGTACCGTGTGTTTGGATTCCCCGGTATTAAAGCCTATCCTGGTAGCCGCATAGGCAAGGGCCAGGAGAGGATGTAACATTTATGTCTGTGCTAGGGCTGGTCTGGAAGGCACAAGATGTAGTCACAATCACTTACAGAACAGACGCAGCCCCAGACTCCTCAAAGAGATCTAGTGACAGTTTCAGTCCACTATGGGCGTCATGTAGGTGCAATAAAATGCCTTCTGCACACAATAGCATAGTGCGCACAGTTCCTGGCATAAGAGTGCCACTGAGCTCACCATAAGATCTTTACAAACTCATCATAGTCTTGGTCAAAATCAATGTGAAATATGAGCGAAATCAATAACTCCAAAATAATTCAAATTAAAAAAATCACTTATTCCTTGGAACTTCTGGGATAAATGAGAGGTGAAGGTAAGTGAACCGCCTGAGTACTAGTAACGGGACGAATAGTAGTGTGGGGAGTAGTAGAAGAAGTTCCAGGGGAAGAGGCGGGATCAAGAGGAGGTTTTACACTCAGTGTGGGTTCCGTCGTCAGGTGTTTGGGGGTCCTTTGTTTGAGTGTGAAACAAAACTGCTCAAGTTAGCATGTACATTGAAGAAAAAAAGGGGGGTGGGAAGAAGGTGAACACGAACAGGAAAGATCAGGCAAACAAGCATTGCTTAAAAGCTGATGCCCATTCTCAGCGAGTGTGCTCAAACAGAGTGCTGTGCGGCCGTGAAAGTGACGCGACCGTGCAGCCGCCCGTGAAAGTGAAACTGCGATCAAGTGAACAAGAACAAAGGGGGGTGGGAAGAAGGGGAACACGAACAGGAAAGAGCAAGGGTGTGGAGGAGAATGAAAAGGCAAATGAAGCTGACGGGGAGGGAGTGGGAGATTGGAGGGGGTAAGGGAGGGGATTCATGCACTGTAAGGCTGTAAAGCTTAATGAGCCATTACAGAAAGCCAGATGGCAGCTGTGTACGTTCATGTGCGCGTACCTCACGCTTGAGGCCACCAAAATCCTTTGGTAGCACTTTGAAAACCCAGTTACTAAATGTCTCGCCAGACAGTACATGCGCTGGCTCAGGCGAGACCTAAAAAGTAGGACATAATCAAAAACGGCAACCCCAGAGAACGGTAAACAAATGGAGCGGGATCCAAGACTATTGAATAAAAGAAGATCTGTTGAATCAACCAAACACTCAGCAAACAAAACAACCATTCATCCCCACCCATCCTGCAGCATCCACACTCCCCCCTCCCCCCTCCCCCATAGACATCAGAGAACAATGCAATATAAAGGCATCTCTTCATTAGGAACCATAAGCCTCGACCAGAACCGGTGGATAATAGTGGTGTTGGGAAGGTAGAATACAAATGTGATACATAGACAGCAGCGCACTAAGGAAGCAATAGGGACAGGGAAACATTCAGCCAGTGACATCACTCTCACTCTCAGTTTCACCCCCTTGAAAGTCAGCCAACATAGTGTCCCATGCTCTCGCAAATTCCATGGGTCTCCTCCATTGGTGCGCTTTGCGGAGAAAAGAAATTAAATGCAAATCTTAGTCTAAGAAGAAATAGCTATCTTAAGAGTGAGAAGAAGGAAGGTATTACTTTTTACTCGGTGGCCAGACTGGAAGCATAATGATCAGATCCCATGAAGAAAGCAGAGTTTCAACTGCATAAGGAAGCAATTGAGTGAGACTGGATAACTGGGGAGCTGCTCACTCTTAGCATGATATACTAAGCAACTGGAAGTCAACAGTTTGACTGGTAATAGTAGGTGGTGTCCAAACTTTTTTCTCCAAGCAAAGTTTTGTGAAGTTTCTAATGTTCCTAATTTTTTGAATTTTAAGAAGTTTCTTCTGTGCATTGAGAAATTATTTTCACTACACTACAAGATAATTTTTAATGTAATCAAACTTAACCAAGATGGAAAACGCATGCAGTCTTTTTTCCTGCAAACTTACAATTAGAGCTTTTCTTTGCACGGTAGCAAAGGTATGCATACATTTTTCAATTCATTGTCACATGAGTCCTCCTTTTCAAGCAAAGAAGAGGAAAGCAGAAAACTTTGCATCTTCTTGGAGTAGCAATATTTTCCAGAAACCTTCGCAAAAGTTGCAATAAAGGTGTCAATCCCTTAAAAATAATAGTGTCTGTTATCAGACTCACATTCAAGTAAACAAATGTAGCTATTGCTTAATGGTGCCATCATATTGCCTATAAGATACCCTTGTTATGTATCTAAATCTGCAGCCTTATTTTCTTCTGAGTACAACTTGCAGCCTTAGTTTTTTCAGAGTAAAAGTGTGGTAGCTTTAACTGAAGGTCACGGGGGAGTGGTCATGCATTAAGTGTCAGCTAAGTCCACAGGATCACAAGCCAGAGTTACCCCAGTGTACCACCTTTTTCACAATTTGCACACAGGCACTGGTCAAGAGCTGCCCAGGAAAACCTTACTGATATAAAAAAGAGTCACCTCGGAAAAACACGGATACAAGAAAAGAGCCACTCTGCAAACCTCAGTAAATGATATCTTACATCAAACTTTTTTTTCTAGGAAGGCGCTATCCCATTGGCCCGGAAAGTCCATCAGACCACAACGGAGCTCCGCCTTTTTCACAAGCTGAGCGAGTTGCAGATTGGCTTGAAGGACTATGTGAAGGCGCGGGAGTTTGCAACAACCGCAGTGAGGCTCAGTTGTGTTGTAGGTGAGTTCTGATATGTCGTTGACATTTGTGTAGCACACATCTGCTGCTGTATGGTTTTATCACTGCCATTATTCATGGAATCATTTTATTACAAGATTTGAAAGACAGTGCACTATGCAGTAATACGTAAATCAGCTTTAATTTTCTGATGAAAAATCACATTTGCATTTTTTGGGATGGTGATTTCAGTAATATGTCAACTTTAATGCCTGCTTTTTATAATGTGCTGAACACAAATCTTAATATCGAATGAGAAAATATCATTTTCAGTAGGAAAACAAGCACCTAGGCACACATAAAGAGTAAGAAACGTGTAAGTACAATTAATAACAACAACACATCCAATGTCTTTCAAATGGAAGGAAAAAAGGTATTGAATGGATCAAGTTAATTCTCTTAATCCTTTTGAGATGGAAGAAGCAACGTAGAACAAACCAGCCAACACGTGTTTCGTCGCAAAATGCAGAATTGCTCCGCGACTTCTTCAAGGTTGTGATAATTACTAATGGACTGTGAGAGCACTCAGCCGGTGAGAATTCCAACCCGGCCGGGCTCCTGGGTAAAAAAGGACGGAATATGCACGAAATGCAGTGTTTATGGCAGAGTATTGCTCCACTGCTAATCATTCAATTAGTGTTTTTTTTCAAGAAAAACAATCTTCAAGTCGTGGTAGTGGACCCCAATCAAGTCGCGAATGAGTCCTCTGAAAAGGCCGGGCTGTGTAGCCTATAATGGTCCATTACCTGGTAACGAGTAGAGCGGGATAGGACCGGCCATCGAAATCCAACCGAAAGAATACTCCCACGGCAACATGGCCCTTGACTTATTTTATTTATTTATTATTTTTTGAACTTGTATGGTGCAATCGCTACCCTGAGGGTTTCCCGGCGCCTTGGATCTGAACTCCACCATGAGGAGATCAAGTCTGCCCTTGACTTATAAAAGACCTTTTCGTGCCTACATTATGCATTGATACTTTGCATTGAAGAGAGAACACTTTCATAGGCTACACAGCCCGGCCTTTTCAGAGGACCCATTCGTGACTTGATTGGGGTCCACTACCACAACTTGAAGATTGTTTTAAACCCTGCATTTCGTGCATATTCCCTCCTTTTTTACCCAGCAGCCCGGCCAGGTTGGAATTATCACCAGCTGAGTGCTCTCACAGTCCATTAGTAATTATCACAGCCCTGAAGAAGTCGCGGAGCAATTCTGCATTGTGCGACGAAACACGTGTTGGCTGGTTTGTTCTACGTTGCTTCTTCCATCTCAAAAGGATTAAGAGAATTAACTTGATCCATTCAAGACCTTTTTTCCTTCCATCTGAAAGACATTGGATGTGTTGTTGTTATTAATTGTACTTACACGTTTCTTACTCTTTGTGTGCCTAGGTGCTTGTTTTCATGTTCATTGTGTGTGGTTTTTCTACACCATATTAAGGGTTTTTAGGGCATATCCCCTTGCCTAGTTTGCACCATATTTAATTTTTGCATTATACTGTACTCTTTTGCGTTAACTAGCTGATTGCCTAATCAAATCACTTTCTTATAGGATCATTTTCAGTAGGGTTTGTAAGTGAAATGTAAAATGATCCACATGTATAACTTTCATTGCCCTTACACAGACATTTAAGTGAGCTCCAACCAGTCGCTAGACAAGTGGTTCTTAACCTTTTGACTTCTGTGGACCCCACTGCATCACAACTGGAAACCATGGAATTTCAAATCATTGCTATGATTTTACCTCAATAATAATAATAATAAACAAAAAATACATAAACAAGTGCTCTCTATAAGATCTCAGAGGCTAATTCACAACCCCCTTGCACCGCAGGTGCGTCACTTTTTCCCATATAAACAATGACACAGCGGCGGCACGAAGGGCTTGTAAATAAGCCCCTCAGTGTGTCAAATTTCCTCTGCAGCTGAATGTTGAAGTATAAGTGACTACACACCGTTTAAAGACCTAGGTTGGGCTAATTCAAAAATTAGTAGGCAATCATGTGAGTGGAGGAGTGTGGCTCACTGATTAGAGCGGCAGACCCTGATGCAGAGGTCTGGCCCGGGACCAGGGTTCAATTCCCGACGCGGCAGGGTCCTGAGCCCAAAATGTCCACGGACTCGATAATTCTCGCCTCGGTGCCTACTCTAATCATGGGGTCCCACGCTGCAACTCTGGGCAATAGCTTGCTTAATCTCCACTACGGCGGCCCACCCGCTGCAGGATGTCTGGCTATCAACTTGGGGATGCCCAGTAGGAGTTATCTCACAGGGAAAAAGCCAGGACGGGTTCCCAAGGCAAGGGCCTTGATGCCTTCGGGTGATACGTGCGCTAAATAAGTCGCAATACATTTACATTTACATTTACATCAGAGCTCTCAACACAAGCCGTGGGACAGAAGTAGTAACTGAAATTACACTGGTTTTGGGCAAACACAGGGCATCAATCGAGCTTTGTATGGATCAAGCTGAATACCGTACAGCGTCTTTGTGATAAAAAGTGTCAAAAACAGCGATTGCATAAAATCTAGAAGCCTAGGTGCTCATTGTGCCAGAATACGCCTATTGGGATGTGGTACACTGCACGTGGAAGCATTTCAGCTCTGCTGAAAAGTGCTGGCATGCCGCCATTCTAATACAAGCGGCGTAGATGCTCAGAGTTGGTAAGTTCCTGCCCGAATAAAGCAGTGGATTGGACAGCATGCAGCCTGGAAGAGCGTTTTGGGCAGTGTACATGAATATATAATTAGGAATAAATGACCCCCCCAGAACAATGGCTCTCTAAGTGTGCAAATTCCTGTTTTTTTAGTAAATCATAAGCAATGCAAACCTGTTTTTAGTTAGAAACTGATTGTTAGATCAGGTTGGAGCTCCTTTTAATGTGAACAGTAACTGTATGCATTTACACACACTCCATTCTGACCAAGGAGTCAGCTACTGGCTAAAACATTTTTTAAATGTTTATTATTTTTATAAACATATATTTATTGATTTTTTTTTAATACATTTGTCTAATACATTGGGGAGTCATTACAGTAAGCATTATTTTTTACTTGATTGAATTATTATCCTCATATGTGAAGCCAATTTTATATAGTTGTTTAGCTTAAACTGCTCATGATTATTGACACAAAATAATGGTTAGAGTTTATATGGGTCTAGGGACTCCATGAACAAGCGCAACGGCCCATGCGTTGCCCGTGGACCAGAGGTTGTGAACCGTTGCCGTATGCTTCTGTTGGTGGGCGGGGGGCATTTGATCCTTACCAGCAGGAGGCAGTGTTGCTGTACTGTTGCTTCTTTTCGCAGGGGGTGAGTTGCACGAGCTGGTTGCATTTCATCGTCTAGCTACGGTCTACTATTTCCTGCAGATGTATGAGATGGCCGAGTTCTGCTACCTGAAGACCCTGTCGTTGTGTCCCTCCTCGATGCAGTGTGCGCAGGAGGCGGAGTTTTATGCACAACTCTACTACCGCTTGGGGAAACTCACTCTACACCAGCTTAAGGTAATGAACACTTCCTACTACATACATCACACGCTAGATAGTCCATCCGTCAAATCTGACCATTACTCACTACCTATTTTAGCACAAAGAGATTTTAGCTAGATTCTCTTTTAGAGCAGTCAAGAAATGCAATAAATATGCAGTATTTTAATCATTGCACATTTATCACACTCAACTGAGTCAAATGTATAGGTTACTACTGAATTACAGATGTCATTATAGCGCATGGAGCACATCATGCTGATCTACCACAAGTTTTTATGGTGTTATCTGAGCACCGTTAAATGTGAAATAAGTATGAAAGCTGTACCGGTCTGCTGAAGGGCCCGCTGTCAAGCCGCAGGTGCCCATAAGCAGTGTTGCTTCAGCTCTGGTTCCAGCCAACGGGAGCAAAAACCGGGCTTTCGGAGCTTGAATACATGAACCTCCTGAGCGAGGCGCTCCCCAATGAGTTCCAGGATCTCCAACAGCCTGGTCGTGGTGGGACCACTTGTCTCCCCTCCAGAGGGCTACCATAGGGGCTGCAATGACTCTGCTCCACCTCTTTGTTTTTCACTATCATTGCTTCTCCTAAGGCCTGTTTTTGACTCTGTGCCTGAGTCCATAATAGGGCTCGGGTGCAAAGGCAAATTGATTCCCTCATTTGTATGGGGCCATCTCCTCATGGAAATGAGGGAAGGCCCTTTTATTATAGTGGTTGTGCTGTGTGTGCACCAGAGCTATCAGTATTGGAGAAGGGGCCATAGCAGCATCTGCAGCCCCTTTTTAATCACAAAGTGTCCCGAGGAGCACAAAGTAGGCACGCCGCCGTGGTGTCATTCAATCAAGCATGAGCACTAAAACGGGTGGGGGTGGGGGGGTCCCCTGGTAACTACTCGCCATCACTGCAAGAGGGGAACTGCTGCTTTGATGAGGGGGTTCTTCTGAGGATTGTCGGTGATTTTAGTTGGGAATTTACTAGGTAATGTCACAGGAGGGGCTATCTAACAGTGAAGGACCACCTCTCAAGTGGACAGCAATAGGGATTAGGCTAGAGTTTCCTTTGGGCAAAGTGAGGTAGTGATATCAGGTGCTGCCAAGTTACAAGAGAAGGCCCTATACTATACGCTAATACTGTTATGCCCGAAGCACACAGAGATACATGGGACGGGACAGAGAAGGGGATACACAGAAAATTGGGCTGGATTTTGTGCCACAGACAGAGGGACAGCTCTTACATTGTGGCTAAATGTGCTGACAATAGTGACACTGGAGTATTATGTTAACCCTAGGGTGCCTAAGGGAGTGTGGACAGCATGCCCAGGATGGGCACAACCAATAATTTAAATTTGATCAGTAGTAAAAAATGACCAAACAAGCACTACAATTTGCAGTAGAAAAGAGAATTTCGCCATCCTCAACCCATGTAGCCCATTGGCCAGAGATGTCATCCCAGAATCAAGGCACAAGCACAAGTAATTGAAATGTTAATTTCAATGAGGAAGACCAATCATTTAGAAAGGGAGGAATGGCAATTTTAACGTGTATTGTGTCTTTTTCAGGACACACATGATGCGGTCAGCTACTTCTTCCTGGCCCTTGCAGCAGCCATTGAACTGGAAGACAGGAAGCTGCAGGGCGTCTTGGAGGCAAAACTGGCGGAAATCTGTGAGATGGAGACCAACAGACAGGACCAGGTTTTGTGCAGCCCGGAACCCCAAAACTATGCAGAAAAAAGAAGCTTGGCGTGCCAAACCCTGGATCCAGGACTACTTCCTGAACTAGGAAAGCAAACAGAATGTTAAAAGGTTGGCCATCTGGGCATATGTCAATATCCGATTTACTGGCTTGACAACCATGGGGCTGCCTACCAAGTCTGCAGATAGGGACATTACAGGGGATTGCTTTTTCCCAGTCCTAGAGTGTCTCAGACCACCGGTGCCGCAAATGCAGAGAGAGGTGGCTGGTCTCCGACAATAGTAGGGGCGAGATCACAGAGAAACGAGTCTGAGAAGCCTGCAGAGCTGGGACGGATGGAACCAGTTGCATGCAAAGGTCCGGTTGACAAGCATTCATACGCGGCTCTTCAGAAATAACCCCCATAAAGTCAGTACACTTCTGAGCCAATGTTATGAAAAAAAACTGTAGAAGGGTCGAGCAAGTCTGCGTGTGTCTGTTTATAAGCAGAAGAGGTGGTTATCTTGGAATGGAATACTTGGACCGTTGGTGGAAGGTGGTCCAGGGTTTGCCAATACTCCTTCTGCTCATGTCAACAGGACATCATTCTAAATCAACACAGCAACCATTCTCAAAAAGGGTTCACTTTTCCATCCCGGGTCTCAGCAGACAGGTCCTAAAGATGCAAAAACAATGAATCAAATGCATTGCCATGTTTGCAGGACTGAGCAAAGAGCTAAGGGGAAAAGGATGCTTCACTCAGTGCAGGGCAGCGCTTGCAAACAGCCATGATATGAAAACATGAATGAAATCTGTCAGCACTATAGCTGCTGTGTACTGAAAAAGAAGGTTGTACATGATTTATTTTTTTCTAAAATAAGCACTTTAAAAACAGTACCTTGTAAGGAATTGCATTTACATTATAAAAAAGAGAGAAGTGTTGGTACGCGATGCTGGGAAACATTGGGTAGCTGTCAGCCAGTCAAGGGGAAAGCAAACAGCAGAAAGGAAGAGACTGCCAACAAGAGCACATTCATGAGAATCAGAAACAGAATTGGAATATTTTCCAGTTGGAGACTTGAATAGCGAGTCCCAAATGAATACAACTGGAGGGCATGGGTCCTCCCCTCCCGGTGTCCTGCCGCTCCCATCGGTCATACAGGATGGGACAGTCCACGCCCTTCATGCCTGTCCACGTCCCTTCCCAGTCGAACTTTGCAGCCCCTCTATCAAGCTTGAAGTGCCATCCGTACTTAGAGGCATGGCAGTAGTGAGTAATTGAATTTCAAAGGCGTCTGATGGTACTATGACGGTATGTTGAGGTTTGTAACCTTCATCTACAAAAATATCGCATCCGCTACATCACCTACCACTGCATCGTCAAACTAAGTATACACTTACTATAGTCAACTTCATATGTTACTTTATATGAGCTGATTTTGTAAAGCGTGACAGATACCCAAAAAAGGGCTTCCCGACGTTAACAGGAAGTGGTAACAGAGTATGTAGAATAAGCTGAAGCATTATCTGAAAAGATGAGTTTTTAGTTGTTTCCTGAAACTCAGCAGATTGCTGTTGGACCCAAGTTGTTCAAGAAGAGAATTGCATAGTTTGTCAGTGAGGTATCCAAATGAACGACCGCCTCCTCTCGCCCGCTTGCTTTTGGGCACTGCCGTATCTATTTCCACCATGATTACCTTGCGTTGTGGTGGTTATGTTGATGTAGCGTATGCAATATTTTTGTCATGCGAGAAACTCATGCTTCCAGTGAGCGATCTAAAAACCTGTGTTGGATGGTACATTTAGTCTCATGTGCTTTCGGCACCAGGCTTAGCGTTATGTAAAATCAGATCCTCCTTGTCAAGATGCTAGTACTGTCCTTGTGATCTCCACCCTAGCGAAGGGGGATTTACTCACAGGCTTAAGACACTGCTGACTGCTGATTGCTGATGATCCAAAGAAGCAGAGATCTACCTCCCCTGATTCCTCAGTACTCCAAGGTGGGGCGCAATTCCACAAATTACTGTTGTTGTTTTTTTTGTTCCATCACAACACACTGTCCAAGCTGTGTGACAACCCTATTGGTTTCTGACACTGTAATTCGTTGAATGCTCACTGTGGGTCATTTGTGGTAGGCTTAGACAGAAAGACTTAAGGCGCCCACAATCCTCAACTCTGCCCCTGACCTAAAAATATGATTTAGTTATATAGCTTTATATCTTATGTATCAATATAGATTTATGTATAGCCGGTGGCTATGGCATGTCTGAAGATGCACTATGTACCCCGTGTGGTTAGCCAAGGAAGCGGGGTTTACTGCTCCTTTCTAGCCCTCTCCACATCCCTAAAGCAGAAGTAGCCCACAGATGTTGCTTGTGTAATTCATTGAAGATGCTCCACGCACAGTGGATAGTTACCATCCTGTGATGACCAGCTCAAAAAGTTGGATTTAAACACGAGCAGGCAAAGGGGCTTTTCAATTAAGCTGCACTCTGCACATGGTGTGGTTCAGAAAAATGAAGGAAAGACTCTTGGAAAGATGGCATTAGTTTTGAGGCACTGACGTGACTGAACTGTTTCCCAAAAAATGTGAAGCCAAAAGATCAATTTCTTCCACAGCGGAGACAAAAAAATATAATTTGTGAAAAGGCTGCGATAATTCTGTAAATGTCAATGCACTCTCCGTTACTTGCAGAAGTCTATTGTGAAGAACTAAATACATGGTAACTGTAAATAATTAAATAATTATGCTTGTATACATGTTCCTTTTGAGTCCATCACTTACTTTTGCAACTAGTTTGAATTTCAAGGTGATCTTAGTTCCTCTTTTTGAATCCATTTTCCTGAAAGACCAATGCTTTCTGAACTCTATCTAGTCCTCACAAACCTTTCAAAAACAAGAAAGCTAAAAGCTAAGTGTGCATGTCAAATATAATAATGATCAGTGTGACAAAAGATGAATAAGTGTTGTCAACATTCAGCTCAACAATAGGTCTTTGCTCAGATGTTTTTCTTTTAAATGGTTGCTGCACGAGTATTTATTTGACATCCCAGACCAGAGGAGATTGGCTGAATGGGTCTAGATGTGCCAGTGTTCCATGTGTCTTTCTGGGTTTTCATAGCGATAAAAAGATTTGCTGCAAAGTGATCTTTGTTAGCTTTCTATTGTTGATTTGACAACTTCCAAAGGCCTTTGGAGCAAATTTTCAAAACCAACAGTCTCAGAGCTGACCGCCGTACCCCCAACATTTCCACCCACCTCCCTGAAAATATCACTCTGAACACTCATGCCCAATTTTTGGCGTTAATATCATTGCTGGCCTTAATTAGGCAAGGAGGTTCCAAGGTCATGGAGGAGCCTGTGCATAGAAAACAGGCTATACATACACACAACAACAAGGCGTAGGAGCATGGACATCTTGGTGAAAAGGTAAACAGTGTCCTCGCAGCTTTCAGAGATGGGAGAAATATCCCACTTCATATATCAGGGCAGCCATTATTCCAAAAATAGGACATCTTGCTGCTGAGAGTTTTCAAAAGTTTCAATAGGCCCTGATCAAGCCAATCGGTTGATTTGATACCGTCTACAAATAAATGACTTTGCTAACTGATCCGATGCAGTGTTCAGGAAAAGCTGATTCTAGTACACTTGACTATTGCGGTACACGCAACCTGGACTTGATTTGTGTGTTGATATGTAAAATAATGACTTGGAAAAATGTACCGGTGTCTTGTCTTGGGCACTGTCCCTCTTCATGGCCAATGTGAAATCAGAAGGTCCCCTGTTTGGCATTTGGCAACAAACCCCCTTCGGCATTGATTTCTTCAATATGTCACCACTCCGCAGTCGTCTGCGTCGTAACCTCGCCTTCTCCAGGTTGCCGGTGGGTGCTGCAAGCAAAAACTAGCAGCCCATCCTAATGGGGAATGTAGGGTGGACAGGACAATGGACATTTATTTACAGGAAGTTTTCACATGGCAACCTGACTCATGGCTTAATAGAACACGGGTCTGTAAGTAAACTAAACGTTATTTATTACACCAGCATTTCTTTGTGTTGCATCAGTGTTGTGGGTTAATCTATAAGATGGAGTCACGTGTTGCCTTTAACATGAGTTGGGGGCAAGTTACGTTTTTTAATGTTTTTGTGCACTTGATCTCTTTTTCCAAGTTGTCTTTTGTGCTTCTGAAGTCACGTTTTGTGTTTTCTTTTGTTGTTTTTTTGTTTTTTTTGTGAAGTGGTGTTTGTGCTCTGGTGTTGACTTATTTAGGTAACAAGTGCATAAGTGCTTTGGGTTTTTCAATGTTTCTATTGACAGAAGCAGCAACCATATATCATTTTTAATGTGAGACTGGTATTTCGGTGTTCATTGTGTGTATTTTAATTTTTTTATTTTTTTTAATATATCACTGTTTGCCGAGTGCCATTTTATGTTGTGCATTAGCTTATGCCAATGATGTGATCTTTATGCCGGAAGGTTTCTAGGTTTGTATTCCTGTTAAAATGAGTGTGTCTCTCTCTCCCTTTTCAGAGGTGTGAGGCATCTGTGCTTCAGACAAGCGATGGGAGCAAAGACACCCCTTTTGCATGGCACAGTGCTCCTAGAGCTACATTGCCTTCAAGTGTACCTTTGGTGACTAAAACCTGACAAAATAGATCTTGTTCGCGCTATATAAAAATTTATACATAAATGCTGACATTTCCAAGAGATGCTGCACAACAGTATGGAGGAACTTCATGTTGGGTCTGCACGTAATGGTTAAAAGCTCCTTTTTAGGTGGGAATCATAATTTATAATGTTATTTTTTTCTCCTGGTGCAATTAGGAGCTATTTGGTGTTTTTGTCTGTTGACAGCGGAGGAGCTCATGCAAATCTTCCTGAGTCCTTCCTTGTAGCTGGAGGGTCAGTAACGTGCAGTGGACCTTTTTGCTTGTGTTTGACATTGGTAGTATTCACTGCAGGTCTTGGTGCATCCAAGTATGGTCTGTGTTTGTGCGCTGAGTGGTGTTTTAAGTGTGATCGCTTAGCAGTGGTGCTGCAGGGCCTCATTTACAGTTTGGTGATGCAGGGTATCGCTGGAGAATGGAAGACTTTTCTTAGTCAATGTAGAGTAAATGAAAGCACTGCAGCCCTGATTTACTAAGTGATCAGTGCAAAAGCTGCAACGGCTGCGCTGCAGGAGAAGGTGAGGGTCATATTTACAGAAATATGTCACTCTTCTCCCTCTCCCTTGCACTTACGCAAAAATGTGCTCCGTGCGCCACAAACACACCTTTGCACCATAGTGCTAGGGGGTCTTCATGAGTCTAGCACATGTTTTCTACTGGAAGGATACCCTTCCAGTACATAATACTATGCTTTGACTAACTTTAAACCTTTTCCACTTTGTATGTGTGCTGGAGAGTGAGGCACACATGCAAAGTTGGAAAAAAAGGAGAAATTATAGCATTTCTCCTTCTTAGCACCTATGTGAAATGGGAGCACTTTTTTGCGACAAACCCCTGTCTACCTTTCTAAGTAAATAGGGTCTTATGTAAAAAAAAACCTTTGGTGGTTGCATTGGAACACCCATGCACCACCCATGGTACACCCCCTTGGCGCTAAGTAATGCAAAGCAGTTACTTTCAAGTGATTTTCCAGTTTTAAACAGGTTGAGAGCCTGTGCCTTTTATATAGCCGGCTAAACAAGTTTAGCACTGGAAAGTAAATAGGCAAAAAAAAAATTGCATCAATATACATCCCTTTTGTGATGCAAATACAGTGTAAAATTTCAGTAAATATACTCCTGTGTTTGCAAGAGCAGATATCTTTCTGCTTCTGCAGGTTTAAAACCTTGAATTGAAGCCCTGCCCACTACAACTGTTTTTAAGTCACAGTGATGCCTGCCCGGCGCTGTTTAGGGCAGAGACGGCATTACATGTTTTTTCCTCCCTGTGGTCTCCATGCGATGTACAATGGCCTTAGTTAAGGGAATTACATATTAGCCCAAACTTACAATGGCCCTGAGTTGCAGGGACCTTTCAATTTGGGAGTTTGTTTCTCAGACAATATTGCGAAGCTTGTGCCTGCTCTGCAAAATGTAAGGGCTATCGATGAAGCAGCTGCAGTGGCGGCGCCTCTAAGGCACATCTCTAAATTAGTAGGGTGGTCCACCATCAGGGTAGGGAGACCAAAGGCTTCACTGAACTGGAAAGCAGATGGGCCACCTGCGAGGTTCGTTACTTATGAAAATCAGGTGCAAAATAAACACAAAATCCCAGATTCTGAAAGGTGTCATGCAACGAAATGTAGCACCCAAACATGCTAGTTGCCTGACAGTGAATATGGAGCTCTCCTGCCCTCTCCCTGAGATATGGCTCTCTCCTCCCCTCTACCTAGTGCCGGTGCTAATTTCAGCTGCCGTGCGCCATACACACACCTTAGCACCATAGTGCCAGGGTGCGTGCCTGAGTCTAGCATAGGTTTTGTACAGGAAGGGTACCCTTCCTGTACTATATACTATGCCTAGACAAGTTTAAAAGTTGTTTCCATTTTGTAGGTGTGCTGTACAGTGCAGCACTCATGCAAGGTTGGAAAAGCACTGATACATGAAAATATTTATCCGTTTGACGCACGCTTTTCATCGGTGTTAATTGTTGGCGCTGAACCCTTTCAACCAATGTTATTGAATGGGGTTTATGGTCAAAAAGCATGGGTGATTGCAAGGGAACCCCATGGGAGCTGCAGCTAAAATAAAGTGGTATGATGGGAGGGCAAATAATAGTTTTCAAAAAAGCACTTACCGTTCTCGCTGCTATCCACCTTGGTGCTACTCTCTTTCACAGAATCCATGGTCCAGCAGAGGCACCCAGAGTCCCCACCCAATACAGACGCTGCTCTCATGCTAGTACCCAGCATGAGAGCAGTGCCAGGATTGGTTTGAGTGGCCTGTTTAAGTGTCATTAAGAGACTATCAGCTTGCGCCTTTTCTTCACCAGGAAGTCCAATACAACTGGATTGGAGAAATCTAAGTGCACATGTCGGTTTGACCAGCCAAACCGGCATGCGCACTTAGAGTGCTACTGTGGGTCCTTAAAGGATAGCTGCCCCACCCTCCTAGACTCCGCAGCATTGGCTGTCAGTGAAAAATAAAAGGATAATAAAATTGTTTTATCGTTATCTTTTTCATCTGCAGTGAGGCGATGCTCTTCCGCTATATTACGAAGGAGCCGTGTTGCCCATGTACCCCCTCCTTGATGCACAGTAATGGAAAGCAGCGTTTTGCACTCCTTTGCGTTACTTTTGCATACAAACCAATTCTAACACCAATTAGCTTTGGTCTGTAAATCCCAAAACAGGTTTACCGTTGGGTTTGGGTTGAAAAGTAACGCTAACCCGACGCTCCACCTCTTGAGAATCTAGGTCAAGCTTTCCTGCTTTATTTTGTGCAAGCTAGAATGTTTTGTATGTGCAAATGGATTCTGATCAGTGTTGGTTAAGCTAAAGGGCAATTGTCCATCTTTTTGCTGATTGCCAGCAGTAGCTTTGGCTGCAGTGTAGAGTTTCTCTACAAGCTGACTAAGTAGCAGGCCTCAGTTCTAGGCTAAAAGGTTGAAACGAAATAAAAGAAAAAAGTCAATAATACTTTAGTGCTTCAGAATTGCTTCAACTAAAAGCATTTTTTTCAGCTTGTTGCTGCAAACTCGGAATCCTGAGTCAGAAGGCCCCCACCTGCTCCTTTGAAGTACATTAAGAATAGTATAGGAACTGTTTCAGAGTAGGGTGCCACAGAGAGAAAAACCAGTTGCTCGGAGGCATGATGTATATGTGGACCATTAGCTGAAGACCCATCTGGTCTTAACATGATGTTGCAAGGCAAATAGGGAGTTTTACAATTACCATTTAGGGAACTTGTTATCACTGAAATATTTCTTCTCTTCTAATCATTATTATTATTTAATTATTATTCACAAAACGTATCTAAGATTAGTGCATAATAAATTTAAAAAAAAGTATTATAAACGATCAAGATTGGTGAGTGTACTGTTTCTGCTGGATCAGGGCAGTGCACCTGAACTAGACTCTAAATCAATTAAACATTCTCTGTTTGATTCTAAACACTCCATCATGTCTCCAAGTACATTTCAGAGGAGGTGGATGGGAAACACCTCTCCATACTCCTTGTCTCATGGAAACATAAGTTGCCATTGGTGCTAAGGAACTCTTTTGACTGTGACCCCAAAATGTGGGTTTAACAACAGGTTGATAAAACATCAAGCATCCTGCACCTATCCCAACCACCTGCCATGGAGGTAGTCTTGAAAATGTTCTCTTTTCATGAGTAATGGCTACGGGTGGGTGGAATTGGCAGAGTTTGGTTCTGTGGAATTCCCCGAATGACATTATAACTCCACGAGATTTAGCTGAACTTAGCAACGGGCGGAGTGAGCATTTAGCATAATTTTCTTAGCACAAAATGCACTCTTGTGTCCAAAAATGGATGCGAGGATGCATTTTGCCCTAACTAAATAGCGCAGTCAAATACCTCTAGGGGTCCTTACATGCTCTGCAGTGACTACTGCAGAGTATGTATGGGTACTGCCGCCGAGTGGTATGCAGTTAGAAACCACTACATATCACTCTTCAGTGCATACCCCTTGGTGCCCATATATACTTTACATTGATCACTGCGGAGTAGGAAGGGCCCAAGGGGTATGCACTGCTGTGCAGTGATTTTTTTAAACAGGATTGGAAGAGAGAGCAGCCCCTTTATGTTTAAAAACCATTGCAGATTAAAGTTAAATCTGCAGTGCTTTTAAACACAGAGTGACTGCTTCCTTCTCCCGCTCTGTTAAAAAAATTGCTGGGTTGCATACCCTTTGATGCCCTACTTACTCTTCATAAATTACTGCAGAGTATGTAAAACCATTGAAGGGGGCGGTAAAGTCTGCCCATCGACGGAGATGGCCACCTGCCTCAGAGGCTTCGCTGAGCTGGGAGGCTCGGGAGACCCAGTACCGGCACACTGCAAAGCCTGGATGCCTTGAGGAAGGTGGGGGCCCTGGGAGCCATGGCAGAGTTGTACGGTGGTCTCCCTATGCCACTCCTCCATGGTTTTGACCTCACAAGAAAGGCCGAAGCCTGACATCGGACCTTGCAGCCCAACAAAAAAATGGCAGCCCCAGGTGAACAGAACAGCGCGACTCGCCCACAAGCGGCCTGAGCTCGCAGACCAGAGAGAGCAGCGGCGACTTCCAGCCTCTCCCCTTCCCATTTTGTCATCGCCTACCTGCCTGTAGAGGAAAGTTGACATGCCAACTGCTAAGAACACATACTCACTCTCACTGGCCATCAGTACTACCCACAATAGCCCTTGGAAAACCTTCAAGACAGCTAATTTTCACAGAAGTCGACTCCCAAGTGACAGCCACATCTACCTCACCTATGGGGTCCTCAAAACACAGGTTGGACCTAATCCTCAAGGAAATCACAACTGTGGGGCGCAGATTGGAGTTCATGGATGCAAAGATGACGGCCCTCATGGCGGAAAGGAAGTCCATCCGGGCAGACATCACTAGATTCCTATTCAAAGTGGAGGGGCTGAACCTAAACTTTCCAGCATTGGAAGTAAGAATTTATCACATCCTAGACAGAGACCATGAGCTTTGGTGCTTAGGCTACAAGATCATCTACCTTGAAGACAGAAGCAGAAAAGACAACATCTGCTTCCTTGGAATCCCGGAAAAGGCAGAGGGTGTCGACACCATGCCTTCCTCTGAGAACTGCTCCCCAACCACCTGGTGATTACCTTTTCGTCCATGCTGGAAATGCAGAGAACCCACAGAATCCAGCCAGATGAGATATGGCATCAGCAGGGGCAAGGCCTATCCTAGCTTGCTTCCTCCACCATGAACAAGCACAACTGGCACTTGTGGCGGCACAGTCACACAGACCTTATAAATTAGGAGGGCCACAAGATCCACATATCGGCTGACTTCTCTAGGGAAATGCATGAGAAGCAGAAGGACTTCCTGTCCCTCAGATCCCAGTTGTGCAAATGGGACAATAAATATGGCCTCTTTGAACCAGCACATATGTGGATCACGATGGACCGCTAGCCTAGGGACTTAAACAATCTAGAGTAACTGCAATCTTTCCTGGACAAATTACAGCACTGAAATAATGGACGCATCTCCAGTTCCCCTCACTCCAATCACACCAGCCTCGGCCACCCCACCAAAAGGGACAGAGAACTTACAGCCCTGAGAGGGCCGACATCAAGACAGATCGCATAGACTGTAGAGAAGAAAGCAAAAGGTGATGAAGGCAGTGGCAGAACTGAAGCAGGACAGGGGACGCAACAAATCCTGCTTGCCGCTAAAACCCAGGCCACCTAATGACTGATATGTCCAATAACTGTTGCTCCCACATTGTATCCTTGTATCCTCGTAACCGGCAGATGAATATTGGCTGTCTGTTCAATGTTTAATGTTCATTGTTTGCTATAATTCTCACTGTTACTTATCCTGGATGCACCATGCTACCAGATTGTTGGTCCCCATGTGGCAATTTCCGAGTGGATGCAGCTAGCTGGAGCCAGCACCGCAGCAATCAAGGGCAAGCATGGATCCCCCTTCTCCCCACCCAGCCACAGTCTGGATGTTCAGAGCCCTACACCCTGGGACAGGGGACCACCCCCTCAGCCACACCCACCCTACCAATTTTGTCAGTGATGCCTGCCAACCAACACTGGATTCCTCTCAACGGTCCTCCCAATGGTCCCCTCAGCCAACACTATACGCCTACCCTACCTCCATAGCTAACCATGACCGGCGAACTTCAGACATCACTCTAGAGAGTTATAACCCTCTTTCCTCTCTCTCATCTGCCGACAGGCTCCTAGAGAACATGTCCCCCTCCTGCCTAATCCACCGCTAATGGTTACCGGCAACTCCAATCGCAGGGGGGCTTCCACGTCTGCCATCCTTGCTGCCATCAGTATCATTACCAGGACCCAAGCTGGAAGCCTTTCTCCCGGGTTGGTATGCATTGGTGAAACTGTAAATCTGAAACTTAAATTAAATGGCTCCAAGACAGAAATGATGATACTGGGCCATGCGGCCCCCATGAATTTAGATCTTATGTGGCCTAGTTGTGTCGGTCCCTCTCCTATACTGAAAAAACAGATTAAGAGTCTGTGCGTTTGGTTTGACTGTAACCTGAACTTCACAGTTCAAGCACGTAAAGTTGCTGCTAGCTGTTATGGTCTTCTTAGGTTGATAAGGAGGATGCTTCCTCTTCTTCCGTTTGAAGCCAGGCGTGTGTTGGTCCAGGCTCTCATTCTATCCCAGTTGGGCTACGCGAATGCAGTCTACTTGGGTGCACCACAACCAACTACAAAGATCCTGCAAATTATCAAAAATTGCGCGGCCCATCTCTTAATGAAGGTCCCAAAATGAAATTCTGCTAAGTTGGCACTCAGTCGGCTGCACTGGCTTCCTGTCCAGGAAAGAATCAGGTTCAAGGCAATGTGTATCGTTCAAGTCCATTGCTGGTAATGGCCCTCCTCTGATTCAGTCCATGGTGCAATTATATCGCACCAATAGGACTCTTAGATCTAATAACAAGCGACTACTTGTAGTCCCCAGGATCAAACGGTCATGGTCAGGAGGCCGACGGTTTCCAGACAACGCGGCCAAGTTCTGGAACCAGCCTCCAGACGACATCAGTCTTGAATCTGATTATCTTAGGTTCAGGAACCAGTTGAAGGCTTTTCTCTTTCCATGATCGGGGTGAATGATAAGGTGTCACGGGAAGCGCTGGGATGCCCTTGAGTAGCCAAGCGCTATAAAAGTGCGTATTCATTCATTCAGAGTGCTGAGTGTGAGCACAATATATGCACTGACAGAGCCGAAATGCGAATTTCTCTTGCAGCTTATTCACTTACTGACTGAGGTAGAAGCCACCCATTTGCTCATTGGGGGCCACTGGAACGAAGCACGAGATGCGATACTGGACCACACCAGCCCGGTTGATGTATTTACAATGTAGACCAGGCCCTCATGAGTGACCGTCTTGCAGATCATGGTCTGCTTGACGTCTGGCCCCTCCTTCACCCTGCAGACAAAGAATATACCTATATTCACTGATACATGGCACCCAATCAAGACTGGATTTCTTCATTGCCTCCCAGCCACTGATTCCCATTATGAGCAATACAACTAAATTTGAGGGCAGGCTCTCGGACCACTGACCGATCCATTTTTTGGCTGACCTAGGCCTTGTGATACTGATCCATAAGCCATGGAGCCTAAATCTCTACTGCTTCAACCAGCTCATAAGCAAGGACCGGCTTAAATCCCATATCCTCACCTACCTTGAAAACAAAAAAGGGTTAGTGGCCTCGGCTCAAACCTTATGGGTGCTGACTAAAGCAAACATCACGGACCAGCTGACGATTAACGTAGCATTAAAAATAAAAAAGGGCAGACTGGCAACAAACACTGGCCTCATGCATCCTCTATACAGTCCATTCCTCCATTGCCACTACATGCTGCCTTAAGAAAGCGCGTTTAGATATCAATACCCTCTTCACTTCCAAAGCAGAATACTGGCTACAGAAATTGAAGTACCGCCACTGCAAGCATGGGGAGAAGGCGGGCAGGCTGCTAGTGGTGCAACTGCGGCAGAGGGAAACAGGGATGTCCATCAATGCCATTAAAATGGACTCTGGATGCATTGTCACCTGCCCGCAGAAAATTGCTAATTATTTGCAACCTACTATCAGGACCTCTACATCCCCGAAGTGGTTACGAACTCGACATGGATTGATGCCTTCTTCAACAAAATCCACCAACCTGGCTTCAACGAGACCGGTAGGGCACTACATCAGGAGAGATCACTAAGGAAGAGATAGCACAAGCTGTCTCCAACCTCCTATATCATACAGCTCCTGGGTTGGACGGCTTCCCGGCCAAGTTTTACAAATTGTCAACGGCCGAAAAGATGAATTCCCTATATGAGATCGTCAAGGAAGCTGACCAGGTGGGTTCCCTTGCCCCACCCCTCCAACAGTTCCCTTCTTATTGTACTTGCGATGTCCAGGAAGGGCACCCTCCTTTTTAGCAACTATCTGCCTATCTCCCATTGTGGGTCATGATCGAGAACAGCAGCATAGGGAGCCCACCAGGGCTGCACTCACTATATATGCACAACAACCCCACCTCAGGGCAGCAAACCGATGATCATGTCCAGAACACAGACACAAGCTCATAGGCACCTCTTGGTAGGATCAAACCTCCATGACAAGGAGTTCACATGGTGGAATGCCAGCATCTGCATCAGGGGGAAATACTTAATTGGGTCCCATGGTGTGAGGCAGGGATTCTCACCCGGAATCAAATCATCTCTCAGGGGATTGAAAAGTCTAAGGTCGCACTCCGACTCCACCCACCAGCGGATGAACCCCAGGAGCATCACGGTAGATGCAGTCTTTGTAGCGTGTGCGCTATTTCGAAGATTTGTGTGTTTTTGCAAGGTTGCAGCACCAACTCTGGACACCGGTGTTTCGGAATTATTGTTCCTCATCAGCAGAGTGTAGGATTCTTCGGGGTTTGCTGTGCGGGCTGCCAAGTGTTCTCAGGTTTGATACCTCTCAAGGCGCGTGGGTGCGTGATCAGAGCTCGTAGCTCAAGGGAGCCAATTTAACTGAAAAGTCTAAGGTCGCACTCTGACTCCACCCACCAGCGGGTGAACCCCAGGAGCATCACGGTAGATGCAGTCTTTGTAGCGTGTGCGCTATTTCGAAGATTTGTGTGTTTTTGCAAGGTTGCAGCACCAACTCTGGACACCGATGTTTCGGAATTATTGTTCCTCATCAGCAGAGTGTAGGATTCTTTGGGGTTTGCTGTGCAGGCTGCCAAGTGTTCTCAGGTTTGATACCTCTCAAGGCGCGTGGGTGCCTGATCAGAGCTCGTCAGCTCGTAGCTCAAGGGAGCCAATTTAACTGAAAAGTCTAAGGTCGCACTCCGACTCCACCCACCAGCGGGTGAACCCCAGGAGCATCACGGTAAATGCAGTCTTTGTAGCGTGTGTGCTATTTCGAAGATTTGTGTGTTTTTGCAAGGTTGCAGCACCAACTCTGGACACCAGTGTTTCGGAATTATTGTTCCTCATCAGCAGAGTGTAGGATTCTTCGGGGTTTGCTGTGCGGGCTGCCAAGTGTTCTCAGGTTTGATACCTCTTAAGGCGCGTGGGTGCGTGATCAGAGCTCGTCAGCTCATAGCTCAAGGGAGCCAATTTAACTGAAAAGTCTAAGGTCGCACTCCGACTTTACCCACCAGCGGGTGAACCCCAGGAGCATCACGGTAGATGCAGTCTTTGTAGGGTGTGCGCTATTTCGAAGATTCGTGTGTTTTTACAAGTTGCAGCACCAACTCTGGACACCGGTGTTTCGGAAATATTGTTCCCCATCAGCAGAATGTAGGATTCTTCGGGGTTTGCTGTGCAGGCTGCCAAATGTTCTCAGGTTTGATACCTCTCAAGGCGCGTGGGTGCGTGATCAGAGCTCCTCAGCTCGTAGCTCAAGGGAGCCAATTTAACTGAAAAGTCTAAGGTCGCACTCGGACTCCACCCACCAGCGGGTTAACCCCAGGAGCATCACGGTAGATGCAGTCTTTGTAGCGTGTGCACTATTTCGAAGATTCGTGTGTTTTTGCAAGGTTGCAGCACCAACTCTGGCCACCGGTGTTTCGGAATTATTGTTCCTCATCAGCAGAGTGTAGGATTCTTCGGGGTTTGCTGTGCAGGCTGCCAAGTGTTCTCAGGTTTGATACCTCTCAAGGCACGTGGTGCGTGATCAGAACCCGTCAGCTCGTAGCTCAAAGGAGCCAATTTAACTGAAATGTCTAAGGTCGCACTCCGACTCCACCCACCAGGGGGTGACCCCCAGGAGCATCACGGTAGATGCAGTCTTTGTAGCGTGTGCGCTATTTCGAAGATTCGTGTGTTTTTCATCGCGAACACTTTACTACATTGACCAGAGTCCTTAGGGGCGACACCGCCGGTGTGTGAGTAGTGTGCGACCCCACTCCCATTTGTAACTTTAAAGCTCCCTTGAGAAGCGGGCTGACGAGCCTGGGATCCCGCACCTACGCGCCAGAGTGGTACTATACCTGGCAGATATTGGCAGCCATCGGCAACCCCAGAACAGTGCCTATCCCTGCTGACGAGGTGCGAAACCCTGAAACACGTGTCCAGGGATGCCGAAGACAGCGAAGATAGCAGAAGATCGAAAGATGATGCATCGCGAACACTTTACTACATTGACCAGAGTCCTTAGGGGCGACACTGCCGGTGTGTGAGTAGTGTGCGACCCCACCCCCATTTGTAACTTTAAAGCTCCCTTGAGCAGCGGGCTGACGAGCCTGGGATCCCGCACCTACGCGCCGGAGTGGTACTATACCTGGCAGATATTGGCAGCCATCGGCAACCCCAGAACACTGCCTATCCCTGCTGACAAGGGGTGAAACCCCGAAACACGTGTCCAGGGATGGCGAAGACAGCGAAGATAGCAGAAGATCAAAAGATGATGCATCGCGAACACTTTACTACATTGACCAGAGTTCTTAGGGGTGACCCCGCCGGTGTGTGAGTAGTGTGCGACCCCACCCCCATTTGTAACTTTAAAGCTCCCTTGAGCAGCGGGCTGACGAGCCTGGGATCCCGCACCTACGCGCCGGAGTGGTACTATTCCTTGCAGATATTGGCAGCCATCGGCAACCCCAGAACACTGCCTATCCCTGCTGACGAGGGGTGAAACCCCGAAACATGTGTCAAGGGATGGCGAAGACAGCGAAGATAGCAGAAGATCGAAAGATGAAGCAATCCGAACACTTTACTACATTGACCAGAGTCCTTAGGGGCGACACCGCCGGTGTGTGAGTAGTGTGCGACCTCACCCCCATTAATCTCTCAGGGGATGCTCAAATCCTTCTAAACACTCAGAGAGGAACACCACCTACCACACAACAAGCTGCGGGGATACACGTAATTAAGCCATTGTCTCACACGCCGACTAGACATCCAACCCCTGAAGATTCCACTCTCTCCGGTGCTCATTCATTTTACCATTTTGGGGCAATCAAAAGGCATGATGTTGTGACTATATAACCTCCTTATCCATCATCTGTACACCCAGCCTCAAGCAGTGCAATTACTTGTTAATGGCAGGATCTACTCCAGGAGGAACATGAGGTAGAGTACTGGACCAGGATCCTGGATAATCTTAGCCGAAGGGCGAGAGAGGCTTGGATGAAATTCTGCCTCTTTAAAATATTACAGGTGTGGGACTGGATGCTGACAAGACTCAATGCAGCAGAGCTCCTATCCTACTCCTCCTGCTGGCATTGTGGACATGTACACTGTGCTACTGTACATATACTACACGACTGCCCTGCCCTGGCACCCGTGCCCTCAGGGAGAGGTAGGTTCCCTGTTAAGCGGGACAATAACAATTTCCATTCCTATGCCAGGCCACCTGATTCTGCTCACCAACTGTCCCACCATGAACAGAGATTGCTTAACACTGCAGTGACAGTGGCTTATCTCTGCATAATCCAACACTGGTGCTCCTCACACATACCCACACAGGAGGAAAGGCTCAAAGAAATGTATAAGATAGCCTCCTACAAGAAACTCATTTCTAATATGCAAGACAAGGCCGACATATTTCTCCTCATATGATCTCCCTTCCTGAAGGATGATCATTGACACGTGATCAACATGGCAGTAGCGACCCTGATCTCTTGTACTCCCTCTCCCCTCCATAGCAATGAAGCCAGGGACGTTTGCTGTGTAGCCTCTTCTGCTCTGTCGACAGCCAAAACCTAAGGTGTGTCCTCTTGTTTAGAATCCCTCCCCCGACCCTCCTCTCTCCCATGCCCCATGTCCCTCTCCTACTGATCGATTTCCCTCATCTCTTCATTCCCCCTGACTCGTTTGTCGGAAGGACATCCTCTCTTAGGGTGACCAACTGATATGGGTGCAAATTCAGGACAGTGAGTGTAAAAATTCAGGACAAAGGGTCAAAATTCAGGACAAAAATTCCGGACAAAGGGTCAGAATTCAGGACAAAAATTTGGGACAAAAGGTAAATTTTACAGACACATCAAAGGAGGTCACACAATATTACATAAGTAAACTGACAACCAACACAAGCACAAGTCAAAATAAGTTTATATTAGGTTGAGAGAACCTTGCACTGCATCTGTTGTGTGCCGGAGTGAAACTTAAATACCTGTGTTTGCATATTGGAGGCACCTGGGTAACATTACCCGAAATGAAACCTCCACCCCCCCTCCCCAGAGCTTAGCCCCTGGTGAGGTGACAGGAGCCTGTAAACAAAAACAGTTTGCCATGCCCTGGGCTCAACTGGAGCAGTGGCCGCTGGTGACATTTGAGAGTGGTGGGCGTGAAAGTTAGTGATGCGTGCCCAGTGCCGAGTGCAGAGAGCGAGCCTGAACCTCATTAGGAAGGGTTGGTTTGAGGAGGGGGGGGCTCTTCCCTGAGAAAAGTTTGAAAAAAGAGTGTGCAAATGGTGCCTTTCCAGGAATATTTGAGAAAGCAAGAAGGTTAATAAAGCAATTGTGAAAGTGTAGTTATTACATCTATTAAGAAATTTCATATGATAATGATGTAGGAAACTGCTTATTCAGTATAACCACATAGCTGTTAGTCTGTCTGACATGGCTGCCCATCTCTCTCTGCCCTGGCTCCTCTCAAGCCCCAGCCTCGATCTTCGGACCTCCCAGGCCATACTGTTTTTGTGCTCTCTCTTATCTTCACCTAGTTCCTAGACAGTCAACGCCTTGTGCTGCCTGTGTTCCCTCGGTTCCAGCACATTGTTTGTGTGCCAGACGTTTCCTGTACTATCGTTAGACACCTTTACATTGCTCGTATGCTCCCTCTCCTCCTGATGCTCTCTCTCTGGACCATCAGCCTCCTGTGGTATCCTTCGACTCCAGTGCTTTAGTCCTGCAATCCCTCCTCCCTGTGCTCTCTCCTTCACTGCACCCTCAACCTCCTGAAATCTCAGATCCAAAACATTACGGTTAAGTGAATTCTCCAGATCATTCTAAAATACTCTGTTCACAACAAATGCACACTACATCTTGTACATGCAAAGAACTATCCAAAGAACTGTCAATCTGACAAACCTGCAGAACCATTCCTACAGTGACATCATTGATCCACATTATCCTTAAAATTCTCTGTTCGCATCTCCCTTACTCCACACAGGCATTCAATTTTGTGATTGGCAGGGTTTGCGATCGCAAAAATGCCTCCTACGTGAGGCCTTTACACACCTTTTGCGTGAGGCCTTTACACACCTTTTGTAAGGTAGTCTATCCCACGGTGCATCTAGCGTATGCTAGATGCACCGTGGGATAGACTACCTTACATCATTACTTATGTTAGTCTGTCTTCTTTATGTAACCACACAAAAGAAGGCAACATAATGATAGGCAACAACATCAAAATATAAAGAAGAGTAAAATAAGTAAAAGCAACATAACTAAGGAAACCGGGCAGTGAGTACTCTAGCTTCTCATTACGCATGCCAATTTAAGCATTCTACAGTGTTACTTATATTCGGTAAGCTAGCTGAGCACATGCTGCAGTGATTTACATAATAACCTGCAAGTAATACTTCATACACTTTGCTGGTGCCTTTCAGCGTTTCACCCTTTCATGGATCATAAAATGACGATCAGTGAGGTAATATAAGCTATATTGCGCAAAGCTCATGACTCAATTCCATATGTGGTGCAAGCTATATAACACCTGGGCACATGTCGGGGGTACATGGCTTCCACCTACTATTTTCACAGGGTGGACTCAGTACCCCCTGCCAATAAGTTGGGCTCTACAGAAATATGCAGAACTTGTCCCGGGGTAATTTTCAGACACCGGGACATGTTCATCAGCGCCCGTACGTTGTCTGTTTCATTATGAGCAGCAACGTGCAGGGAGTGAGGGCGCTTTTTTTCACCTCCAGCTAGGCCGAAGTTAAAGGGCCATCAGGCCTCCTTTTGTCTGAATATCCTGACTGGAGACGGCCTGGAACCTCACACTAAAAAGTAAATGCCACGGAGGGAAAAGAAAGGCACACAGCTTGTTATCTCCTCTCAGGTACTTAAGAGAGGCAGATTTTGCCTTTGTTCAGTCCTTGTATATAACAGATACATGCACTGTAAGAATGTCAGGTGAGTTGGTCTGTCTCAGTATTTATACAAAAGGGGGTGGTGATGAACAGAGTGTCTGAATTAAGCAGACCACTCTTACCCAGTCCAAAGATCAGGGCTTGATCCATCACCGTTTTTTTTAGCTCACTGCACCATCCCAGCTCAGAACCTGGCTACATGCAAATTAGTTTGTTCCTGTCCCAGTGCATGATGGGAACAGGGCAAACCAAACTACCAAGCCAATTCTTATACTGGGAAGGAAACAAGCTACCGGGGACCGGTTTCTGGCATTTCAGCCGTCGTCGGCCCGGCTTGCTTGAATCCTGATGGTGCAATGAGCAAGGGACTCACATCTGAGTATACCCTTCCACGCTTATGGTGGACAAAATGATTCAGAAAAGGGGGTGGGGATGAACAGAATGTCTGAATTAACACAAACAATTTCAATAGCACTATTTTATTTATTTGATAGAGCTACGCTGTCATATGGATACTTCGTTACATATATTGCGTTAAGTTAGCATGAGTGCATTACATGTTTAAACAGCCTTTTTTCCTTCGGCTTCAGTTTTGCACATGACACATACTTGTTGTTGTCGCTTTCAACCCAGAAGCGGTGAGGTGGTTTATTTGAGAATAATATGTTATTTCTATGCTATCAGCTTTGCCTGGTACACTTGGTACAACTGTCTGCACACTGAGAGCTGCACACTCTAAAATTAACCTAACACAAGGTTGCTGGGAGGCCTGATCCTCGCACCACATTAGACATAACACAAATAATGTTGATGCCAACATTTTGGGCTCTACGCGGGTTTAAGATAGAGTTACACGGAATGAACGTAGACACTTGGTGCTGCGCATGAAGAGAGCTGGTAGCTGTTGATGTGATCTGCTCCTACTGACATTGAGAGGTATGGGGCCGCCCTGCTAAAGCCCGAATGAGACCTTCTTAGATATAAAATAATATGCTAGATAGGGTGCGCGAAATATAGGTGATATAGATTTCTATAGATTTTGCATTATAACATGCTAGCACCTTTTGCTTACTATGGATTAGTGACTATGCTGCTGACTCTGATTTTTATAATCTGCACTTTGGTATTATACAAGATACTGCGTTTGGGAACTTTGCATTGAATAATAAATATTTCAAACTTGCACTTGTGTTCTTTGACTCTCAGTTTTGGTTTGAAATGATTATATAACGAAAGAGTGTTCATGTGTTCCACGATTCCTGAGGTATTCTAAAGATCATGTTCTGGTTTGTCTAAGACATGAATCATTCCATAATGATCCATGAGACACTGTAGCTAGCTAGGTAAGGGGATTTCTGACACTGAGATGAGTTTTGGATCATCCTAACTCACTGAGGTTCTAGATCTCTATGCACAGTTCTGTGGGAGAACGGAAACCCTGCTACATGGCGCCCAACGGTTTGGTTGGCCTTATTTCATGACACTCGAGTAGTATATCATTCATACCTTGACACCTTCATTCCCGTTTCCGGTAAACGGTGGTGTCGGAAAAACCTACCTATTTTTCAAATGGGTCTTTTCAAGCTTGAATTCTTCTAAAAACGGTTTCTTTGAATTACTACCCAGTTGTGCTACAAACTGCTCTTTGTCTCTTTTCACTTCCTGTGCTAACATGGCCGTGGAAATAGCTCAGCATAGCCGCGTCGCGGTTCGCGACCACTTGCGGGCATATAATGTACCTGCGGAAGGCTTGGCTGTGGTTCTAGTGGTGAGTGCGGAACATGCGTACCCGTACGAATTGTTTTATTCCTGGGTGACATTTCCGGCAGTGGACGCTAATTCGGGTGTCTTCCATTCTTACACTGCCTCGGATGTACCGGCGGCTTATGCTCCGTACAGGGCACTGGAAGTACCTATCGACGCTTGGCAGCACGGAGTTTGGTTTGGTGGCGCCTTACCCCATTCTTTAACGGCTCCGAGGTTAGGTCCTTTGTCCATTCCGGGCACAAATTGGCCCGCTTTGGGTGGATTTACTCCTCATCCTAATCGCGCCACTTGTAATGTGGGTGACCTGCGGCGTCTTCATGATGTCGCGGTTGGAGTGATTAGAGCGCTTGTTCATTACATTGGTCGTAATATTCATGGCGCAGTCCCCGCAGGGGCGCAGCTTCGGGCAGAACAGGCTGGTTTGAAAATCAGTCCTGTCTTGGTGAATTCCGTTATGGGCAGAAAGCCAGATAATAAGGATGATTTTCCTTACTGGCTTGCCGAGAAATTCGACCAGTTGGAAGCTGTGTTTCCTAATACAACTCCGGGTGAAAAACACCGGATTCTTACGCTTAGTTTACCGAAAGATTTAGCCCCTGAACTTGCTGACTGTGAAACATGGGGTAAGACTTTTGCAGCGGTTTACTCGAGGTGCTATGGCACCCCGTCTGTGTCAAACCTTTCTGCGGTCCTTAAACGTGTTCAGGATGATCACGGACCGGAGTCGGCGGTTGAATTGGGTATGCGCCTGAGCGGCTCGTTTGAGACGGTTTGCGGTCTTATCCTTGCAAATGTCAAGGGGGATGCAGTGAACTTTCAGGTGGCCAATGCTCTGGCGTTAATTCCCGATGCCGAGAAACCCCGTCAGCTGGCAAGAATTATTGTGGCGGCTTATAAAATGGTTGGCCGCACTTCTAAGGGTTTAAAAGCTTTTTCTGAAAAAGAGAAGAAGCAGCCCCAGGGACAGTCTTCGGAAACGGGTGAACAACCCAAGTCCAAAAAACAAAATTGGCCTAAAAAGAAGAATCAGGGTAAGCAACAACAACAGCAGACACAGGTTTCTAGTCCTACGCCTTCGCAGCCTGCGCAGTCAGATCGAGTTTATGATTTGCGCGATCGCGCGACGATTAAATCGCCTGAGAGATTTCAGGCTTCTGACCAACGCTCTCCTCGTTCCTTTCAGGACTCATCGGCTCCGTCAACCGGTGGTGGAGGGGGCGGCAGGGGCAGGGGTGGCCAGCAAGGACGTGGCCAGCCCCGCACGCGAAGTGAAGGGGATCAGCGGGACGACTCTATGCCAAAGAGACCGCAGTTTGCCAAGAATAAAGTCGCAGCCTTAACGGCGCATCGATATGCCCCAGATAGTGAGAACGCGGCTTCGGAATCTGACGTGGGCTCTGACCTTGCTGGACAGCGCGGCAGAGATTACCATAGTGAGAGAGGTCCTCCGTCCACTGTTGAAGGTGACAGCGACTGAGACTTTTATTGTGATTGAAACAGCTGATACACATATTGCTCCCCCTGAAAGACATTTTGAAATTGTCCTGTTAATTGAAGGTGACATGCAGCGAACTGTAAAAGGGGTATTTTGGGAACATCTTTCGGATACGTATGACATTTTGCTTTCGGAGGCTGACTGGCCCCCACCTTTTGTTCTCGCAGCTCCGCGAGGGGAGGAGGTGATCCTCCCCAGTTTCGCGCACACTGTGTCGAGAGTGGAAGCGCTGCATTTTGCAGAAGAGTGGGCTCTGGCGCTTGCGCCGGCTGTGTACCGAAATCAGTGTGGCTGGGATAAATTGTCCCCTAGCCATGAGATTCCTTTACGGTCACAGCCGCAGCCACAACCCCAGTATCCCATACGGCGTGAAGCTAAAGCTTCGGTCGCGGCTATCCTTGAACAATTAGAATATCAAGGTGTTATTGAAACATGTGTGTCACCAATGAATAATCCCCTTTTTACTGTTAACAAGCCGGACGGCTCATATCGTCTGGTTTTGGATTACCGGCATTTGAACTCGCATTGCCGTAACTGTGCAGTACAGAATACTCACGGCTCTGCCCTAGTAAATAGTCTTGAGCGTAAACGGTTCAAAACCACGCTTGACATTTCCAATGGTTTTTATGCACATAGATTAGATGGTCTAAGTTCCCAATGGACCAGTTTTACATGCGGCGGCGTACAAAAAATGTTTAAACGACTCCCAATGGGATATAAAAATAGTCCCGGAGTGTTTTCCGCCCGCATAGTCTCTCTTTTGGAGAGCTTCGATCCAGTTGCTTGTTCGTATGTGGATGACATTTATCTCACAGACGACGAACTTTGGGTGCATCTGTGTCGAGTAAACCGCATAATTTGTAACTTTGCAGACATGGGTTACAAGTTTAACTTTGCAAAATCACACATTGCGGAGTACACAGTGTTGTTTCTGGGTTATGAACTTAACCACGAAGGAAAGGGGTTGGCTCCTCAATTCCTGGAGAAATGCGCGCAGTTGCGCTCTCCGACAACGCAGAAAAAATTACAGTCTTTACTGGGTTTTTTGAATTTCGGGAGGACATACATTCCGGAATATGCCCAGCGTATCAAGCCTTTATATGCCTTGGTACAACCATCTTTTTCCAAATCATGCTGGCTGCCTGAGCATTCAGCCATTCTGCAGTCCTTGCAGGCTGATATGCTCGCTTCTGACTACTTACAGACTTGTGATAACCAGACCAACCTGGTGATAAGAATTATCCCTGGGACGGTGGGTTTCACGTACCTGACTTTTAATGAAGGGGATACTGTACCTATTGCTTACAAGTCACACTTGTACACTTCGGCTGAACTGCGTTTTTCCACTGTAGAGAAAGTTTTAACGGCTGTGCAGATGGCAATTCTTAAGGAACGTGCCCTGTCGCAGGGAAAGCGCATGTTGGTGGTAACCCCGTGTCCTGCCTTGGAGGCGGTCACGAAAGCCAGTGTACCGAATTCTAAAGCTTTGCACCCTCGGTGGATTCAGGATGTCACGTTTATTTTTGACGCCGCTTTACGGTCGCAGGAGTATTTACAGTATGAATTTGTTCATCCTGCTCCTTTAGCAATGCGGCCGTTGGAGGATTTCCATTGTATCATTTACACGGATGGTTCGGCGCAGGTTGCGCATGGCTCTAAACATGCTTACGTGTCCGCTTGCGCCATTGTAGTCGGTGCCATGGTGAACGATGAGTTCAAGTCCAGTGTTGTGCACACGCAAACACTAGGGGACTGCACCGCACAATTAGCAGAGCTTCGTGCTCTTATGCTCGCATTGGAGTACGCTGATCCTTGTGTGACGACTTTAATCGTAAGTGATTCTTACTACTGTGTCCAGTCTTACAATGAGAACTTGTTCTTTTGGATTCAGAATGATTTTCGTGATTCCAAGGGTAGCACAATAAAACATAAAATGATCTGGGTCCGAGTGGCGGAACTTAAAGAGAAACTGCCGCTCGTGTTTGTGATTCATACTCTTGGCCACCAGCGCGTGGGGGTCCACGCTGTTGGCAACTCGCTTGCTGATGAAGCAGCGAAGTCAGCGGTATCAAAATACTTAGTTGCAGCAGTCACGAGGTCCAAAAGCAAAATAGATGATGACATCTTGGCGGCTGTTGCTGCCACGGAGAAGGGAGGTAAATATCCTGCGGGGTTCCCTTCGAAGTACACATACCACTTAAGTCCCGATAAGGTTCCTTATGTGAAAATTCCTGAAGTTGGAGAGCGTCTAGTTCCCAACTCGGATCGCAGAGCTTCTCTGATTACAGCGGCTCATGAAGGTGTGGCGTCTGCGCATGCGGGCGTCTCAGCCACTGTATCTCAGCTGCAACAGAGGTTCTGGTGGCGGGGACTGTACAAACAGACGCGCGATTATGTCCTAATGTGTGACATTTGTCAGCAGATCAAGCCTTCTACTGCTGCGCGTCCGCCTCAGACACAGTTGTACATCTCTAATAAACCACTTGGATGTGTTTATTTGGATCACTGCGGTCCTTTTTCTTCTGATACTGCGTATAAATACATCTTAGTAGCAGTTGACTCATGCACACGCTTTGTATGGGTGTGGCCGCATCGAAGCGCTGATTCGCGAACTGTCATTAAGGATTTGCGTGTCTTTGTGGGAATCTTTGCTTGTGGTGCTTTCCATTCGGACCAGGGTCCGGCTTTCGCCTCTAAGGCGTATAAGGATGCTATGGTTTCGTTGGGAGTACAGGTGAAGTTTTCAAGTCCCTACAGGCCTGAGGGCAATTCTGTAGTAGAACGAATGAACCGCGACTTAAAGCAATCTTTGACAGCCCGTGTTATAGGCACTGGTAGAAACTGGCTGACCCACCTCTATGGCGTGCAGCGTGCGCTTAATAATCTCCCTAGAAGGTCTCTGGGTGGGCGGACCCCATACGAAATGCTCTTTGGTATCAAGATGTACGTCCCTGACCTTGATGGTGCAGACTGCCAGGCCCAGGCCGCGGCCTTTGACGTAGATGAACATTGCAATGTTTTACAGGATCTACAAAAGACCAGAGACAGTCTTGCAAAGGAACACTTGCCCTCCACGTCGGATGATGCGTTGCAGATCCCGGTAGTTGGCTGGCTACCCCAAGTTGGAGAACTGGTTCGAGAGAAGATCGATAACAAGAAAGAGTTTGGTCCCTCATATCGAGCGCCGGTTCGAGTCCTTGGAGTGAAGGGCACAAGAACAGTCATTTTACCACCACTTCCAGGTCGTAAAGAAAACAGATTTATTTCTATTGACAATGTCAAGACACACAGGGTGGCCGATTCTTCATAGCATGACACCGGCTGTATCCTGTCCTTCCATGGTGAGGCACTCTGTGCTGGCTATTACATCTGGTGCAGATCAGGAGGTGTCCCTCGAGATGCCTGCCATATCCAGTCCTTTATTAAATACTATTCCTGTTACTAACATTGATGAGGTGACCTATGCAGATCCTGCTGATTTATCTATGTCCGATTTACAAGCTCGTTTGGCTAACCAATCCAGATTCTTTTTTGACTCTGATTCGGAACTTTCAAAGAAACCATCCACGATTGCAAAATATGCCACGTTGTTTAAAAAACATTTTTTAATTCCACCTTGGACATACATTTGGCTGATACTATTTTCATTTTATCTTTTTATGTCAATTGGTTTTGTGTTTTATTTTTTCCGCCTGATCGATGGCCATTATGTGGAAGAAAGAACAGGAATTCGGTACCTTAATGGAACATTGGCCCCTCTTTCCTCCTCACATTCAGCACACAGACTAAAGAGAGACTTACATTCAGTCGAGATTACTGCTTGGCCTGTCCTTGATGGGATTGTGTGGGATGCGGTTAGGTTTCAGATACATGGCCCCACAGAAGTTATTAATGTTCCTAATGTGCTTAGAGTAAACATGGGAGATGTAATTCAGCAAAATATTCGTTCTGATGATTGGGATCTTCAGGCAGTAGAAGCTTTATTCTCTGATTTGAAATATTATGCGGCCTTTGATGCTGAGGATTTGTACTTGGATTCTGTTAATTATGGTGATTTGTTTTGTTATCAACATTATGGGAATCATTTCTTACACAAAACAAGTTCCGGGAGGGTTCCGATGAACTACACACAGTGGGAACATTGTCCTGCGCCTTTGCAAGGGAGCTCGAGTACATTTCTGGGAAAATACTCATATTTTACAGATTTTAATCAATCGAATCCTGAGTCGTTTTATTTTAAAGTAAAACAGAAGTCCATGTCCAAAGTCAGACTTACCGATACAAAATTGCTGTATTCAAAGTCCTTTCTAGACAGGTTAGCTGTAGATGGCTATGAGTTATGGAAGGAAGCTATTGACCTTAAATCGGTTTGGGGTACCAAAGATTGGCAGGTACAAGGCACTGAGGCTTTGCATCGTGCATGTCTCATCCCGAATCACATGTTGTTTCTAAATTCTACTATTTCCCAGACAACATGTTTTGGATTGGCTACATCTAAAAAGTTAAATGCACCAACCATCCCTGATTTGGAAGAATATTCAGGCTGGAATAATTTCACTACATTGTCCATAAGTGAGATGCGAGACCTGTTGCACAATTCCTCCTTTAATATTTCCAGTTTTGATCCAGATGGGTGGCTTTTGTGGCAAAGAAGCTCTGATTCTTGCCAACGTCGTTTTTTGGGTTTGTCTGAAGGTTTTAAACACATCAGGCCGGATCCCCGTTTTGAAACAGATCACACGGTTACTACTTATTCAGTGGGCAAATTGTGTCAGAATTGGTTACAACATTCCACTTTGGCTGCAGTAAAACTGCATCTGTCACGTTTGAATGAGAATATAGAACTGAATGACTTTATAAAAGGCCCTGCTAGGGGTAGATCTAAACGCTTTCTTTATGCTGTTTACAATGAAATTTGGAAATTTTCACAAGTTGAGGCAGCTAAACGCCTGAGGGCTATTGATCAAGCGAATTTGGAAAAAGTGCTTGCAGTGGTCGATAACAGTATTAACATGCTTTCTTCCAGGGTTTACACATTGGATAATATTGTTTCTTCTGTTGTTGATATTGTACATGATGAAGTGTCCACGTTATACCATGGTCAAAATCAATTGCGCTCTGTAATGCAGTTTGCCTGGACCCTACAGACACTTAAGGCTGGTCGAGTTCCCTGGACCTCATTGAACATTTCATCCCTTTTCGCCCCTTTTAATCTGACTGAAAAACAGCGCATGCTTTCAATGCGTGATGCTTCATTTTCTATGTTACATATTGAGAAGCTAGAATCCTTGCCTTTCTCTGTTGCTGAAACCACTACTGCCACGTGGCTTATTCATGGATTAATTACATTACCATTTCCCTTATATAAATTTACTAACTGTATGCGGTATATTGCTATAGGACGGTATGAACCACTAGGCAATGCATTCCTACATGAGGCATGGTCCTTACCATACACATACAGATGTCTGAAGGATGGAAAAGAAGTGAATCTTAATGGTGAGGAATGCACACAGTCACCTGACCATTCATTAATATGCAGACACATTCAGTTACACGGTTCTTGTAATCAGGACCGCCCTAATTTAGCATGTGTTTTAAAAGGCACGCCAGTTCCAGCAGTGGTTCCCACATTTACATTATTGGTTAATGGTAGTTATTTGCTTTTAAACAACGAGTTATGTTGTGGGTTATTAATTGGTGTGGCTTATGTGGTAACTGTATCAGAGCGTGTGGTGTGTTGCAAGAATGTTCTATACCCACCCACGCATGGTTCTTCAGATGTCTCCATCTGGCCACGGATTCCAACCTTGGAAGCAAAATTCAATGGTTTAAGCAGAATAAGGGCCCTTTTGTCTCAAAAACAAGTGACCCTAAGTTCGGCCCGGGAAACTTATGTCCTTCACATAGCTAACACCCGCACAGAGGTGCAGGCGCTTTTAAATACTGATTTGCCGTTTCATTTCTGTGAGCTGGTGCACCAGATTTTTACTGCTTCTTCCACGACTGGCCTTGCACATTTTTTTAAATTGGTAAGCAGTGGCCTCGTGACTACGTTTGAAAAAGTTTTTGGTATCATTCCCACGTTTTTCCACACTATTTTTTCGAGTTTGTTTGGAGGACTACCTGTGTTGCTGGCTGTAGCCGCTGGCATTCTGTTGGTGTTTTTCTTCATAAAACATGGATGCCCATCCTGCGCAAGACGCCGTTCAACGCCTCCTGACACTGTGCCGTAATCGGATGCTCAATTACTATGGAACATTGCTGCTTGCAGCATTAAGCACGGCCTATAGATTGTCATTTCGGTTCACCGACTTCACGTGTGTCCAACCTGTGTTTCACTGCCTGAGCTGCGAGTTCGATTGGGCCATTGATTTGTGCCTATGCTTGAGGACTGCTCCTGACGTCGATTTCGATCAACTAATGCGTCCCGTGGTGGCTCATGAGCTGATCTGTTCTGGCGAAAGAGTTATGGCCTTGGCAGCGATAAATGGAGTTCTGGGCCAATGGGAGATCTCTGATGCGGCGGATGCCTTTCTGACACACAGCGATCTGGTGAACCCACCGAGTTGTCCTCTGACGTTACAGGAGGATCCGATGCTGGAGGAGCACGTATGTTCTTTCCCATTGCTGAATTGGATTGCTGAACTATTTTCGGATGATGGCAGTGATTTCATACTGGAGGCTGTTGCAACTTTCTTTGCATATACTTTCCAATCATGACATGCCTGGGAGGAGTGCTTTGTTGTGAAATATGACTTTCCCCTCGCTGAATTGGAGGGATGGACTGTGTTCAGCTGATGGAGAGTTCAATCACGTGATGTCGCTGAGGATAACGTCAATGTGGCACATGACTTTGGATATCGGATAAGTGCCTTGTTTTTTTTTTTTTTTTCTCTCTTACAGACATTTGGATTGATGCAGCCTGGTCCTACATTTCATATTTTTGAGACCTGGCGAATAACTTTTGGTTCGAAAGTTTTGTTTTTATTTTTAGACTTGAGGCCACTGTAGGCATTCATACATATTCATTCATGCATATTTTTAGCTTATTTTAGCTCAAGATTATTGAACTTTGCTTTCAATTTTTGTATCTGATTTAGTATTGCCTTTTCCCTTATGTTTGACGGTGCTCGGACCAATGGGGGGGTGTCATATGGATACTTCGTTACATATATTGCGTTAAGTTAGCATGAGTGCATTACATGTTTAAACAGCCTTTTTTCCTTCGGCTTCAGTTTTGCACACGACACATACTTGTTGTTGTCGCTTTCAACCCAGAAGCGGTGAGGTGGTTTATTTGAGAATAATATGTTATTTCTATGCTATCAGCTTTGCCTGGTACACTTGGTACAACTGTCTGCACACTGAGAGCTGCACACTCTAAAATTAACCTAACACAAGGTTGCTGGGAGGCCTGATCCTCGCACCACATTAGACATAACACAAATAATGTTGATGCCAACATTTTGGGCTCTACGCGGGTTTAAGATAGAGTTACACGGAATGAACGTAGACACTTGGTGCTGCGCATGAAGAGAGCTGGTAGCTGTTGATGTGATCTGCTCCTACTGACATTGAGAGGTATGGGGCCGCCCTGCTAAAGCCCGAATGAGACCTTCTTAGATATAAAATAATATGCTAGATAGGGTGCGCGAAATATAGGTGATATAGATTTCTATAGATTTTGCATTATAACATGCTAGCACCTTTTGCTTACTATGGATTAGTGACTATGCTGCTGACTCTGATTTTTATAATCTGCACTTTGGTATTATACAAGATACTGCGTTTGAGAACTTTGCATTGAATAATAAATATTTCAAACTTGCACTTGTGTTCTTTGACTCTCAGTTTTGGTTTGAAATGATTATATTACGAAAGAGTGTTCATGTGTTCCACGATTCCTGAGGTATTCTAAAGATCATGTTCTGGTTTGTCTAAGACATGAATCATTCCATAATGATCCATGAGACACTGTAGCTAGCTAGGTAAGGGGATTTCTGACACTGAGATGAGTTTTGGATCATCCTAACTCACTGAGGTTCTAGATCTCTATGCACAGTTCTGTGGGAGAACGGAAACCCTGCTACAACGCAACACAATGCAGGGTGTCAGAGCTCTTTACTTAACATACACATTATACATTGACAATAAATCACATACATGTGTAAATCAATGTACAAGCTGAGTTACATGAGACAAGGTTACAAGGTGTAGGAGTCACATATCCTTCATAGCTCACTGTGCTATATTACAAGGATAACAATTTATGAACTGCAGGTAACAAAAGGACCTCTGTGTTAAAATTAGTAACCCAATTTACTATCTACATAAAATAAAAAGCTGTCTCCTGCTAGAAAATATGTTTTTGGACCTTGGAGATTGAGAGGATAAGGTTGCAGTGGAAGAAGCCTCTTCCAGAATAGCATCAGATTGCTCTTTCCATATCTCCTTGGTCCTCAGATATTCTATTTTACCTCCGAGGCAAATGTCATCTCTGTCGTTAAGAGTTTCCTTTAATATTTTCAGGAAAAATTCTCAGTCCTCTTGGTGCTTGAGTGGCAGACAGATGACAATACAAATGTAATTTGAAGTTTTTTTACCGTAGACATGGCATGGCACTTCACAAATACTGAAGGAATTATGAAGTTAATGTCCTGGAATAAGTAGCCAAAACTGGGACAAAAATAATGCGTTGAAATGTTCTAACACAGAATACATTCAGAATACAGGCAAAAAGCGTGTCAAAATGGGGTGGCAAAAACCCTACAGCATTCTGTGAAGCCTTCTCACGCAAACCGCAACAAATGACTGAGGTTGTGCAGCAATAACCGATACAGGAGATAATGGCACGTGGAAGCTGCTGATCGTTTATTAAAAAGCTAGTCGGGGAGGGGCTGCTGCAGGCCACTGATCACAGCAGGAGCGTGAGCTGCCACTGCAGTGAGAGTTACAGGACTCTCAGACTGCTTGCAGGGGGACAGCTGAAATTTCAGACGTCCATGAAAGAATTCTTCACAGACAACGGACAAGAGGCCAAAATTACGGGCAGTCCGTGAAATTTACGGACGGTTGGTTCACCCTATCCTCTCTCTCAATACCCACTACCCACTTTTTTTCGGTTCTCATTTCGCATATCATGGCCGCCAGGCAGGTGCACAACACCCATTGGCCTCAAAGGGCTTCAGCCCCCCTGTCGTGTGTGGCAGCCTGGGATGAGACACTTCCTGGGCCTGCTCACAGCTGCACCCGAGCACTTCACAGGTCTTTAAAAGACCTTGGGCATGTTAATGGGGCTTTGTTGTTGTTTCACTCTTTCTAGAGCCCCTGCAGCTCGACTCTGCCGATTGCCTAAAGATTCAACCCCCCCCCCCCCGAAATTTTTCTTCGCCCCCCCCCCCCCCCCCCCCCCCCTGGAAATTTGACTCTAGTTGCGCCTCTGCCGCCAGGTATTACGTCAAGCAAATCTGTACTGTAACATGGGTGTATTACGAGCACCCGGAGGATCAGACGTGCTATCACTGTGTGAAGCTATCTGTATTATTCTTCTTGTTTCCTATTTCAAATCAAATCGATAAAAAAATGGAAAAAAAACACTGCAGATGAAACTTTAATCTTCAGTGGTTTTTAATCATATTTGGACTGTTGCCTCTTCCAGCCCACTTTAGAAACATTTTACTGCACATTAAATCTACCGGTAGAGCAGTGGAATTTATTAGTAACTCCGCGTTACAAAAGTAACAAGTACATTACTAAATTCCTCCGATTCCGCCGGTGGAATTACAAATTCCACCTAGGCCTAGTAATGACTTGTTGCCAAAACATTGTCTACACCTCACTCTGCATCTTCTACACGATACCACTGTTAGTTAATATGATTTTTTATTCAAACAACTGTCCTTTGCAAACAAGAATTGCAAAGTTTCCCCTTCAGTCCACGTATTCCACCTATTTGCCTGCTCTTCACACTGTCCTTTCAACCTGTATTGAAAGATGCCACATGGTACCACAGTGGTTAGCACTATGACTCAGCACTTGATTTCTGTTGGCTTACTGGTTCATAACATCCACTCCTGGCTGCTACCACCTCTGCCAATCAACAAGCAATGAGTTAGGCAAAGGTGCCGAACACCCTGAGTAAATATTCATAGTTGATAAAGGCAATTTAGTACATTATAGTATACCACTGTCTGAAATATCGATAAATCCACTACAGACAAAGTAACAGTGTAAAAACTAAATGCACTCTACTGTACAAGTATTATATACAGCTGTAAATTACAACAGAACACTTAATACAAAAATGACTGAAAAGTGCAGATGCGTCCCCCCAACCAGTAACCTTTATGTTTTGTTCCTTCTGTCGATGTTGACTTATGTCAGTTGAATGCTGTGTGCTGTGTGAAGTTAATGAGTGAACAACTGGACACCGCTAATGCCTGATATTATCATTACCAGTAGCGGCCACTTACATTATAAAACAGTGGGACGGAATGTTTGACCCACTTACAGGCTCTGTGAGAAAACTAGCACATCTCTCAATTGTGGTCTCTTATCAACAGTGTTTATAGTGGGCCACGATTGAGAGCTCTGGAGCTGAGGCAGAACCAAGGCAGTGTGAATTTCTCATACTGCCTGCAAGTGGATATGAAAGCAGTTTTATAAAAAATAAAAAAAATAACTTACCCTCTACCTTGTCCTTGTGCTCTTCTTTGGTCCAGCTGTAGTCTGGGGCTCCAAGGTAGTAAGTAGTTTCTGAGTCACTCCCCTTACTAGTCTTAATGCTGTTCTCATGCTGCTGAAACTGTTAGGAAGCATGATAGAAGCACCAGGATTGGGTGGAGCAGGCTACCTCAACACACCCTAAGGCACTGGGGGCCTGTGCCTGCGCTCAGCTCAGCTGTCTTATACAGCTGAGTGGAAAGGTTTAAAATGCGCATGTCAGGCTGGCCGTCACAGGACAGCTGGCCAAAGTGACATGCACAGTTAAAACTGCAGCAGCAACACTGCTCCCTACTGCCAGTTAGCAGCAATAGCCCCGCCCAGTGCTGCCACTCTGCTCAGTTGACCTGAAAATTAAAATAACGAAATCTCTTCATTGCCATTTGCCATTTTATTTTTTATGCTTGCTGCACTGTCGGGGGGGGGGGGGGGGGGGGGGGGGGTAACTTTGCCCTAAGAGAGGATCCACCGCTGATCATTATATGAGATTGCAAAAAGTAGACTGCAACATACATGTTCTTTACTGTATAGTATTGAGGCACAGTAGACCCCACTGAATCACATTTTGAATAAACTTTTCAAACATTAACTCACTATCAATGAGCCTGTTAGAGCTAATGAAAGGGAAAGGGATGAGGAGCACCCATTGGTTGTTGCATTTCTCAAACAAAGCACGATGCTCTTAACCAAAGTGCCAAGTTTTCCGCTACACAACAAATGAATGGATAATATACTAATATGATGACTGGCCTTTGCTATTTAATTACCGCACTAAACCTTGGCACTTTTCCTGGTAAAAGTAATACCTATTGCAGAGCATTAATTTAGTAACAAACACTATAAATCAGACAACTGTATGGTACCAAAAATACTACATTTTGATTGGCTCCTAGCTGGACAATAACTACCAAGGAAACTCTTAGCTAGTATCTGAGACAAGCTTCATCATAGTATCCACCCACTATCACTATGATTTCTTCCTCTAACAGTTGCCTGTAAACATCGCAGTTCAAATAAAGAACTAGAGTGATCAACTAGATCCCGGAATGTGCACTGACTAGTACGCTGATGGAGAAGACAGTTTTAGGATCATTCACTTACCTGTGCCGAAAGCTGAATATACACCTGGAAATGTTTCTTGCCGCTTATGCTACAACGTCCTGAAATAAATAAGTCACCAAAAATATTCCTTTTTATTTCTTTGTGTAACATATTTAAATTGTTCAGAATCTGTAAAATTATTGTGGCCTATGGCAGGTTCAACATATTTTAAAATAGCAGCTTCATTGTTTGATTTACAATGTTATTTATTTTAATATGTTTTAATTGTTATGCTTAATTGCAGTCTTTTATAAGGTATACAGAGATGCATTTTTATAGAGAATAAATATAAATTCACAAATGCGATTATCATTTCCTCTTATTTAACTCACAGTAAAAAGAGTTTGAAGCTAGTGCACAGTCAGGCCTGCCTATGCAACTAATGACCAGAGATAGTGGTTAAAACTAGGGATGTGCAAAATTCTCATAATCTGCTTGTAGTGTCTTTACCACAAAGACACGGACGCAGGATCGGTTTTACTGCTCTCTTTTATTGCTCTGCTCCTCTCTCTTCCACTGCTCAACCTCTACTCTCCATATCCCTTTCACGCCCCTCCTCTTCCTGTGTCTCGCCCTCTCGTTACCCCTCAGCCGAGGAGGTTCTAGTGTTCTCAGCTACCTACTAAACATTACATCTCCCCCTTCTTAACAAATGAATACAGCAATACTTATTTTGTCACATATCCAAGAAAATCACTTTGCTACAGTTCCTCAATTAGACGCCTCGGTCGCTTGATAGTTCGGCAGGGACGGGTAGAAGCATCTGGACCATCGGACTCTCTTCCATCAGAGGTCGCTCTCAACGTCCGTTCACTGATTTCAGTCTTACTGGGTCTTGTTTCATCACCTTTGGTTAGAAATACTATGGTATCCTCAAAAAACCCAATGTGTGCTGGTGTTGCGGTATATTTCTTTCATCCGCCCCTACATTGTGGTTTTTGGCAGTTATCATCGGATACCATAGAGAGTGTGGGTGCCTGCCTCATCCAGAGGCTCCTCTGGTCTAGATTGCAGTGTCCAGAGATGAAAATAGGGTCAGTGCAAAAAAGAAAAGAAAAAGGATAAAATAAGATCGACACCTGAAAAGTTTTTAATAAATTGGTGGAGATCTTATAGTTAAAAGTAAATGGGTACTTGTACTAGATCGAGTTACTGGATCTAGAAGTGTGGGTTTCCAAGGTGTGTCGACATGTTTCAGCCCCCTTTGGCTCAACGGAGACTATGGGGCTTTCGTCAGGACAGAGTGGACAAACAAACATAGAGAAACTACTCACACTATTCGTGTAGTGTTAAAGGGTTGATTTTTGGAGGGTCAACATTAACCACTCGAGTCTTTTTAACCTGAAAAAGATATAAACACAGACATGTTGTACAAAGGATTAATATCCTACACACTCACTGTACTAAGGGAGCAGGGGTAGGCACCATAGTTAGCTATAGTCAAAACTATTGGGTGAATGTATATTAACAAAGTTGCATATACATTCGCATGGTAGAGGAGAACCTGGTAAGGCAGAGGAAAAAGAGGGGGGGGGCAAAAGTGAACAAATTGCAGGGCTAGTTAATAGCAGATAAGATTAACACTGCGAAGTAATGGCAATGAAAAGGATATATAATCATAAGGTCATGGTGGTTGAATAGTCGGACCTCCATGGAAGGTGCATTGTCAAAGTAAATATTTAATGAGGAGCAAAATGTAGCGCTGGGACCTCTGTGCAGATAACATTCACTGTGCCAGGGTATTCTCAGTGATGTCGGTAATCAGACTCATGAAGCAATAGACTGTATTCAGAAATGATTAAAAGGCCCCTAAAGTATCTCAACGCATGCTTAAATGTTGCGCTATCTAGGTGAATATTGCTGTAAAACCTAGTTAGGAGGAGCGTGGAGTTGCGCCTGGATCCCTCAGTGGTTCGAAACACGCAGCGCAAAGAAAAGCTCACTCGTATAACATTATCTAGATCTTACCCCGGATTGCAGGGTAATTTGCTTTCTTCAGGGAAGCCCAGAGCTGGAAGAAAAGGGTGGAGAAAAGGTGAGAATCTCCTTACCTTTTGAGAAGGGAATACTTCCCTGTCTAGTAGACGCCGCCATTACCCGCGTGTGTAGGTGCATTCGCCGCTTATGCTGACTCTGCCCCCGGATGTAGAACATGCATCAGGGAGGAGTTTTTAGCGGAGTTTTTTTGAAGTAACAACTTTATTAGCTGTATGTGGAGACAGATACCGGTAGTGCTCATATAAATATCGAGAGGCAGCCAGACAATTTTGGTGATCTATGTGTACTAATTTAACAGACATGCTGCGTGTAGAGACGCACATTGATGACGCTTTTTCATTTTGTTAAAAGGCAGCCAAACGGTTGTAGCGATCTACGTGGAATTATATGGCAAAACTGGTGAAAAAAGGATGTCGAAATTAATATTGATATAGAGATTGGAGAGCAGGAAATAATTAGGTTACGTAGCTCAGACTGGTTATCCTTTTAGATGATGTTGAATTAGTGGGCAGCAAACTGGTGCCAGGGGACGTTATCGTTCAAGCCCGTGACATTGGTTTTCAAGCGGTCTACCCATCTCTGTTCTTTTTCATAAAGCTTCTTCTCAGCATTTGTGTTTTTTTCAGTGAGTATTTCGATTACAGTCCATCTGATGTCATTACAAGAATGACCCGCCTCCACAAAATGGGCACACAGTTTGGTAGTTGTCTTTTTTAGCCGGATGTTGCTCCTATGTTCCCCTATTCTGGTTTTGACCTTCCTGCAAGTCATTCCTATGTACAATTTTTTGCAAGGACAACTAGCCATATATATTACATGGGAAGAGTTGCAGTTTGTGTGTTGTTTTTGGGTCCATAGAAGAGTCTCTGACAGTTGTAATTGTTTTGAATGAGTGGTGTATTGGCAGGCTGCGCAGTTACCGCATGGGTAATGACCACTTACTGGTGACATAGTAATGCTTCTGGTTATCTCTTGAGTTTGTACGCTTTTAGGTTGTGTATGGACCAAAGTATCACGGAGATTTCTCGTTCTTCTATTCGCAAAACGCGGTCTTGGCCAGTTGAATTTCCCTGTATTGAGGATTTTCCAGTTTTTATTAACCAGTTTTTGAACCTCATAGGTAGACGGGCAAAATGTTGTCACACATGTCATGAGGTCTGGTATGGGGTCTTTTGGATAGGTTTGAAGGAGACATTCTCTGGGTTGGTTATTCGTACGTTTCATGCATTTGCGAATGGTAGTTTGAGTGTAGTCTCTTTGTTTCAACTTGATGCTGAGTTCCATTGCTTGGGCCTTGTAGTCTACTGTCTTAGTACACATAGATCACCAAAACTGTCTGGCTGCCTCTCGATATTTATATGAGCACTACCGGTATCTGTCTCCACATACAGCTAATAAAGTTGTTACTTCAAAAAAACTCCGCTAAAAACGCCTCCCTGATGCATGTTCTACATCCGGGGGCAGAGTCAGCACAAGCGGCGAATGCACCTACACACGCGGGTAATGGCGGCGTCTACTAGACAGGGAAGTATTCCCTTCTCAAAAGGTAAGGAGATTCTCACCTTTTCTCCACCCTTTTCTTCCAGCTCTGGGCTTCCCTGAAGAAAGCAAATTACCCTGCAATCCGGGGTAAGATCTAGATAATGTTATACGAGTGAGCTTTTCTTTGCGCTGCGTGTTTCGAACCACTGAGGGATCCAGGCGCAACTCCACGCTCCTCCTAACTAGGTTTTACAGCAATATTCACCTAGATAGCGCAACATTTAAGCATGCGTTGAGATACTTTAGGGGCCTTTTAATAATTTCTGAATACAGTCTATTGCTTCATGAGTCTGATTACCGACATCACTGAGAATACCCTGGCACAGTGAATGTTATCTGCACAGAGGTCCCAGCGCTACATTTTGCTCCTCATTAAATATTTACTTTGACAATGCACCTTCCATGGAGGTCCGACTATTCAACCACCATGACCTTATGATTATATATCCTTTTCATTGCCATTACTTCGCAGTGTTAATCTTATCTGCTATTAACTAGCCCTGCAATTTGTTCACTTTTGCCCCCCCCTCTTTTTCCTCTGCCTTACCAGGTTCTCCTCTACCATGCGAATGTATATGCAACTTTGTTAATATACATTCACCCAATAGTTTTGACTATAGCTAACTATGGTGCCTACCCCTGCTCCCTTAGTACAGTGAGTGTGTAGGATATTAATCCTTTGTACAACATGTCTGTGTTTATATCTTTTTCAGGTTAAAAAGACTCGAGTGGTTAATGTTGACCCTCCAAAAATCAACCCTTTAACACTACACGAATAGTGTGAGTAGTTTCTCTATGTTTGTTTGTCCACTCTGTCCTGACGAAAGCCCCATAGACTCCGTTGAGCCAAAGGGGGCTGAAACATGTCGACACACCTTGGAAACTCACACTTCTAGATCCAGTAACTCGATCTAGTACAAGTACCCATTTACTTTTAACTATAAGATCTCCACCAATTTATTAAAAACTTTTCAGGTGTCGATCTTATTTTATCCTTTTTCTTTTCTTTTTTGCACTGACCCTATTTTCATCTCTGGACACTGCAATCTAGACCAGAGGAGCCTCTGGATGAGGCAGGCACCCACACTCTCTATGGTATCCGATGATAACTGCCAAAAACCACAATGTAGGGGCGGATGAAAGAAATATACCGCAACACCAGCACACATTGGGTTTTTTGAGGATACCATAGTATTTCTAACCAAAGGTTTAGAATTGTTACAAGTGTCCATTTCTCCAACTTGATTACCTTTATACCTGCCTGGGGAAATAAATGGACATTAATTCCTCCTCCCTACCCTCTTGATTATATGCTTGTTTCATCACCACCAGGACCAGTGGGCAATTCTTTACCTTGAGGACTGCATTTTTGAAAGTGCGCCACATTCCGGGTGATTCTCTTCTCATCTGATTCACCCTTGATCATAGTTCCTTTTTGTTTGGTGACTACCAGTGGAATTCTGTGATAACAACAGTCTGTTTTCCTTTGTTGTTCTTGCTTTACTAGTACCCAATCGCCTTCTTTAATCAGGGACGTTGCCGCTCGCCGACGGCGATCTGCATAGGACTTCATTTGTTCCTTTTTGAGTCGGTCAGTAACAGCTAGGTCCTCTAGATCTGAGTCTTGAGACACTGCTCTTTCTTGCCAGTCAACCAATGGTATTCTGGTGCGCACTGGCCAGCCCAACATTAGGGTCGCGGGGCATTTACCAGTAGTGGAATGGGGCGTGTTCCTGTAAGCTTGCAGAACTTCATTTAAAACCATTTGCGTGTCTTTCTGCGACAGCTCGGCCTGTTGAATGGCTTTCTTTAAGGTTGATATAAATCTTTCCACCATTCCGTTTGCTTGAGCCCACAGAGGTGTAATTTTGCGATGCTTGAAATTGAGATGTTTGGCAAAATCAGTAAAGTCTTGGCTGTTGATTGGAGGCCCATTGTCTGTCTTCACTGTTTTGGGAATGCCACAGGCGACAAACACTTCATCCAACACAGGTATTGTGCTGGAAGCCTTTGTGGATGCGATGAGATGGGCAATGGGAAAACGAGAATACTCATCCATGATGACCAGGACGTACTGTCCAGATTTGAAGGGCCCAACGAAGTCTACTGCAACTTGCTGCCACACACCCTCCGGCAGCGGGGACATTTGTAGTGGTGCGGGAGGATCAGGTCGATGGACCAGTTGACATTGGGGACAGTCCTTTAATGTGCGCTCTACCATTTGGTCCAGTACTGGGAACCAGACCCTCTCCCTCAGTGCTCTTTTGGTCGCTACGATGCCTCTGTGGCCTTTATGTGCCAGATTAATGATACATTGCCGTAAGAGTTTTGGAATGATTATTCAATTGTCTCGTAAGAGCAAGCCATTGGTGGCAACCGACATTTCTTCCTTAACATGCTTGAAGGCTGCAAGTTCCTGTCTGTCAATTGAACTGTCCGGAGGGTTAACATCCAAGTGCCTCCAGTCATTTTGGCATACACGGCGTTTCACATCTTGCAGAGTGGCGTCTTTAAGAGTGGCGTCCAGGATGGCTTCTAGCGGGACAGCTGGTGGCCGGGCTTGATCTACCACAAAACATATGTATTCCTCTGCCACAGACGGTCTGCACTTGGTTGTCTCTTTGGGGTGTCTTGACATGTAGTCAGCAGGATTTTCTGCTTTTCCGGGCTTGTGCACAATCGTATAGGTGTATTCTTGGAGACGAAGACCCCAGCGTTCTATTCTTGGGGGCATTTTAGCTCTGGGATTGCCGAAAATAGTAATGAGGGCCTGATGATCGGTGATCAATGTGAAATGTTTTCCATATATGAAAATGTGAAAGTGCTCACAGGCCCACACAACAGCCAAGTTTTCCTTCTCAGTCTGTGAATATGCTTTCTCCGTCTCAGTCAGGCTTCTGCTGGCGTAAGCAACTATATATTGCTGGTCGCTTTCAGAGTCATATTGAGCTAGAATGGCTACTAGCCCTACGGGACTGGCGTCAACGGTGATCTCTGTTTTCTTCTTAGGATCAAAATACGCCATGTTGTCAGCTGATTATACCGCCGCTTTTATGTCAGTGAATGCTTGTTCACAACCCTCCGACCAGTGAAACGGGTGACCTTGCTTTGTTAGTTGTCTCAGGGGATGACTGATGGTCGCATAGTCCTGGATATATCGGGCACAATAACTGGCCATCCCCAGGAAAGAGCGGACATCTCCGGCATCACGAGGGCTGGGATTATCGTTCAGGGCAGCCACTTTGTCGGGATCCGGTCTCATCCCCGCCTGTGAAAAGATGTGGCCAAAGAACTTTAGTGTGGACTTATGGAATTCACACTTTGCTTTGTTTAGCGTGAGATTGGCGTCCATTAGGGCATGACAGACCCGTTCGAGAGCAGTGTCATGTTCTTGTGTCGTGGACCCATACACCAGAATGTCATCGCTGTAATTCAAGGCATTGGGGATATGATGAATTGTTTTCCGAATGTCTTCTTGAAAAATTTCAGCAGCGGAGGACACACCAAAACTGAGTCGCTTGTACCTGAAAAGACCAATATGCGTCGCAAAAGTTGTAATGTAACGGGACTGCTCGTGTAGTTCTAGTTGATGGTAGCCCTTGTTGAGATCCAATTTGGAGAATATTTTCGCTCCATTGAGTGACGCAATCATATCGCTGGTATGTGGTCCAGGGTGTCTTTCCCTCTCAATGGCAGTGCTGGGTGCCCTCATGTCAACACATAAGCGTACTTTGTCAGGCTCACCCTTCTTCGGTACAACCACCACCGGAGAGACCCAGGGTGTAGGTCCAACCGTCCGTTCAATAATGTCAGCTTAGAGCAGATCTTGTATTTCCTGTTTGACTGCTTGTTGTAAATGAAAAGGAATCCGTCTATGGTGTTGGGCCACTGGGTTTATTTTTTCGTTGATGTGTAATCGAATTTGACACCGTGCCATCTTTCCCAGGTCCGCAAATAACCTTGGAAATTTTTGAATCACGTCCAGTTCGTCATCCACTTTGTACAGAATGTCCACTAATCTGAGCCATTCAGCAGTGGGGAGACTCAGAAGACAGTCGGCCTCAGGCCCTTTGATGACATGAATGTATGCAGGGATGGTGCGACCCTGATATGTGAGGTGTGTTGAAAACTTGCCCAAACAAGGTAGTGTTTTTTTCAACATCCATGTGTAGACTCTCACATGAGCAGGATTTAGTTGCGGAGGTGACTTCATCCTCTGATATTCCGCTATTGGGATGTAGTTGAGAGATGCACCACAGTCCATCACAAATTTCGTCCAATGCGTGCCAATTTGAATGCTGAGTCTAGGATATTTTTTTAGTCAGTCAGGATCAGCAACCATACATATGTATTCGTCACTGTCTTGTGAGACAGGAGACAGTGACCTTGATTCTGCGGAAGATGTGCAAGGAGATCGGTAGCTCCGCCGAGATTGGCAGCTAGAGGGGGATGATCCCGTCGATGAGTCTTTGTGATCACGTACTGCTTTAGCATGATGACGCATGCTCGCTGGTCGAGAGGACCTTTCATGATCCTTCGGTTTGTCCTTCCTATAAGTTCCACACACATTCTAAAAATGGTTCCCTCCGCCACACTTCCGACATTTTTGACCAATGGCGGGGCATCCATCTGTGTGAGGAAAGTCATAGCCACAGTGGTAGCATTTGAGTTGTCGCTCCCGTCGTCTGTTGTTTCCACTGGAGCTGCTACGTCGTCGCTTTACAGGTTGCGGTTGCATTTTGGACCGAGATGACCTTACTTTCGCTGGAGAATACCTGCGGGTGTTACGAGATTGAATCCTGAAAGCTTGTTCACGCTTTTCACTTCTCCCTGCTTCCATCTTTTTGGCATATTCTTCAGCCTGGTCTTGCACTCGTGTCATCTCCTCAATTTCATCCAGTGAATAGCTTTTCTTTAACAGCTTCCGCCTCAGTGATTCGGACTGACAACCTTCAATGACCCTCAGACGAAGAGCATCTTCCGTTGAGAACGAGTCAAACTCGCAGTATCGTGCCAGTCATCTGAGACGTGTGATGAAAGCGCACATAGGCTCCTCTTTTTCTTGAGTAGCGAGGTTAAAAGTGTATCTCTCATAGTCAATATTTCTTTTGTGCAGGAATTTCTGATTCAACGCGGCACACACATTGGCATAAGATGTTACGTCTGCTGCGGGTAGTTCCTTTATAATTTGGCTGACGTCCTTTCCTATCAGATTCCTTAGCATAATCAACTGTTGACCGGCGTCCGTCACATCCGAACCTTTCATAAAGTCTTTGAAATCTTTGAGCCACTCCTTCCAGCGAAGGCCCATGCCCCCTCCCGTTTCGAGAGCCAGTGGTTCAGGTGGACGCAAAAACGACACTCCAACTACCCCCGTCTGTCCTGCATTGGCTTGCGCTGGACCCGCTTGACGATGAGACGAGTTAGACATGGTGAGGAGGTGAGCTTCTCTCGCGTTTGACCAGTGACAGAGACGGCAACTCCCTCAGTTACTTCAGTCACACCACACACCAAATACCCACTGGGCGTTCTTGAACTTATCTTGATAAAGTTTGACACTATTGCCAGCTCGTAGGCAAGTTTTGACATGCTTGATGACTTATTAAATATTGTCCATTGAGTTTGTGAATGCTTAATGCTTTTTGTTTTATTTTGGAATTACTCAATTGAATTTGCCAATGCTTGTTGACATCAATAAACTTTCCTGGTGCATGTACCAGTGTTTGATGCTTGACGATTTTTTTTTAAATACATCCCATTGAATTTGCCAATGCTTGATGTCTTTTAGAAACATGCAGTTGAATTTGCTAGTGCTTGTTGATATTTTAACTTTCCTGGTGCCTTTACCAGTGCTTGATGATGAATTAGCTGCTCCGCCTGATCTTAAAATGGCCGCTGGGACTTCCTCGTAGGGGATTGGTGCAGGCGCCTGACCCAAAGATGCTATGTTGAACAGTGTTGAACCCAAATAGAGTCACTGGGACCTGGGTAGATAAGTGTTATGGACAAAGGGGTCCCGGACTTACAAGAACAAATTATGTACAATAAAAGGAGAAAACTTTCCATAGATGAGAAAAGAAGAAAGAAACAAATCCAAAGTGCCATGTTTTTATTCACAAAGCACTTATATCAACCTTATCATTGGTTATACGATATGTATCAAAGACAAATTTTTGTACCTTTTCAAAATATTTTGTGCCCACATGGGAAAAGAGGAGGGGGAAGTGCTGTGAGGGAGTTCAGTGAAAATAAGTGAAGATTAACACAGTATTAATTTATAAGACACAAAAATCAAATGTTCAATATTCATGTATACAGTCCTGAAATGGTCCCCCTGAATCGGGGCCACGTAAAAGATCAGCACATGTCACTGCAATTTTTATAAACCAAACTCCTAAAAAAGGCTGTACAAATCCTGCTGGCAATAGGAGTTGGTAAGGTAGGCGGAAGTAGTCTACGTTTCGACCCTATAACATGTAGGATTAGTTGCCCTTACAGCGCAGGTCTTCTTCAGGACTGGGGGGCGGTGGGCTGACCTCCTAGGGTTAAAAAGAGTAAGAAACTAATCAGGGTCAAGGGTCTACAAAAGATCCCTAGCTGGCCATAGCAGGATGAACCCACTTGGCAAGTCATTAAAAACACATACACAGAGCGAGGACTATTGGACCACTGAGGTTGTTATGACATTGTTGAGAAAAAAACATCAGCTGCATTAGGAGTAGGTATAGATTATCTAAATCCCTAGTAGGATATTAGTTGCTATACAGGAAATACCTTTAAGGAAGAACATGTTGACGGGCGTGCCAGAGACCGCGTGGTCTGATCCAACCGACCTCGTATTGATCTGAGGGCCCGAACGGGATAAAGTTAGGTTACATTTAATATGTTGCGAAAAAAGAAAAACACAACACTGTGCTGCCTGTCACGAATGTTGCCTCGGAAGTACCAAGGAGGTGATGCTCTTTCCATTGACTCCCCTCACCGGTTCACCATATGCCAGAGTAGTGTAACTGGACAATAATAGTGATGCCCGTCAGGGGAAAACAGGGAAACAAAACAAGGTAAGTGGGGGGAAAACACAGGTTTCTTCATACACAGGAGGAGTAACTGTCGATCCTGGGGAACCACCGAACCTCTGGAAAACTGATTCCTATATGTGAATACAAAGAACAAGGGTTAGTGCAGTTCTTGATGATCGGTAGTAAGGGAGGTAGGAAGTGTGAGAAATCTACGCACTGTTCTGAGTGTAGAGAGCGGTCAACATGTAAATAGGGAGGACTGGTCTGGTGATCAGGAATGGGAGTTCTCCGTGTACCCTGCAATAGGTTCAGAATGAGTATCCTTACTATCTGTACTACACTGAATAATGAGGAGAATGTAGTATGCAGCCTACCTGTGTATTTAATAAGGGAAAACCTAAAGACTGGAACTAGAATCGACACTCCTCTAGTTCCAGGAAAACCATAACGTAACGCCGGGACTAGTATCAATGCTCCACTAGTCCCAACAAGCATCAAAGGAAGAACCTCTGTCTTCCGATACAAATATATGTAGAGCACGCACCGCGTGGTACTTAAGAATGTAGACACAGGACAAAAATAAACTAACAGCCAAACCCTTGGTAAATCAGTGAACCGCTACTGATGCTCGAACTAGAACACAAATCTACGTGCTAGCGTTATATAACATAAACGCACCACACGCTCTAAAGAAGGCAACTAAGAAGATTATAATTCTTCACTGGTTGGTACCTGACTGGTGACGACCCGACGACAGCTGCAGACCCGTCGGAACCCGCTAAACGCCACCACCGTGACCCGGACACGAACAACACAGGACCCCGGAACCGAAAAGGAATGCGAAGCGTTCTTGGTAGGGAAGGGAGTGGTTAAATGCCGGGAAAGGTGCTTCAGCGTATGCTCGACTCTTCGCGCATGCGCCGTGTACTATTCCAACCAACTGGATGCGGATATTGCCAACCACGACCTCGGATACAAGCATGACAGTACACCCCTCCTACTCCTCCTCCAATAGGTTTGGGCTTGTTGGGATAACGTCGATGGAAAAGGCGTAGCAATCGGGGTGCATGTACCTGACTCGCAGGTTCCCAGCTGCGTTCTTCAATACCATAACCCTTCCAATGTATCAAGTATTGCAATCTGCCCCTACAACGTCTAGAATCAATGATCTTTTCAACTGCGTACTCTTCTTCTGAATCCACAGTCACCTGACTCGGTGTTGGTGGGAGACGCGTACCAGGCTCAACGGGTTTAAGGAGGGATACATGGAAAACTGGGTGTATTCTCATAGTTGGAGGCAGGTCTAGTTGTAGTGCTACAGGATTTACTACTCGTGCAACCTGAAAAGGCCCTATGAACTTAGATTTAAATTTACATGAACCACGTAAAGTAATATGTCTGGTAGACAGCCACACTTTATCCCCTGGCTGATAAGCGGGTTCTGGTGTTCTATGTGCATCTGCTCCTTTCTTATAGGCCACCTTTGCTTTATCCAAATTATCTTGTATGGATGTATGTACAGTTTGCAAATGTTGGACCAGTGTGGTGACTGATGGAGTGTTACATGTAACCGTCAGAGGAATAGGTAATACCCTGGGATGGAAACCATGAGATCCATAAAAGGGAGTAAACAACGTAGTGAAGTGATGGCTGTTATTATACGATAGTTCTGCTAGCCAAATAATCTCATCCCAATCCTGATTCGTCTGAAGGGACTGACATCTCACGAACTGTTCAAGACTTTGGTTGACACGTTCTGTTTGTCCATCAGTCTGAGGATGATGGCTAGAGGACAAACGAACGTCAATCTGTAATAAAGTACACAAATGCCTCCAAAATGTGGAAACGAATTGTGCACCCCTGTCCGTGATAAGAACAAAAGGAATGCCATGTAGTCTGATAATGTTTTGTAGAAAAACCTGTGCCAGAGTGACTGATGTAGGAAGACTAGGCAGAGGTATAAAATGTGCGGATTTAGTAAATAGATCTACTACTACTAATAACGTGGTGTTTCCCTTCTTAGTGCGTGGCTATTCAACAATGAAGTCCATCGACACAGTGTGCCAACGACCTGGTGGAGAGGGAATAGGACATAAAAGTCCTACGGGCCTTATGTGAGAGGCTTTGCCCTGGGCACAGACAGCACAGGTTTTGACATATTGTTGTACGTCCTGATTCAGGGTCGGCCACCAGCAGTAGCGTTTCACCAATTCAATAGTCTTCTTATACCCTGGATGACCAGCTATACCTTGTGTATGACACCAGTTCAAAACAATCTGTCTTTGTTGGGATTCAGGTAGGTATATTCCTCCATGTACATACTGTAAACCCTGTTTCATTTGAGTGTCCTGAGTTTTAAGATAGGCAGTTGCTTCTGGACTCTGTTGTGCGTTGGCTACATCCTTTAGGAACTGTTCTTCCGTAAAGGTGACTCCAATAATCTTGTTGGTATCTATGATCGAGGGAGGACGTTCATCTATCGGGGGGCTTTCATAACCTAAGCGGGATAAAGCATCTGCTTTACCGTTTTTCTTTCCTGCCCTAAAATGGATTTCAAAATCATAGCCACCAAAGAACTGAGTCCATCTCAGTTGTCTCATGGACAATGCTTTAGTGGTTTTCAGATACTGTAAATTGCGATGGTCTGTTATAATGGTGACTGTGTATCTGGTACCCAACAGATATTGCATCCACTCCTCCAATACCTTCTTTATTGCAAGCAATTCTCTTTCTCCGATGGCATAATTGACTTCCGCTGGAGTGAGCTTATGTGAATAATAGGCCATAGGATGTAACTCTCCTGTCTCTGGGTGGGCTTGTGATAATACTCCCCCTACTGCCTTTTGGGATGCATCAACCTTCACCACAAAGGGGTTCTGTTGGTCTGGATGCCTAAGAATAGGGGCAACAGTAAATGCTGTTTTCAAAGTTTGAAAAGAATGCTCGGCTTCAGATGACCATTCAAAAGGCGTATCTTTCCTCAGGAGTTTGGTGATGGGTGTTACAATCTCCGAGAAGTGCTCTATAAAACGCCTATAGAAATTGGCGAAGCCAAGGAACCGTTGTACTTCCTTGACTGATTTGGGGGACGGCCATTGAATGACTGCCTGTACCGTGTGAGGATCCATTTGCAGTCCCTGGGATGACAGTATATACCCCAAAAAGGCTACTTGGGACCCGTGAAAAAAGCATTTGTCCAACTTACAGAACAGGTAATTGTCTCTTAATTTCTGTAATACCGATTGAACATGACTTTTATGTTACTCCAATGTAGCGGAATAGATAAGGAGATCATCTATATATGCGATGACACATTTATCCAGCAGTTCTTTCAGCACATCATTTATGAAATACTGGAACACGGAGGGCGCATTACAGAGCCCAAAGGGCATCACCAAATATTCGAATAATCCAAACTTGGGGCAGAACGCCGTCTTCCACTCATCTCCCTCTCTTACTCTCACAAGGTGGTATGCCCCTCTCAAATCCAGCTTGGTAAAATACTTAGCTGTCTTAACCTGATCCAAGAGAGAGGAGATGAGTGGCAATGGATATCTGTTCTTGATAGTCACTGCATTGAGGGAACGGTAGTCTATGCAGCAGCGCAGACCTCCCTCCCGTTTAGGAATAAAAAAAAGAGCTGTCCAAGCGGGGGACCTGGAGACTCTGATGAACCCAAGATCCAGCATTTTGTCCAAATACTCTCTTAAGTAGATGTTCTCCTTTTCTGTCAAAGCATACACTCTGCTAGTTGGAATACGAGCCCCTGCTTGCAGGTCAATTCGGCAGTCGTATACCCTATGAGGGGGTAGACTGGTTGCTTCCTTGGCATCAAAAATTGATGAATACATGTTATAGGCTTCGGGTAATATCTCATCAGGTTTTTCCATGTTATCTTCTATCTCAATTACCGCTGTCTCCTGGTCTACTGGATTTATCAGGGGTCTACTAGCTGTCGTATCTGATAATGCAGCACTTATGCTAGACACCATAGAGGCTATAGGTTGCTTGTGTGTATGGCATGATGTAGAATCAAATACTATTTGTTCTGTTTACCAATCTATGGTCGGGTTATGGTGTCGTAGCCAGGGAAGTCCTAACACCACCGAGAATTGCGGTGACTGAATAATATCAAAGCTAAGAGATTCCCAATGGGTGTCGGCTATGACGACTTCTAGTGTCTCTGTGGTATGAGTTATGGGGCCTGATTTCAATGAACTCCCATCAATGGTATATACCTCTTCCATAGTTTTCTTCGGTATGTAGGAAAAGTGATTCTCTTGTGCCCAATGACCATCCATAAAATTACCGGAAGCTCCGGAATCAATCATTATGGAGACTTCCAATTGGTGAGTATTCCCTCGCAACAAAGAAGGTACAAAAAAGTGACTCTGCATGTGTGATAAGAAGGAGACTATAGATCCTGAATGACCCGATGCCTTAGTCTCTCTTGGCTTCGGGTCCTCTAGTTTTCCGACTGTCTTTTTTGTTTAGGCTTAACGGGGCATTCTCTCAGGAAATGCCCGGCTTTGCCGCAATATAAGCATAGTTTAAAATTCCTTCTGCGTTGTCTTTCTGCCTCGCTGAGGGGTCCCTTGATGCTCCCTATCTGCATAGGTTCTGCGGTATCTGAACTTCCTTCGGTATCTGTCTTGCTGTCTTTAAAATGTATTCTATTAAAATCACTCCTTGTCTTATCTTTCCTTCTTTCTCCTAATCTGTGATCGAGTTTCACCACTAGATCTATTAGCTCTGCACATGTATCAGGGGGGTCTACAACATGAGCCAATGCGTCTTTTAATTCATCACGCAACCCCTTATAAAATAAGGCGCTGCGTTTCTCACGAGGCCATCCAGCTTCTGCCACCAGTCGGTGGAAAGTGGATATATATGTGGGTAGATCTTTAGAACCTTGTTTGAGTGTCAAAAGCTCGGTATCAGCTGCATGTGTGAACGTATGTTTGTCAAACAATTTCCGCAATTCTCTCTTGAAAGCGTTATAATCAAGAAGCAGGGGATCATCTCTCTCAATTAGGGGTATGGCCCAATTAGCAGCAGAACCTCCCAAATATGAAAGGACGAATGCAACCTTTGCTTGATCAGAAGGAAAACAAGCTGCTTTACACATAAAGTGTAATTGGCACTGACTAATGAATGCCGCACATTTGGCTGGGTCTCCATTGAATCTTTCTGGGGGAGCCAAGGGTATAGGGGGAGGTGGAGTGACAACTTGTATAACAGGAGTCTGGGAGCCCGTTGCACCCTCCCCTCTATCTACGTCCATTCTGTCTAATCTATCGGCCAATGCTTGGGTCTCTCTCTGAAGGTTACCCATCATGTTAGCAAGGTCACCTAAAGTCACCTCCATGGTACTTGGGCGGCAAATAGATAAAGGCTTCGCGTTCTGTGATGCCTGTCACGAATGTTGCCTCGGAAGTACCAAGGAGGTGATGCTCTTTCCACTGACTCCCCTCACCGGTTCACCATATGCAAGAGTGGTGTAACTGGACAATAATAGTGATGCCCGTCAGGGGAAAACAGGGAAACAAAACAAGGTAAGTGGGGGGGAAACACAGGTTTCTTCATACACAGGAGGAGTAACTATCGATCCTGGGGAACCACCGAACCTCTGGAAAACTGACTCCTATATGCGAATACAAAGAACAAGGGTTAGTGCAGTTCTTGATGATCAGTAGTAAGGGAGGTAGGAAGTGTGAGAAATCTACGCACTGTTCTGAGTGTAGAGAGCGGTCAACATGTAAATAGGGAGGACTGGTCTGGTGATCAGGAATGGGAATTCTCTGTGTACCCTGCAATAGGTTCAGAATGAGTATCCTTACTATCTGTACTACACTGAATAATGAGGAGAATGTAGTATGCAGCCTACCTGTGTATTTAATAAGGGAAAACCTAAAGACTGGAACTAGAATCAACACTCCTCTAGTTCCAGGAACACCATAACGTAACGCCGGACTAGTATCAATGCTCCACTAGTCCCAACAAGCATCAAAGGAAGAACCTCTGTCTTCCGATACAAATATATGTAGTACTGAGAGGAAGGGGTCCCAGTTGTAGTGAAACAATGTTTATAAAAATTACCAAAAAATCAAGAAACACACTAAATGGATCGGCATTGTTTTATTCACAATGGGGATTGGTATACTAAATATACTACAAGGTTAATCATACAATATAGTAGGTTATACAGTGCCCCAGGGGGAGGAGGGAGGGGGTGAATGGGTGAGGATAGTGTGATCGAAGGGAATTGTGACAGTAAAATCAACCAATTGTCAAGAATGTATTGGTAAATAAATTGTCATACACAATATATAAGGACCATTGGTTCGATATGAAAATAAACAAATGTCATACTTCACAAGTACATTCAATGCAACAATATTGGCGTGAAGTTGACAGAGGAGGTGCTGTTGTCGACGTTTCGACCCTCAATATATCGCAGGGATTAGTGGTACCCTTGCTGGGGGGGTCTTCATCAGGACAAAGTACGGGGCAGGTAACCCAGACGGTGAGTAGATTAGTCTCACGGTATGGCTGAATTTAACAGGAGGAGATCACTTTGTAGTGTCTAAGGAGTAGCTCCGTAGTGTCGAACGCTCTGCGAATATTCGCTCAGATCAATAGCCGTCAAAGAGGCTCGTTGGTAGGGTGAGATCGTCACATGACTCAAAGAATTAGAATGTCCTTGTAACTTATACACTGGCACAGGTGTCGAGGGTGTTCGTTCACACGGGCTTTCTCCAATTACCAGGCGCCGAGTGAATCTGGCGTGTAACACCATGAGCGGTGTTACACGCCAGATTCACGCCAATATTGTTGCATCGAATGTACTTGTGAAGTATGACTTTTGTTTATTTTCATATCGAACCAATGGTCCTTATATATTGTGTATGACAATTTATTTACCAATACATTCTTGACAATTGGTTGATTTTACTGTCACAATTCCCTTCGATCACACTATCCTCACCCATTCACCCCCTCCCTCCTCCCCCTGGGGCACTGTATAACCTACTATATGGTATGATTAACCTTGTAGTATATTTAGTATACCAATCCCCATTGTGAATAAAACAATGCAGATCTATTTAGTGTGTTTCTTGATTTTTTGGTAATTTTTATAAACATTGTTTCACTACAACTGGGACCCCTTCCTCTCAGTACTTCTAGAACCCAGGTCCCAGTGACTATGTTTGGGTAAACCCCCCGTGTATACACAAATATATGTAGAGCACGCACCGCGTGGTACTTAAGAATGTAGACACAGGACAAAAATAAACTAACAGCCAAACCCTTGGTAAATCAGGGAAACGCTACTGATGCTCGAACTAGAACACAAATCTACGTGCTAGCGTTATATAACATAAACGCACCACACGCTCTAAAGAAGGCAACTAAGAAGATTATAATTCTTCACTGGTTGGTACCTGACTGGTGACGACCCGACGACAGCCGCAGACCCGTCGGAACCCTCTAAACGCCACCACCGTGACCCGGACACGAACAACACAGGACCCCGGAACCGGAAAGGAATGCGAAGCGTTCTTGGTAGGGAAGGGAGTGGTTAAATGCCGGGAAAGGTGCTTCAGCGCATGCTCGACTCTTCGCGCATGCACCGTGTACTATGCCAACCAACTGGATGCGGATCTTGCCAACCACGACCTCGGATACAAGCACGACAAACACGAGCCAGGACACCATCAGCGATTTACCTCGTGGTTCGGGGATCGATGTCCGAAAAAGTTAATGATTTCGGATTTCCGTATCTAGGAGTAAAGGGAGAGGGGGAAAGGACTATGAGTATTAAGTCCGGTAACCATCAGATTTCTAAAATTGGAAGGGTCTAGGAGTACAAAAGTAAACGCACATTCAAGACTCACCTATCCAACTTGTTTAGAGCAACGAGTGTCGCGCTGCGGAGTCTCGAGGCAGTGAATGCTCGCGTCTCCCGTAACCAGAAAGTCGGGTCACAAAGAGGCAGCCACGAACTCTCGCGCTCCGCGAGATTTTGCCTATTTTACACAGGTAGCTGCCCCTCCAGCCACCAGACTTCTCCCGGTAGATCGCCAACGGCCAGGAGACACTCACCCAGGTAATGGGCGCTGCAACACGTGACTGGAGTCTGCTCCCAGATCGCGTCCACCGGCACAACACCACAGGACCTCTGCGATGCTCCGGCGTCGCGGGGGGGTCACAGGCACCACACACCCTTTCTTGTGCCGCTGCACCACCGGGGGGGGGCTCTCACAAACCCGTCCTCCACGGCGAGCCAGACGCGACTGGGGTGGGCACCCAGATCGCGATTTTCAGCAGTAGATTCGGTCAGGACGAGCTCCCACACCGCGACACGTTGATCCTCAGCAGGCAATGCCCGCACTGGCACAGTGCCGTGACTGCTCCGCAGGGCAGAAACCCACGCCACGGGGTCAGGACCACCTTCGTCGCCAGTTGTAGTGTCTTTACCACAAAGACATGGGTGCAGGATCGGTTTAACTGCTCTCTTTTATTTCTTTGCTCCTCTCTCTTCCACTGCTCAACCGCTACTCGCCATATCCCCTTCACGCCCCTCCTCTTCCTGTGTCTCGCTCTCTCGTTACCTCTCAGCCGAGGAGGTCCTAGTGTCCTCAGCTACCTACTAAACACTACACTGCTTTTACACAATTGAAGCCAATTTTGGGGAAATGTAACAACATTTTGCATTATTGCACAAAATGCAAATCCACCATTTCATGCTAAAAAAAATAGCATGCAAAACACAATTGCTGTGAACAGCAACCACTCGTGTTCTGGTTGCTTGTGTTAGGCGCCCCCCCATGCTATAATAGGCTGCGAATGGCAGCGCAATAATGCAATGGTGTAAACTCAGGAATTTCGATCAGCAAGTGTAATTTGCACAATCTTTCAATAATTACACTTATTAGGTTACCATAATTTCAAAACTAGCCAAGGTTAAAACTAATAAGAAAAAATAAATGTCTAAACAGCAACCCATTTGCAGGGTCTTGCTACTCATAAACCCCAAAACGAGTTTTTTTTAAATATATGATCTTGTTGCACCTCTATAAAAATGTATTCTGATTGATTTAAATAGAAGATTAATAAAATATTCAATGTCTACCACAATAATTAATTACAACTCCTATTCCAGCAACATAGTGTTCACGGGTGCCTCATTTTGCCACAAATATAGAATGTTAGTGCTGTAGCTGTTCATTAGAACTCTGTAGTGAAGCTACAGTACATGACTGTTGCCCTTGGAAGTATGTTTGACTCAGTATTAACCCTGGGCAAAAAAATTCCGCCGAGCTACGCAGAGTTTTGCGGAGTCGGGTAGGGTCATGCCGTTCGCGTTGATTTTGAGCGCCAGGTGTTTGTCCCGCCCTGTAAAATCATTGCGAACTGCACTGATCCAGCGGGTCTCAAGAAATTTAGTCTCATACATATAAACTCTACACCATGATACTCACCATTATTTATAAAATTATCACTAGGCCCATTCTTAGCAGAAATTTGTATTTTGACCTACTGAATCATATGACCTAATTAATCCAATCTAATAAACACATCAATTAAGTCACATTTAAAGGCAATGGAATAACTAATGGTAACATAAAGAAACGATCAAGTCCAGCTTGTCATTTCAAAATCTATTTTATTAATTTTATTTCATAAAGGAAACTCGAACTTTATTAGCAATTTTATTTTTCAAACTTAAATCATTAGTGGCACAAAAGGTCATGAAAATTCAATGAACCAACATCAGCATGAGAATAACTCAAACAGTTATTTATTTATTTATTTCTCCATAGCCTAAATCCCTAACTTAGCTAAAGAAAAGAACCTGTAAGTAAGCAAAATTTTCAGAGTCTCACGTGAAAGGGAAATCTGGCAGCGTCTCTCGAGCACAGTATCGATCGAACAGTGCTCTTAGCAAGGGGGCAATTTTTATAGTATTTTCCTATCTAAAACTAACTAAAAGAATACAAATATTCGAGCAGAACTGAATCTCATTGGCTGTTGGATGTCATACGATGCGGTCATCATCCGTTGCTCACATAGCCAAAGTCACTTTTCAAGAGTACTATTGTTCAAGAGTATGACACCAGCAGCTTCCGAAGAAAGTAACATTTAATTAGAGCTAAAGCTTCCTTCGTCCGCTTAGCTTTTCGGTCTTTTCCGCTGCCGAACGACAAATACGGCCTTGACCATGGAACAAACTGAACCTAATGTCCTAAGCTTCCACACAGCCTTTGTTTGCAAAATCACTCTCCAAGAATTAATGTAGAAAGATATATATATTTTTTATTTTCTGCGTAGCTGTGCAAGGCTCACTCTGGTCAGGCTCCAGATATCCCTTTTAGAAGTAGGCCTTAAGCCTTTTCGCAAGGAAAGCAATGCAATGAGGGTGTCTAGTATGCAAAGAAACACAAGACAATAATTAATTCAAGATATGATAATTATTCTGTTACCCACCCTCACCACTACAATTAACCCATTAGCTATGTTACCTAGTTTGCATACAAACAAATAAATAGACACATACACGCGAGACGACAATACATAAACAAAAGCACATTTAAAAGATTGCACATGCTATTATTTTCAAAAACAGCTGCAGTTAATAAATGACAAACGAAAGACAAAGTAAATATATTAATCAAAGCTAAATGACAAACATAACAAAAGTACAAACATAACAAGAGCACAAATAGTTATACCCGCGTGTTCGTGAAGGTGCATATTACTCTAGGTTGAGTCAGTAAACATGAAAATCGTGCAACACACATTAGTAAAATATGAATAAAAATAAAAACCACGAGAGCTTCATTTGTCACAAACTTTTCAGAAATAAATCTGAAAATCCGCTCCATCAACTCCCTCCTCTGGTGATTTTAAAATCACCAAACAAAACCCAAAAATGTATACTAAATTTTACTTTTACTAAATTTCATAATGTCATATAATGATTTCTCTCAGTATTAGTAAGTCTAAACTCCTGTCTCATCAGTCTGTGTTTGTCTAGGCCTATCATTCTGAGTCCTGCGAAACTCATCCATCTCAATTTCCTTCTCTTGAGCTTTTCTGAGCTTATAAATCCTTCTCTTTTCCCTCTCATGCTTCTTTCTTTTGTGAATCATGCAACGGATTTTTAGCAGAAGTGTCAATATAACAATAACTATAACAGGATAGAGTACTTTGCCAATAATTGAACTGCCAATGTCAGCGAACCATTCTTTATTTGCCCCAAATCTTTTTGCCAAACGTTCAGACAAACTGTCATCTTCCATTGGTTCAATTTCTGCATGAAATTCTGTTATATTCCTAATTAACGATTCAATATTCTGGCTTTTATCTGGGATATATGTACAGCAATGCTGAACATGCAAGATCCCACAGACTCCTCCCTCTTTTGCTAAAAGGATATCAAGGGCAAGCCGGTTTTGCATAACCATGCTTCTGGTAGCAATAAGCTCTGTATTAACCAACTGGAAACCGCTTGCAGTATCAGTGGACAACCTATCAACAATTGTTGATACTTTTCTGATTTTTATTGCATTCAGGGTAATTCCCACCATAGGAATTATTGCACCAAAAATATCTCCCATGATTTCTGAAAAACTTTCTCTTTTCATTCTACTTAGGTGTTTGCCAATTTCAAACGATCCTTCATCATTTCTGTCAACATGGAAAATTTTAGGAAAAACAAGACCAAGGTAACATGTGCCATACCAATGATCAGGAAGACTGAAATATGCTTTATTCCCACAGACAAAATAGATTCCCGGGAAAATTGGGTCCTTGCCTCCTCTAAATCCCCAACCCCCAATAATTCGATAGGTGTCTTCACATTGACTAGCGCCAACAAAATAATTATCATACAACGTATTATCTCTTCTGATACAAAGTTTTCCACTAACTGGTTCATCGATATGGATGGTAGCAAATCTGTTTTCCTTATTCAGTTTTTCATCTTCTATCTGCCAAAACTTTGATTTAGTTTGTTTCAGCATTTCATTTCTCTTATATATTGCCCTCCTCTCCTCAACTTGATCAAGAAAAGATTTTTCTTCATCTCTCATTTTGCAAGTCAAATTATTCTTAAACGCGTATTCATAAGTTAATTCATTAGTAACCAGGAAAAATTCCCTCATCTGTTTTGCAGGCTTAACTTTGTTCAAACTGTTCACAACCTTCAAATTTGCAAATGTCTCATCATAGTCTGAATAATAGTATTCCAGACGTCCAATTTGATAAAACAAGCTTGATATAACACTGCAAGTAATCCCATAAGTAAGATGAAGCATATTATACTTAACCCCTTCAGAAACAGATGTAGGAAGCTTAACACACATAACAATCTTTAACATCCATGACTCTAACATATTCTGAAAGAAGTCTGGAAAATGAATTAGTAGAAAAATCCCCAACTGATCTGTCCTGATGGACATCTGGTTTATGCTCAATGATTCTATTAGTTTTGCCTACAACATCATGATTAACTTGTTTTGATTCAGCTTTACCTGTTATGTTAGCTCTATAATGTTCTTTATCAATACCAAAAGGAAAAATGACTGCCAAAATTAACCAAACTAAAATAATCAGACTAACACAAATAGAAGACCTTTTGCAGCATCTTCTAAGAATTGCACACCTAGAGTTATCAGCGTTAGGCATTTTACTTAATAAAAACAAAAATTAAAATTAAAATATGAAATATACCCTCCTCTTATTTATTTATTTTATATTTATTTTAAAAGAACTTTCTAACAGCTTTTCTTCGACCTTACGTCCATAAAAAGTATTCAGCTAACACAATTTCTTCGACCTTGTGTCACCTAACACAATTTCTTCGGCCTTATGCCAGAAATAAAATCAACCTATCCTTAACTATAATTTAAACTTCAATCATTATCACCATTTTCTTCCAAATCTTCCTGACTACTGCTGCTGATCTCAACTACTGGTGGTATTATTATATACGCCCACTCTGGAGATTTATACTTTTGATTAGGCTTCAATGGTCTTTTGCTTTTTCTGCTTATTACTTCAATTTTTCTTCCAACTTGATCTTTTTTGTTTGTCTCACCCTTTTGACTTGAGATTTCATCAACTTGCTCCTTCGACTTATTGACCAACTTGAATTTCAAATCTTCATTAGGCCAAATATTACCTTTTCTCAGGAGTTTCTTTTTCGGCTCTACTTAATTATTTTCAGCTTTCCAAGCTCTTTTTCTGAATTTTCTTATTTCTGATTCTTCATCACTGTCTTCTGAATCAGTCTCAGACATTTCAATACTGTATCTAGGAACTTCTTTACTCAGCAGTTTTACTCCGTTAGGAACAGCATCTCTGTAGCTGGTACTTGGTAGTTCGTCTCCTTCTTCTTCCGGAATTACTTCTAACTTCCCAGTTTCAGAATTTTCGTTCCTGCCTTCAGAGCTTCCAATCTGCTTTTCAATACTCTCCTGATTTTCAGTCTCTTCTGACTCAGTTTCTTTTGTCTTTTCTAGAACAGCTTCATCATTATCTGAATCAACAACTACAATGTCTAGATCTTTCTCATTAGATGCTTGATTTGCTTCTGATTCTTCCAGATGTCGACTTCTGTGTCGATCTTCAGAATCTGGATTTTCAGGATTTTCTTCTTCTTCAGAATCTGAATCTGATGTAGTTTCGTCACTATCTTCTGGATTATTTGGTGCAGGTACACGAATGGTATGACTAGGATGCAACCATCTTTTCAGTCCCTTGCATTTAACAGCATTAGTTGTTACCAGAATTACTTGCCTTGCTTTCTGCCACCTGGGTACCAAACAGTTCCTTCTTCGATGAACTTTTGTTCTCACCCAGTCTCCCGGCAAAAGATCATGAGCTTGTTCCTTTTCTTTTGAAATCACATCTGTTCCCACCTGATGGAATACAGAGGTTACCACGTCATAGAGTTGCTTACAGTAGTCTAAAATTGCACTGTCATTAATTGCTAGCAACTTTCCAACTGGAACATGAGCCTGTCTCATTACTCTTCCCATAAGAATATCATGAGGGCTAAGACCTGTTTTCTTATCTGGAGTGCTTCTCAATGACATCAAAACAAGTGGAAGAGCATCCGTCCACTTAATACCTGTAGCTAGACACATTTTTGAAATTCTGTTTTTAATTGTTCCATTTATTTGCTCAACAACACCTGATGCTTCTGGTCTGTATGCACAATGCAGTTTTTGTTTGATGCCAAATGCTTCACAAATCAATTCAATTAGTCTGTTTTCAAAATGTCTTCAGCGATCACTTTCAATAGTCACTGGAAACCCATATCTAGGTATGATCTCCCTCAAAAGCAATTTTGCCACAGTGATTGAATCGTTGTGACGAGTTGGGAAAGCTTCAACCCATCTTGAAAACAAACAGACAATGACTAACACATATCTAAGCTTGTTGTGTTGAGGCATGTCAATGAAATCAATTTGCAATCTGGTAAAAGGACCATCCTCCCGACCTATGGTTCCCATGCTTACCACAGTTTTTCTGTTAGGATTGATTTGCTGACAGATCAGACAACGTTGGCAAAGTGACTCTGCAATGGTCCTGAATTTTGGATTATACCAAGTCTCTCTGAACTGCCTAATCATTGTGTCTCTTCCCAAATGACCTGGTCCATCCGTGCCATGTCAGCAATCATACAATTAGGCATTACAGGTCTTCCATCTTTGTAGACCCAAATTCCATCTTCCTCTCGCTGTCTACAATCTTCCCTGAGCCAAATGTTTTTCTCCTCATCTTCAGCCTCATCTTGTAAATCTTTTACTCCCTGCCATGTTTCTACCACAAATATTAGCATGAGAGAATTCATTATATGCTCATTGTTCTTTTCCCGATTGAGTGAAAGATTGTTCTTTGCACAGTAACATGCAGTCTCATCCGCAAAATCATTTCCTTTAGTGATGTAATCTTGTCCCTTTTTATGCGCACCACATTTAACTACCGCTATTTTCTCAGGGAATTGAATTCCATCAATTAATCTTTTAATCAATTTTGCATTTCTAATTGGAGTCCCTGCAGAGGTCAGATAACCTCTTTGAGACCAGAGTTGCCCGTAGTCATGGACCACTCCATATCCATACTGACTATCAGTCACTATGGTAACCTTTTTCACTTCAGCTCTTTCACAGGCCCGAACTAAAGCAACTAATTCTGCTATTTGTGCAGAACGAATTCCTTCAAGAGTTGAACCTTCAATTATTTCAAAAACTGTACAGATTGTGTACGCTGCTCTCAGGATGCCTTCATCTGTTCTTAAACAGGAGCCATCCACAAAGTAAACAATGTCTGATTCTGGTAAAGGTACATCTTTAATGTCCTTCCTAGGTTTGGTGCAGTATTCTAAAACATCCAACATTCATGTTCTACTTCATCATCATCATCATCATCATCAGGAATTACATCTGGTAAAAGTGTGGCTGGGTTGAGATTTAAACATCTAGCAATAGATACATTATCTGATCCTAGAATAACTTTTTCATATTTCGTTAATCTATTGCTAGACAGGTGCTGTGTTTTACTTCTAGTAAGAAGTGTTTCAACTGAATGAGGTACATACACTTTTACAGGAAACCCCATTATGATTCCTTCACTCTGCTCAAGACTTACACTTGTTGCAGCCACTACTTTTAAGCAACCTGGCAAAGCTTTTGCAACAGGATCAAGGACAGCTGAAAAATAAGCTATAGGTTTTCTCATGTTCCCATGTCTCTGTATGAGAACTGACAATGCACAACCTTCTCTTTCACTGCAATAAAGCTCAAATTCCTTGTCATAATCTGGCATACCTAGTGCAGGTGCTTCACAAAGACTTTTCTTTAGCTTTTCAAAAGCCTCTAGTTCTGTTTTTGTCAAAACAATTGGATCTTTAATGTCTGCTTTTGTTAATCTCTGTAATGGTTTTGCAACAACTGAAAAACCACAAATCCATTGTCGACAATAACCAACCATTCCTAGAAACATCCTGATCTGTCTCTGAGTTGTTGGTGGCTGTATTGCTCGAATCATTTTTATTCTTTCAATTGTCACCTGTCTGATGCCTTTTGCAATCCTGTGACCTAGGTATTTAATTTCTTGTTTGCAAAACTGAGGTTTTGCAGGCGACACTTTATGTCCCTCATCTGCCAATTGATTCAAAAGCGTAATAGTGTCAGTCACACAATTTTCTCTTGTTTTTCCTGCAACAAGAAGGTCATCAATATACTGGACTAATGTTAATTCTCCAGGCAATTTTAGATCTTCAAGAGATTTATTCAATAACTGATTAAAGATAGATGGACTCTCTGGATACCCTTGAGGGATACGACACCATGCTAATATTCGATCCTGGAACCGAAATGCAAACATTTGCTGGCTATCTGGATGCAAAGGAACTGTAAAGAACGCATTGCACAGGTCAATGACTGTGTACCATTCTGCATCATGTGGAATCTGATATAGAATTACTGCTGGATTTGGTACAACTGGACAACAAGGAACAACTATTTTGTTAATTCTTCTCAGGTCCTGAACTATTCTATATGTTCCATTTGGCTTTTTAATACCCATAATCGGTGAATTACATGGGCTGCTCTCAATTTCTTTTAAGACTCCTTGCTTAAGGAATTTTTCAATAACAGGAATTACACCTTCAATTGTTTCAGGTTTCATTTTGTACTGAGGAACATTTGGAAAATCAATTCCCTGCCTCACAGTAATTTTAACTGGGTCTACATGTTTCATTAAACCCATTTCATCACCTGTCAAGTCCCAAATTCTTGGATTCACTGTTTCTTTCAATTCCCCTCGTAAATTGTTTTTATCAAAAGCAGGAAACATTTTATTCTCTTCATCAACCATTAATAATGTTAATTTATACAACCCATCTTCTTCAAGAGTCTGAAGCTCAATACCTTCTGGTGAACAGTATATTTTGCAGTTCATTTTACACAGCAAATCCCGACCTAATAAATTAACAGGACTACTGTCACAGACAATAAATCTGTGTTTATCTTTGTAATTTCTTATTTCTACATCTACAGGATTTGTCAAATTAGTTTTAATATGCTGATTAGCTACACCAACAACCTGGACTGCTGTATCACCCGAGAGAGGAAGATTTTCAATTTCCACTGATCTAACAGTAGAACGGGTAGCACCAGTGTCCACAAGAAAAGTGATATCTTTATCATTCACTTTACCATTTACAAATGGACCCGACTGGTCTACCTCAAGAATGGCTCCAATTACACACTCTTCTTCCCCTCTCAGGCACCGTCATGAGTAATCTTCCACATCACTGCTCTCATTTTCTTTAAACCAAAACTGTTGAGACACATTTGACACATTTTGTGATCTTTTTACCTGTTCAGCTCCGCAGAAACCTGTTTCTGGATTGAATTTCTGATAATTGCCACAATTTGGCAAAGGTGGCTGTGGAATTTGGCCTTGCTGAATGTATTGATTCTGCTGTAGATTCACTAACTGTCGCTGTAGCTGTTGCTGCTGACTTATTTCATTTAACTGTCGCTGAAGCTGTTGCTGCTGATTTAACTCATTCTGCATCTGTGGATTTAATGATGAATTCTTTAAATTTCGGGGCGGATTTTTACACTCTCGCTTCCAGTGTCCAATTTCCCCGCAATTAAAACAGGGCAGCTTTTGTTTCAATTCTTCAATGTTTATATTAAATATTGGTTTATTTGTAAAATTTCCCTTAAACTTGCCAGGATTCTAATTTTGCTGAAAACCTTTATTTTCTAAAGCTGCTATCTGTTGCTCAGCTACCTTCACTTGTGCCCACATTGCTTTTTCCTTTAGTTTCTTTTGCTTAGCATCTATTTCATCACTGCAGTATTTTGCTTTTCTCAGGATGTCATCAACTGAAAGTGCTTGCCAACCTACAATTCCTGTTCTAATCATTTCCCATATTTCAGGTCTCAGGCCATAAACAAATCTATAAATAAAATGACTCATGTCACTTTCACTTAATTTTTCATAGCCACTGTATTGTTTAAATACCAGAAGCAACCTTTCATAATAGGAGTGAACTGATTCTTTTGGTTCCTGATTAGTTCTGTCAATTTTAACCCAATCCACCTCTTTTGCAGGAATTTTGTCTTTTAACCAAACAATTACCTTGTCATAATAATCCATGACAGTGTCTGAAGGAGCACCTGTCACTCTATGCCTTTGTGGCTCCTCTTTCGGCCAACCCACATACATTTTGCATTCTGTCCAGAGATCTGACAGAACAACAATGTCAAAGAAGCCATCAAGATCAACCCACAGAACTTTGGAGACTTTAATAAACCTATCTACCTGCCGATACCATTCCACTGGCTTTTCTCTGAGTCTGGGAAAATCATTCGTGAATAATAATATATCCTGTCGTGTCCAAGGGACATGAACATAACCTCCACCAGCTATTTCTCCCATTGTAAATTCACTAAAAACTTCTCCCCTGTCCTTCTTTTCTTCTTCTCTTTTCTTTGTCCATTTAACTCTCCATTTACTTATGTCACCTAATCTTTTTAAGAATACAATTAATTCTTTTATATGAGCTATTCTTCCGGTAGTATTAAGATTTTCTATATCTTTTTCAGAAAAATCCACTCTGTAATGCTTTTGTAATTGCTTCTGACGAGCTAAATCTATTTCCAATTCAGCAGCCATCTCTTCAAACTGATCATATTTATTCTTAGTTTTCCATTGAATACTTTTACATATAAAAAGTAATTCATCATCCTGATATTGCTTCAAACAATCCGTACCAATTGTGCCAATTATCAACTCCTCCAAATATGCTTTTAATTTAGCAATATCAAGCTGTCTTGATTCAGGAATTTGCGTTAACTTTGTCCTATTTACAGAGCCAGAATCTGATTCTGCAACCAATGGTGTAACATTTGATAAATTTTGATTTAAAGTTAAATTTGGCATCGTTTTATCTTTATGAATCTCCGTTAATTCAGAATAAAATTTCTCAGCCACCTTCTGAATTTCCACATTTAAAGGATTAGCTATTAACGATTGGCTTGTTTCATTTTCATCAAAAACTGGCACAACAGGACCAATTGTAACTGGTACTGTCACTGCTTCCATTCCTTTTGTCAATTGTTGAATTAATTCTCCCTTTGCTTTTAAATAATCAGTAATATCCGGAAAATCAGGCAGAGTCTTTTTATCATTTTTCTGAACATTATTTCTGGAACTAGAATTTTCCATTGGGGACCTTGTTTTGCTTTTCGATCTTTCTCTATCAGGAAGTCTCATGAATCTGGGTGATTCCCCAACTTCCTCCCTTGGTGCAGAAGGAGAAGTACCTGAAAAGCTTCTTGGAGTAGAATGAGAACAACCTGGTTGTTGATAAGGCGGAGGACTGTTTAACATATCTTCTAAAACTGCATCAAATTCTTGATCTAATTCACCTTTCTCCTGCGAATTCTTTTGATCTGATTCTAAAATCATTTCTAATACTGGATATAATCCTTCCTGCATGTCTCCTTTCCTCCAACGACATACTTTTTCCTGATGAGTTTCTTTATATAAACTCCTTGGTGTTCCCCAATTTTCTCGCTCAAGCTCCATCATTTCAATTTCCCATTCAACTAATGCTTCAAATTGAGTGGGTCTGGGTCTAGGTAAAAGAGCCATCATTCTATCTCTCAAGTTTCTTAAAACTTTAACATTAAATGACCCATGCTCCGGCCAGGCTAAAACTCCATCTCCCCTTGTATATTGCATCCAATTTTCAAACCAGAGAACGGTATGATATCCATATTCTCCTTCCATATATGCCGCGGGTGTTTTATACTTATGAAGCAATTTTCCACCACGCGCTTTAATTTTCTTATCAGGATTAAATACATTTTTAATTTTCTGAACCCATGAAGGCTTTTTCTCTTCTTTATACCAATAACGCATGTTTTAAAATGAATTCGTAAAGTTTGGAAAAGATCGTAAATAATTTTCTGTTGTTCCGCTGCTTCGACCAATCCGTGCGCAAAACTCACCAACAAGCCAATGAGGTTAAGCCACGTCACCACCTTGCTCAACCAATAAGAAACGAGTTTTCGGAAAGGACCAATCAGCTAACAGCTCAACTTGATCACGTGGATCGTAAATAATTTTCTGTTGTTCCGCTGCTTCGACCAATCTGTGCACGAAACTCACCAACAAGCCAATGAGGTTAAGCCACGTCACCACCTCACTCAACCAATAAGAAACGAGTTTTCGGAAAGGATCAATCAGCTAACAGCTCAACTTGATCACGTGAACCAATCAGTGCGCTCGCTGTGACGTATGTTAGCCAATCAAAGCACGAACCCTGTGACGTACACTGCCGCTGCAGAGAAGCTGCGCTTGTCAGTGTCACTCCGTAAATTCACCCCTCCCTTACAAAATATTTTCACAGCGCCATTCTAAACAATTCTTTTTCGAAAAGTTTCAATTAATAACTACATAAAAACAAACCATTTGTCCGATTCGCTAACAAAGTGATAGTTTTACCAAGCATTCAGAAATTCCATTCGCATGAAATAGACGACGCTATTTTCATTTAAACACATTTTTAACATTCATACAAAAAGAAACCTAACCATTTATACATGAATTCTTCAGTCGGACTTTAACCAACCAATAGAATCCCTACTTACGCTAGTAAGAAAAGGCTATCTTACCCTTCACACAAGTTCGGAAAAATCCTACTACTCTTTTCACAACGAGTTTTAAAACGGGCTCCAAGTCCCTATACTTCAGTGTTACGATTTCATAGTTATTCCTCACTATACATGCAAACTCGATTTGTCAACCCTAAGTCCCTAAACTTGTGTTGTACGTCCACAACACTTAGCGATAATTCTGTACCGCTATTTTGAAACAGAACAAATGAACTGTGTAACTTCACCTGTCACACTACTCTGCCGGCCGGCTCAAAGGCTTTTCACACTGCTGGAAAAACCCGATAACAAACATATAACATCTAGACAAAACTTAACATGTGTTAAACATGTATCCTATGTAATTACCATGTAACATGTATGTTACCATAGTAACATTCCTCTGCAACCAGAGATTTGATCCAGCGGGTCTAAAGAAATTTAGTCTCAGACATATTAACTCTACACCATGATACTCACCATTATTTATAAAATTATCACTAGGCCCATTCTTAGCAGAAATTTGTATTTTGACCTACTGAATCATATGACCTAATTAATCCAATCTAATAAACACATCAATTAAGTCACATTTAAAGGCAATGGAATAACTAATGGTAACATAAAGAAACAATCAAGTCCAGCTTGTCATTTCAAAATCTATTTTATTAATTTTATTTTATAAAGGAAACTCGAACTTTATTAGCAATTTTATTTTTCAAACTTAAATCATTAGTGGCACAAAAGGTCTTGAAAATTAAATGAACCAACATCAGCATGAGAATAACTCAAACAGTTATTTATTTATTTATTTCTCCGTAGCCTAAATCCCTAACTTAGCTAAAGAAAAGAACCTGTAAGTAAGCAAAATTTTCAGAGTCTTACGTGAAAGGGAAATCTGGCAGCGTCTCTCGAGCACAGGATCGATCGAACAGTGCTCTTAGAAAGGGGGCAATTTTCATAGTATTTTCCTATCTAAAACTAACTAAAAGAATACAAATATTCGAGCAGAACTGAATCTCATTGGCTGTTGGATGTCATACGATGCGGTCATCATCCGTTGCTCACATAGCCAAAGTCACTTTTCAAGAGTACTATTGTTCAAGAGTATGACACCAGCAGCTTCCGAAGAAAGTAACATTTAATTAGAGCTAAAGCTTCCTTCGTCCGCTTAGCTTTTCCGTCTTTTCCGCTGCCGAACGACAAATATGGCCTTGACCATGGAACTAACTGAACCAAATGTCCTAAGCTTCCACACAGCCTTTGTTTGCAAAATCACTCTCCAAGAATTAATGTAGAAAGATATATATTTTTTTTATTTTCTGCGTAGCTGTGCAAGGCTCACTCTGGTCAGGCTCCAGATATCCCTTTTAGAAGTAGGCCTCAAGCTTTTTCGCAAGGAAAGCAATGCAATGAGGGTGTCTAGTATGCAAAGAAACACAAGACAATAATTAATTCAAGAAATGATAATTATTCTGTTACCCACCCTCACCACTACAATTAACCCATTAGCTATGTTACCTAGTTTGCATACAAACAAATAAACAGACACATACACGCGAGACGACAATACATAAACAAAAGCACATTTAAAAGATTGCACATGCTATTATTTTCAAAAACAGCTGCAGTTAATAAATGGCAAACGAAAGACAAAGTAAATATATTAATCAAAGCTAAATGACAAACATAACAAAAGTAAAAACATAACAAGAGCACAAATAGTTATATCCGCGTGTTCGTGAAGGTGCATATTAATCTAGGTTGAGTCAGTAAACATGAAAATCGTGCAACACACATTAGTAAAATATGAATAAAAATACAAATCACGAGAGCTTCATTTGTCACAAACTTTTCAGAAATAAATCTGAAAATCCACTCCATCAGCACCATTTGCAGCGCTCGAGTAAATTTTGTACTCGAGCTGCAGCTTTCTCAACGCAAACAGAAGGTTTCCTAACGTGAGTGGTCACAACCTGCCGCGACCATTCTCATTGCGAAAACCAACCACCCGCTTTGAGAAATCTCACCAGGAGGTTGATTTTCCTCGCTTGCACTCGCCAACAATACCTTGGCGAGTGGGAGCACGGAAACATCTAACCAGGAGGTGGATTTTCCTTGCCCGCGCTCACCAACTTGACGTTGACGAGTGCTAGTTAAGGAAAAAACTCCGCTCTGTGGAGCGCGGAATGCAGAAAACTCTGCAAACTCTGCGAACGGAGCAGAGTTCTCCACCCAGGTTTACTCAGTATGTCAGAATTTTCTTTCACATCGCTGAGGAAGATATTGTGAACTGATTGCAAATGTGACCTCATTTTAGCTTCCGGAACACCTACCATAATTTCAATGAGAAAATCATGTAAAATACAAACAAGGTTCATCATTTACCATCAGAAGATCAACATTTTTTGAAGGGTAAAATCTCATTGGCACTCACAACTATTTCTAAAATGTGTATTATATCACCAACAACTTATTTATATTCTTACTAAAATCTGTACATAGTTATGTACCATTTCCATATCTCCTTTTTGGGACCCTCAAAACCAGACATGCACAGCAATGTATTTCAGTGGAATAAAAATGGGAAAGCCTTATTACCTAAAAAAACAAATAAACAAATCCTCCATGTATGACTCTTGTAACCTTCCAGAAAAATAGTTCCATGAACACATACCGTACAACATGCAATGTTGTGAATTTCACCCAAAATATTTAGGGTCTAATTTACAACATCAGTATTATACAGTGGGCGGAAGGGGGGTTCAGTTCCAGGCGATTATTGCTCCTAGCTTCTCATCAGGTCCTGGCTCCCCGTTGACAAGAGGATCACCTTCAAGCTCCTCACCCACGCACACAAAGCACTCCACAATGCCGGACCAGCCTACCTGAACAGCAGACTCGGCTTCCACAACCCCACCCGCCAGCTCCGACGAATGACCTCCGGCGGCAGATCCTTCTCCTACCTCGCCGCCAAGACCTGGAACACCCTCCCTACCTACCTACGGCAGACCTAAGACCTACTCGTCTTCAGAAGACTCCTCTAGACCTGGCACTTCGAGCAGTAGCAGCACCCCCCTCCCCTCAGCGCCTTGGGACCCTCACGGGTAAGTAGCGCGCTTTACAAGTACTCTGATTGATTGAGTCTACTCCAGTCATTAACATCTTGTGACGCCCCCCCCCCCATGGATAATATTGCTTAGTGAGAAAACTGGAATGTTGGGAGCTCCACTACAGACAATGAAGTGGTGCATAACCCGCAGTAGTTGGTATAGACCTTCTTCTACATGAATATTCCTGTGCATAATTTGTTTTTAAAAAAAATAATCGTGCAAGGTTCTCGTTAAGAGGACACTGCAGCTTGCACCACACATAGCCCCTGCCAATGATACCAGTGATAGTACCAATCACATTGCTGCAAGTGTGACATTTCAGACTATTACATGCCCCCAAACCTACAAGAATGTCTTGGGCAGTTGTTAATAGTCAATTAAATGTATATTGAATTAATAAACAACTGTTGTGCTTATCTCGAAATTAGACAGACAAAGCCACAATGCGGTGGACTGTCACAAGCACAGGTGTTGACAATTAAGTGCCGGTGTCAAGGACCGTAAACCACCGGCCAAATTAAGCAAGCACTAGAATATCCTAATACTACAGCCCTTCTTACTCCGGTATTTCTGGTCTCCCTCATAGGCTGCCTCCTGCTGTTCAGGTTTATAACTCAGAAAGTGGTCCAAAACAAAATGATATAGACCTCGGCAGAGAATGATAATGCTATGTTATTGCATGCTGTTTAGCTTAATTAATTAATTGCAGTGTCCTATACAGTCTGTACATGGTTTTTGAAAGAGAGAGCAGGATACCTGCTCTCTCTTTCAAAAACCAAACCTGATTGCTTTTCTGCATGGGGAGCAGCATGTTAGCTGCTGCCCATGCTGAAAAGTAATGCCGGCTCTCGCAGGATGCGGGGAGCCGGCAGGGACCATGGGGGGCTTGGGGAACCCCCCACGGTCCCCAACGAGAGGGCAGGCACCAGGGGATGGGGTCCCTGAGGCCATAAGATGCCCAGGAGTGGGGCAATGCAGCCCCCCTCCACCATTAAAGAATAAAAAAAAATAAAAAAAAGATTGGCAGGCACTGGGGGATGGGGTCCCCGGGGCCTTAAGTGGGCATAGGAGGGGGGCCCCTCCAGAAAAATAATAAAAAAGTACAAGTGGCCCGGGAGGGGGGCCTCGCGGCCCCCCTCCCAAAAAAAAAAGTAAATAAATTTTATTTATTAAAGTGGCCACAGGAGGGGGGCAAAGCAGCTCCCCTCCTAATTAAAAAAAAAATATTTAAAAAAGGCCCATGCCTGCGGGGATGGGAATCCCCGGGGCAGAGTATGGCCTTGGGAGGGGGCCACGTGGCCCCCTTCCTGATCTTTTTTTTTTATTAAAAATTGAGGGCAGGCCCTGGGGGATGGGGTCCCCAGGGCCAAAGAAAAAGAAGGGGAGCTACACAGCTCCCCTTCTTAAAAGTAAATTTTTAAAAAAACGGGATCGAGAGGAGGCTACGCTCCCTCCCTGCACCTCTCTGCAAACGCGCCCCCTGGTGCGTTTGTAGAGGGGGAACTAATTCCCCTTGCATACTGGGGGTACCTGGAGGCCAACTAGCCCACCAGGAGCCTCAAGTATGGGCCTGGGGGCTGAGTTGCAGAGAGGTGTAAAAAGGGGCGTGGCCTCAGAACACCTCTCTGCAACGCAGCCCCCTGGCGCATACTGGAGGTTCCTGGTGGGCTAGTTGGCCCCCAGGGACACCCAGTATGCAAGGGGAATTAGTTCCTCCTCTGTAAACGCACCAGGGGGCTGCGTTGCAGAGAGGTGTAAAAAGGGGCGTGGCCTCATAACACCTCTCTGCAACACACCCCCCTGATGCATACTGAAGGTTCCTGGCGGGCTAGTTTGCCCCCAGGGACCCCCAGTATGCAACGGGAATTTGTTCCCCCTCTGCAAACGCGCCAGGGGGCTGCATTGCAGAGAGGCATAAAAAGGGGCGTTGCCTCATTACAACTCTCTGCAACGCAGCCCCCTGGCGCATACTGGAGGTTCCTGATGGGCTAGTTGGCCCCCAGGGACCCCCAGTATGCAAGGGGAATTAGTTCCCCCTCTGCAAACGTTCCAGGGGACTGCATTGCAGAGAGGTATAATGAGGACACGCCCCTTTTTACGCCTCTCTGCAACGCAGCCCCCTGGCGCATACCGGAGGTTCCTGATGGGCTAGTTGGCCCTCAGGGACCCCCAGTATGCAAGGGAACTTAATCCCCCAATTTAGAACACACTACCGGGTGCGTTTGCACAGTGGTGAAGGGAGGGGGCGGGGCTTGAGGTGATATGTGTGCAAACATGCCCTGTGGCGCGTTTTAAGTTGGGGAATTAATTCCTCTTCAATCCAGAGGTCCCCTAGGGAACAACTAGTCCAACAGGTACCTCCAGTAAGCGCCACGGAGCTGCGTTGCAGAGTGTTGTAAAAAGGGGGCGTGCCCTCTGAACACCTCTCTGCAACGCAGCTCCCTGGCGCATACTGGAGGTACCTGGTGGGCTAATTGGCTAACAGGGGACCTCAGGATTGAAGAGGAATTAATTCCCTAACCTAAAATGCACCACAGGGTGTGTTTGCACACATGTCACCTCAGGCCCCGCCCCTTTCCTTCACTATTGAGCAAAATATTCCTCTAAAATCAGCCGAACTATGATTTACTCACCTGTTATCACGAGAGACGTCAGTGCTGCATCTTTTAGCCCCGTATGGACCCTGAAAAGTAAATCTAAGTGTACTTACCAGTAAATTGTATTTTCTTCCCTAGGAATTTATTGTGTGGTTTTCACCAGAAAAGTTTCTAAGTGTCTATTTTTGAAACATACAAATATTCCTCTAAAATCAGCCGAACTACGAATTCTGATTTACTCATCTGTTATCAGGAGAGACCTCAGTGCTTCATCTTTCAGCCCACTACTGATCCTGAAAAGTAATTCTAATCACACTTACAACAACTTGAATTTCCTTCCATAGGCTAACATTGACTGGTTTCACTTGGAAATTCTTCTAAGTGTGGAGTTTTGGAACTTTAAAAAATTCCTCTAAAATCAGCCGAACTACGAATTTTGTTTTACTCACCTGTTATCAGGAGAAACCTCAGTGCTGCATCTTTCAGCCTACTACTGATCCTGAAAAGTAATTCTAACCATACTTACAGTAACTTGAATGTCCTTCCATGGCTAACATTGACTGGTTTCACTTGGAAATTCTTCTAAGTGTGGATTTTTGGAACTTTAAAAAATTCCTCTAAAATTAGCCGAACTACGAATTCCAATTTAATCACCTGTTATCAGGAGAGACCTCAGTGCTTCATCTTTCAGCCCAGTACTGATCCTGAAAAGTAATTCTAATCACACTTACAACAACTTGAATTTCCTTCCATAGGCTAACATTGACTGTTTTCACTTGGAAATTCTTCTAAGTGTGGATTTTTGGAACTTTAAAAAATTCCTCTAAAATTAGCGGAACTACGAATTTCAATTTAATCACCTGTTATCAGGAGAGACCTCAGTGCTGCATCTTTCAGCCCACTACTGATCCTGAAAAGTAATTTTAACCGTACTCACCAGTAACTTGAATTTCCTTCCATAGGATATTATTGCCTGCTATATAAAATATATAAATTAAAAAAAAAATATTACAATTTCAATATTTAAAAAACATTTTTATATTCAATTTATATTTTACATAGAAAAGCATAACCATAAAAGTTGGAAATTAAGCAAATTACGTTGGCATAAACTACGTTTTAAATACTACACAAAGAGGGCCAAAGGGAAAAATATTTTTAGACCAACCAAATTTGAATCCCCTATTTCTAACAGTCACGACAACAATGAAATAAGGTGATCTCCTGATATATGTATGTCAGAAGTATGGTCTATATACTACTGTTCCCACTGTCTATCTCTTGTCAGAATAGTGAGAAAAAGTAAGAAAAAGGCACTATGATGCAGACGACTATAATCAAGCAAATTGAAGAAAGGGGATACTATGACCACTCTAGGATTTTTGGTATCCCATCATTGCACATAAATAAGTGCCCAGTGTCATCATCTGGGTATTAGCAAACAACTATATTAAGTTCTCCCTTCAGCATTAGGGAGAAACAAGAACAATAGTTGTATCCTCTTGTGGATTCTCACAAGAATTAAGTGTGCAAAGCAAGAGAAACCTTTCTTCCAAAGTTCCTGTGAACAAGCAGTGCATGTGGTGAAAACTGTGAGATAAAATAGGATAAACTCCTAAGGTATTTATTACACCCTTTTCCTTAGTATATATTCAGCAGAGTTTTCCAAATTAATATCAAAAGTGCAAGTGAAAGACAGTTTGGTCAACATGTTTCAGCTCTTGAGACAGTGCTCCCATGGCTTTCGTCAGGACCTCTAAGAATATAATGTCACTGCAACATTAAATATAGGATACATACATACTTAATATCCAGTTACGAACCCTTGGAACAAGTGTGAAGATTGATGAAAATCACTACTTGTTCAGGTCTAGACCTCACCTCTCTCGGATCCCGCTCGAGTATATATATCTCTGAGGCCCTGCACTCTCTGTTGGTATCTCGGCGCGTAGACTCTCGCTGGGTGGAGGGGACTTTACGTTTTGCCTCGGCCTGAAACAAGCATGTAAGCATACAATGTGATGTAAGCAAGGTCCTACTGCATTCTTGTGTAGTGTTTCCCCATGGATACAGAATGCGTACAACCGTTTGACATATCAAGCTCTATATTGTGTTTTAAAACATTCACTGCAAAAAATTATCAAGCAAAATGTTTTGAAAAAAAAATCATTTTTCAGAATACTTTTTTGTCGAAAAGTTATTCGCAAGGATCATGTGTGAAGTTTGTCAGCTTCAAAAAAGTTTAGTAGGGCAAAAAAATAAATTTCTCATATCTGTAGCAATATTCACCGTGATAGTTTGTCATCCTTTCCAGCTAATCAGTTTAGTTCGGGCATGCCAATGTTGCTTGGCCTCACGCATCCACAATCATGGTCATAATTATAACCATTAAGTCTTCCCAATTATTTTTAGTCCCACAGGTTTGGAACTCTAAATTTAAAAATGTTTGGGCTGAGAAAGGAATAGGTGATATTTTTGTAAATATTAGGCCTGACTTTAGAGTCTCGCCTCTGTATACTTGACACATTGATGGAACAAAATGCATTATTTCAATAAGCAGATGGCAGCAAATGATGACTCTTCTGTTTAAGCTATTTTGTGGGTCATGAGGGCAAGGATGAGATCGTTACGAAAAAGTAACTTGCAAGTCGAATTTTTACCAGGGACAAGTGGCACGTCCCTCAAACTACTGGAAAGGTTTGATTTATTCAAGAGACCTGCATCCTACCTTGCTGCTGAGTCTTGAGTCTGGAGACCTTTCTTGAGGAGTTTGGCAGTTGAAAATATCAGGAGAGGACTTTCCATAGACCCCTACAGAAGGGTTCTGTGTTGCATAAGGATCGCTATTTAAGGCACTACGGAGAGAAGAGCTGAAATTGGCATTGAATGTGACATACCAAGTGTTGTTATTTGATCATTTGGAGCCTCATTTAAAGTTTGGAGGTAACTAAAAATCCTTTAATTTATGAAGAAAACTCTAAATATGACGTACATTTCATTGGTTGATTTTCCTCCACAATCCTACTGCTATGGTGTAGAAAATGCAGGCAGTGAAGTCTATATATAGAGTTTCCTCCTGAAGGTGGTGGATGTGCAGTGCCTTCCAAACTCTGAATGAGACCCTTGGTCCTTTGTGAACCAGTCATGACGTTTGTTAAGACCCCCAAGAGTGGTTGCCAATGAAAGATTTTATTTTCACCTCAAGAGATGGACAAAGTCAAATATTTAGCCAACCCCAACCTTCTTTAAGTCCACGCTTCCGTTCATGGATGGTCTAAGTAGCGGCCATGTTCTGGCTGGAAGCTCTGTGAGTCTAATTTAGAGTTTGGTGGATGGGACAGTGTGTAAAATTTGCGTAATTTGAATTTGCATAATTATAATGATAGCATGTGTCTTATTATCCAATGTCATGATTCTAAATGTGTAAACACAAGAAGGGCGAAGGTTTGAACTAGCCCTACCATGAACCGAACTTGTCAGGAGTAAGTCAGATAGATTTCAGGAAGGGGGAAATAAACAAATGGGCAATCTCAATGTTTATGGCAACCGGCCCTAATGTATGATTCAGCTATAACATGGTTATTACTCAACACAATGTCCAAGAGTGGTACCTCTTCACTAACCAGTGTGCCAGCCCCTAATACTAAACCTTTAGGAGAGTGCACAAGGATGCAATCAGAAATGCAGGTCCTTATTTATGAGAAGTGTTGCATCAATGCGACTAAGTAGCAATGCTACACCTCTCAGTGTGCCCAACTTGCGACACCATTGATGCGTCATATTTACTGTATGACGCATCATGTCGCAAGGAATGAAAGATACGTCAGTATTACTGACGCATCTGTCTGAGCAAAACAGACGCATTGCTAAAGTTGTGTCGGAAGGGTGACGCAACTCCAGCAATGCAGGGGAGAGGGCTATGATTATAGCACTGTGTCACCCTTATGCATGCTATGAGGCAGGCGTAATGATGTCACGCAGTGGCGTCCTAGAAGTAGCGCACTGAAATCTTATAGATTTCAATGCACTACTTCTACGAGGCTTTGATGCGGGGCAACGCTCTGATGCAGGTACAATGTAGCGCAGGGCTTTACATAGTGACGCATCTGCCTAGATGTGTCACTACGTAAATATGTAGCAAGGTGGCACATTATTTATGCCACCACAACATCACAAAAAGTGAAGCAACTGCAGCATAAATGTGATGCAAGAGCTCAAAAATAAGCCCCACTGTTTTTATTTCCACGCCAGAGTTTTATCACTCATCCATATATGTTACATTTGCATACAAACATTCTAGATGAAACTAATTTACCTAGTGATTGTCCTGAAATTCTTGCATGGATTTGACTCTCATGGATCTGTCCTGGACATCTCTGCTTTAGACCTTTCTTTCATCACGTATGCCTACAAACATAGGAAGCAGTGTCAATGCCCAAACCAAGGCTAGAAACACGTGCAGTGCATACATGCGGCTCGGTCTGAGTGGCCTTTTAAACCGAGGGCACTTAAGCAAGGTATCATGTGAAAATGTTGACCATGCAACAAACGCCTCCACGAAAGAAGCCTGACAGTTACTGTGGTGTGTAGAACGTGCAAAATATGAGCACAATCGCTTGACAGGGGAGCTGAGATTCCCCACCTAGAGGAACAACAGCAGACTTGGTCCTCTTATAGGTCTGCTCACAAATTCAAAAGTAAACCGGTAGCACAAACCCAGGGTCAGACTGAAATGGAAAATAGGCCTGAGCACAAAAACAAAAGTGTCCCCTACTAGGAAATCAGGTAACTAAAAATGTGGCCCATTTTTGCAGTTTTGGGGCTGATTGAACTTATACAGACATGCTGTATAAGTGTTTTTCAGTGCATGGAAGACTGCACGGATTTGAGCTTGCTGAGAGCAATGCTTGTTTTAATGCCAGGGAACCCAAAAGTAAAAAAAAATACTCATCAGACCATCAAATGGGCCAACAAACAGCCAAAAAAGTCCCTCTGCCTGAGTGCCCTATAGGCCAGTCCGACTAAACTGCAGGATGCCAGCAGGCAACAGAAAACTTCTAAAGTAGCTGCCAGTCTGACATGGTTCCAGGGCAGTCTAACTCACACCAAAAACTGCATCGCCCAGCATACCTTGTCACCAGAAGTGCAGTAGGTGCAGTTGCATTGGAGCACAAGAGTGGGAGTGGCCCATTAGAGCTCAAACCTAGATATTTTTTTACTACCTAACCAGGTGTTGTTGCCATTTTCCTTGTTTGCATTAGGGCCCATGACACCTTTCCGACACCATGGCCTGTCAAATTTCAAAAGTGACAGAAAAGGCAGCAGAGGGTAGTGTATGCTCTGTTTGGCTGGGCTGAGAAGTCAGGATATATTCAAAATATATATATCTTTCTCTGTAGCTGCTGCAAGAACTTGCCCGGAGTGACAGTCAGCAACCCTGGGTCTGGCAATCTAAGCATCACTCGACTTTAAAAGGTCCTTCACTGACGGAACACGACACTGCAGATTAAGGGACATATTTACAAGGAAGTTATGGAGAGTGGCGTTGGCCTTCTCGGCTAATGCCGCACTCCGCCACTTCTGAAATGCAGGGCTGCACCGTATTTACAACAATACAGTGCAGCCCAGTGTTTTCCCCTGCGATGTAGCTAATTTCAGCTGCTTAGTGCAAACACAGGTGCCAGTGCAAGGGTGCCTGTGTTCGTGGGGAATGGTGTCCCTTCCTGCACATAAACAATCTTAAATGGTGATCTCTAACTCTTATATGTGCTGCTTGTGCAGCACACATAGAAGTTGCAACTCCTCATTTTTAAAATGATTGTTTATGTGCAGGAAGGGACTACCTTCCTGCACATTAACAATCATGCATGGAGCTTTGCTGTTGCACAATGCAGCACACATAGGAACAGCACAAATGAGGAGAAATAAAGCATTTCTCCTCGTTTCGACATGTTAAGATAAGGTTTTTTTAGGTTTAAATGTTGGTGCAGTCCCATATATATGCCTCTCTTGTCAATGGGGGCAGCATTAAAATCAATGGATTTTGCAGCGGAACGCCCACTGCAACACACATTGCCCACCCCTTTCACACTAAGTATAGTGTGAAAGGGTGCCTTATTTACAAGACAGCATTAAGCCATAATAAGTGGCTTGACAATGTCTTGTAAATAAGGCGAAGCCCCTATCACAAAGTGACCTCTTTAAAAGTAATGTTCCAGTGGCGATAGGGGCTTGTAAATAGGTCCCTTAATTTTTAAACACTGAAGGGGGCAACGGTCTCCTTCTTCCTTACTACTTTCTTTAGGCTTCAGTGCACCTACAGATATTTTGATTAGAATGACATACACAGGTAATGTTTACCTAGCTATCTACATCTGTTTTACAGGAGGGACTATCAGTCACCCTCATGGGTCAACCTGCAAATTTGAACAAATGTATTAAGCTACTCGGGTTTTGGAGATTACATCGCTTCTCTCCTAAAATCCTTATTAACCAACACCAACACCCATAATTGTTGCATTGTATGCAGTCCTTATCAAATGTTCAACAAACCTCTACTACACACCACACCATGGGCGTCATTTAGGGGTTGCCAAGGATCACAGCTGCGACCCCTGGCTTGCCCCTTGAGAACCCTGGCACTCCTCTGTAACCCTTCGCATCAGAGGTAGCAAAATCACTGCCAAGAACAAAGGGCGGCTAAACATTCCTTGTTTTTTTGTCAATTTTTCATTATATTGATAGTGAATAATATTGTGATATTCACAAAAAAATGTAATAAAATATGGAGCGCAGCTAGCTGGAAAAGGACCTTTGGTGCCAGCTGAGGTAAGTAAAACAAGCATTTGCAGTGCAATAGGTCTCGCATTTACGCAAGTTTAAGCTAATGGCATTGTAAATGACAATGCGTTATATTTATGTTTAGCTCAAACTTGTGTAAATGCGAGACCTATTACTCTGCAAATGCAAAGCATCACGGAGAAAGGGAGGGCAGGCGGGGGGGAGAAGGCATGGACATCGGGCAGGAGAGGAGGGAGAAGGCAGAAGGCTGGCCAACTAGCCTCAGGATTTTCCACGTGCAGGTTGGTAGCCGCAGCCTTTCTGCAATGAAAGAAGGCTATGTGCAGGGGGCACTACAATAGCCAAGATCATTTCATCATCACACTACTCTGGGAGAGGCTAGTAATTTAAGGGAAACATCCTTTACAACATAACCTGTAAGCGGAGACTGCTGCTGCCGTGGTGAGAGGGCATCTCTGGACCCTTGTTTTTCCTCAACTACTTGCGGAACCCGCTTCGCGGGTCCCGCTGCGCTCCAGTGACTGCAGGGAGCAGGATCGAGCTGCGTGGACTGGACCAGGGCTGCGAGCGCGCGGAGCAAGACTTCTAGGACCAGAAGCCTCTGCACACCACGCCCGCCCACCAACACCTGGCCGCTCTCCCTGTCACCACGCCCCGCCTGCAGCTCTTGTAAAGGGCGGAGTGGAGAGATCGCTGTGGGACGCCTGTAAGCGCAGACTGCTGCTGCCGTGGTGAGAGGGCATCTCTGGACCCTTGTTTTTCCTCAACTACTTGCGGAACCCGCTTCGCGGGTCCCGCTGCGCTCCAGTGACTGCAGGGAGCAGGATCGAGCTGCGTGGACTGGACCAGGGCTGCGAGCGCGCGGAGCAGGACTTCTAGGACCAGAAGCCTCTGCACACCGCGCCCGCCCACCAACACCTGGCCGCTCTCCCTGTCCACCACGCCCCGCCTGCAGCTCTTGTAAAGGGCGGAGTGGAGAGATCGCCGTGGGACGCCTGTAAGCGGAGACTGCTGCTGCCGTGGTGAGAGGGCATCTCTGGACCCTTGTTTTTCCTCAACTACTTGCGGAACCCGCTTCGCGGGTCCCGCTGCGCTCCAGTGACTGCAGGGAGCAGGATCGAGCTGCGTGGACTGGACCAGGGCTGCGAGCGCGCGGGGCAGGACTTCTAGGACCAGAAGCCTCTGCACACCGCGCCCGCCCACCAACACCTGGCCGCTCTCCCTGTCCACCACGCCCCGCCTGCAGCTCTTGTAAAGGGCGGAGTGGAGAGATCGCCGTGGGACGCCTGTAAGCGGAGACTGCTGCTGCCGTGGTGAGAGGGCATCTCTGGACCCTTGTTTTTCCTCAACTACTTGCGGAACCCGCTTCGCTGGTCCCGCTGCGCTCCAGTGACTGCAGGGAGCAGGATCAAGCTGTGTGGACTGGACCAGGGCTGCGAGCGCGCGGAGCAGGACTTCTAGGACCAGAAGCCTCTGCACACCGCGCCCGCCCACCAACACCTGGCCGCTCTCCCTATCCACCACGCCCCGCCTGCAGCTCTTGTAAAGGGCGGAGTGGAGAGATCGCCGTGGGACGCCTGTAAGCGGAGACTGCTGCTGCCGTGGTGAGAGGGCATCTCTGGACCCTTGTTTTTCCTCCACTACTTGCGGAACCCGCTTCGCGGGTCCCGCTGCGCTCCAGTGCCTGCAGGGAGCAAGATCGAGCTGCGTGGACTGGACCAGGGCTGCGAGCGCGCGGAGCAGGACTTCTAGGACCAGAAGCCTCTGCACACCGCGCCCGCCCACCAACACCTGGCCGCTCTCCCTGTCCACCACGCCCCGCCTGCAAACCAACGGACCATCTATATAAGGGATAGACAGTACCCGCTAGCGGGAGCGCGCGGGAGGGCGCCGGGAGAAGCCCGGGACAAGGGCGGGACCGTTTGTGTCCGTTCGTGACCCGGAGTGACCGGACCGGGCCATCCCTCTAACCTGTGTGAGTCTCTTTATTTAAGGGCAATGGCTGGTAGAGACAACAGGATCAAATCCTCGTTAACCGGAAGCCTGTCAACCGCCGGAGGTATGGAGAAATTCCTCATAAGGGCCAATAATATCATAGACAAGGAGATAGTCATCCTGGAAAAGCGTTTGTCAACTGAACTCATTTCTCTTAAACGCTCATCCATAGGACCCCTTGCTAACGCCAAAACGCCCAATAGAAATAGCGACCAGTCTGCTATTACGGAGGTAACATCCCCGCCTAGAGAAGACCCTGGCACCTTGGCTACCCTGGTTACCACAACTGACACTGGGCCGACATTAACTGTGTCCCCGTAAGCAATAATGTTTCCCTTTCATCCCACCTTGAAGTGAGCATTACTGAAAATAAGAGCCAAGGGGAGAGAGAGGGTGCAGTTAGGAAACGGAAAAGAGTGTATAACAAGAAAGAAACTAAAACGGGAAGGTCTGTAAAATCAGCCAAGGTGCGGGGGGAGCCACCCCAGACCACTACTAACCCCCATGATGTCTCCCCCCCGGGTAGAGAAATATCCATGGAATGGGCCGTGGCTTTACTTAAATCAATTATATCCCCATTAGAGGCTAAACTGGATAGGTTATGTTCCAGAATATCCAACGTAGAGAAAACAACTGCCTCCATTTTAGCCACCCTTGGTAACCCCCAGTGTCAATATATCCTTCCGACTATTACAACTCCTTCGATCCCTGCTCCTCCCAACCCGAACCCGAACCAACTAAATATCCCCCCACTGAATACCTGCTTACCAACTCCCTCTATGCCCAGTAATTCAACCGCCGAGAACGTGGCGAGTCATCAACCAAGTCAATCTAATCCATCAGTCCATATGGTTGAGGGAAACCAGGGACCTCCGAATGAGGTACACAATACCCCTAGACCTAGACGGCCTGATCTCCCACCAGAGGCTAATCGGTTTACTGTCATCCTAGCTGGAGTACCACCACTAGAAACAGGGGAATCAGAAACCTTTAGCTCCCTGAAAAGCAAGGTAATCAAATGGCTCAACTGGAACAGACCCCTCCCGGCCCACTTACACAACGAAATTATTATGGTCAGGAGGGTTCCTTGGATAGGCAAGACCCCTAAAAACATCAATGGGGACTGCCTAACCGTCAGTTTCAGAGACCCCCGTACAGTATCCCATATATGTGCAGGCTTCAACAGATCCTTCGATTCAACCATCCAGACCCTTCCAGTTTCTTATTTTTTTCCACCAACTAACCCTCGCCACCACCCGAGAAGAGGGGACTGGACCGTTGTAGAACGGAGGGGCAGGCAACGAGCATACGATGCCAGACCACCTAGACAACCCCAATACGTACCCCAATTCCACCCCTTCACGGATTACAACCGCTTTGGTTGCTTAGAAGGCTTAGAGGGAGTCGACTGACTACACCCCGTCTCTTCCTCCTTGGAGCCGACCCATGTCCCAGCTAACACTGAAGCACTACCTACGGTTAAATCACCAACCCAATGTTTGGAAACCCTTCCTACCCCAGCTATCTCCACCAAACCGGACCAGATCCCATCCGATATGGCCCATACTACACAATGCTTGGAAACCCTTCCCACCCTTCCTACCCCAGCTATCTCCACTGAACCGGACCAGATTCCTTCTGATATGGCCCATACTGCACCTTTTATCCCATTTATCCACACTAATACAGTACAGGACCCAAGGTTAAAGGGATATTCATTGGCGAGCTGGAAGATTGCTGGGTGGCGGCAAAAAGCTTCAGCCCTGGGTTGGAGGGAGCACATTATGGACTTTGACATCCTATGTCTGCAAGAAACGTGGTAAGTGGAAGATATTTTCTATGATGGTTTTGTTTCATACAACTGTAATGCGGTAGAATCTGTAATGGGGAGGGCCAAAGGAGGATTACTGATCTTATTATCTGTACACCTCCCTATACATGTAAGGAAAAGTCATATAGTGGGGTCCCATTCGCAAATCCTGGAAATATTGGTAGGTAGGGTCAGAAATTTACTATTGATTAACCACTACAATAACATCTTTGACCCTTCCAGTACTACTGTAGTAGATGAACTTGAATCTGTTATGGACTCAATTCTCTGCAAATCGGCTGTATCCTATGATATTGTTTGGGGGGGAGACTTTAACATCAGAACTTGCCCCCTCTCCTACTCAACTAAGCATGAGCGAATTTTGCGGATCTCGCGTTCGCGAATTTTGCGGATTTGCGGATTCGCAATCCGCAAAATCCGCGAATTCCCGCGAATTTGCGGATTTTTTTTTTTTTGTGTTCGCCCGTGTTTCTGCCAGTTCGCGAGGGTTTTGTACACTTTCGCAAATTGCGAACTTACCTGTCGGGTCGCAAGTTTCGCGAACTTGTTGTTTCTACGTGTCCAGCCTGTTTGGGACACTCTTCTTCATCACTGCCACTCTCTGTCACCACTGCCACTCTCTGACTACTCATGCCACCCTCTGGCCCACCCATGCCACCCTCTGTTTCATCACCACACCCTCTGGTTGTCCAGTGTACATTATTTTCGGCAAAGCAAAGCACACCTTCCCTGCCTCAAGTGACCTGAATTAATTTGGGGCTGATTCATGTGTCACAGAATATTTTTTTAGCTGGCACCTGCTTCCTTAGTGCGCCCTGATTAGTGATCTTTTGCACTTGCTAAGTGCTTTCATTGTTGCAAAATTAGTTACAACACCTGCCCTGCCCCAACTGACAATAATGAATTAGGGGCTGATTAATGGATTTTAACTTCCAGCCTGGCTCCTGCTTGTCTCCCTTAGCTGTAATTCAGGACCTTTGTGGCATATGTGTAACTATTCTGAGGTTCAGAGCAGGGTCACATACTAGTTTCAACTGGCAACTGAACTCTGGAGGGGCCCCTCAGGAAGCACTCCAGGAAATGGCTACTAATGATGAGCCTGAACTTTTGAACCTGGTAAGTAGTTACTTTCAGTTTTGCTAAGATCGTATTTCTGCAATTTTGCACTTATTCGCGGGGCGCGAACTCACGCGAACAGTGCGAGCAGTGCGAGCAAAATCCGCTGCTCGCGGATTTGCGGATTTTGCGGGAAATTCGCAAATCTCGCGGATTGCGGATTTCCCGAAAATCCGCAAAATCCGCGAGCGGAACGGATTTTCCGCCCACGCCTATACTCAACTACATGTGGATACGATGGGGATAACGGGGAGAATCTACTACACTTTCTACACTCTCCATACGGCACTTCCCTTAACAACCTGATGTTAAAGTCTGATGTATCCATTCACCAACATGCCCCTGATAATGAGGTTAACTTGGCCCCCACCTTCACGGGGAGAAATACTACCTCTATCATTGATTTTCTGCTCATCTCCAACCGGTTAGCTCCCCATTGTTCGGTCCCACAGATCTTAGACCTCGGTCTGAGCGACCACAATGCTCTTACTATGATCATATACTGTGAGCTCTCTAGGAATGTACTTTCCGGTAGGGTTGTTGACGACATTATCCCATGTAGACCAAATGGGACACGCATCAAGTGGTGTGGGGAAAAATCAGAGAATCTACACCGTAGTGTTGTGAAAGCTGGCCTAAATACGATACTTAGTTGCCTTGATACGGAAGCCCCACCAGAACAATCCATAAATAACTTTGAGAAATTGGGCGCCATAATTAAGCAAACCCTTACCACCAAGAAGGCCCAAACTAAACGGGATACACAGGGTTGGTTTAACCAAGCATGTACAGGGGCACTAAAAGCCCTTAAACTTGCCCTCTCCACCATCCCCAGAGACAGGGAAGCAGTCACATCCCTGAAGGCTAATTACAAAAATGAGCTAAAACTCAGGAAACAAGAACTAAGAGAAATAGCCTGGGAAGATCTGAGCAAAGCTGCAGCCCTCCGGGACAGCAAACTGTTCTGGAGTACCATCAATAGCCCATTCCTACAAAAAGAGGAATTCCCAGTTCTTACCGCCCAAGTTAGCGAAGATGGCTGGGTGTCTCACTTCTCAGGGATCTTTGACCCAACTGGAGAACCCAATGATAATTCTTATATTAATTGTATTACCCCAGTTGAAACTCCGAGAATCACGATCCACGAGGTGGATATGGCAATAATGAATAGTAAAGGGGGAAAGGCTCCGGGCCCAGATGGGGTACCAATCGACCTATATAAATTCGATCCAGCCCTCTGGAGTCCTTTATTGACCATAGCTTTTAACGCCGCTATGGATAACAGGGCCCCCTCTACCTGGGGTGAATCCATTATTATTCCAATCTATAAGAAGGGGGATAGAGGAGAGGCTAAGAACTACCGCCCTATCTCCCTTCTGGATTCCTCACTAAAAATCTTGAGTAGGGTCCTGTTAGCACGTTTGGAAGATTGGGCCTTAGATAATCATATTCTTGCCCCATCCCAATATGGCTTTAGAAAGGGCCTTGGTACGATTGAACAATGTATCAACTTGAACCTTTTAATAGGGAAATATACCAAGGCCAAACCGGGATCTCTATTTTTGTGTTTCGCGGATCTTTCTAGCGCATTTGATCTGGTTGACCATGCCTTGTTATGGTCAACTTTATTGGGTATGGGAGCCCCCCTGACATTATTCATTTTTTAGCCACACTTTATTCTAATTTATCTGCCCAAATTCGCTATGGTCCAGCGGGGGAGTGCACACGAAAGATTAGAGTAAGATCTGGTATCCGACAGGGATGTGTATTGGCCCCGTTGCTTTTCTCGCTCTTCATTAACTCGGTTGAGCAAGAACTAAAGCAAATCCATGCTGATGCCCCCCAAGTAGGAGGCACTCCCATACCGGTATTACTCTATGCCGACGATACTGTCCTACTCTCTAGGACTCCTATAGGCCTCCAAAAACTGATGGACGGGTTTTATGATTTTATACAGAGAAGGAAACTTAAAATCAATAATTCCAAAACCTTTGTCATGGTGTGTGGGAAAAAGCTGAAACTTTTTAAACCCTTTTGTTTTAAAGAAAACCATATTGAGACTGTTACCAATTTTTGTTATTTGGGTGTTACTTTTAATGACAGAGGATCGTGGGCTCCAGAGGAGATAAATGTCAAAGCCAGAATGGGGAAAGCATCCCTAGGCGTCTTCCGCTTTGCCTCTAAAGTAGGAAGCCGCCGTATTGTTGACATGCTGACTATATACAAGCACAGATGTACCTCGATAGCATTGTATGGTTCGGGGGTGTGGGGACACTGCAACGTAAGGGCCCTGCAAATTGTAGAAAACAAGTTCCTCAAACGGCTGCTTTGTCTTCCCTCCTCGGCATCTACTGTTTTAACCCATTCGGAACTAGACCTGGATTACCTGTCTGATCTAACCGGATTAAGGCCGTTGTTGGTATGGAAATCCATTTTTACCAAGACGGAAACTGCCTTTACCAAAGACATTATCAAGGACTGCTTACTCTTGGATAAAGTTTTAAGTATCCCATGGTTAAAATATGTGATCTCAACTGTTAAGGATCTGTTTGACATGGACATATGTAACGACCCCACCTGTTTGAATTCTCTGAGCAAGCAGGAACTAAAAAACGATTATCTGAGGGCGAAATCGGATGTGCGAAGTAATGCTACCAGAGAATATTCCACACATACTTTTCATTACTCACTGAAAGATGATAGTCGTGGTATACCCATGTACCTTAATGTTATCCACAGACAGTCTCATCAGTTTGTTCTCTCAAGATTGAGATTAGGTATAGCACATAACCTGGTTGCCTTCCCAACAATGAAATCTCACCCAGTTACTCCTTGTCCATGTGACGGTTTTACCAAACAAAGCACACCGCACTTTTTACTACTCTGTCCTTTGTATAAAGCGCAGCGTATTTGTTATCTTAAGCCTATGTTCCTTAAATACTCCATGTATACTACAGGTAACGCTATGAGGCTTCTATTCTCACTTTCAAGTCCAGATATATGTTTTTTTACTGCTACTTTCATTTTGAAATCCATTAGAGCTAGACTTAGTATGGTTTTCCCGTAAATTTATGTGCAGCAACTCCCACAACATATGACAAAGCTATCCCTGTTCATCACTTTGTTTATCATGTATATGTAATGTTTTAACTGTATACTTTTATGATGTTTTTAAAACATTCGAATAAAGTTATAAACTGAAACTGAACCATTACAACGTGGTATGGTTACATTGTGGTTTTAACAACGCAAGTCCTTACCATGACTTGCACTGGAGGGAGCTCTAGACTAAGGAATAGTATGAATTACTAGTCCAACTCCTTCCCTACTGTACGTAGACTGGAGTTGGATTAGTAATTCACACTATTCCTAAGTCCAGCGTCCTACAGCGCAAGTTGATGTAACGACTTGCGTTGTTAAAACCGCGATGTAACATACCGCGTTGTGATGGTACGTGTTGTATCATCATACATCCTTAATTTAACCTGCAATCCTGTGACATTTTCAGCTTGAGTCCTGCATGTTGATTCAACAAAACGTAAGGGGTATCGCGGGTGACAGTCTTCCAGCAGTGTTGTGACACGCCATGTATAGCTAGGCAGTAACACACCTGCCCTGAACGCCCCGGGGGGAGGAGACAAATGCAGTCCTACGTAGCGCTAGCTCACAAGAATGCCCTCTAGGCACTGCTAATTGAAGCACATACCCGCCCATACTAACATTCAGCCTGCCCTGGGGCACAACTGATCAGGGTGGGGTATTAAAAGACACCCCACATGCCTGATCTACAGTTTGTTTGACGGACTTGGTTTGTGTTTAACCACATGGTTGATCCTTCCCCCCCTTTAGCACCATCCAACAGAAAAACTGTGAACGGGGTGTGGAAGGAAGATTTAAATCCCCATCATCCTTTGCGATCCCTAAGCCCATGCTGCCATACACGTAAACAACAATGGCCGAGTGTACGTGACGTAGCTTCATGCCAGTCTTGGGGCATCGGGCTTTGTCCGCCCAGCCCAGATCTTTCTTTTTAGCACAAGGCCTTGTTTACCTCCAGCTGCTTCCATTGGAAATGGGCCCAGCAGGCATTTGTCATAGTGGGAATTGTTTGGTTTCATTGTTGCTGAACAGAGCAGTAGCTTTCTTCGTCACTCAGAGCTGTTACTTCCAAGCCCCAGGATACCCAGGCCAGGCTGGACTGTGTGCTGATGTGGGCTAGAGCACACCAGGAGGGGGGGTGTAAAGAAGGCACCAAAGCATGTAGTGCCTGTAGTAAGTAAAACTGAATAAAGAAAATAGTGCTCACAGTCTAAATAACATGTACCGTGTAACAATCGAAGTAAAGGGGCTAGTCGCCATGGGAGGAGAAAAATGAAGAGGAGGTGGTACTAAGGAGGGACTAACAAGCCTATTTTTGAATCAGAAGACAGCATTTAGGACAGACAATGTTACAAGCCGATGTCAAATAGGAGCGGAGAGTGGGCTGGGCTTCTATTCGCTACTCCATCACAACAAGTCTCGCAGAGTAGCGCATGTGTGCTGGCTCAGGCTCAACCTAAAAACTACTTTCATATGCATGGACATTGAATCAGAGGATAACTTGGCACTGCAAGAAAACAATACTCAAATATAGGAAAAACAGTGGCTAAGCTTGAAAGATTATTAGGTGAAATAAGGGAATATCCAAGTCTTAAAACCTTCCTGTACTTCAGTAAATTTGAATCCAGGCACAGTGCAAGCAGAATTTGATATTTGATTTTAGGGAAACTACCACAGAGAAAGCATTACGACCAAGAGACCGCTGATGAAATTTAAGGACTTTGAGAAGATGTTGACCCCTGGATCTCAAAGACCAAGTAGGGCTGTACCACTGAAAACATGGAAAAAGGAGGAATGGCTTTAGTATATGAGGCCTTGTGCACTAAACAAAGTGACTTAAACATGATTATTTTCTTAACAAGGAGCCAATGAAAGGGGTCCCAGTTGGAAGAAATATGGTTCTCATTCTTTTGTTCTACTGCTAGTCTAGCAGCAAACGCTTGCACAGAGTACATTGAGGCAGATCCGGTTAGATGAATTACAGTAGTCCAGATGTCCTGCAATATAGGTGTTCAGGCATTGCGGTTTGTGAATAAATGAAACAGACAGAGTATATGTTTTGGAGTGCATATTTGAAAGAAACAAGAAATTATCACATTGATTCCACTAACCACAGAAAGCGCAGAGTCCATGATTTTTCATGCAAAAGACAGGAACTAGCTTCAGGGGCGTAACAAACACCCCCACAGCCCCCGCGGTGCGGGCAGCCCCAAGTCTTCAGTACATGAAGGGGGGCCCTCTCAGCTCATCAGTAGAAAGCTGTGAGTGGATTTCTCAAGGATGGGGGTGGGGGCCCCAGAGAGAGTATTCCCCACAGGGCACAGCCAATGAGACGGGTGAGGACAAGGATGGGGGTGGGGGCCCCAGAGACAGCATTCTCCAGGGCAATGCTCATATGAGAAGGGACGCCCTCAGGTAAGCACTCTTATTAGAATGCACACTACTTTGAGAGAGAGAGGAGAGAGAGAGAGCATGGAGAGATAGGAGAGAGAGAGTGGAGAGAGAGAGTGGAGAGAGAGTGGAGAGAGAGAGAGTGGAGAGAGAGGGGAGAGAGAGAGAGAGTGGAGAGAGAGGGGAGAGAGAGAGGGAGTGGAGAGAGAGTGGAGAGGTAGACAGTGGGGAGAGAGAGAGAGTGGAGGGAGACAGTGGAGGGAGAGAGTGGATAGATAGTGGAGAGAGAGAGTGGTGAGAGAGTGGAGAGAGAGAGTGGAGATAAAGTGGCTGGAGAGAGAGTGGAGAGAGAGAGAGAGTGTAGAGGGAGAGTGGAGAGAGAGTGGAGAGAGAGTAGAGAGAGAGTAGAGAGAGAGAGTGGAGGGAGAGAGTGGAGAGAGAGTGGAGGGAGAGTAGAGAGAGAGTGGAGAGAGAGAGAGAGAGTGGAGGGAGACAGTGGAGGGAGACCGTGGAGACAGACAGTGGAGAGAGAGACAGCGGAGAAAGAGTGGAGAGAGAGTGAAGAGATAGTAAGTAGAGAGAGAGAGTGGAGAGAGTGAAGATAGAGTAAAGAGAGAAAGAGTAGAGAGAGAGAGAGAGAGAGAGAGAGAGAGACAGTGTAGAGAGAGTGGAGAGAGAGTGGAGAGAGAGAGTGGAGAGAGAGAGTGGAGAGAGAGTAGAGAGAGAGTGGAGAGAGGGTAGAGAGAGAGTAGAGAGAGGGAGTGGACAGAGAGAGTGGACAGAGAGTAAAGAGTGGCTAGAGAGTGGAGAGAGAGACAGTGGAGAGAAAGTGGAGAGAGAGAGAGTGGAGGGAGAGAGGAAACAGAGTGTAGAGAGACAGTGGAGAGAGACAGTGGAGAGAGAGAGAGAGAGAGTGGGGAGAGAGAGTGGAAAGAGAGAGAGTGGAGAGAGAGGGTGTAGACAGAGAGAGTGTAGAGACAGAGTGTGTAGAGAGAGAGAGAGTAGAGAGAGAGAGTGGAGAGGGAGACAGTGGAGAGGGAGTGGAGAGAGAGAGTGAAGAGGGAGTGGAGAGAGAGAGTGCAGAGAGAGAGAGTGGAGAGAGAGAGTGGAGACAGAGAGAGTGGAGACCGAGAGTGGAGAGAGAGAAAGTGTAGAGAGAGAGAGTGTAGAGAGAGTGTGTAGAGAGATAGACAGTGGAGAGAGAGTAGAGGGAGAACGTGGAAAGAGAGTGGAGAGAGAGAGTGGAGAGGGAGTGGAGAGAGTGCAGAGAGAGTGTGTAGAGAGAGAGAGTGTAGAGAGACAGTGGAGAGAGACAGTGGAGAGAAACAATGGAGAGCGAGAGTGGAGAGAGAGAGAGGAGACAGAGAGTGGAGAGAGAGAGAGAGCGTAGAGAGAGAAAGTGGAGAGAGAGTGGAGAGAGAGAGAGTAGAGAGAGAGACAGTGGAGAGAGAGTAGAGACAGAGTGGGGAGAGCGTGGAGGGAGACAGTGGAGAGAGAGTGGAGAGAGGAGAGAGAGAGTGGAGAGAGAGGGTAGAGAGAGAGTGGAGGGAGAGACAGTGGAGAGAGAGTGGAGAGAGTAGAGAGAGAGTGGAGGGAGAGAGAGTGGAGAGAGAGAGAGGAGAGGTTGGAGAGAGAGAGTAGAGAGAGAGACAGTGGATAGAGAGTGGAGAGAGACAGTAGGGCAAGAGACAGTGGAGAGAGAGTGAGACAGTGGAGATAGATTGGAAAGAGTTGAGAGAAAGAGTGGAGAGAGAGAGAGTGGAGAGAGAGTAGAGAGAAAGAGAGAGAGTGGAGAGAGAGAGTGGAGAGAGAGTAGAGAGACTGCCTGACTGACTCCACAGGGGTGATTTATGCCATCTTGTGCCCCTGTGGTTTTATGTACGTTGGACAGACAATACAGAGACTGACTGAGACTGAGACTGACTGAGAGAGAGTGAGACTGACTGAGAGAGAGACTGACTGACAGAGACTGCCTGAGGTAGAGAGATACTGACTGACTGAGAGAGAGAGACTGACTGACTGAGAGAGAGACTGACAGAGATAGGCAGAGACTGACTGAGAGAGGCAGAGACTGACTGACTGAAAGAGAGAGACTGATTGACAGCAAGCGAGACTGACTGACTGAGAGAGACTGACTGAGAGAGATACTGACAGAGACTGAGAGAGAATGACTGACTGACAGAGACTGGCTGACAGAGAGAGAGAGAGAGAGAGAGAGAGAGAGAGAGAGAGAGAGAGAGAGAGAGAGACTGACTGACTGACTGAGGTAGAGAAAGAATGACTGACTGGGAGAGAGAGTCTGACTGAAAGAGAGAGAGAGAGACTAAGTGAGAGAGAGACTGAGAGACTGACAGAGTGAGAGAGACTGACTGACAGAGAGACTAACTGACAGAGAGAGAGACTGACAGAGAAAGAGAGACTGGCTGACAGAGAAAGAGAGACTGACTGACATTGAGAGAGACTGACTGAGAGAGAGACTGACAGAGAGAGACTGACTGACAGAGAGAGAGACTGACTGACAGAGAGAGCGACTGACAGAGAGAGTCACTGACTGAGAGAGAGAGAGAGAGACTTACTAAGAGAGAGACTGGCTGACTGCGAGAGAGAGAGAGAATGACTGACTGAGAGAAACTGACAGAGGGAGAGAGAGAGACTGTCTGGAAGACTGGCTGACTGAGAGAGAGAGAGAGACTGACAGAGAGAGAACTGACAAAGAGAGAGACTGACTGAGAGAGAGAGGCTGATAGAGAGAGTGGAGAGAGAGTAGAGAGAGAGTGGAGAGAGAGAGAGGAGAGAGTGGAGAGAGAGTAGAGAGAGAGAGTGGAGACAGAGAGAGTGGAGAGAGAGACAGTGAAGAGAGACAGTAGAGAGAGAGAGAGAGAGAGTGGAGAGACAGTGGAGAGAGAGAGAGTGGAGCGAGAGTGGAGAGAGACAGTGGAGAGAGAGAGTGTAGAGAGAGAGAGAGTGGAGAGAGAGGGAGTAGAGAGAGAGAGTGGAGAGAGAGAGTGGAGGTTGACAGTGGAGAGAGAGAGTGGAGAGAGAGAGGAGAGAGAGAGAGTGGAGAGACAGTGGAGAGAGAGACAGTGGAGAGAGAGTGAGACAATGAAGATAGAGTGGACAGAGTTGAGCGAGAGAATGGAGAGAGAGAGTGGAGAGAGAGTAGAGACTGACTGACTGACTCAGAGACTGAATACTGACCGAGAGACTGACTGGCTGAGAGACTGACTGATAGAGAGAGAGAGAGAGAGAGAGACTGGCTGACTGAGAGAGGCTGAGTGACTGACAGAGAGAGAGAGACTGATTGAGAGAGAGAGAGAGAGAGAGAGAGAGAGAGAGAGAGACTGACTGACTGATAGAGACTGACTGAGGTAGAGAGAGACTGACTGACTGAGAGAGAGAGAGACTGAGATAGAGAGGCAGAGACTGACTGAGAGAGAGACTGACAGAGAGAGACGGACTGAGAGAGAGACTGACTTAGAGAGAGACTGACTGACTGGGGGAGAGAGACTGGCTGACTGAAAGAGATTGCCTGACTGACAGAGAGAGAGACTGTCAGAGACTGGCTGACTGACAGAGAGAGATAGACTGACAGAGAGATAGAGACTGATTGAGGTAGAGAGAGAATGACTGACAGAGAGATTGACTGACTGAGGTAAAGAGAGAATGACTGACAGAGACTGACTGAGAGAGAGAGACTAAGAGAGAGAGAGGCTGAGAGACTGACTGACTGAGAGAGAGAGAGACTGACAGAGAGAGAGAGAGACTGACAGAGAGAGAGAGACTGACTGAGAGAGAGACAAAGAGACTGACAGAGAAAGAGAGACTGACCGACAGAGAGAGAGACTGACTGACAGAGACTGACTGACAGAGAGAGAGACTGACTGACAGAGAGAGAGACTGACTGAGAGAGTCATTGACTGAGAGAGAGTGAGACTGACTGATAGAGACTGGCTGACTGCGAGAGAGAGAATGATTGACTTAGAGAGACTGACAGAGGGAGAGAGAGAGAGAGAGAGAGACTGTCTGGAAGACTGACTGACTAAGAGAGAGAGACTGAGAGAGAGGCGGACAGAGAGTGGGACTGACAGGGAGAGAGACTGACTGAGAGAGAGAGAGAGAGAGACTGACAGAGAGAGGGACTGAATGAGAGACTGACTGACTAAGAGACTGACTGACTGAGAGAGACTGATTGACTAAGACTGACTTAGAGAGAGAAAGACTGAGACACTGACAGCGAGAGAGAGAGAGAGAGAGAGACTGACCGACAGAGAGAGAGACTGACTGAGAGTGAGACTGACTGAGAGAGAGACTAAGAGAGAGCAAGACTGACAGAGAGAGAGAGACTGAGACACTGACAGAGAGATAGAGACTAAGAGAGAGAGAGAGACTAAGCGAGAGAGAGACTGACAGAGAGAGACTGACTGACAGAGAGAGAGAGAGACTGACTAACAGAGAGAGAGACTGACTAACAGAGAGACTGACTGACTGAAAGAGAGAGAGAGACTGGCTGAGAGAGAGAGACTAACAGAGAGAGAGAGAGACTGTCTGAGAGACTGACTGACAGAAAGGGAGAGACTGACAGACAGAAAGAGAGAGACTGACTAAGAGAGAGACTGACTGACTTAGAGAGACTGACTGACCGGAAGAGAGAGAGAGCGAGAGACTGACTGACAGCGAGAGAGAGACTGTGACGGAATTAGGGTCAAAGTGTTTATGAAGCTATCCAATGCCTCTTAAGATTGCTATTGTCTGCTAATAAAAATGTATTATCAAAATGTGCTTTTTGTAGTTACATCTGCTTTTGAAATACTGCATTGCCGCATTGTCTAATGTTTTAAAACGGAAACGAGAAGGAGCAGTGGATGCACTTTTGTCAAAACTGAACGATGAGAGGGCCCGATGTTGTATATCATGACAGGAGTCTGCATCAGGAAACCCACCTAAAATTTGGGCAAACTTCCTCGGCCTACTGATGGCAGGGACCCTTTAATGAATGGACCACCACCTATGATAGCCTAATGGCAGACTAAGCCTAATCTTTAACTCCACCATCCAGTGTTACTTATAACGACTGTATTGGTGACAATAGCCCGGCATCCCCTGCAGTATGGCGGGTCGCTGGCCTGAAAGCTCTAGACTGGCACGGAGAATGGGAGGGGGGCCCCCTCCATGTAGTTTGCAGGGGGGGGGGGGCTCAAGTTTCGTTACGCCACTGACTAGCTTTTGTCCTGTTGAAGAGAGGCAGAACAACAATTCCTAGAAAGGGTAGATGGGGCCTAACTGGCTGCGGGAACTCAGTCTACTTGCCATTCAGCTTCAGCTGATTAAAGCAAATCCAGCTTTCAGGCTTGGCCAAGCAGTCATCCAAATTTGAGCAGTGGCGGGCAGTTTCTTGGCAAAGTGGCGGGGAGGGGGGAGAGGGGTGAACAGGATGTAAAAAAACGACAAAAATTATGATAAAATGACACCTTTTCAAGGCTCCGAAGCTCCAATCTGGGTCCGTCATGGTGCACTGTAGGCCCAGGCTCCCAGAATCCCCTGGGCCAATCCTGACGCTGCATGAAAGCAGTGTCAGGATTGGTCTGAACATTTATAATTTGCACACCCAGGGAGACTGGGCTGGAGAGAGATTCAGTGTGCATGAGGGTTTTGCTGGACTGAGACGGCCGGCCAAACCCTCATGCTCACTGGCAACCCGTGCACCTACAATTCTCCTCCTGCCTGGCATGTCTATGGCCCTGCCCCCTAGGCGATGCTACTTAGAAAAAAGAAAACAATAATAAACGCAGATTTATTATCATTTTATTTTTCCTTCTTTTGGCTGCCGCCAGGAGGGGTTGGGATGGGGGGGCGCACCTACGCGATAGCGAAGGAGCCACCACTGAATTTGAGTCACAGTTATAACATCACCTAAAACTTTCTAATTCATTTGTCTATCATCTGCTTACATTGAAAGTCCAAAGCTGAAGGATCTGATAAGATGGGCCAGAAGATTTGTGTAGAGATTGAAAAAGAGAAGTCAGTTTGTATTCCTAATGGACGCCAGAAGTTACAAATCTGGCAGAAGTAGTGCAGGAGGAGAGAGCGAATTGTCCTGTTGAACAGCACATCTTTGGACCACGACAGGGACGTTCACTTCATGCCACGGTCATCAAGTCTGGACAACATGATCTGGTGGTCTACAGTTCTGAACACTGCTGATCGAAGAAAAGCAAGGGAGCAGGGCGATTATCATTAACACATTGACACAATTTGTCTTCAGAAGCCAGCGAAACCTTATTGGCATTGCTGTAATCTACTTGCTCTGCTAACTGCGAAAAATACTGCCCTTTTCAGGTTCTGGACCAGGTAGGAGAGTTGGTAAATAGGGTGATAGTAAGCTACTTTTTCAGGGTCAAGCAAGGATTTTTTCTGTAAGGGGTCACAGTAGTGAATATACACGAGAGAATTTGGGACCATTAGGGATTCGACCTGGTGATAAAAGGCATTAAGAATAGCCCTAGCATCTATTTGTTCCAAAAGCAGAAGGCTTAGATCTAGTTTGGACGAAAAAATATTTATTGAATAATCGAAGAATCTCTGAGTACCAATGAAGAGAAATCCTCTGTACTGAGGGGAGAAAACCAGATCTAGATCCCAGCTTGATCATTAGGAAGGAGAGCCAAAGATGGCGGAGAGATCAAGTTGGTTGTAAAAAGTACTAGTCAATTTGAGAGCAAAAGAACTGGGGAAAGGGGTTTTAAGCACAATTGCACCTATCCTGTGTTTTGCCTAGTTTGTTCTGTCTTTATGGTGCTCCGGATCGGAGATTCTATTCCCCTAAATCTCCTAGAACAAAGAATTGTTCCGACACACAATTTTTAGCAATACTGATCCAGCACACAAACGATTATTTTGTAAACATGTACAGTAGTAATCAAAGTTAATGAATCACAATTGAAAAACATTCGGTAGCAGAATCTTGGATGTTTTTAGAAGTTCAATCTTTATTTGGTTCTTCACAATTGTAGCCAACGCGTTTCGTCCTCCATGGACTTCTTCAGGGCAAATGGAATGAATTCTTCTTAGGACTAAATATAAATGTATTCTTCCATCCAGACAAGGATCGTTATTTTACAATTTCTTCTCTTTTTCAGTGAAAGACACTTCAATTTCACAACCAGGGTCATTTGGGTCAGATAGCCCAATGTGGCAGAAATTTGGAAAAGTATTTTAAGCCGGCTCCATCGCGTGGCATCTCCCGTTGTAGCGATGGAGCCGGCTTAAACTACAGACACCCTTACACGCATTCAGAAAAGGGAGAAGCATCAGGGACCACCTAATTAAGTCACTTCTTCCAGTAACGACAGTTCCCACTCAGACCACACTATGGGGTTTACCCCCAGTAATGGGCCACAAAAAGTGTGGGAACTGCAAAGCATGCCCCTTGACTTTAGAATGTACCACCTTCTCACATAACGATCAGGTACACACGTTGAGAGTACATAGTAATTGCAACACCACAGGGGTGATTTATGCCATCTTGTGCCCCTGTGGTTTTATGTACGTCGGACAGACAATACAGAGAATAAAATGTAGGATTCTCCAACATGTCAGTCGTATACGATGCAAAACTGTGGGAGCTCCTCTCGTGCAATACTTCACAACATTTGCCCATGAACCTGAGAGTATCAAATGGTGGGTAATAGAGAAGGTGCAAGTAAACCCAAGAGGAGGTGATCTCCAAAGTATATTGAGCAGAAGGGAATGCCGTTGGATTTATCTTCTGGACACGGCTAATAAGGGATTAAATGAATTGGAGGAAATAAACAGACAAGTGGCTATTCTCTAATTGTGTATACCTAGCTGTTGATGATAATGACTGTTTGAAACACTGATATATGTTTGTATGTACATATGTGGTTTTTGTTAAGTATTTTGTAAATATAATGAAAAGTTGTTGTAAAAATGTCTTTGTAAATATGTATAATAGGCAAATTGTTTTAATTGAGTATACCAATGGGAATCGCTGGGTTGCAGTTGTATTCCCAAACTAAGATGGCCGCCACAATTTTCATCAGTGTTTGATATAATCTTGGGAGATTTAGCTTACAATTAGAGAATATTTATACAATTGGTTAAAATTGATTTAGGAGCGTTTTGTAAATTACTAGCGATAAATGTGCAGGTACTTATACATTTTTGCACAAACCCAGAACTAATTGCCACGATACCATCAATCGTTAATAAGTGAAGCTACCGCTTTGTTTTGCCCGATTTGTTTTGTTTAAAAGACAAAAAGCGTCACTAGAAAACAGATCGGCGTAGTCCTTCGCCGCTGTTCACAGTAAGATTACCGGCTTAAACATATCTGTGGGGCTGGGCAGACATCGCTTCATAAGAAACAGATCGGCGTAGTCCTTCGCCGCTGTTCACTGCTGGTAAGATTACCGGCTCCTACATATCTGTGGGGCTGGGCAGACATCGCGTTCCGCTGAGAGCAGCTGCCTCAGGATTCTCGGAGACGCGCGTCATAACATGAAACCCCGCCAGGTGAACGGTAAGCGTCCCATGAGACCTTAGACCACCGGCTAAAAAAACATTTCCCCATTTTCAACAAAAAGCAGGCACTCATGATGGGTTTTAATCTCGTTTCAGCTGCCTTAAAGTTTATCAAACACTGGCAATTGACCATCTCTATTTTTGGATATAGTTAACACATCACCAATCCAGGTAATGAATTCCTTAAAATTTTTTATAATACTTGGAAGCACCAGATATTGGGAGGGTCCCCTCACCAACTGGCCTTTCCTCTTTTATGTTTTACAGCGCGATGATTTGCCCCAGTAAAATTGTGTAGTGAACTAATAGAATACTCATGACTGGGCTCTGGATTTTGACACACGGTGAGCTCCTTATAAATTAGCAGTGATTTATAAATTCGTCCGCTTGGTCCAATCTTTCAATAGTGCTGTTATAATCATTACAGCCTCCTGTTGTCAAGACATCTAATTGAAAGTATACATCTATCAAGAATAGGAAACCCACAATTATTGAAGAGGTAACCTTCATGTATTTCCTTGAAGTGAATGTTTTGAATCTATGACTATGGAACCATATATATAATTGTTACATAGGTTCCCCATTGTTTTTCAGAAACCTGGTCAATTTAGCAGTTTACACAATATGATTTTTTGGATTACATGGACTGATCCTAGTTGAAGTGGGAATCACGACCACTACTCCCTAAGAAGGGTAAGCACGCCTGGACTTTTGTCCTTGGTTTAGTGATCAGGCAACAGCCCCAATTCTTACGGTCCTTTATATCTTTCACAGGGTCACCAAAGAGATCCCTGTGTTGCCCCGTCTAATATGTCCTGAAGAAGACTCGCATGGCCCAGGCATAATCAACCGCAAGGCCGCAAGACGAGTCGAAACGTCGACACTTATTTAAAACCTGGACCACTAATTATCTCTCTCTCTGTGATATAGTGCAGACATCTATCACATTCCATGTCTGAGAGCAATATTAGGGAGTTTCTGTGGACTATTTGAAGTGGTTAGGTTGTACTGTTCCGGCATTTATTGGCTGGATGCTTTTTGAAATTATTGAAATTGTTTTATTTATAATCTTGTGTGATTTATTTTCTTTTCATCTTCATCACCTTCACGTTCTTTGACACCCTTTTGCTATACTGCATGCTCTAATACGGGGCAATGTATATTAATTGTGAACTGTGTTCAAAATCTTGAATATGACAATAGATTAAAAATATTGCATACATTTGGAGTCTGTTGCTGTTGCCGTTCCTTTATGTCTATCATTAATTGAGCAGGGCTGTTTAAATAACATATGCCCTTTAATTGAATAAGTTCTGACTCATTGTTCAGTCTGAAATACATAGGTCTCGGACCATTGTTTGTTTATATCAAAATGTCAGGACAGCTCCTTACCGAACTGGAACGCAAGCAACCTAGGACTGGTTTCACCCTCATAAGGGAGTATAAGCCAGGTATAGGTTGGTTTCAGAAGTTTGGGCTGGACTGTTCCTATTGGAACATGGTCAAGACAGATTTGAATTTAGATGGATCTGATCTGAGGTGTCATGGCGGGCAAAAGAACAATGGGATGGAATGTTACCAAAGTGATTGCTAGTGGTTATATTTATTGAAAGCAACCTCCCATCTTCTTTCTTGTGTTTAATGTACCATTCTAAGTGGCCAAGGGTATTACCAGACGTGGGTCCCTTGCTCACTAGGACACTGGAATTCAACTGAAGAGCCCAATCAGGGCGAAATGATCTAGGGTTGCTTATGTACTGGTTTGGAGATGACCTGATTTGGCAGTTTGAGCTGGACTGTTCGTACTGGAGTACAGTCAAGAGTGATATACATATAGCTGGGTCTGATCTGAGATTTCATGGTGGGCAATAGAATGATAGCATGGAATTCTACCCCGATTGCCTGTGTTTAGACCACAGTGTTTTTCACATAATTATAGATTTGCCACCTTTGCCACATATGCCATCATCTGCTCAATAATCTGCAGATTTTAACCCCAAAAAAATTCCAGCTCAAATAGTTCAAAAGGTTCGAAAAAACGCAGCATGTGTTACAACGCTGTGGAAGGACCTTTGCAAAGGTTGACTGGTCAGCTTTCTGTTGCTTATTGCTATATTTGAGTGTTAAACGGGTTGTAATGAGGTGCAGTCAATGCCCACACAGTGTTCATAAATGTGAAAATGACAAAATAATGAAGTAATACTATCACAAAAATGTGCTGCATTTAGCTGCCAAATTTGCCTTTTCTTGCTGCATAATTTACTTAACCCTGCTGCATAATTTGCCCCTCCCTTGCCACATAATTCCAGTCGCCCTGCCCTTAAGTGAGGCACTCGAAGTGGTAAAAAAGGGTTGGGAATTTCAGATTTGTTTCTGCTAGAGTGCAACAACCAACCACTTCCAGCACAAGGTGATTTGAATAGCCAAAATATTGTTTTATGAGGCTGACTTTGTCATGCTTACCTTTACCGATAGCGTCAGCATGATGTTCTTTATTTGGCACCACTAGAGGGCAATGCCTACCTTTACTTTGCAGATTCCTTTGCTTGGAATTCATGAAATGAAATACGCTCATAAAGAAGAGAGGTTATGGGCGATGGGAGACACGAGGAAGACACAGAGAGCAAAAGAGAGAGAGAGAGAGATGCAGGGAAAAGAGAACGGAGACCGAGAGACGGAGAGGGTGAAGGGAGAAATGGTGAAAGAGAGAGCTAAACACTCCTTTTAATTGGTACGGGTTTGAGTTGCAAGGAAGTCGACCTTTAAATCATAGTATTAAGATTGGTGAGACGGAGCGAAAAAGACAGAGAAGAGAGAGAGAGAGAAAGAAGGAAAGAAGGAAGAGGAAACAAGAGAAAAAAAGATTGTTCAGAAATGTTTAGCGTTAATGCACCAGATATAGTGCAAATAATATACATTATAACGCAACTACGATGAAATCGTATTCCCTGAGGTTATAGCCATCAAAGAGCAGGCATAAGGGGTGTAAAGGAGGGAATGCATCTCAGAAGCAGCTCCCAATTTCGCGAATTATCTGTTCTTTTCCCTCAGTCAGTAACGTAGCTTGGATGCCGCAGGCCCTGATGCAAGCAAGCAAATGGCACCTTTGACCGCTGTTGTCGCTATAAAATACAGCAATTGTCGGGGTTCAATGTGCCATTGAACCTGTTGCAACAATGACAGCTTTGCTTTTGCTCCCAGTGTGGCCTCCGGCAACCCACTTGTTTCATTTAAGCCCGGGATTGTGTCTTGCAACAGGAGGAGTGTAACCAGAGGAAACCTCTGCTACAGCTTCAAGTTGCCATTTGCAGATTGAGAGATAGCTCTGATATCTGAAGTTTACTCTTGAGATAGCTCTTTTCCCTCAGGCTCGGCGGGGTAACACTGCTATGTGATATCTAAACCTGTACATTTTGCTTGCCTTGGGGTGTAGCCCTGCTGATTTGAGTAAAGCCTGCAGTCCATATGGCCTGTGTTAATTGAGAAATAACTAAGCATGAGTGAAATTTCCACTGTGCTGGCATAATAGCATTACACTCTAATAATTTTGTGAATTTCATGTTACGCTTCTTATCTCACTGCCCCCCTCAGAACAACCCCACCGCCGATATCCACAGATGCTAACACCTCAGCAAGTACTTCACCGATGGATCTCCAACTGTTCCGACACTCCGGTGCCCCTTAAGTAAGCCCCCGGCAAGCAACACTCCGAGAAAGCCAACTGGTTCACTCCCGCCCTTCAGGAATCCAGACGCACCAGTAGACGGCTACAGAAGCAGGGGGGGCTCTAGGCTCATGGCGGCCCTGGGCAGGGAGTGTAGGTAGGGGGCCCCGGAAGAGGGGGTCCGGTCGGGATGGAGCGCGGAGGCCAATAAAGGGGGGGGGGGGGGGGATCTAGGTGTTTGGAAGTGGAACAGAGCCGGAGGCCGCAAAATCCCTGCCAGGGGCCGCCATGCAAATATGTATCCATACTCAGAGGATTATTATATTGAGGATATATATTGCTGTGGTGGCCCCTGGGGTTTGGTGGCCCTGGGCAGGTGCACAGCTTGCACATGCCTAAGGCCGCCCCTGACAGAAGAGATGGAGAAACAACAAAACCCCGGAGGCCCATGCTGCCTTCAAAGCCGCCGTCACAGCACACCACCTCCTCCTCAAAACTACAAAGGACATGGCCTTCCAAGACAGAATCAACGCCAACGCACACAACAACATAGAACTCTTCACCATCATCAAGTAATTTGCCAGATCCAACAGCAAGGCCACAGACGTCCCAATCTCAAAAGACCTCTGCAACAAACTCGTCACCTTTTTCCACCACAAGATCAGGCAGATCTATGACAAATTCAACACCCAAGACCCTCCCACCGTGCCCGCCACCACCGCACCCAATGACAGATCAACAACAGATCATGCTCAACTGGACCCCACTCACCACGGTTGACACGTTCAAGACCATGAAAAGTATCCACTCCAGACCCCCCTCAGATGTCTGCTGCACCACATCTTTCACAGAGCCGCCACCTCCATCGCCCCCGAGCAATGCTGCACCTTCAACTGCTCCATCGAGACTGCCACCTTCCTGTAGACTGGAAATCTGCAGAGATCAACCCCCTGCTGAAGAACCTATCCGCCGACCCGACAGACCTCAAGAACGACAGACCCATCTTCCTGGTCCCCTTCCCAGCCACGGTTATCGAGAAGGCCATCAACGCGCCAACTCTCCGAGTTGATTGAAGCCAACCACACCCTGGGCATCTCCAAATCTGGCTTCCGAAACAACCACAGCACCAAGACTGCCCTCCTCACTGCCATCAATGTCATCCGCTACCTCCTCGACCGGGACGAGACAGCAGCCCACATCCTCCTGGACCTCTCGGCCCCCTTAAATACTGTCTCCCACCGCATCCTAAGTATAAGATTCCATGGCGCTGGTATCTGTGACAAAGCCCTGGACTGGATCCACTCCATCCTCACTGGTTGAACACAGCTAGTCCGACTATCACCGCTCCTTTCAGTACCCACAGAGATCAGCTGCAGAGTGCCCTACCCTCTTCAACGTCTACATGGCCCCACTTACAGTTCTCGTCTGGAACCATGGACTCAACCTCGTCTCCAACTGATCCTTTTCCTCACCAATGAACTGACAGCTAGCAGAAACAACTTCCACAACAGTATGAAGGCAGTCCCCACCTGGATGAGAGACAGGTGCCTCAAACTCAACTCGGACAAGACCGAAGTCCACATCCATCCCCTCAGCTTGGGATGATTCCTAGTGGCCTGCCGCACTAGGAACAGCCCCCCACCGACCATGCAGGAAACTTAGTGAACAAACATGGCTCTGCCACATACAAATGCACATCTATTGAGAACATTTTCAGATAAATTTATGAATAATATATAAAAAATTGCAGTGCTCTCAAGTTATCAGACCCCCCAGAGGCACACATGAGTAGTCCATACAGTTCACCTGGTTCGTAGCAATGGAAATCATGCAAATTCAGTCCAGGAGTAACTTTTCTTCTTCATGACATGATGTTTATTTTCAGTCTTTTCACACAGAGCAAGCACAAAGGCAGCCAACACGTGTGTAGTCATATGGACGTTTTCAAGGCACGCAGCAATACGAAAATAGTACTGTGAGTTGTAGCTGTAATAGGTCAGAAATGGCAGTGCCCAGTACAGTCTGACCTCACAATCGCATTCTTAAATGCGTGATACGAAAAGTGCAAAACTGTAGCGCCAGCCAAAAAAGTGCTAAATGACTCCACTCCAATGTAGGAAATGAGACGCATATAAAGTTGAGAGGCGAGTTGCACAGCAACTTACAAGATGCTGTCCCAACATGAAGTTAGTGGTGGGCCTATGAAGGCCTTGAGAAGCCTTACATATCATCAGAAGTGGATCATGTCTGGCTGTGGTCTCGATAGTTCACCTTGACATTATTCTGGACTCCTCGCTCATAATGAACTGCCAGATCAACGCCATCTCCTCATCATGCTTCCACATGACTTGCCTGTTTCAAAAGACCTTCAGATGGATTCCCATAAAATCCAGAAAGACGGTCACCCATGCACTCATCAGCAGCAGACTTGACTACGCCAATGTACTCTAAGCCAGCGTCTCCCAGAAACTCATCAAGAAGCTACAGAATGTTCAAAACCCCTGCAGCCAGACGGGTCTTCAGCATCCCCAGTTGTAGACACATCATTGAAGACCTGCAAGAACTCCACTGGCTCCCAGTCAACAAAAAAGTAACTTTCATACTCCTCACACATGCCTATAAAGCCCTCCATGACGCAGGACCAGCATTTCAGAACCACCACCTTTCATTCCATTTACCCACTAGACACCTCCGCTCCGCCCAACTTGCTCTGGCCACCTTCCCACAGATCAGCAAGACCAGGATTGGAGGAAGACCCTTCTCCTACCTCGCCACCAAGACCTGGAACACCCTACCTCTCCACCTCAGGCAAGCCCCGTCGCTGACCCAATTCAGGAAGGATCTCAAGACCTTGCTCTTTGGATGAACCCCAGCGCCCAGATGGATCAGCAGCCCCCCATCCACCCTCAGTGCCTTGAGACCCTCATGGGTGAGTATCCAAGCTATACAAACCTTGATTGATTGACAGATTGATATGCACAGTTCCTGCCATTACACACTGTGAGCAAGAACACAAAAACAACATGAATGAACAAAACATGAAAAACTGTTGTTCACACCACTAGTGTTTTTGAACTATCTTTAAAGCATCAAATGCGTCACAGCTAAGGATGCATTCAGCCCTGAAACATAGTGCTAAATATCGGTTTTGCAATGCACCGAATTTCATGCAAATGTGCAGAAATAAATAACAGAAATTTCTCATACCCCGAGAGATAGGCTCTGCTGTGTAGAACTCAATCGAGTAAGTTGTGTGCAAGCAAATTCTTAAACTATTTGACCATTTACTTCAGTGGACAAGAAGACACCCTCTAAGTTCCAAACTCAGGACTTAAGCTAACAAATAGACAGAGGAAGAGAAAAGGGAAAAGAAGAAAGTCTGAGATAAAGAAAAAAGGTAGAGATGCTAGAAAGAAAGGTTAGTGAAGCGATGAAAGTGTGTGGTAGGAGAAGGCAAGAGAAATGGAGACAGTGGAAAAATAAGAAAGATGCAGCAAGGGGAGTGGCGAAAAAAAGAGTTGAACCAAGGAGCTTTTCCAGATAACACAGAGTGGTAGACGTTGTGGTTGTACAGAACCAATCTGCATATAAACAAAAGGATGATAATGGAGAAGGATAAGGAAAAAGAAGGGAGGGAAGAGAGGAGCAATGAATGAAGGAAACACAGAAAAGGAATAAAATGTTACACAATGCACAGTTGTTTGCAGATGGAAAAACAATAATGAAATATCCAAGATGGAATATTTCCAGAGAGCACATTCTGCATCAACACATATGCTGCAGAAAAAACTTTAATCCTGATAAAATTAATTTTAATTTCTGTGGGCCTATTTACGAGAATAGAATGATGCGCTGCATGTCACCTTGCAACGCTGTGCTGTGTGACAGGGAAAGTGCAGGAATATGCCATATTTAATGCAATACAGCACATTCCTGCCTTTTCCCCTGTGCTGGCACCCTTTAGGCAGCCTAGCACCTACGCAGGCACCCTTGCACCATGGGGCCAGGATGCCTGCGTTGTATGCAGGATTATTTTTCTGCAGAAGGGGCACCTTTCTGCACATAAACAATCCTGAGTGGCATATTCCTCTACCTATGTGTGTTGTAGAACACAGCACATGTAGAAAGAGGAAGTAACTTAGGGACATAAAGATATTTTTCCGCGTTCGTCTCTCTTGGGAAGGTGTATTTTTTGGCACAAACCCAAGCTTACTAGTTCTGGTAAATCTCGGAATTGCATTGGTGCATGCATGCAATTCCCACGGAATGCCTTCCCATGGTAGAGTAAGGCAACTTAGTGATTTGTGCTGCACTGCTTTACTCTGGATTTATGGAGCCACTCAGGACCATGCAAAGTGGCCTTGCGTGGCTTCATAAATGTCGCTTATGGCATGACGGTTTGCATTGCGTTTGCATCAGGCATGTACCACATTGCCTGATGCAAACGCAATGCAAACCGTCATGTAAATAGGCCCCTATGTCTACCCCAAAATAGGAAATCAACATATCTCTTAAATGGTGTATAAAAGTGACCTCAAACCATAAGATACTACTGCGTTGAGTCTACAAAGGCTTGCAACTAATCTTGTAAAATAAATCCAGGAAAATCTTATCACTATTATTAGGCTTGGCATCTTTGGCGTGGTTTGCACTGACTTTTTGCCTCTTCGTCCTGTATTTTTGATGCTGTGCTGGATTTTGTTTTTGCTTGCTTAAATGCTTAGGGCACTTTGCCACTGCTGATCGGTGTCAAAGTGCAAGTGCTCCCTGTGTAGATTGTGATTACAATTGGTTATCCCTGATTGGCATATTTGTTTTACTGGTAAGCCCCTAGTAAAGTGCACTAAGTGTGTCAGGGCCTGTAAATCAAATGCTACTAGTGGGCCTGCAGTACTGATTGTGCCACCAACATGAGTAGCCCTGAAAAGGTATCTCAGACCTGCCACTGCAGTGTCTGTGCACAGTTTGTTAACTGCCATGTCGACATGGATAGTGTGCCTGCTAGCCAGGCCCTTACCCTCCCATTTCTTTCATGTAAGGCATCTCTATGGTAGGCCCAATGTACCCCCATGGGCAGGGTGCAGTGTATGTGAAAGGTAGCACATGTACTGGTGTGTGTGACATGTCCTAATAGTGAAATTCTGCCAATTTGGTTTTTCACTATTGAAAGGCTATCTGCCCTGTAGGATAGAATGGGAAATACTTAGTAACATCTTACAACTATAAATTCCCATTCGGACAAGATAGGGAAATAAAGTTTAGGCTCTCTGAACTCAGAATTTAATAACACATCTTTCAGTAAAGATGGTTTTTAAATTGGTTGATTGAAAATGCCACTTTTAGAAAGTAGCAAACACAAGGAGATGATGAACAGAGTGCTGAAACTTTTCAGACACTCATACCCAGTCACAGATCTGGGTTGAATCCATCATTATTTTTTAGCTCACTTCGCCACCCAATTCAGAGAGAGCTATATTCAAATCAGTCTTGACCCTGTGTCTCGTGGGAAAAGTCCAGCCTGAACTGCTAAGCCATGTCTTCCCTGGACCGAAAACAAGCATTCTGGGACTGGTTTCGGGCTAACAGCCCTCATCAGCCCCCTGACCCTCCTGGTAGGTCGCTTCCCCTCCACGCTGCGCCGCCTGTGTGCCCCTGCTGCTACTGCTGAGGACTCGCTGGTTAGTGTGCTCCTTCTTAGTGCCCCGTTTTTTGTTCTGTGCCACTTGCTCTTCCCCCTTTTTGTGCACCATTTTGCTTGTGTACCACTCGTTTTCCCCCGTCTGTGCCCCATTTTGCTTTCTGTGCCACTCATTTTCTCCCCCTCTTTGTATCCCATCTTGCTTTCTGTGCCACTCATTTTCTCCCCCTCTTTGTGTCCCATTTTGCTTTCTGTGCCACTGTTTTTTCCGCTGCTGTTCCCCCTGCGGCCCCCCTGCCCACTCCCTACTCCCGCCTCCCAGCTGTTCCTCCCTCCCACCTCCCCATATATGCCAAACGCTGCGCGGTAAGGAGAGCGACCCCTGACCCTCCTGGTAGGTCGCTCGCCCTCCACGCAGCACCGCCTGTGTGCCCCTGCTGCCACTGCCGAGGAACCGCTGGTAAGTGTGCTCCGTCTTAGTGCCCAGTTTTTTGTTCTGTGCCACTCGCTCTTCCCCCCTTCTGGTTCCCCATTTTGCTTGTATACCACTCGTTTTCTCCCCGTTTGTGCCCCATTTTGCTTTCTGTGCCACTCATTTTCTCTCCCTCTTTGTGTCCCCATTTTGCTTTCTGTGCCACTCATTTTCTCCCCCTCTTTGTGTCCCATTTTGCTTTCTGTGCCACTGTTTTTCCCGCCGCTGTGCCCCTTGCGGCCCCGCTCCACTGCCCACTCGCTGCTCCTGCCTCCCAGCTGCTCCTCCCTCCCACCTCCCCATATATGCCGGGCGCTGCAAGGACGCGCGCTGCCGTTCCGATGCTGCGCCTAAAGCAAGCCCGCCTGCCCCCATCCGCGCCAGTACCGTGCCCCGCGCCAGAACCCCTGGCCCCGCGAACACCACAACGCCAGACTCCGATACTACGCTAGCACCTTCCATGCACTCAACGCCGGCCAAAACCACAGCTGCTTTCAGGCCACCCCGAAATGCGCCCACGGACCTTTCTCCTGCCGCACCTGCAGCTTCACCTGCGAGAGAGCCACCAAACCACAATGGACCGGACCCCACCACCTCTGCTGCAAACTCCTAAACACACGCTCCACACGCAAAAACGCCGTCGAGCTCTGGGACCTGCTTGACACATCCACCCCAGATGTTGCCTTCCTGACCGAGACCTGGTGGAATGACTCCTCGGCTCCCGACATCGCCATAGCCGTCCTGGACGGATACAAGATCGCCCACAGAGACCGCACCAATGGCATTGGAGAAGGAATAGCCATTGTCCACCCTCAAGGTCTCCACCCACTCAGACGACCCACTCAGCACCGCCGAACACCTGCACTTCCGGATCCACACTGACCCCAACACCACCCTCAGAGGAACACTCGTCTACAGACCCTCCGGACCCCGGCCACAGTTCAGCGACTCTATTGCTGTGCTCGTCAGCACCCACGTACTCGCCTCCATGGACTATAGCCTCCTCTGGGACCTGAACTTCAACCTCGAGAACAACAACAACACCAACTCAGCCACCCTGATCGCCAACTTTGCCAAGCTCAGCCTCAGACAACTTGTCACCCCTCCCATCCACGCCTCCGGCCACACGCTTGACCCCACCTTCTCCACAAGCACCCACGTCTCCTTCGACCACACCACTGAACTTCACTGAATGGATCACCACTGCATCCATTTCACCTAAAAGAAGCCCACCACACACCACCGCACCCAACAGCTGCCCCGCAGCTGCTGGAGAAAAATCACCGAAGACCAGCTGGCCACCACCCTCGCCCAGAACCTTCCCACCGACCCCAGCAACCCAGACGCGGCCACCCACAACCTCAGACAGTGGATCAACGGCTGCGCCAACACCCTCGCTTCGCTCAAGAAACCCTCCAACAACCGCACCAGCAAGAAAGCCACCTGGTTCACCGAAGAGCTCCAGACCTCCAAACGAGCATGCCGGACATTGGAGAAAAAAATGGCTCCACGAACGAACAGCCACGCAGCCCACAAGGATGCCCCCCGCAGACATCACCATCTAATCAGATTAGCCAAGAGATCGTCCTTCAAAGCCCGCCTGGACAACAACGCACATGACAGCAAAGAGCTCTTCAGCATCGTGAAGGAACTCTCCAACCCCAGGGCCAACGCCAAGGACATCCCGCCCTCACAAGAACTGTGCGACTCGCTGGCCACCTTCTTCCACCGCAAGATAGCTGACATCCACGACAGCTTCATCACCACCATGGCCACCCCAACAACGGCAGACTCCACCCCCCCCTACGAACACCACCCGCACCAACAGCCTGACCTCGTGGACCAACGTCAACAACGAAGAAACACGCAAGACCATGAACTCCATCCACTCAGGATCACCGTCAGACCCCTGCCCACACGACATATTCAACAAAGCAGACGCAGCCATCGCACCTAAGCATGGGCGAATTTCGCAAATCTCGCGTTCGCGAATTTTGCGGATTTGCGAACTCGCAATCCGCAAAATCCGCGAATTCTCGCGAATTTGCGGATTTTTTTTGTGTTCGCGCGGGTTTCTGCCAGTTCGCGAGGGTTTTGTACAATTTCGCAAACGCGAACTTACCTGTCGGGTCGCAAGTTTTGCGAACTTGTTTCTACGTGTCCAGCCTGTTTGGGACACTCTTCTTCATCACTGCCACTCTCTGTCACCACTGCCACTCTCTGACTACTCATGCCACCCTCTGGCCCACCCATGCCACCCTCTGTTTCATCACCGCACCCTCTGGTTGTCCAGTGTACATTATTTTCGGCAAAGCAAAGCACACCTTCCCTGCCTCAAGTGACCTGAATTAATTTGGGGCTGATTAATGTGTCACAGAATATTTTTTTCGCTGGCACCTGCTTCCTTAGTGCTTCCTGATTAGTGATCTTTTGCACTTGCTAAGTGCTTTCATTGTTGCAAAATTAGTTACAACACCTGCCCTGCCCCAACTGACAATAATGAATTAGGGGCTGATTAATGTGTCACTGGATTTGAACTTCCAGCCTGGCTCCTGCTTGTCTGCCTTAGCTGTAATTCAGGACCTTTGTGTAACTATTCTGAGGGTCAGAGCAGGGTCACATAATAGTTGCAAGTAGGCAACTGAACTCTGGAGGGGCCCCTCAGGAAGCACTACAGGAAATGGCTACTAATGATGAGCTTGAACTTTTGAACCTGGTAAGTAGTTTCAGTTTTGCTAAGATCGTATTTCTGCAATTTAGCACTTATTCGCGGGGCGCAAAGTTGAACTGGGAAGCCGCGAACTCACGCGAACAAGCCATAAAATCCGCTGCTCGCGGATTTGCGGATTTTGCGGGAAATTCGCGAATCTCGCGGATTGCGAATTTACCAAAAATCCGCAAAATCCGCGAGCGTAACGGATTTTCCGCCCATGCTTAATCGCACCCCCAACTACGGAATGTAATAAACATCTCCTTCGAGACAGCTACATTCCCGGAAAGCTGGAAGCACGCCGAAATCAACGCCCTTCTCAAGAAGCCCAAGACGGACCCCAAGGACCTCAAGAATTTCTGGCCCATCTCCCTGCTCCTGTTCCCGGCGAAGGTTATCGAGAAAATGGTCAACACGCAACTGACCCGCTACCTCGAGGACAACAACATCCTAGACCCATCCCAGTCCGGATTCCAAAGAAACCACAGCACCGAGACTGCCTTCATCGCCGCCACAGATGACATCAGCATCCAACTAGACAACGGCGAAACATCAAACCTCATCCTCCTGGACTTGTCAGCCACCTTCGACACGGTCTGCCACTGCACACTAAAGACACGCCTCTAGGAAGCCGGAATCCAAGAGAAAGCACTGGACTGGACCACATCCTTCCCCTCCGGCAAAAACCAGAGCGTCCGCCTACCCCCCTTCCGCTCCGAAGCCACCGACATCATCTGCAGCGTACCCCAGGGATCATCCCTGAGCCCTACGCTGTCCAACGTCTACATGGCCCCCCTCGCTCACGCGCCCGCCAGCACGACCTCAACATCATCTCCTACGCCGACGACACCCAGCTCATCCTCTTCCCTCACCAAGAACCCGCACATCGCCAAAACCAGCCTCCACGAGGGAATGAAGGCTGTCGCCGAATGGATGAGAGGCAGCCGACTGAAGCTGAACTTTGACAAGACGGAAGTCCTCATACTCGTATCCACCCCCTCTGCCTGGGGTGACTCATGGTGGCTGACCATGCTGGGAACAGCACCTACACCCACCAACCACGCACGCAACCTAGGAATCATCCTCGACTTACCCTCTCCATGTCAAAGCAGATCAACGGCGTCTCCTCCTCCTACTACAACACCGTCCACATGCTCCGCAGGATCTACAAGTGGATCCCCACCGAAACAAGAAGAACGGTGACACAGGCTCTCGTCAGCAACAGGTTGGACTACGGCAACGCACTCTAAGCAGGAATCCCGGCCAAACACCTGCAACAACGGCAACGCATCCAAAATGCCTCCGCCTGACTGATTCTCAACGTTCCTCGCCGGAGCCACATTACCCCCCACCTGGGAGACCTACACTGGCACCCGTCAACAAGAGGATCACCTTCAAGCTACTCACCCACGCGCACAAAGCACTCCACAACACTGGATCAGCCTACCTCAACAGCAGACTCAGCTTCTACAACCCCACCCGCCAGCTCTGCTCCGCCACCCTCGCCCTAGCCGCTGTCCCCCGCATCCAATGAACGACCTCCGGCGGCAGATCCTTCTCCTTCCTCGCCACCAAAACCTGGAACACCCTCCCTACCCACCTACAGCAGACCCAAGACCTGCTCATCTTCAGAAGACTCCTCAAGACCTGGCTCTTCGAGCAGTAGCGGTGCCCCCCCTCAGCGCCTTGAGACCCTCGCAGGTAAGTAGCGCGCTCTATAAGTACAATTATTGATTGATTGATTGATCCGCCAGGCTAGCTTGAATCTAGTGGCAAAGTGAGCGAGGGACCCATGTCTGGACATACCCTGCCAACTTAGAGTGAACAAAGCAAACACAAGGAGATGATGGATGGAGCACTGAAACTTTTCAGACACTCACACCCAGTCACAGGTCTGGGTTGAATCCATCATTGTTCTTTAGCTCATTTCATCACAGCTATATGTAAATCAGTCTTGACCCTGTGCCTCGTGGGAACAGTCCAGCCCGAACTGCCAAGCCATATCTTCTCTGGCCCGGAAACAAGCATCCCTGGACCGGTTTCTGGCCAACAGCCCACATCAGTTAGGCTAGCTTGAATCCAGTGACAAAGTGAGCAAGGGAGGCACGTCTGGGTATACACTGTCAACTTAGGGCGAACAAAGCAAACACTAGGAGATGGTGGCTGGATTGCTGAAACTTTTCAGATACTCATCCCCAAATCTCTGTACTGGGGTGAATGTATGACATTGTTCTGCATTTTGCCATCAATAGTTCCTTTTGCCTTTGTCACCCTGAGTGGGACGGGTACGCCCAGACGTGGGTCCTGTGCTCTCCATGCCACTGGAGTCACGCTATTCTGGCTGATGAGGGATGAAACCCTAAAACTGGTACTAGGATGCTTGTTTCCAGTCCAGGAAGGACCTGGCCTGGCAGTTCAGGTTGGACTGTTGCCATTGGGTGCAGGGTCAAGACTGATCTGCATTTGGCTGGGTCCAAACAGGAATGGCATGGTGAGCAAAAAAACGATGGACATAGGCCCAGATCTCTGTACTGGGGTGAATGTATGACATTGTTCTGTACTCTGTCCATCAATCATTCTTTTTGCATGTGTCACCCCGAGTGGGACAGGTATGCCCAGACGTGGGTCCCGTGCTCTCAATGCCACTGGAGTAAAGCTACCCTGGCTGATGAGGGGTGAAACCCCGAAACCAGTTCTAGGATGCTTGTTTCCAGTCCAGAAAGGATCTGGCCTGGCAGTTCGGGCTGGACTGTTCCCATTGGGCGTAGGGTCAAGACTGATTTGCAATTGGCAGGGTTCAAACTGGAATGGCATGAGGAGCAAATAAATTATGGAAATAAGCCAGATCTCTGTACTGGGGTGAATGTATGACATTGTTCTGCATTCTGTCCATCAATCGTTCTTTTTGCATTTGACACCCTGAGTGGAACGGGTATGCCCAGACGTGGGTCCCGCGCTCTCCACGACACTGGAGTCAAGCTATCCTGGCTGATGAGGGGTGAAACCCCGAAACCGGTCCTAGGATGCTTGTTTCCAGTCCAGGAAGGTTCTGGCCTTGCAGTTCAGGATGGACTGTTCCCATTGGGCGCAGGGTCAAGACTGATTTGCATTTGGCTGGGTCGAAACTGGAATGGCATGGTGAACAAAAAAACTATGGAAATAGGCTCAGATCTCTATACTGGGGTGAATGTATGACATTGTTCTGCATTCTGTCGATCAATCATTCTTTTGGCATTTGTCATCCGAATGGATCGGGTATGCCCAGACGTGGGTCCCGTGCTCTCCATGCCACTGAGTCAAGCTATCCTGGCTGATGAGGGGTGAAACCCCAAAACCGGTCCTAGAATGCTTGTTCCCAGTCCAGGAGAGACCTGGCCTGGCAGTTTGGGCTGGACTGTTCCCATTGGGTGCCGGGTCAAGACTGATTTGCATTTGGCTAGGTCCAACCTGGAATAGTATGGTGAGCAAAAAACTATGGATATAGGCCCAGATCTCTGTACTTGAGAGAATGTATGACATTGTTCTGCATTCTGTCCATCAATTGTTCTTCTTGCACTTTTAGAAAGTAGCCATTTTCTTGTTTAACCATTCTGTGTGCCTCTGCCTGTGTGTTGTATTAACTGCCTGGCTTTGGAGTGACAGGGGCCGGGGATGTGCATTTACTGCAGACAGCCAATTGGGAGGATGGGGTTTTGACGTGTGCCTGGTCCTTCCTGGAGGACTCAGAGCTCAGCTGAATGGGGCTTTACTGTATTTAGAGTAGTGGGAGGAGATTTCCTTGCACCTGAATAGGGCCTGTCTCCCTTGAACAATTCTGTCTCCACCCCTGTGGTCATACTGAACCAGCGAGGACAGAACTGGTTTGGACGGGGCTCAGAGACCCTTGTACAAAGAGAACAAAGACATTTTGGGGTGTAAGTATTAGACTTAATACCCCAATACTTTAGATTACTCCTGAGCTCAAGAGGATCCTTTGCCAAGGAGAAGAGCTGAAGACCTGTGAGGAGGAGTACTGCCCCTTTGCTGTGTGCTGTGTGGGGTTGGCCTGCAATTAATGTTTCGGCCAAGGAAAGGACAAAGACTGGAACATTGCTGTGAATCAGTTTGAGGAAGATCTCCAAGGGCCTGTGGGTACTGGACTCCTGTTCTGAAGTCTCAGGCACACAAATATTTCACCTGAGCTCCCCTGAACGCTGTTTCTGAGAGTTCTGAGCTGCCAGGAGGTGTCTGTTCCAGTTTTGGGCCTCTGGAGGTTGTTCCTGCTTTTGCAAAGTGGAAGACAAGAAGAACTGAAGAAATCGATGCATTGAGCTTCTTCCGGCTGTTTTCCCTGATGCAGCACCGCCGTGCTGGAAGAATCTCCTTGAATCGCCGCTGCCAAAACTTATGCAGCGCCTGTCGTGGCTGCAAGAACAGAGACCTTGTGGGATCGCAGCTGAAGAAACCGACGCATCGCCCCTCGAGGCTGCATCAATCACCGCTGCATCCCAGTTTTCCATGCCTCGTACAAGTGCGGCAAGTTTTCCTGATGCATCACCCGCGGACCAGAATCGTCTTGGAGTCGACGCATCACTTCCCCCTACAGACCGGATTCGACGGATCACTCCTCCTGCGTGCAGCAGAACTATTGCATCCTCCCCCCAAGGTCTTAGGAACTGATGCATCTCTTTGTTTCTGTTGCTTCCCATCTCTGCAGCTGTTTGGCATTGTGAATTTTGATGCATCTACAGGAACTTTGTGAGAAATCACGCATCCATAGTTTTCTATGGACCAAGTTATTTGAAACCTTTCTAAAGTCATATTACTATTCCATGTGTGTTGGATTTTTGTCGTTTTGGTCTTGTTGAATCTAGATAAAGATACTTTATTTTTTCTAAACTGGTGTGGTGTCCATTTGTGGTGTTATCATTGTATTACTGTGTGTTTTGAGTAAAAATACTTTTCACATTGCCCTTGGGATAAGTCTGTCTGCTCGTGCCAAGCTGCCCAGGGGGTGAGCAGGAGTTATCTAAAGTGTGTATCCCCCTTACCCTGACTAAAATCAAGGGTCCCTATTTGGACAAAGGTACTTACCTCTGCCAACTAGAGACCCCCATTTCTAACAACTATCATTTTAAAGTAAAATGTTGATGGCTAGGTGTGGCAACATTGGTACGTGATATGCACTAGCCCGGACCACTTAGGCGGGTGGGGGAAAATGTAAACCCCTTGTTTTTAGGAATTTGTGTTTGTTTTACCAGAGAACCTTCAACGTTTTTAACAGACAGTTAATACGATCTGTGCCACCAATGTGATTTTTCTCGAAATCTGTTTAAGAGATGTTATATATTTAAATTATTTTTAACTGTCCCCCTTCCAGAAGTGACTACCACTACTGAGCACAACGGTGATGCAGTTTTAAAATAAACATAACATCTTATCATTATCGGGGTTTTTACTGTTTTTGGTAATTGCTTCTAGTTCTGTTCGATTTGTGTGGCGATTTTTGAAAGATATGTATGAGTAATATGCATGCTTAGCGGTTTGATAAAGTGCATCAAAAACATTCCTTTCCTATGTAGAATATTTAATTGTGTATGTACTTTCTTGTGTGCATGATGGTTCTCTTTTGTGAACTGCAGTAATGTTGACTGACACTCTTCTATGAGCACATTATCCCTTATCAAAATACCTGCATGATATTACACCTTATAGGGCTTGTTCACTCGAGGAGGCTCTCACAACAGGCTGCCCAGTGTTCTACTCCTTCCAGCAAATAGTAGACAATCTTGGTATTTCAGTTGACTTTAAACTCTTTTCAACTCGAATTTGGCGATTTGATCGCTTCACAACGCCTCTGATATGATTTCTCCCTTATAGAGGACTTCATCAACGTTAAGTTCAGAACTGCAAAAAGAGCATTCTTTTGGGGCCCTAGCTGGTCTGATGACATTGTGACTGGATGCTGATCCCGTCAACAGTTGACATTGCAGAAGGGCACCAACTTTTGAGGTTCAAATCGATAAGATGCATCTTTGGATGCTGTTAATCCGGTAAACATCCTTTACAACGCGGTGTTTACACCGCGCGTCCTTTACTACGCAGCCATTACAATGCAAGTCGTTACTACGACTTGCGCTGGAGGGCGCTCTTGTTAAAGGAATAGTTTGATTTTCTATTCCAACACCTTCCCTACTGTTACGTGGGCTAGAGTTAATAGAAAATTAAACTAATCACAATCCAGCGCCCTCCAGCACAAGTCGTTGTAATGACTTGCGTTGTAATGGATGCGTCGTAAAGTACCGCAATCATTTTGATCGCATTGTACTGACGTACATCTGTTCATCCAGTTTCCTGATTCAAATATCTGGTTACTACTGCGTTAATTTTTGTAACACAGACCTTGTCCTAATAAGATGGTCCGCCCACGGAACTTTCACTTAGTGAATATTAGACCAGTGCAAAAGTTGTGGGATATTGGCGTCCTTTGGCATAATTCCCATATTTGCACTACTTCATATAACACACATTTTTGCTGTAGTGTTTCTTCCATGAGTCTGATTTAACTAGAAAATGTCTCGTCTTGAGACATTTACTCTGGAATTCGACATTGGCTCTGTGAACCAATCTCCTGTCTCTATCTTAAATGATTTATTTGAGTGCGGTGTTACTTGAAAAAAGTTTCTTGAGATACCAGCATAACGAATTTCACATAATACGCTTGATCTCGCCAAAATTATGCATGTTATAAAAAAAAGGAATCGACGCAATCCTTGGAAAATGTGATTGTCATGAAACCATTTGAAGTTCCGTCAGCCAATGTAAATGTTGCTTCCTATCAGTAACTCCCTCAGGAGTAGTCTTCAGTATTCATTTTCAACTTCCCCAAGAAGTCCTCTCAGGAGGCTCTGAACTCTAAGAAACCTTAACAAGAAAATAAAACGTAACACAGCATAGATGACGTGACATGACATAATAGAACACAATATAACCAACACAACATATCAACTGGAACAAGAAAAATGTGAAGTAATAACATTTTGGAAGGAGACACATAAACAGTTGTGTAGGAAACAATACAATCGATCACGAACTAAAGAACAAAGAGATAATGAACAAAGATGTAAACATTCAGGAAGAAAGAACAAAATATAAAGTTATGAGATAGCAATGCGAAAAACAAAACAAATCAAATGAATGCATGCATGGAAGGAGAATCAATAAATTACTGAAAAAGCGTCAAAAGGAAGAAGAAAACAGAAAATGCAACAGCAAAAAAATAAAGGAAGATAAGAGAAAACAACAGAAAACAAAACTTAACAAGGAAAAGAAGAAGAGAACAAAGGCAAAAAGCAAAAGAACGAAAAATTGAACACAGAATCTTTGGGGTCCAATAACTAGTGCATATAGTTTATATTTTGAACGAGAGGCTATTTTGACTTGATACAAGTAAGATCATTTGTCATGCATTAAAAATAATAGTTTTCTATACTTCACCGTTCTGTGAAAATATGCTAGGGCTGATTACAACACCCAAGCGAACACAAGTTCATTTCTTATTTCTTTCTGAAGTAGTGCCACTGATATAGAATGTATTAACTCGGTTTTTTTTTAATGCAGATTTATGTAGCGCGAACTCGACCCAAAGGTATTGGAGCGCTTTATGTGAGCACCGGTTACGTTACACAAGGATACATTCAGGCACGGTTTATAAAATATGCTCCACTTAGGGAAAAGTGATTCTATGGCAATGGCGATAAATCGCTGAGTCGGCTATTAAAGAGAGATAGTTGCCATGCAAGTGGTGCTTCCACTCTTCACATAGGCGCTGTGCACGGCCTTTCCTGCGCTGTTAGATTGATGCTGTGCATTGGAGCATGACCCAGGGACACTTTCCATTTCATCATCCGCAGAATTCCAGGCTCCCGCTGGGTACATTTCAGGTCCAGTGCACAGGGCAGAGAAGCGAGCCATGTGCTGAGGACTCCATGATGGTCAATATCGAGCCGTTCAGATCGCCTTTCACCTGCAGTTCTAGGGAAGGATCCCTGCCGAGCCACCTTTGACCTCCAGTCCCACATAATACTGCAACTGGAGGTCGCCCTGACTGTAGGTAACTAGTTTGAGGAAAGTCGCCTCTGGTCTAGGGGAAATTATCTGACCTGAGACCTCTCTAGACAAGCATTGTCAATGCAATAGGTCTCGCATTTGCAAGAGTTGAAGCTATTGACATTGTAAATGAAAATGCCTTTTAGTTATCTGTTTTTATAAATAACACGTAAATAAATGGCATTGTCATTTACAATGCCAATAGCTGAAATTCGTGTACATGCGAGACCTATTTCATTTCAAAGAAGCGGCTAACATTTTCCCGGGCTGCTTGGAAAGTGAAAGCACGCATGGCGCCCTGAATGTTGCAGGAAAGCATATCGTGACTGCAGTAGGAGAAACTCATTAACAAAAATAGTGCTTACAAACTAAATAAGACATATGGTGTAACAACAGAAGTAAAAGGGCCAGTCCTCATGGGTGGTTACAAATGACGACAAGGCGGTACTTAGGAGGGACTAACAAGCCTATTAACAAATAAGAAGCCAGCATATATACGAAGGACAATGACACAAGCCAATGACAAATATGGGTGGAGAGTGGGCAGTGCTTCAAGTTCATACCTGAATACAGCACGCCTCACAGAGCAGCGCATGTGGTGCCCAGGCTAGACCTAAAAAATAGGCTGTGGGTTGCAGGTAACAGATTCTGATACCTACGCGATGCTGCTGCTCTCTATGATGGGAAGAAGAGTGCTATTTAAAATATTCTCCCTGCCCCAGTTCCTTTACGTTTTACAACACTAAACCTATTTCCTACCACCCACCCACTTTACAGACCTGCAGTGGCAAATCACTAGCTTTCTTGGGGTAGGGAAAACACCCAGGTCTCATTCAAAAAAATGTGTTTCTCTTCCTAATAGGCAGGATTGAGCTGGGCAGTTGAAAACTGTATCATTGGGGCCTCACAACCAATAAATATAAAAGACTGGATCTGAGCGGACAGGTCAACCATGTCCACAGACTGAAGCAAGGCTTGCCCCACCAACATGAAATACGCACACGACTTTACATCAAGTCCCCACTCCACGCATTACCTCCAGTCACTCGTTCCCCATCGGATGGTGGTAAGCAATTCTACGCCATATAAAATGGTTCAGCACCATAATCGAGTTGACCCCCATGGCAGGGACCATGGCTGTCTGTGACGGGGGGCTTAGCTGGGTACAACAACTGGAACCTCATAGGTATCACCATACTGGGGGACGTATGGGGGTAGGGTCATATGAAATCCTTCCATGAATTAGCGACTGAATTCCACCGTCATTCCTTTCACCTCTGCCAACAGTTTTTAGAAAAAACAAACAAAACAAAAAAATTATTTACAACAGTGGCACACTCTCAACGGTTATAAGGAGAAATTTCAACTCCCTGAGTACAAGCCCTTACAGTATAAACTGATAACTGATGATTTGGAACAGGATGAATCTCCCACCTATAAAATATCTCTAGTAACCAATACACCAGACCCCTGGTAAACCTGAGAAAAAATGAAGTTGGATGGAGGAGCCCTTGAGGACGAGGAGTAGTCAGAGGCGAAAATGGCACCTAGACTGCTGGCAACTTCCATGCACCTTTGCCTCATATAATTTAAATAGCTACACCAAATTTACTATTTTCCAGCCCGAATATACTGGGTGGGCCGTGCTAGGGTGCCAGAGTGTCTCCAGTGTCATTTCTCCCCCGGATCATTCTACCATGTGATCTGAGAGTGCCCCGATGTGCAAAATGAATGTAAATAGTTTGGTGAGTGATGGGAAAGGCCCTGGACATGGACCCTAAAATTGCACAGTTGTGCATCATGGACATGCTGGGGGACTCGTGCTTCTCGCTTGGTTATCGCCATGGCCTACCTGGTGGCAAAGAGAGAATAAGCTTGGCACTGGGGAGAGCGCAGGCCCCCTGGATGAATGGATTAGAGGCATGTGCAGCAAAAGAAAAACTGGTATACAAAGATTGTGGAGTTCTGAAAAAACACGAGAGGAATGGGCCGTCTGTACCCAATATACAGGAGGCTCGCAATGACAGGGAACCTAACGCGAGAAGAGGGACAAGAATCAATAAACCTGAGATGTGGGAACTAGAAAGTTCTAAAGTTCTAAATGAGGCTGCATGGCCTTTACTAACAACCCGGCATGTGAATGTAAGACCCTGGGGTTAATATTTCCACCTATCACTTAATAATCTAATTTATCACAGGAAACAGGATGAAATGCCTCCAACAATTTCCTAGGAGCAGAAGTCTAACCCAATAATCAACAATAACTACTAAGCACTGCATTGACCACTAACTTTGGGTTACAGAGCAGAGTGTTGCCCGCTATTAAGCGCTTAAACACCGTGACAGAGTTTGTAAGTGCTATATAAATTCAGATACCATACAGTACAATATAATACACTTAAGGAGGATGATTGAGGACAAGGAACTGAAAGTCAGTCTGCCAAGCATTTTCTACTTGCACTAAGAGAGAGTGAAGCTGCAAAGTCTGTATCGTCCACCCTTTGTGTATTTCTCAAAAAAATATGCTAAGGTCACAATAATGTGGGGACTTTTACAATGCTTTACTACTGCTTATTCACCATTTTCAACATTTTTTAGACAAAGGTAATATGAAATATTTTAGACAGACAGATGTACCCCAGGACTCAACATATATCCCTGTCTATTTTATGTAATATGAAATATCTTTTCCCAGTAAGTACGGAGTAATTAAGAAAAGGCCTTGTCAAGTCGGCACTTTCCATCAAAATGATCACAAGACTGACACCTGAGGGAGAAAAACAGCTGTAGATCAGGGGAGGGACACTATGAGCTCCATGGGCCTCATTTATGAAAAGTGACGCATCGCTGCGTGAAAACAGCGATGCGTCACTTTTCATTGTGCCCTCCTTGCGATACCAATGATGCGTCATATTTACAGTATGACGCATCATGTCGCAAGGAGTTACAGATGCGTCAGTATGTCTGACGTATCTGTAGGCGCAAAAGTGACGCATTGCTGGAGTGTGTCACAAAAGTGACGCAACTCCAGCAATGTGTCCTCTCACATGGGGCAAGGCCTGCGTCAATCTTACGCCTGCTGTGAGGCAGTCGTAAGATTTTGACGCATTTGAGTCCTAGAAGTTGCGCAGTGAGATCTCATAGATTTCACTGCGTCACTTCTATGACCCTTTCTTGCGTCAGAACGCCCTCCTGCAAACATTATACCTGGCGCAGGTATAATGTAGCGCAGGGGTTTACAAAGTGACGCATCTACCTAGATGCGTCACTTTGTAAATATGGTGCAACAAGGCACTTTTTTACGCTGCTGGTGCGTCACAAAAAGTGACGCAGCGTAAAAGTGACGCACGGCCTCATAAATGAGGCCCCATGAATGCCAATAAAGAAAAACTGCATAAAACTTTACTTGTATAATAAAAACCTCACACCTCCCTAGGTAGAGCCCTCTCAGGCTTCTTCTCTTCTCACCACAACTTTCTAACAGGCAGATTGTTCATGGTTCTTCGTGTATTCCCTTGCCAGCAGCACCCTTATTGGACCACTGTCCACTTCCACTCTCTGAAAGCTATTTTGGCAATATTGGGGAGGTCATTTATCAAAGAATATAAAAACAAAAAATAGTCTTACGACACTACACTCTCTGGGCAGCTCTTAGCAATATATAATAGAAAAGTTAAGGAAACCTCGACCGCGGGAACTTCCCGGCATTGACATTCTATTATTTCACAAGCCACCGCCATCTTGAGCTGGGTTCCATTCTGCAATGCTTAAGGGTAAACATTCAGCCTAGTAGCCATTTCTCTTTTGGAAGCATTTGTTTCCATTTGTTTTCCTTTCCATTCCTCGGCACAGACTGGCTCATGGGTTTGTTTCTCTTCTGTGCCATGAAGAGCACCTTCTTCCCTGTTTAAAAAAAAATAAAAAGAGGACATGGGTGTGTATTGAAGAGGGGAAAGTGAAAACACTCAGTTGGATTTCCTAGATAGTCTGTAGCCTAGTTTTAATGGGGAAACGTGCAAGGGAATGATTTAGGAATGCTGTAGTTCCGACCATAATCATTTTATTCATGTGGAAGACTCAGAGCCTTTCTAATCAGATGAGCAGTCGATTTCTAGGGTCGTGCAAACTGCTTAAGGAGATGTCTGACTCCGAGGGTTCGATGGATCTCTCATGGAGGTGGGAAACATAAGCCTGTTGCCACTAATTTTTTTATGTCAAATCTGTTTATTGGCATTTATATATTTCAACATTACAATAGGTGCGTCATTGCAAATAGTACAGCTCTTCAACTGTGCCCGGTTGACAATGCACAAGCAAGATGGCATGGCCATGAGGCGCTATAACATTACACATAAATAGCAAGTAGATTAACCTTGGGCGCCTGGGCATGTCCGTAGCATAAAAGAGTCAATGCGCCCTAGCCCCGTGTGGAGAGACGAGACTTATATGTGTATAACAACTGCAAAAAGCCATTTGCAACAAAACAGGAACAACAAACTGCGGCACTGTAACAGAGATACATTACAATTCGTCCCCGCTCCCATCCCCAAGCCCGCCCCCCTCTTTTCCCTACTCTCTCTCCCCAAGCGCGCATGTCTCTATTTCTACAGCTTTCACGCCGCATTTTATGTGTGTTGTGCACCAGTCCATGTGTCAGACGTACTGTCCTCTACGTAACACACCCGTCACCTGCTGTGTCTGCCTAGACCCCTGTCGTCCCCCGCCCGCGGAGTTGTCTGCTGCCTGTAGAGCGTTGAGCATGCATTCCCAGTGCTCCGCCATAGGTTCCCTGCGGAGCCCCACTGTTTCCTACCTCCGTAAGGCAGTCCATTCTGCCCGGGCCCACGACTGGAGGGACAGAATCCATGCCCGTACGCTAGGTGAGTCACTCTCCTTTCATCTCCTAGTGAGGAGGCGTGCTGCTGCTACCATCCCCAAATCCAGGAAGCGGGACGATGCCTTGTCCTTAGGTGACCGCTTGAAATGATGTAAGAGATACTCAGGCCAGTCACAAGGGATGTTGCGGCCAGTACACTGCGTAAGCAGTACACTAATGTCCCTCCAGTAAGTACCTAGCCCTGGGCAGTGCCACAAGAGATGAAGAAGGTCTGCATTTACCTCACCACATCTAGGGCAAGACGCGTCAGCCCTGTGAAAGTATTTATTTATTAAGTCGGGGTGAGATAGGCCCTGTGAACTATGTATGCTTGCATTTGGCAGAAGCGCATATTTCTGGGGATGCGCACTGGGCTTTTAAGAATCCTCTCCCACTCTTTGTCTGCCAGCGCTCGCCCCATATCCCGCTCCCACTTTCCGCAGAGTGGGGCCAGATCTAGTTCTGTGTGCGTCCTTAGGGATGCAGCAAACCACTTAATCAGATGCCTGCCCCTACCCATGTCATGCAGATATTGCACGGCCAAGTAATGCGCTGGCTCCGCCGCAATATCACCCCACCTAGCCGCCATGCGAGCCGTGAGGGAGCGGTGTATTAGGAACCCCCCAGGGGGAAGCCCAATGTCCGTGACCAGCGTCTCGTAGGGTATCAGTGCTCCATCTTGATACAAGTCACCTAACGTCTGGACATCCATTTCCTGCCACTGCTCCAACATGGAGTGCGTGAGGACCCCCTCGCCCCCCAGCGAGCCTTCCAGTGGCACCACAAGTGCGTATGGGAGCACCGTTCTCGTAAGTTGCAGTGCCCTGCGGAAGCATTTGAATGCCACTGCCAGCAATAGTGGGGTGGGGCACGCCGGCGCCGCTAGCGGATGGAATAGCACGGTGATCCGCTCCAGGGTATAGGGCGGCTCATTCGTGGCAGTGTCTTCTTTCCCCCTATACGCTTGCCAGCGGGCGATCCACTGTAGCTGCGCCGCCAGATAATAATGCTCAAAGCAGGGAGCGGCTAATCCACTTTTGTCTGTGGGTAGGAACAGTTTCCCGAGGGGACTCACCCCAAATGAAATCACGAGACCTTGTTAAGTTTGGAGAAAAGGGAAGCAGGGATGAACAAGGGCAGATTTGCGAAATAGTACAAAAGACGAGGGAGCATCACCATTTTTGCAAGGGCCACTCTGCCTGTGGGCGTCAGGGGGAGCGTGGACCAGAAGCCAATCTGAGTTTTTAGCGCCGTCACCGCTCTTCCCAGATTTCCGTCTAGCAGGTCTGCTGGCTGGCGGTAGATCTGGATCCCCAGATACTTAAACGTGTCTGCCCTCCAATGGACTCGTGTGCCATAAAGGCTATACTCCGGATCAGCTACCTCACTGCTAAATGCGTAGAGGCATGACTTGCCTGCGTTTACTCGGAACCCCGATAGACCGGCGAAGCGGCTCAACAGGTGGGTCAGCAGCTCCGGTATACGGCCTACGTCCCGGACGAAGACCAATAGGTCATCAGCGTATAAAGACACCTGGTGAACACCGTCGCCCAGTGGAATACGATCAGCCAGGGTTTGTCTCATGGCCGCAGCTAGGGGGTCCATGGCCGGCGCAACGAGCAGCGGTGACAGAGGACACCCCTGACGAGTGCCCCTGCCCACCGCCACTGCCTCCGAAATATATGGCCCCAGTCGGACGCGGACCACAAGGTTCCTGTACAAGAGTCCCACCATCTGTAGGAAGCACTGCCGACAAGTAGCCCCACTCAAGGCAATCAAAGCCCTTTTCTAAGTCCAGCACCAGGCACCCTGCTCTGGGCCAGGCCTTCGTCGCTTCCGCCGCTACCCTGAAATACCTCCTGAGGTTCAGGGACGTGAACCTCGCCAGGACGAACCTGTTTTGATCCGGGTGGAGTAAGTGCGAGACCGCCGGCGCCAGACACTCTGCAAGGATTTTGGCGAATACCTTGTAGTCGGTGTTAAGCATTGCCAGTGGGCGATAAGAGCCCAAGGACATGGGGTCTCTGTCGGGCTTAGGCAGGGACACTAAAAACGCTTCCCGCATAGATGGTGGGAGGTGGCCCCCGTCAACCGATGCCCTGTACACCTGAAGGAGCTGGGGCGCTAGAATGTCCCTATTTGCTTTATAGTATTCGGCTGGCAGGCCATCGGGCCCAGTGTTTTCACGGTCGCCAGTTCTTGGTTCGCATCTCCCACTTCTTCTAGTGTGAGCGGGACACCGAGCTCTGCTTTCTGACTCTCTGTACCTGTAGGTAGCGCAACCGACTCCAGGAAGTCAGCCAACACATATGCATAGCCTGTGGCTCGGGCTCTGTAGAGGTCCCGGTAGTGGTCAGTCAGCGCCCCGTGGATCTCCCTCTGCCTATATACCACTGTCCCTTCCCCTGTGCGAATGGCACCAATCGGGGTATTGTGTTCTGTTGTTTGCACCAGCCAGGCCAATAGGCGGCCAGCTCTATCTGCCTTGGCATGTGTCTTGGCAGTATGCGCTGCATAATTGTGACATCTCAGTCGTTCGATAAGGACTGCGTTCTCTCCACGAAGTTCTCAAGTGTGTTCACATGCCTACCAGTCCCCTCCCCTTCCCTCTCATATCCTAGGAGCTCGGACTCTATGCGGGCCAGGAAAGCGGACACCTGTGCGCGGATGTTCCATGTGGCACCTAAGCAATGCCCACGGATAGTCGCCTTGTGGACGTCCCATTCCACCATGGGATCACTTGCCGATTCCTCGTTCTCTTCAAAATAGGTTAGAATGGCCGTGCCCAGCGAAGATCTAAACTCAGCGTCCTCCAACGCGGCTGGCTGTAGCCGCCACGTGGGTACCGGGGGTCGAGCCACCTCCCAGCTAAGCTGGAACCATAGGGGGTTGTGATCGGAGTGCGCTCTACCTAGGTATTCCGACTTAGTCAGGAGCGGGAGCAGGGACTGGGAGCCTACTATTCGGTCCAGGCGGACATGTAGGTCGTGTACTGACGAGTAGTATGAGTATGTTTTGTCCGTAGGGTGCTGTGCACGCCAAAGATCATGTATGCCACAGTGCAACAACCAGTCCCTTAGAGCCTGCGCTGTCGATGTCGCTGTCACCGCACGGAGGGGCGTCTAATTGCGTGTCAAGCACCATGTTGAAGTCTCCGCCCAGTAGCCAAGGGAGGCCCATGTACCGCTGAAGGATATGGTTTAAAGACGCCAGGAAAGCGGGTTGATCCGTATTAGGGGCATAAATGGAACCCAACAGTACCTCCTGTCCATTGAGCCTCCCCCTTGCAAAGGAGTACCTCCCCTCTGGGTCTACCTGAGTGTCAGCGCATTTAAATGGGACGCCTGCCCTTACCCAAATCAAGGTGCCGCGCGCTTGCGCTGAGTAAGTCGTACCATGAACCTGCCCTCTCCAGCGTCTACGGAGTCGATCCAATTCCACTCGGGACATGTGAGTCTCCTGTAGAAGCACGATCCCCACCTTGTGGCGCTGCATATAGACGAAGACAGAGTACCTGCGCGACGTGGTGTGCATGCCGCGGATGTTCCAGGTCATGATGTTGGTGCACGCCATATTCTGAGTCGTAAAGCAGCCACCCAGGGGGCCAGGGGGTGCCATGTTGGGCCAAGGGACAGGCTCTCGGGTGGAAGGCTCTAAGTGCTGCTTCTGAAATGTGTAAAACAGAACTAACAGTGTAACATTATGGGCGAGTTTCCAACGGGGCATGCGTCCAAACTAGGCAATGGGTCTACCTCTTAATGTGACATGTCCGCAACGCAAGTGTATGCGGTGAAGCGCGCAGCCAGCACTTACATCAGGGTGCTCCCTTACCTAGGGCCATTAGAGCTTCTGAGAGGTGTTTGGTAAAACTGATCAGTGAAACGCACCGAGCTGCGGAGGTCACCCCGTGCGTCAGATGCTAAACCTTCCCTAAGCTAAGGTGCGGTGGTGCATCGGCAGTGCACTAGCAATTCTCAATGCCAAGCCTGCGCGAGGCACTAGAGCCAGCAACTAATCATAACAGCGCGCTGCAGCAGGCACATAAAGGATACAGTTAACATTTTGCTGAACACAGGAACTATATCAGTCCATCACAAGTCTGCCACCAGTCACATTATGAAGTCAACTGTCTGGGGTGTCACCACAGGTAGAGTAGTGCCATCCGACATCACAGTGGATGGTTAGGACGATCCACTTGCGTCTATTTCACTCTGTTGCCTGTAGTCCGGGCCGCCATAAGCGTTCACCACTCCCAGTGTCGCAACCACCTCGAGTGCCTCCTGCCATTCCTGCCATTCCTGCCGCATTTTCTCTGGACTGGGCGCAGCCTGTCCCAGGCCCGTGCCTCGCCGGGTCCCCCTCTTCCTCCTCCACCTCCTGGAGCGCTGTTCTTGCCACCCACCCTCTTCTGGGCCCACGGGCCTCGTTCCTGACCACTGCCCTGTCTCCTTCAGCCAGTCCCAGACTTCCGATGGAGCCTCGAAGAAGCGAGTGCCCTCCTTGGTAACCACCCGCAGATGGGAGGGGAACAACAACGAATAGGGCAGTTCCAGATCCTGCAGCTGTTTCTTCACTGCCAGGTACGAGCCTCGTCTCTTCTGCACTGTTGCTGTGTAGTACGGAAAAAACATCACATGGTTGTTACCCACTTTGAGGTCACTCATCTTCCGAGTTTCGCAGAGTACCCTATCTCGGTCCCAATAATTGAGGAGCTTGAAGAGAAATGGGCGAGGCTGAGTTCCGGGTCTCTGAGCCTGCGCCGGCACCCTGTGCGCCCTCTCCACCACAAAGTATGGGGACAATGTTCTAGCCGGCAGGAGTGTCCGCAGCCAAGTCTCTGTATATTGCTCAGGGTCCTTCCCTTCTTCTCCCTCCGGCAGGCCGACCACCCGGACATTATTGCGTTGAGAGCGCCCTTCCGCATCCGCAGCTCGGTCCTCCAGTGCGTGGGCTCTGTCAATCAGGTCTTGTAGAGCTGAGGCATGGCTGTGCACCTACAGTTCCTGGACCGTTTGGGGCTGCGCGGTGACTGACTCCGACAATTTACGGTGGTCCGCATGTAGTAGCGTGAAGTCAGATGTGACTTTATATATCCGTCTTGGTTTGCTCCAAGGTAGTTCCAATGTGTTTCACCACTGCCAGAACAGTGTCCATTTTGTCCGCCAGGGTGGTTGTGGGCTCCATGGCTGCTCGCCTCTGTTTCTGTGTGGGGTCAGGGCCGCTCGCTTCCTGCTGCTTCGCCTGAGATTTGTCCCGAAGCCTGCCCATTGCAAGCTGCTGCGGCGTGGGCTTCAACGCGCTTGACTGTATGTCCAGTAATGACTGTGGGGGGGACCTTCCGCTCAGATAGACAATGTTGTGCGCTGGCTAAGGGGAAATCAGCTGGGTCAGGCCTCCACCGCCAGGTACCACTGCCAAAAAGTTCAGAGGCAGTCCATCGCCCAGATCGGCTCCGAGTCTCCTGTGCGTGTATCTTTCCACTCGGATGTGTGGGTACGGACAGCGACCCTCTCCCAGATGCACCCCAGCTCCAGCAGCACAGGGGGCCCCCCGACTTCCTGCTGCTAGCGTGGCCCCAGCGCCCAGTAGTGACAGCGAAGGGGGAGTGACTAATACGGCCTAGAGGTGGAGGCCGCTCAGCGCAGGAAGGACCAAAATGGCGCCCAGGACAAGATGGCGCCCATGTATTGAATGCCTTGGCTGTGGCACCCTCCTCGCCTCACAGTCCACGGCCTCCGCTGCCCTCCTGCGCATCTCAGGTCCAATGCCGGTGCCCCTGGAGTCGTAAAGAGGCTTAGTGAATGGTGGGCATGCAGTGTCCCCCTTCTAGGTGACCCACCTGATGGCGGCAAGCAACACCAGCGGTGCCGCACGGCAGCTTTCCGTGCCAACTAACAGGCGCTCACTAGGGCCAAGGTTTGCCCTTGCAGCTCGGTGCTGGACTGTCGCAGTGCTCCGCGGGGGTTCTGCTAGGCCGCCGCTTTGTTCCAGATCTCGCAGTGGGCCCCCAGGCCTTAACACCGCCAAGATGGGTGCGTTGCGAGCTGCGTCACAACCTTTCTCCACGCTGCCGTCTGGGTTAGGGCCGGCCGGTAGCTGGATCCCCACCTCCTTCACCCTCTCTGTCCGTGGAGCATTCCTGAAGGCACGTTGAATGGGGCCCCCTCGCCTTACCGCAGTGTAGATCTGTCTCGGCTCACCTCCGCCTGTTTCAGGCACCCTGGGGTCCGCCGCCTTGATACCAGCCGCACCCGGTTCTATTCCGGGGCCCCCTCTCGACCTCCCTGGGCGCCACCCGTCAATTTCCCGCTCACTCTGGGACCGACGCTGCTTGCCCTAGCGCATCGCAGAAGTCTGAGTCTCGGGTCGGGGCTCGACTCCCTCAGTCTTCTCCTGCTCCGTTCCGACGCCGGGATTCCTCCTGTGTACCAAGGCCCCGGGCGAGTTTTGCGCCTTCCGGCCTCTCTGCGCCGCCTCTTCCCGATGGCCACTCCTGCGCCACTGCTGCCTTGTTTCTTGCCATATTTCGCACCGGCAGTCTCCCCAGCCATTCCCACGCCAGTTCCACCCGGTTTGAGTAAAAAATAAAATACGCTCGCGGGATAAATGCAGTGGAATTCCGGGCCCTACGGACGGAGCTTTAGAAAGTCGCGTTCGCCATGTTGCCTGGCTGGCCACACCCCAAACCTGTTGCCACTCATGACGGAAAGGAACAGGAGTTTCCAGCACTTGCAGCTAATGCAGAAAAAGCCTTCAATAAAGCCATGCACTTAGATCTAATAGCTCACCTTCTGGAGTACAATGGTCCACAGTGATTCATGCCTTGACCTTAGTATGATTGGTACCAGCAAAATAACTTGAGGATGCTCTATTCCAGTGGGAGAACAAAGGGAGATAAAAAAAAGGGAGGAGGTTCCACCCTGTGGTGCCGCTTTCCATGATTCTCTTTGATTCCATCGACAAATAACAGGACAGGCTGAGTAATGCATGGGAACTTGTGTCTGACCCATTGAATCGGCTCTGCAGGTGCCTCTGTGGATGCTTCGGCTATGCCCATGGAAGTGCCTGACCCATGGGGCTTCTCCATGTCTGATATCAAGCTCTTGTGACTCACTTTCTATGGAGAACCTTAGAGAGTATTTGCACCTCTGAGTCCATGGGGTCCTAGATAATAAGGTATGCTCATGGCAAATGCACTAGGCCCATGATGGATGACAGGGTGAGCTTCACCCTTCACCCTAGAAATAGACCCCACTTTTGTGGCATTTACGTCTGGCTCAGGGCAAGAATGAAGGAAGTCTCCTGACAGGTCTATGGTTTTGGAAATGTCATTTCTGACCAAGCCGGAATCACACTGTGCCAACACATTGCCGACAATAGAACGAACGCGGCATTAGCACGCATTTGTTCAGCACGCAAGCCGTAATAACGACTTGCTTTTGGAGGGGGGGGGAGAGCATTGGTGGAATGGTATTGGATTTAAAGTCCTACACCTTCCCTACTGTTGCACAGACAGGAGTTGGAATAGCAAATTGAACTATTCCACCATCCAGCACCCCCTAAGGCAAGTCTTTAAAATGACTTGCGTGCTGAATAAATGCGTCCTAAAGACAGGCTCGTACAAAAGACCGCGTTCGGACCACATGCGTCTAAAATCATTATACATTCCTGCAGGCCATGTCAAGACTGGTTGTTGGGTATTACAGGTCCATAGTGTATTATTCTTTTCTTACAGACAACTGAATGTCCTGTTAATTTCTATGGTGTCAATGACTACCTCATTTTACAAGAAAGGAGAGTCTTATTTTGGAAACACAAATCAGCCAATCGCATGCATGGCTTCGTTGAAACCGCTAATCGTAAAACCCAGGGTTACCTAGCGGATGTCAGTGTCGATTGTAGTACACCATATTTTATGTGCGAATGATACTGCTTTGAAACCACCAATAAGAGCTGTGGGGAAGAGGAGGAATACCTTTTAAACATACAATCTGCAAACAAAAGCTACTGTCAATTGTAACTGAGTATGTGCTCTTGATGATTTTTAAATTTATTGTATTACGACTGATTTTAAACAAACTAATTGCATTGTTCCTAATTCCGTATACTCTGTATTCTTTTTAACTGTCTTAAACTGCTGTATTCTTTTATGGTCTAAAATGATCGAAATAAAGATTAAATGATGATGATGATGAGTATGTATGAAATTAAATTACCTTTGCCCCTCCCATGCATCATGGTGAACCTGTCTACCTTACCCTTGCCTCTCAATACATCTTTATTTAACATTTCAGTGAATTCAGCAACCACACCATTGGAATGAAATGTGGTACAAGTTGCTCCCATTCAGAAAAAGCCCAATGCTGATCCAAATGAGCATGCCAACTATCAGCCTATTTCACTCCTTCCTTTCCTAGGCATATTTTTGGAGGTTCTTGTGAATAAACAACTCTCCCCTTACCTGGATGACCATCTCTTATTGGATCCCACGCAATTTGGTTTCAGGGCCTTTCACATCACGGAGAGAGCTTGGGTGGATGTTCTTGATTCCTTTAGACTATCTCTAGATGCCAGACTGAAGGTGATATAAGTGTCATTCGACGTGTCAGCAGCATTCTATACCTTCTCTTAATCCATCCTGGTCTGTAGACTCTATGAGATATGTATCTATGAAAAAGCTCTGAACTGGCTTTAAGATTTCTTGGAAAATAGGACCCATAAATTTTTTCTTGACTTGTTTAAATCTCGGACTATGACTTTAGACAAGGGGTCCCTCAGGGCTCCTCTTTGAGTCTTGCTCCTGTTTACATCCATGTAGCACCTCTTGCCCAAATATTCAAATCCTGTAGCTTTGAAATAATCTCTTAAGCAGATGACACGTCAATCTCTCATTTCCTTTGGGCACAATATTAAAATAACAAATATAGGTTTACTGACTGCATGTGCTCTTGCCTCTTGGATGTCCTCTAAACTGTTTAAAGCTAAATGGAGACAAGACAAAGATTTTACTATTTGGCACGGCCCAGGCCAATTTGTAGGCTGACTGGTGGCCTTCTGAGTTAGGCTCTACCCTGCATCCCAGGAGGGCAGTTAAAAATCTCAGTATCCTGGTTGATGAGAAGTTCTGTATTGGAGAATAAATTATGTCAATTTCTGGCGCTCTTTTCGGTATTACGAGCATGCTCCAAAAAGTGTTCCAGTGCTCCAATTAAGATCAAGGAGAACTCTTATTCAAGCACTTACAGTGAGCCGCCTTGACTATAGGAATGCCTTGTTAGTAGCTGCTAATGAGCCACTTCTTTTTAAACTGCAAGTTGTTCAAAATACTGCCGCTCACTTGGTCTGCAAGCTCCCTTCGGGTTCTCCTTTGGAGCCCACACTGAAATCTCTTCACTGTCTCCCAGTGAGAAAAGGGTCCCTGTTCAATCTTCTCTGTCTTGTTTATAAATCTTTGGCTGGCAAGGGTCCACATTATCTATGAGACAAACTTTTTCCTTACTTAGCTTTCAGGAATTTTAGATCTAAGGACAATTGTTGTTACGCCCTCGCCACATAGGAGCCGCAGGGGCTCCTCATCACTGGAACAAACTTCCTTTTCAAATCCGTTCCTGTAGTGAAGCTATTACCAGTAATGACGCTGCACAAATGTGGCTGGTTAAGCTTATTTTATTTGCTTTAGGTTATTGCCTTAAAGAGCGCCGAGCCGGCGCTGCTCCTTCTCTGCTTTCGCGCCTCCGTATCTGGATGCGCGCGCATCACCCAAAATGGCCGCCGCATGTCACGTCCTTACGTGACGTGCAACAACTAGTGCGCACCACTACATATCTCCCTTTTTTCCCAAACAAGGATCAGTCACTTACAGTTCGCTGTCCAAATCGTAGTCTCGAAACCTGGAGGGTCTCACCACAGTCCTTCCACTCCGGGTTACTCTGGTCGGGGTCCCCAGGGCCCCCTTGCTCTGTATCTCTGTGCTTCTTCCCTCTCTCAGCGCAGCCGCGCTCTCACTCGTGCTCCTCCTTTGCATGTCCACTTCGGTTCCTTGGCCGCAGTCAGGGCTTCTCTCCTCCATTCGTTCACCTCTCTCGCTTCTTCCCTCTTGTAGCTCTTCTGCCGGTTGTTCCAGCTCCGCATTGGGTTCCTCCATGTCCTCCCATTCAATTCCACCTTGTTGCCATCTCAGGACTTTGTTGCATCTGGCCATGCGGTCTTGGGACCACACGTTCCCATCGCTCAGCAAGGCCGCTCGGTCGTATACTTCCTTAACCTGCATGGGTTTACTATATTTACTGTCTCCCTTCTTCTGTAGCACTGCCAGTTTTACTCGTACCCACTCGCCTTTCTCCAGCTCTGTCCCTTTTACGTTCCTGCGTTTATTGTAATGGTTGGCATAGATGGACTGTGCCCTTTCCAAATTGGCTTGTACCACTGCGGGAGACCACTCACTGGTAATGATTTTCTCTTTCCAAACCCGGTTGTCGTGCGTGAAGGGTTCACGGCCTCTCAAAGTCTGGAAGGGGCTGTATCCAGTTCCAGTGGGGGTAATTCTGTATGCCCACACCATGTTCCATATTGCTTTTTCCCAGTCCTTGTTGCTGGAGATCGCTGCTTGTACGGCTCCCATCACGACTCTGTTAAATCGCTCCACCAATCCGTTGCCGGCGGGATGGTAGACCAACGTATGTTTGCTTGTGATGCCATTCCTCTGCATGAATTTGTTCCATCTTTCGGACGTAAATTGGGGTCCATTATCACTCAGGATGGACTTGGGGATGCCCTCTCTCACAAATGTGTCCGACAGAAACTTCAATATATTTTCAGTGCCCATAGCCTCGTCTACCTTTACCTCTGGCCATTTGGAGTATCTATCTATGATGACACATACACACTTCTGGATACCTTGGCCATCAAGGATTGGGCCCAAGACGTCTATCGACAGCTCTTCCCACGGGTTCTGCGGGGGGTCAAACTTTCCTAAGGCCGGGTGCAAGGGTTTTAGCGTCTTGTCGGCTCCTTGGCACTGTGGACAATCTCTGACGTGTCTCTCTGCTCGTATATCCATGCCTGGCCACCAGTAGTTTTGTTTTGCTCTTAGCTTCAATTTTCCTATCCCCAGGTGTCCCTCTTGTAGAGCGTCTAGTAGTTTGGGTATTATGTTTCTTGGCGGGATGACTTTGTCTCCTCTGTACGTGAATACTCCTTTGTCACCTAGCGACAACTCTTCTCTGACCTCGTAATAGGGCTTAAGGTTTTCACTCATTTGTCTCTTATCTGGCCAACCCTTGACAATGTGCATCTTCACTTCCTGCATGACGCTATCCTCCTCGTATGCCTCTGTCCACTCTTGGTGGCTGATGGCTCTCTCTTGGTCCTCCATGAGAGCTACCATTTCCTCCTTACCGGTTGGGTCTTCCTCCCCTGGCTCCATGGCTGCTGCTCTGCTCAGGTAGTCCGCTACTCTATTCCGATTTCCTGGAATATACTCTACATCGTACCTGAATTCCAATAACTTCAGAGTCATTTTAGATATCCTGGGGGTGGAGTTGGCGTGACCGCTGGATGTTAGCACCTTCACCAAGGGCTTATGATCTGTCTTTAGTTGGAATCGTGTTCCCCATAGGAATTGTCGAAATCTTGTCATTGCCCACACTACCGCTAACATCTCCTTTTCAATTACACTGTATTTTCTTTTGGTGTCGCTCAATGCGCGGGACACAAAACTGATCGTCTCCATCTTCCCTTGTCCCCGATCCTGCATGAGCACCGCACCTAGCTCCTTGTCGCTGGCGTCGGTCGTGAATACCATTGTGCCCTGTGGATAATATCCTTGGAGCGGTACCGCTCCTGCAACATCTTTCTTGATTGTCTCAAATTCACCTTGAGCCTCTGGTGTCCACTGGAAGGTGGTGCTCTCCCTGGTCTGCATCCTCATATGGTGTGTTTTTGAGGCGAAGTGTACCACAAATTTGCTGTAGTACTCCGCCATGCCCAAAAAGGATCTGACCTCCTCCTTGTTGGTGGGGGGAGGAGCCTCCGAGATTGCCTTCACATTTTCTGCCTTGGGTGTGATTCCTTGCACTCCTATCTCGTGGCCTAGATAGGTCACCGATTCCAGGCCCAGTCGGCCCTTTGTCCATTCTGCCGTGAGGCCCTTGACCTCCAGGGTTTCCAGCACCTTTCCCAGCTTCGAGTCATGGTCCATTTTGTCACGCCCCATTACCAGGATGTCGTCCTGGAAATACTGGACGCCCTCCATGTTCCTAAACAGCTGGTGCATTAGCTTCTGGAACACTGTGGCTGCCGATGCCAGTCCGAACGGCATGCAGCAGAACTGATAGCATCCGAATGGGGTGATGAATGACGTGAGTTTTCTGCTGTCCGGGTGTAAGACTATTTGGTGGTAGGCGGAGGTTAAATCAATGGTGGAGTACCGCTTGACTCCCTTTGTTTTCGCCAACATCTCATCGATCCTTGGAAGAGGGAATTTCTCCACCACAATGTTCTTATTTAGTTCTCTCAGGTCAACACAGACCCTGACCTTCCCGTTGGGCTTCATGACTACCACCAATGGCGCGAGCCACTCTGCACACGTGATGGGTTCAATTATTCCTTTTTTCTCCAAGTCTTGTAGTTCCGTTTGGACCGCTTCTCTCACCGCTATGGGTACATTTCTTACTTTGTGGGCGATAGGAATGGCTCCCTCCTTCAGTACTATCTTATGTAGGAATCTCTCCAGTTTCCAGACTGTGCCTCCAAATACCTTCGGGTAGTCTTCTTTCCATTTGGCCAGATTTGGCCACACTTCTGGTTCCGTCAGCAGTATCTGTTCCTTTCCCCCTGGGTCCAATTTGATTCCCAGGTCACCCTGGTCCAGCCATCCCAGGACTGACGGTCCCTTCTCCGAGATGAACAGCTTGCAGAACGCTGACCGGCCTCTGAACTCGAACTTCAAGGGTCGGAATCCCGCCATAGGTATGCGGTCGCCATTGTATGTGACGCGTCGAATGTCCAGTTTCTCTAGTTCTGGGCCCAAGTGTGGTCTGAATGTCTCGTTCCACACCGCTCTCTGGACGATGGTGTAGGGAGAGCCTGTATCCGCTACCACACTTATGGGTATTCCGCCGATCGTCATTTCCAGTATAGGTTTAGTTGTCCTTTTTCCATCCACGCATAGCACCTGGTCATATATACACAGGACTGTGACTACCTCTTCTTCTGTGTCATCTTCTTGGTCTTTATTGCCCTGGTCAATGTATTTCACCATGGTCTTGGACGATTTCTTCTGACATACTTTCTCATAGTGGCCGATGATCCCGCAGTACATACATTTGGCCCGGAACGCTGGGCATTTTCTGTTGTGTGCTTCATGGGACCAGCTTCCACATCTGTAGCATGTTTTCTTGTTGTCGTTGCCTGCTTGTTTCCCCGGGGGTCCGGTGTTGCCTTGCCATCTGTTAGGTCCCTTTGGGGCAGCACTCTTGTACTTATGGTCTCTACGCGGTTCCTCATCATATACTCTGTTTACCATGGTGCTGGGTGCCGTTTCTTTCTTGGTTGCGTCTGCGCACCTGCGTGCCAGCTCTGCCCTTTTGACGATGACCATTACTTCCTTGAGTGTGGTGTCCCCACTCGCCCACAGCTTGTCCTGAACGTTGGAGCTGGTAGTGAGCATCACTATCTGGTCTTTGATGAACTCCTCCTCCCAAGCTCCGTATCTGGACGTGGTCGCCAGTTTCTTCAGGGCCGCCACGTACTCCTCTACCGACTCTCCGGGGCGTTGTTTCCTTTGCTGGAAGTTGAATCTGTCGACTGACACACATACCGTGGGCCGGTAGTGTTCGTTCAAGTCATCAATGGCATGAGCATATACGTCATCGTCCGTGCTTCCTCTCGGCTTGGGCACTAGGCTTTTGTAGATTCTAAGTCCTTCTGGTCCCAGATTGAGTAGTAGTATGCGCTTTTTTCTTTTGGGTTTAAATTGTTCCTCATTCTCATCTTCCAGAACCCCTATGAAATTGTCTATATATTCTCTCCAGTCCTCCCACTTCATTAGTGGTTCCCCTGGTTTGGGCAGGAATTGGACTGGCGCTATTGCGTATCCCGCTGGTGTGCTCATTTTTTCTTCCTTAACTGTGGGTGCTGTGTTCCCTTTGCTGCTGGGGCTACCTGGGGTGCTGTTCGTTTCCTGTTTCTCTGGTTGCAATTGGGGACTCTCAGAGTCGGCCCCCTCCTTTATGGTAGCCAGCGCGGTTCCTCGCGTTTATGTGGCGGTTGGTTTTGGCGAGCTTTGTCCTGCCTACTCTTGGGGCTCTGCCTCGCTCTTTAGGGTCCAATACCTTGTCAGGTGTCTTCTGTGCAAGCTGTGACCTCCTTGTGCTCTTGTAGGCCACTTGGCTGTGCTGGTCTTGCCTCGGTGGACTCTGGACTCACAGGTGTGTTGCTGTTTCCCTCTGTGTGCCCTCGTGGTGGGTCCGTTTTTTTCTCAGTATTTATTTTCCTTTTTGGGTGCCAGGTGGTGGCTTCCCGACCTCGTCGCCACTGTAGTGAGGCTATTACCAGTAATGACGCTGCACAAATGTGGCTGGTTAAGCTTATTTTATTTGCTTTAGGTTATTGCCTTAAAGAGCGCCGAGCCGGCGCAGCTCCTTCTCTGCTTTCGCGCCTCCGTATCTGGATGCGCGCGCATCATCCAAAATGGCTGCCGCACGTCACGTCCTTACGTGACGTGCAACAACCAGTGCGCGCCACTACAGTTCCTGCTTAGATTTTAATAGCTTCAAAAATCTTTTAAAGATCTGCCTATTTTGAATGTCACTCTTGCCTAGTACTATACAGAGCGCTGATATACTCCTTCAGGAGTGAGTTGCTTGTGCTATACTAAATCCTTCTAACATATCGTAACTATGAAATAACTAAACAAGCAATGGCAAAAACCATTAGGTTTTACCTGTGCATGAGCCAATGGGTTTGCCAATGTGTTTTAGTCATGCTGTGTACCAGCTTGGCAGCTGTTCAATATGGCTAAACTGTAGCTGAATATAGGAGAGTGGGGTGGTGTGAAGTGTCGTAAAGTAGAGTGTTGTGGAGTAGAGTGGGGTGTTATGGAGTGGCGTAGGATGTTGTGGAGTATCATAGAGGGAGTAGAGTGTCGTAGAGTGGAGTAGAGTATCATAGAGTCGAGTGGTGTAGAGTGGAGTAGAGTATCAAAGTGAAGGAGAGTCTTATTGAGTGGAGTGGCTTAGAGGGTTGTGGAGTGGTGTAAAGCAGAGTGGAGTGCCGTAGAGGATGTTGCGTCGAGTGGATTACAGTGTTGTAGAGTAGAGTGGCGTAGAGCAGAGAAGATTGTCGTGGAGTGGTGTGGCATAGAATGGAGTACTGTATTAATGTGGAATATCATAGAGTGGAGTGTCATAGAATGTCAGAATGGAGTGGCATAGAGTGGCGTGGACTAGAGTGGTGTAGAGTGAAGTACTGAGGTGGCATAGAGTGGAATAGAGTGAGTTGCATAGACTGTCATAGAGTGGAATATTGTCGTAGAGTGGCACAGAGTGGAGTTAAGTATTTAGAGTGGAGTGGCATAAAGTGGAGTAGAGTAGAGTAAAGTTTAGAGGAATAGAGCATCATAGAGTCGAATGTTGTAGAGTGGAGTAGAGTGGCATACAGTGCAGTGACGTAGAGTGCATTGGTTTTGAGGAAAGTGGTGTAGAGTGCACTGGCGTACAGTGCAGTGACATAGAGTAGAGTGGCACAGAGTAGAGTGGAGTGGAGCAGCATAGATTGCAGTGGTGTACAGTGCAATGGGGCAGAGTGGATTAGAATTGCATAGAGTGTAGTGGCATAGAGTAGATTGTTTTAGAGTAGTGAGAAGTAATGCAGGGAACAGTGGAGTGGTGCAGTATGGGGTGCAGAAGTGTAGAGTAGAGTAGCATAGCGTAGCGTAGAATGCAGTGGCATAGAGTGCAGTGGTGTAGAGTAGATTAGAATCGCATAGAGTGAAGGGGTGTTGAGTGCACTGGTGTAGAGATGAGAAGTACAGAATAGAGGCAGTGGCATACAGTACAGTGGTGCAGATTAGCTTAGAGTTCAGTGGCAGAGAGTGCAGTCCTGCAGAGTAGAGTGTCTTAGAGTGCAGTGGTGTAGACTGCATTAGCATAGAGTAGAGTGCTGTAGAAAGCAGGGACATACAGAACAGTGGTGCAGAGTAGAGTGCAGTGGAGCAGCATAGATTGCAGTGGTGTACAGTGCAATGCAGCAGAGTGGAGTAGAATTGCATAGAGTGTAGTGGAATAGAATATATTGTTTCAGAGTAGTGGGAAGTAATGCAGGGAAAAGTGGAGTGGTGCAGTATGGAGTGCAGAAGTGTAGAGTAGAGTAGCATAGGGTAGCGTAGAATGCAGTGGCATAGAGTGCAGTGGTGTAGAGTAGATTAGAATCGCATAGAGTGAAGGGGTATAGAGTGCACTGGTGTATAGATGAGAAGTACAGAATAGAGGCAGTGGCATACAGTACAGTGGTGCAGATTAGCATAGAGTTCAGTGGCAGAGAGTGCAGTCCTGCAGAGTAGAGTGTCTTAGAGTGCAGTGGTGTAGACTGCATTAGCATAGAGTAGAGTGCTGTAGAAAGCAGGCACATACAAAACAGTGGTGCAGAGTAGAGTGCAGTGGAGCAGCATAGATTGCAGTGGTGTACAGTGCAATGCAGCAGAGTGGAGTAGAATTGCATAGAGTGTAGTGGAATAGAATATATTGTTTCAGAGTAGTGGGAAGTAATGCAGGGGAAAGTGGAGTGGTGCAGTATGGAGTGCAGAAGTGTAGAGTAGAGTAGCATAGCGTAGCGTATAATGCAGTGGCATAGAGTGCAGTGGGGTAGAGTAGATTAGAATCGCATAGAGTGAAGGGGTATAGAGTGCACTGGTGTAGAGATGAGAATTACAGAATAGAGGCAGTGGCATACAGTACAGTGGTGCAGATTAGCATAGAGTTCAGTGGCAGAGAGTGCAGTCCTGTAGAGTAGAGTGTCTTAGAGTGCAGTGGTGTAGACTGCATTAGCATAGAGTAGAGTGCTGTAGAAAGCAGGGACATACAGAACAGTGGTGAAGAGCAGAATAGAATGGCATAGCGTGCAGTGACGTAGAGCCAATGGTGTGGGACGGCGTAGTGTGCAGTGGCATAGAGTCCAGGGACGGAGAGTGCAGGGTTGCAGAGTAGTGTGTCTTATCGAGGTTTGGCGTAGACTACAGTGGCGTGGAGTAGTATGTTGCAGAGTAGAGTGCTGTGGAGAGCAGTGGCATACAGTACAGTGGTGCAGAGTAGAAGAGAGTGACGTAGAATGCAGTGACATGGAGCACAATGGTGTAGAGTAGCTTAGTGTGCAGTAGCATAGAGTAGAGTGTTGCAGAGTAGAGAATAGTGGCATAGAGTGCAGTTGTGCAGAGTAGTTGGCAAAGAGTGCATTGGTTTAGAGTAAAGTGGCGTAGAGTACATTGGGTAGAGTGCATTGGTTTGAAGTAGATTTGCGTAGAGCAACATGCTATAGAGTAGAATGATGCAGAGTAGAGTGGTGTAGCGTGGCTCAGCGTAGAGTATAGTGCATTGAGTGTAGAGTAAATCATTTCAGAAGAGAGTGGTGTGGAGTAGAGTGGAGTGGTGCAGGGTAGAGTGGGTAGTGCCCTACACTGAAGTTGTGAAGAGTGCAATTGTGCATAGTAAAGTAGAGTGCATTGACATAAAGTAGAGTAGAGTAAAGTAGAGTGGTGCAGAGTAGAGTACAGAGGTGTAGAGTGCAGTGGTGTAGAGTGGTGCAGTGGCATAGAGTTTAGTTTCACAGAGTAGAGCGGCATAGAGTTCAGTGGCAGAGAGTGTAGTGTTGCAGAGGAGAGTGTCGTAGAGTGCAGTGGTGTAGAGTAGAGTGGCATAGATTGTGTTGAAATTGAGTGCAGTTGCGTAGAGTAGAGTGGTGCAGAGTAAAGTGGCATAGAGAGCAGTGGCATAGAGTACAGTGGTGCAGAGTAGAATAGAGTGACAAAGGGCCCGATGTAGGTAGGGCGTTACCGATCGGTAACGGCCGAAAATACCGATTTTTTGCCCTTACCGATCGGTAAACAGCCATCGAGATGTAGGGAACGAAAAACATAAAGAATCGGAGTGAAAACCGAATCGGAATGAGTACCGAATGGGAAAGAATCCGATACGTACATACCGAAAATCGGAAATGTAACGAATCGTAAAAACACCGATTCGGATGCAAAGACCGATTCGGTCCATTGACCGAATCGTTAGTGACACCGAATCGGAAAATCACCGAATCGGTCCATGTACCGAATCGTTAGTGACACCGAATCGGAAAATCACCGATTCGGTCCATGTACCGAATCGTTAGTGACACCGAATCGGAAAATCAACGATTCGGTCCATGTACCGAATCGTTAGTGACACCGAATCGGAAAATCAACGATTCGGTCCATGTACCGAATCGTTAGTGACACCGAATCGGAAAATCACCGATTCGGTCCATGTACCGAATCGGTAGAAAGACCGATTCGGACATGAGCCGAATCGGAAAACATGCCGATTCGTAGGAATCGCCGATCGGGAAATTCCCCGATTCCGACAGTTGGGGAGATGTAGGGAGGCACAGAAACACCGAAATCGGCTCAAAATCGGTAGAATTCACTCGGTATTTACCATGGATTGCAATCAGGTGGTAACCAACTCCAACCCATATAAACAGTCCCAAAATGCATTGCAACTTGCAGGATGGCAGCTTTCTATGTCATTGCGAGGCGGCTACGGCTACAGCAGGAAGGACAGAGGGAATGGCTAAGAAATGAACAGGTCTACAGACAGAGGATAACCCTGTTCATGCTCACAGAGGCAGAGATACTACAGAGATACAGGCTGGACTCTGACACCATACTTGAGCTCATCAGGGATCTCAAGCCATTCTTGGACCACCACACCCCAAGGGCACACGCCATCCCTGCGCACATCCAGGTGCTATGCAGCCTACACCTGCTAGCGTCTGGCAGCTATCAAAGTGGTGTAGCAGCAGCAGGAGGGGTGAGCCAGAGCAGCCTGTCAAGGTTCTTCCACACATTCCTTGACGCCATGATACACAGGATGGACCAATACATCTCTTTCCCTGCAACCCACGCAGAACTGCTACAAACCAAAGCTGACTTCTACCAGATGGCACAATTTCCCCAAATCATCGGTTTCATAGATGGCACGCACATTCCGATTTGCCCACCAGCGGACACCGAATACATATACCGCAATCGCAAGTCTACACACACCATCAACGTGCAGGTGATCTGCAATGCAAAGTGCACCATCACAGACCTGGTAGCAAAATTTCCAGGGAGTACCCATGACTCCTATATTTTCCAACAGAGCGGCATATATGCACGGCTGATGGCTGGCGAATTTGGAGAAGGATACCTCCTAGGTGAGACACATCATCAGACCCCCATAACACATAGTAGGTAGGTGGAATACATGTATGCATGTGTCTAATGTGACCCCTTTCTCTTCCAGGCGACAGTGCATATGCCCTCCGCTCATTCATACTCACCCCCTACCTCAACCCCTCCACACCCAGCCAAAGGAGGTATAACCGGGCCCACATACGCACAAGGAATGTTGTCGAACGGACCTTTGGCATCTGGAAAAGTAGATTCAGATGCCTGCACAAGAGTGGAGGTGCAAGGCAGTATACCCCCATCACCTGCTGCAAGATCATAGCTGTATGTGCAATGTTACACAACCTTGCGGTGAAGAAGGGCACTGAAGTGGAGTTGTCTGACTACGAGGACCATGACGACGACGAAGCTGTGCCACTGACACAGCCAGCTGGGGTGTGTACGCCAAGTGATGGCAGATACAGACGTGAGGAGATCACTGAGAACTATTTCTGACTGAGTACAGATGCAAAGACAGCTAAATGTTGCTTTGAAAAAACAAATTTTAATAGTGTTGCACCACAGTTACAGCACTGATGTGCAACAAAAAATGGAGTGTGGTAAATAAAATAAAGTCCAAGGTACTGGTTGCCTCACCCGCCCTTGCCAGGCTATTTCTTTGCCCGCTTGCCAGACCCACTGGGGTGTCCCTCAGCCCCCTCTGAATGCCCTGCAGCATCAGCGGAGCGCCTGGTGCTCCTCCGTGGCTCAGACGCAGCGCTGGCCGGGCTGCTGCGGCTGCTGCTGTCCCCAGCATCACCCAGGTCCAGGGCCGGATTGGAGGCAGTGTTTGAAATTATCATGGCCTCCATGGCAGTGGTGATCCGGGCCATCCCCCTAGTTAGCTCAGCCGTATGCTGACTAAGGACAGATTCCTGGTTGGCGCTGCGATGGCACAGTTGTGCCGTCGCCGCTGCAAGGCGGCCCATGGCGCGGTTCAAAACCCGGGCATCCCGCCTGCGCACAAGCTCATGCTCCTCCTATCTGCTTGATGAGTGGGCGATGGCAGTGGTTAGCCTGCCTAACCCTGCTGCCACCTCCTTGTTGGATTCCACGATGGCCTGGAATCCCTTGACCAACTCTCCCATCTGCATGTTGTGCTGCAGGAGCTGGCGTTGGCAGGCCATAGTGGATCTTGCTTGTTGCCTCTGGATTTTCACCATCTGTCCCTCCAGGCCCAGGAATACACTGCCCTCCCGTGCTGGTGCAGCAGTGGTGGTGATGGTACGGCGCCGGGCACCGCTGCTTCCGGCCTGCTGAGTGGGCTGGGGTGCCACTGGTGGGGGTGTGAAGCTGGCCGGTCCCTGAGCCCCTGCTCCCAGGACAGGTTGAACAGGTGGCAAGGCCACGGTTGTGGCAGGAGCTGGTGTAGGCGGAATGGTGTCCCTTGTAGGGGAGTTCTCTGGGGAGAACTGCAAGGGGGGTGTGCTGGCCATTACTGGGGAGTGCAGTGCATCGTAGTCAATGACCAGGACTCCCTCCATACCTAGCCCTGTGGTGTCTCCTTCCTCCTCCTCCTCCTGGCCAGCCTGGCTGGTGCTCGGCCCTGCGACTGCAGTGTTGGACGGTGCTGCTCCCTCTGCTGCCACTGTTGTTCCGCCTGATGGGGCCCCTGGGTACAAAGAAGCATTTGTAAACTGAGTGCCGATGTATTACAGTCAGTACAATTATAGCATTCCACATGTCCTTGCATCTCCTTACACTGTGTCACACTGTTTCCTGTCTTGTGATTCTGCACTGCCATATTTAGCTAACTTCTGCTGACTACATGTACCATGATGCTTGTCTCTTGTATGTTGGTGACGGTACTGTGCTGGGGTTTGCCTATGCATTGTGTCTAATGGGGAGGTGTCTGGTAGGGTGTGTCATGATGCGCATGCTTCTTACCTGTAGCTGTAGCTCTCGCAGAGCTGTCCAGGGTCCCGATTCCACTGACACTCTCCCTCTCAATGGTGCTGGAGACCAGGTCCTCCAGCTCGGTGAGGGGTGGCGCCGGGTTGTTGCCTCCTCCAGTGAGTCCAGCCTGCCTCTGTATGTCAGCCAGCTTCCTCTTCGTGAGGCTGCGGATGTCATAGAATCTCTTTTTCAGTTCTTCTATGGACCTGGGGGTGACACCCGCAGCATTCACCTTCTGGGCGATGTCGGCCCAGATCCTCCTCTTCGTGCTGTCTGGCACGTTGAGGGACAGCTTGCCAAACAGCTGGCGGTGCACCCTCACCACCTCCTCGACCAGCACCTGAAGTTCGGTGGTGGTGAACTTCGGCTTCCTCTTCTGGGAGGACTTCTGGCTTCCTGACTGCTCTGCCATGTTCTCCAGTTCAGTTGGCAACCTCCTACTCCCACTGCTGCTAACTGTGAGTGTTGAGCTCAGGCTGACTCTCCAGAAACTTCTTAATTAGATGCACCTGCCAGGGTTGCCACTCCCTGTTTGGGTGGGGGAGGGGGAGCCACCTCATTGGCTGAATCGGCTTTTGCCGAATCGGCTTTTACCGATTCGGTAATAGCCGAATCGGTAAAATCCGATTCGGTATTATCCGAATCGGTAAAAGCCGAATCGGTTCCTTCAATGCATTCCTATGGGCTTTTTCGCCATGGGTGTGTTTTCATGGCTTCGAATCTATGATTGCCGAATCGGATTTTACCGATTCGGCTTTTACCGAATCGGTATTCGCCGATTCGGGACTATCCGATTCGGTGGTAGCCGAATCGGTAATTTCCGATTCGTTGTTAGCCAATTCGGTACTTTCCGATTCGGACCGTGCCGAATCGGAACGTACCGATTCTCATTACCGATGCCGACCGATTCGGTATTCATTCGCTTTTTTTCCCCTACATCTCGTTTTCCGATTTCAGAATACCGATTCGGCCCGCCTCGGTATTTTGAAATCGGAAAATCGCGTTTACCTACATCGGGCCCATAGAGTGCAGTGGCATAGAGTGGAGTGCTGTATAGTGCTTTATTGACTAGTAGATTAGAGTGGACTAGTGTAGAGTGCAGTGGTGTAGAGTGGAGCAGTGCAGAGTGGAGTGGTGCAGGGTGGAGTAAAGTGGCATCAAGTGGGGTGAAGCAGAGTAGAGTGGCGCAGAGTGTAGTGGTGTAGAGGGCATTGGCATAGGATGGTGTAGAGTGGAGTTGTGCAGAGTAGTCTAGTTTAGTCTACAGTGGCGTCGAGTTCAGTAGCATAGATTAGAGTGGGGTACAGTCCAGTGGCAGAGAGTGTGGTGTTGCAGAGTAGACCATCGTGGAGTGTAATGGTGTATAAAAAAGTGGCGCAGAGTGCATTGCCATAGAGTGCAGTGAAGTAGAGTGGGGCAGAGAACAGTGGCGTAGAGAGCAGTTGTGTCGATTGCAGGGATGGAGGGTACAATAGTGAAGAGTGCAGTGTAGGGTGGACTGGCATAGAGTTCAGTGGCTAGAGTAGAGTGCAGAGGCATAGAGTACAGTGGTACAGAGTAGAGTATAGTGGAGTGGTGCAGCATAGATTGCAGTGGAATAGAGTGGAGTGGTGCAGAGTAGATTGTTTCAGAGTTGAGTGAAGTGGTGTAGAGTGGAATGGTGCAGGGGAGAGTGGAGCGGAACCGCGTAGAGAACAGTGGCATAGAGTGCAGTGGCATAGAGTGCAGTGTTGCAGAGTAGATTGGATTGGCATAGAGTGGATGCCATAGAGTGCACTGTCGTAGTGTGGTGTGGTACAGAGTAGAGTGCATTGGCATAGAGTGCAATGGCATAGAGTGCAAGGTTGCAGAGTAGAGAGGCCTAGAGTGAGTGGCGTAGTGTGTAGTGGTGCAGAGTAGAGTACAGTGACGTGTAGTGGTGCAAAGTAGAGTGGAGAAGGATAAAGTGGAGTATGCCTGGTGTGGTAGTGCACTGTCATAACAGACAACACATCTTCAGTTCAAATGACCATTACATATACACAGACATATAGATTTACTGATAAAAATATACAGCACACAAAGGATAATGTGTAGAAATGCCATCATCTAGTGTATTTAAGAGTTATAATGGTATTAAAATATTTATTTCCACCACACTTCAGAATTCCCCTAGTAGCCAGCATGATTGTCACATAAATCCTCTTACTTTGAAGTCAGAGAAAGAAAAGTAAACACCAAGCTCCTTCAAAAGAGAGAACCTCACATTTGACCTCTGTCTTTATAAGCACAGCAAATGTGACAAGATAAGAACAAGATTTAAACACCTGGTTACAGACATGGAGTACTCGGATGGATACTGTAAATAAGGTTTGGGCAAGGGAAGGGACGCTCCCAAGTGTCGTTAGTAAACCTGTGCTGTCTGGCAGACTTCGACCTAAAAAAGGAATACTGAGTCTATTCACACCTGTGGATCTAAGTCATTCAACACCTGCTCAAATAATTATAGACACTCAAAACTGCTGCAGAATACATTACCTCCTTAGTGTGGCCAGCATACTTTGAAATATCACTCACCGCATAGGTCATAACCGTTTTAACTCTCTCCCTTCTAGCTAGAAATGGTCCTGATACAGCCGCGGTCAGTAGTGGGAGTACCTGCCGGGCGGTGACGTGGGGAGTGGGAGGGGCAGGGTGGGGGTTAGTATTCCATGGATTTCGGAGGTTTACAGGTAAGTAAACATATAAATAAATAAAACAAATTTTATTGTGCGCACTGCATCGCATTTGGAGATGCAGTGCACACAACGAAATTTGTTTTATTTATTTATATGTTTACTTACCTGTAAACCTCCGAAATCCATGGATTACTACCTCCCACCCTGCCCCTCCCTCTCCCCACGTCACTGCCCGGCAGTTACTCCCACTACCATCCGCGGCTGTCCTGATAGCATGGAACGTCTGCAGACTCTGAACTCTTAATTAACAACCTGTCTAAGTCGCTGTGCCAATGGTCTTGAAGTTAGGTCTCACCACATCTTTTTGACGAAAGATGTATGAAGGCAAAAATAATGTTTTTTTACGTCATTGTATTGGTTATATACAGTGCTTAGAAAACTGAAGTCAGTCCTGAACTTTAGACAAACAGATACTTTTACATGAAATGTCATACTGTGACTAATTCTTTAATTCTCTTTAACATTAGCGCCTCATATTATTTGTTAACAGAGTGAAGATCTTTGGGGGCTGAAAGAGAGAATTCAAAATGTATGTGTCTGAGCATTGGAGACCCATTGGCTGAGGTAGCATGCGAAGCCACAACAACAAAAATATAGACAATATACCACCACCATCTCAGCAGGGCCAGACTGGGAACCACAGCCGGCCCTGGCAAGGTGCTCGGCCGCCCCCCCCCCCCCCCCTGGAAAACAGCCCTGCAAAAAAAACGGCCCCCAGGGGCCCAAAACCGGCCTCCACCCGTGCGGCGCACCGGGGGACTGCCCGGTGCCCGCTATGGCCAGTAGGGCCCTGCATCTCAGTGCATTCCTGGTGCTCATCAGGGTCTTGCACGGCTTCAAAGATCAGGGAAACAGCCTGACATCATTCGGACCTTATTACCTAAGGTTTGGAACAAGAAGTGGTCATTACAGTTGTTGAGAAGCACTTGGTTGGTCTTAATATTCAGAAACCTCTTTTGGGGAATTGAGAAACATTTGCAGATTTTCGCAAATATTATTTGGTGTTTGTAAATTTGGGGAACACTTGGGAGGGCGTCAAGTTGTCAGTTTGCAAACTAAGGGGCATATTATCAAGGGGGTTTATCTCCGCTTTTTTGGCTTTAAAAGCCAAGAAAGCGGAGATAAAATTATCTCCCTATTACCTAGCTGTCGCTAACACCAGTTAGCGACAGCTAGTAGGAGATAGCGACCATCTTGGGCCCCGCTTTGCATGTCTGTGATATTTATCACTAATGACATGCAAAGTGGGCGTGCCAAGATGTTAGCGACTGGAAACAGTCGCTAACATCGCTATCTCCTATTACCAACTTTTGGAGATATTCTCGCTAAGCGCAAATATCTCCAAAAGCTAACACCTGCCCTGAGCAGTTCTTAGCCATGTTATCCAATGGTAGGTGGATAACATGGCTAAGAGCATTAGCTCGGTAATGCATGAATATCGCTGAGTTTTCAGCGATATTTGTGCATTTCGGCCGATTTTTATCGCTTAGGAGATAAACCTTGATAATAGCAAGGTTCCTAAGCGATAAAAATCGCCGCAGCTCGGCGATAAAAATATCCCCGCTAAACCAACATAGCGATAATTATCGCTAGTTGTTGGTAATATGCCCCTAAGTGTATTGTTTCAGATATTGATCTCTTTGCTTTACCCAATTGGAAGGAACAGGTTTGCCTATAAATGTGCAGGGCAGATAATCAAGACAAGTGGGCAGCTAAATTGGTGCCTATGATGGATATGCCTATTGTCCTTGTGAAGTCTTTTCTGTTGAGGTTCATTAAATATCTCATATTGCAAGTGGGAAAGTTGACTGCTGTGTAAGTGGGATACACTGTTGCTGCTGATGACTTTTGCTAGAAGGAGGGAAGAGACTTCAACTACCACATCCCTGGTGGCAGGAGGCCCTTCCCACCCATGACGCGCCCCCGGAAAAGCCACTATTCAGCTCTGCAGATCGGGATACATTGTTGCTGGCTGTGCTTTTTGTTGTAACGAGGGGAAGGAACTTCTACTACCACACTCATTGGTGGAAGGACACGCTTCCCACCCATGATGCGCCACCCACTGAAAGACACAAATCACTCCCACTTTGTGGAATTCATTGTTGCTGCTGATGACTTTTGCTGGAAGGAGGGGAGAGGGACTTCCACTACTACAGTACCTGGTAGCTTGAGGCCCTAGCCACATTCGACGCGTGCCTGAAAGGTGCTATTCCCTTGTGCAGAGCAGGATACATTGTTGCTGATAGTGACTATTGCTGGAAGGAGAGAAAAGGGACTTAAACTACCAAAGTTCTTGCTGGTCCCTCTCACCAACGACACGCGCCCTGTAAAGGCGCTATTCAATCCCGCAGCAGAATGCACGAATGGGAAACGGCTGGGCCACGTTTGGGTGAACCCCTGGCCAAGGACGGCCCCCTCTGAGGACTGTAGGGGAATGAAGGAGGATGGACTGGGCCTACCCTTTATCATTTGCTCTCTTAAATAACATGAGGAACCGAAAAACCTCAGCACCAAGGTATTAGCGCTGTATTCAATTCAAGCAGCGGGGTGGATAATATAGCTAATTGCTGTTTCTCAAGACAATCTCTAGCAGGAAACAATTTCGTGGTTGGAGCGGAGGTACACGGGGAGGAGGACGCTGTGTTAAATTACGATCTTGCGCCTTCGATTTCTCTTGGGAGAAAACCATAGCGAGATGTATTGAAACAAACTAGAAAACCAAGAGCTGCTTGCCCCTCTAGTAAATCTAGTCTGAAAAATTCATGGACACCTTGGTAATGAATGTTAAAAAAAAGCTGTTTAACCACTTTTTAAGTAAATTTATGTGATTTTCGAATCACATCTCAGTATATTTGGTAATAAAACTGATACATGGGACGCCTCTACTGTGCATTGGCTATGATCACACTTGTGAGGACAGCATATTATGTTTGATGAAGTAATTATGGTGAGACATATTTCCTGGATTGGTACATCACCTTAGGAAGGTTCGGGTAATTGTGTTGTAATTGACTCTCAAAATTCTGAATTGTTAGGTAGGCTATTCCCTATTGTTAACTGCTGGAGTCTATCAAGAATTAGAAATAATGTTGCCCCTCTTAGTTATTTTTTACAAACTTGCAGTCTTCAATGGGGATGACAGCACACAACATTATTAACATAAAACTATGGAATTTTCGATTTCTACTTCAAATAGGTTTGCTCCCTTGGCTTCATTGGACAGAAATGACACTAGCAGTCATTGTGATGCATCTGTGGATCTACTTGCTGTTGTTTTAGGATTTGAACACAAACAAAATAACTTGGCACTAGTATTTGTTTTTTTGACAAAATGGGTTCTAGTTTTAAAGTATTCTTTAGAAGCTCTCCAAATATCCAGGCTCTCGCTTTAACATTCAAACTAGGTAAAAACACTATGCTTCTAATTTTTTATAATGATATTTTATCCCTGCTGAGTGTTCAAGTTTAATTAGGCTGTCCAAAATGGTAAACATCGTTTACAACGATGTTTTCACAACGCGGTACCTTTACACCGCGGCTGTGACAACGCAAGTCGTTACCACGACTTGCGCTGGAGGGCGCTCAAGGTCTAAAAATAGTTAATTTACTATCCTAACACCTTCCCTAGGGTCCACGGGGACTGGTGTTAGAATAGTAAATTAAACTATTCGAAATCCGCGCCCCCCAACGCAAGTCGTGGTAACGACTTGCGTTGTCACGGCCGCGTTGTAAAGGTATGCGTTGTGACGGTACGCGTTGTACCGTCATATATCCGTTAAAAATAAATAGAAAAAACTCTGATCTCTAATAATTATGTCTCTTTCAATGAATATCCTGTGATATTGGAGTGGGCATTTGGAGTGTTATATCTATGTCTGTTGACAATACAGTTGGATGTAATCAAATTACAGCTTGTGGAGTTTTAATTTTTTGAAAAACGTTGGACAACGTGTAAAATTTAACCCAGTGGGGCAAAAGTTACAGTGCGCAGAGGTCAGGCTGTTCAGCTTGATTCTTTCATGTTTGTTCTTTTTGACGCAGCATGGGCATTGCGTCCTCCTCTGCAGCACGCTTAGATTACTAAAAAAAACTACGAACAAAATTTTTTCTGTTGAAACTGGAGTGCCTCTTCCACTACTAATTCTTGTTTTGTTCCCTGTCCACAGGGAGAGAGCACCCACAATAAAAATGTCGTTTGACACCATTACAGGTCTTACTGACAATCGAGCCGAGACTTTAGCTTTTACTAATGATCAGGCTTCGGAGATATATTCCCTGATAGACGACATCCGGTCTTTCACCACACAAGGGAGCAGTTTGCCTCAACAATTAAAACAGCTAGAATTCTTAACAAAAAGACGCCTTAACCAACGCCTTCATGCATCCACACTGGTGCAGTATCACCGATCAAAGAGGATACCAAGAGGATTAAGAATGCCCATAAAACCCATGTTATTTCGCTTCCACCTGAAGAAAGACTTTATGGACCGCTGGTATGCAGTTTTGAACAAGTACTCTTTAGACTTGATTCTATTGTTGATAGAGGAACTATCTGTTGTCATCAAGGAGATAACTGAGGAAATCACAACCATTCAATCAGATCTTGAGACCAGAATGGACACGAATGACTGGTCTAAATTCTTGGAGGAAATGAATGCTAGAATGGAAAAACATACAAAGGAGATTCAAGAAGGGAAACTAAGGAAGTATAAACGAGATACCCTGGACTACAAATTAAATGAAGTGTACACCTGGGCAGAGGTGTATGCCCAGAGGAGAACCTTTGTTAAACGAACCACCAACACTTCATCACAAGAAAGTGTAGCCTCAGAGGGGGATACAAATATCAACAGAGCACCACCAAAAGTAGTTGAAATAACCTCTGACAGCAGGGACACAACAACAGTGGAAGCAGCTTCTTCATCGAAAACGTCTTTTTCCGCACAGGACGCGGATGTCACACAACCGCCAGGGAAAGTAAAAGGAAAACAAGGAGAGGTAAAGGAGGTGGTAAAGCCAAACTTGAGGAGCAACAAACAAACCTAGTGATCAACATATCTTCACAAGAATTGACCACACAACAAATCAGAGTCCTCAACAAAGGACTAAACTTTGTGCCAACCTACCATACCAATTCCTTAGAAACTGAAGTAGATTTCTTCAAGTTCATGAGGATTTTGCGTCTCAAATACTTCTTTTCCACTTTACCTGACCCAACGTCAGAAATTGATCCTCCTGAATACATGGAGTTCAAATCCAAATCCACTTTCCAGGCACCCACTACACACAAAATCTTGGATGCTTTTGAGAACCTTGTGCTTAAGGATTTGAAACTGATCAACACCAAGAAAAAGTGTCGTTTAAACTTTTCCAAACATGACAAAATGATCCTAAAAGATCTAGCGGAAGACTCCAGGATACATATCCAACAGGCAGACAAAGGCGGCGCCATAGTCGTCATGGACCAAATATTTTATGATCGTAAAGTGTCTGAACATGTATCTGATATTCATACTTATCTCAAACTCAACCATGATCCGATCAAAGAATTACAAATCACTCTAGAAAATATCCTAGCACGCGCAGAAAACATGAAATGGATCAGCAAGAAAACACGTCAATTCCTCACAGTATCTTTTCCCAAACAACCGACAATATACATGCTACCAAAAATCCATAAGGATCTTTCGAACCCACCATTCCGTCCCATTGTCACCGGGTGCGGGACCATTTTCGAACCTCTGGGCCAATACTTGGATCAATTTCTCCAACCTTTTGTCCAAAATTGGTATTCCTATACCAAAGACACTACACACTTTCTGAAAAGACTCATGGAAACACAAGTAACCTCTGAGGCATGCATGTGCACGTTAGATGTCAAGGCTCTCTACACCTCTATCCCACATTCCGAGGGGGTAGAGGCTGTGGAATGGGCGTTGCTTCAACAAGAGGAGATACCAGCTGAAAAGATTTTTCTGTTAGAATTGTTGCATTTTTGTTTACACCACAGTTATTTCAGGTGGAATGATGACTTTTATCTGCAGAACAAGGGCACCTCAATGGGTTTTTCCGGAGCACCGGCATACGCTAATACGTATATGGCAAGGTATGAGGACATGTTTCTGAAAAATGACAATGAATGGACAGACAACATAAGTTTATATTGTCGTTATATAGACGACATCTTCCTCATCTGGAAAGACACCAAAGAAAAATTGGAACAGAAAATTGTTCAGATGAACTCGTATGATGTGAACATTCAATTTACTAGCAACATACAAAAGGAGCAGATTGCATTTTTGGATGTTTTGGTGAGAATTAAAGACAACACAATACAAACTGAAGTGTATCATAAACCAACTGACAAAAATACGGCACTCATGTACAGTAGTTTCCACTCCAAGAATCTGATCAATAACTTGCCTTATTCCATGATGTTACGAGCGAAAAGAATCTGTTCACAAGCAGAAACATACCAAAGCAATTTGACAGTCATCACAGCCAAGTATGCTTCTAAAAAATATCCTTCATCTGTACTAGAAACAGCTAAAGACAAAACAGATAAATCAATGCGTGAGTCTTCACTCATTCCCAAAACGAAAAAGCAACAAACCAGACAGGTTTTCGTTTCCAAGTACTCCACCAGCTCAAATGAGATCAAGAAAAGCATCAACACTCATTGGGAGCTACTCAGAGATGAGACTGATTTCAAGGAATTGTTCCGCGATAAGCCCATTTTTGCGTATAAACGCTCAAAAAACATCAAAGAAATGTTGAAATATCATCCCACTACTCCATCCAAGGCACACAAAGGAATGAGGAAATGCTATAATTGCGTTCATTGTAACAATGTTATCGTGACAGATTGTGTGAAACACCCCCACACGGGAGAAACTATCCCTATCCGGATCAGCGCAGACTGCAATGCTTCTAACGTAATATATGCCATCAAGTGCCCATGTGGGTTGTTGTACATAGGCAAAACAGAAAGAAAGATCAAAACCCGCATATCGGAACATAAAAGCACAATCAGAAACAAGAATCCCAAGAGCAGTTTAGCTCTACATTGGGAAACCTACAGACACACTATAGCGCAGGTTAAATTCCAGATTCTCGAAATGGTTACCCCAACCCCCGGGAAATGCATCACAAAGACCTTGTTACAAAGGGAAATCTTTTGGATCCGGAGATTACAGACACAAGATCCCAAAGGGATCAATGACCGAGTAGATCTCACTTGTTTTCTATGAGATCCTGCTCCACTTATGTATGCAGAAGGCGAATTTAGACAGCATATGAGAAAAGTACCCTTCTATACTTACAGATTATTGTTTATATGTTTTATGATCATTTACTTTTTTTGATTGGGTGACCGTGCTGTTGCTACTTTGTAGACTTGTTAGGATTTTTACTTTTAACCCATTCCAAAATGGCGCTCCAACAGGCCTCAGCATTTGTTCAGGCCGTGTTTGTAGTCCTTCGTCTGTTTAGTAATCCGTCGTTTGTTTCTATGTTAAGGAACGCATCATTTAATGGCGCTGTGTTTATCGAGTGTCAGACGGCTCCCATGGTGGTCATGGTTCGGGATTGAGAACGCGTTCAGGCAATTTGTACAGGTATGGGTTATGGAGGATCGTTGTATGAAGGGGCACTGCATCGCAGCTCACGTGGAGCATTACAGTATTGCCGCTTTCTCGTTTTTAGGGGTCTGCCGGCAGAGCGACAATTAAATAGAGTGCAGGACGGTGACGGCTTGTCGTCTAGGTCAGTTTTCTACAAATTGGAGCGTAATGTTATGGCACCGGTTCTTTGGAGAAAATATACAATAGGGGACGTTCGTGAGCGCAATTTGAATGTCTTTAGATTTAAACGAGTGAGTAGCCCAGAGCAATTTGATCGGCAGGGCAACGCATTGGAAATGGACGTGCACTATGTAATCCGTGTAATACTGAGGTTCTCTTTGTGTTGGCAGGTTTGTTATCTATTGTGCTTGGACACCATTGACGATTCTCCGTTTTTTTCAAGAATATTGGACGTAAGTTTGTTCTTCTCAAGGCTCAAAACCCTCCACGTTGTATTGTTTCATCTTGTCTCTTTACTAGAGTAGTGATTCTCGTTTATTTCCATTCTTTTTTCACCTAGTACATGGGAGAACGTTTCTCTGAATCATTTTAAATCCTGTATGAAACCACAGATCCTGTCAGTTCCTTAGGCTATATAAGTGAGTCTTTTTTTCACACGGTCACCCACAGGCTTGTTTGCATTATGTTTTGCATTATGTTTTTCACTATGTATCTAAATTGTCACATAGTACAGTATCATTTCATTTCAACCGTGTATAACCATATGCTGATCTACTTATTGTTTTCTTGATGTCAATTAAGACGCTATAATTCAACTTTAAAGATGTGGATTTGCCCATATACTAGCTCATAACCACTTGTGTCAAACTGCAATCTTGCATGTAGTGAGACCATGTCATCAAGCTACAAAACATATATTTTTCATGTTTTTTTTTCAGGTACTGCCCCCGACGAAGGGCCGTACGGCCCGAAATGCATTGGGCATGATAACTTTTTGGCCATAAATTGTAAGATGGAAATTATTATTATATTTTTTTGATGTAAGAAAAAAACTTCTCACTTCAATGAATGAATTACATGAGAAAGCCAAATGTAATTTCTTACTATGATTTGACAATACAGTTGGATGTAATCAAATTACAGCTTGTGGAGTTTTAATTTTTTGAAAAACGTTGGACAACGTGTAAAATTTAACCCAGTGGGGCAAAAGTTACAGTGCGCAGAGGTCAGGCTGTTCAGCTTGATTCTTTCATATCTATGTCTGTGCCTTACAAGCAGAGGAAAATAGGTTCTACAGAAGAGGACTCCTGGATTCGCCTCAAAGGACCCCCAGATTATGTTGGCATGAAGAACTGGGTATAAATTATACAACGTCCCTAGAAGATGGTATTAAATCAGCTCCACTCCTGTTATCGATGTTTATTTTGATATACTCTGCACCTAAACTAAATCCTAAGATTATTACAGATAATTCGAAGCTTGATTTCTATATGCATATCCCTTCTTTCAAATACATAAAACACCAACATGTTGCTTCGGGAAGACCTGATGTATTTACACAAACCAGTTTTGGGCGAGAAAGTCGTTCTATCAGTTTAGAGGAACAGTTACAGGCCTTTGTCGAGTTACAGAAAACCTCAGTAAGATCTCATTTATCATTACAAATGACAGAGAGCATTGGACCATACCCGCTAATCTCTTCTACTATCAGTGCTTAATTTGAGCCAGTGGTTTGCGGTGCACAGCACCAGCGCTAAATTGCCAGAACCTGCCCTTATGACAGCGGTCCCATGGTGGCAGTGTTTGTGCAATTTAAAGATGAGCAGAAAAACAGTTGGATGTTAATTCAATAGATATTAAAAACAACTAATATCTCCCACCAAAGCCATTCTTAAAGCATTGTTGGCCTCAAACAGTCTGAATTTATTTTTATTTTACAGAGTTTTATATAACACCAACTTGACCCCAATCGGGTATCAGACCACTTTACATAGCACCAGTTACGTTACATGAGGACACATTCATTTTTGTTAGGCACAGGGGGATTAAGGGATTTGCCCAGAATCACAGGATTTTCAGCGTTGTTGCCGAGACTCAAACCCAGTTCCCCAGGTTCGAGTTCGACCACCATAGCCATTAGGCCATCTCCTTTCCCCTTAGTTGTCACACTTGTAGCAGTGAGATGGTTAGTAGTTGTGTAAGAACAGTGGCAATTCCGGTGCAAACTGCAGTGGCCTCCTGACGAGGTACCCAGCATTCATTTATTTTTACAAATTAAGTATCGTCTAATATTTATGAATGTTGGTTATTGACTAAATTCAGAATGGTGTGTATGCACTTTATCTGCATTTACTAGTGTTTATCTTGTCTTTTGTAGTGAGTCACGTTTTATGTTTTGTTGTAAAATTAAATGGTGGCTAATTAATTAGGCAGATGTCTGTTTTTGGATTCATGATTTGCATACTAAATATAAAATGTATAAACGGTTGTATTGATATTATCTTGTCTTTATTCTACTTTCTTTGGTGTTTTTTATTTTATAATTGTGTTATATGGTTTTACTTACACCGAAATACACTTAATTATGATGGTGATGGTTCTCGCTGATACTTTATTTTAGAATGTGTGTCTTTCCAGGTGATGGAATACAAATACAGGCCAGATGACTTTCCACAGTATTCAGTTTTTTTGTCATTATTTTGGAAAATAATGGGCCATATTATCCAGAAAGGGCGATACATTATCACTGCTTCCTGCCGCTAAAGCAGCGATAATGAGCTTGATAATATGACCTTGTTAATTCCCATAGAAGCCCAGGTTAACACCAGAACCTGGGCTGGTATGGGAATTCACAAGGGCATAAAATCAAGCCCATTATCGCAGCTTTAGCTGCAGTTTCCTGCCGATAAAAGAGGCTATAATGTATTGCCCTTTCTTGATAATATGGCCCAATGTTCTTTGTTCTGCTTTGTTTTCTATGCCCAGGGAGTAAGTAGTATTGCAAGGAAAAGGAACAAGGAACTAACAGTAGCAGGCAAGATGCACGACTGAGCTCAACACTCCCACATTTGTGACATCTAGTGTAACATGCCAATCACAATTTTAAATCCCAGCAGGCCAATGCAGCCTTCTATCCTTCTGAGGTTGGTAAATTTATTACCATTTTTGAGTAATAACACTGTTATTACAGTGCTTGGAAATGACAGAAGCACAGTATGAAAAACTATATGAAAACACATTATCTACATTGGATTACTTTGCAACAAGCTGCCTCTTTCTTGAGACTGCTTCTCAAGATGGTGGGATGCAGACCAGTGTGTGGTGGGTACAGGTGTGCTGAAGGCATTCCACTGTAAGAGGCTTTTGAAGTCAAAGCCTGCCAGATAGTACAGCTGTCTATTTGCAAAAGACTTGTTGGGGGCATTTCAATAGTTGTCCAGGAAAGCCAATTCGCCCTTTAGCTTTCTGTTTGCCATTCTTGTTTTCTATTCATTTATTTATTTAAGCGTGTACATCTTGTCTTTGTCCCTCATGTGGAGCATAGCATGTGTGCCATCCTTCTGGAGCATAGCATGGATGCCATCCTTCTGACTGGCTCCTTTTATCCTCCCACAAGTGTCTGATTTTAGTTTTCTAAATGCACTCTATTAGAGTGCATTTAGTGCCCCTATTCTCAGTTTTTTCCCATTTCTCTCAAAACATTTCTTTTCATGACATTATAAAAATGTATTTTCTACAACTTGGTCCCTTGAAGCACTCTTAGGTACACTTCCACTTTTATACATCTTTGCCTTTCAGGCCGCTCTCTCAAGTGCTTTAACTCCACGTTGGTCTCCCGCATGTTCGTTCACTTCCACCTCCTCCTGAACAGCCTACTTGTGCTTGCTTCCCCACACAAACTAACTCTGTGTTGCTTCCCACACCCTCATCTTTTGTGTTGCTTTCCCTCCACACGCCCGTTTTGCTTCTGCCCACCCTTCATGCTGCTTCCCCACCCCCCTGATTCTGCCCTCAGTGTTGCTTCCCCCACCTGTGTTCTTCCCCTACATGCCTCTCTTACTTTTTTTTTTTTTTTTTTATCCAACTCGGATCTGTAACCAAAAAAAAACAAAACACTAGTGTAATTTTGTAGGCATGTACATGCTTGGTGTCCACACCAAAAATAAACACAGCCCTCCGAGTTTCTTTATGTATTTATTGCTGCTTATTAGCCATGCTGCACAGCATCAGGGATGCTGCACAGTATGGCCAAAGCCATAGACAAAGCTAATAGGTTCCATATGCGAGACCTTTTGGCTTTGCTAATGCTTGTTAAACTTGGTCACAGAGATGCTTATGTAGTGAGAATTCATTTCACTACACAAATAATGTAAAGGCTAGGGGGCATATTATCAAGGGCGTTTATCTCTGCTTTTTTGGCTTTAAAAGCCAAGAAAGCGGAGATAAAATGTTCTCCCGATTACCTAGCTGTCGCTAACACCAGTTAGCGACAGCTAGTAGGAGATAGCGACCATCTTGGCCCCCACTTTGCATGTCAGAGAAATTTATCACTAATGACATGCAAAATGGGCGTGCCAAGATGTTAGCGACTGGAAACAGTCGCTAACATCGCTATCTCCTATTACCAACTTTTGGAGATATTCGCGCTAAGCGCGAATATCTCCAAAAGCTAACACCTGCCCTGAGCAGTTCTTAGCCATGTTATCCAATGGGAGGTGAATAACATGGCTAAGAGCATTAGCTCGCTAATGCATGAATATCGCGGACTTTTCAGTGATATTCATGCATGGCGGCCGATTTTTATCGCATTTGAGATAAACCTTGGTAATACCAAGGTTTATCTGCGATAAAAATCGCCGCAGGTCGGTGATACATTTTTGTCTCTATCCAAGCAATAGCGGTAATTCGCTATTGCTTGGTAATATGCTTCTAGGTCACTATCATTAAGTCAGCAGATGCAGCGGCACAAAAAGCCCACCACTGTGAGGGGCCCACTGCACCCAATTGTAGCTGATTGTAAGGCCCTGCACCTTTCATTACGCAACTGCATAGAGTTAGCCTCTTCCGATAAGATTTTACTGTTAAATGGCCATTAATGCCGAACTGCATGGGGCACCATCTTGTAATGAGAAAATTCTGGACATATTTACCAAATAGTCATGCAGTGCAACAAGTCACTTTGCTGCGCTATGTGGTAGGAAAGGGCAGGAATACGCCGTACTTAACAATATACAGCGCATTCCTGCCGTTTCTATGAGCTGGCTCCCTTTTAGCTGCCTAGCGGGAACACAGGCCCCCTTGCACCGTGGTGCCAGGATACCTACATTGTAAGCAGGATTGTTTTTTGCGCTGGAAGGGCCAACCTTCCTGCGCAAAAACAATCCCCTGCGGCATTTTCATCTTTTTGCGTGTGCTGCAGAATGCATCACAGGTAGAAAGAGGAAGTATCAAGGAGAAAAAAAGATATTTCTCCTTGTTAGACCTACCAGTGTTGGTAAATTTGGGAATGTGCCAAAATCCATTGGTGGGCAGTAGCAACACCCATGAAGTACCCATGGAACGCCTCCCTGGCAGGGCCGGACTGGAAACAACAACCGGCCCTGGCAAAGTGCTCGGCTGGCCCCCCCTCCCCTCTCGGGGAAGAGGGGGGGGGGGGGGGTTGGAGGTGCGGTCGAGCTCTTTGCCGGGGCCGGTTATCAACCGATTTTGGTACAGGGCCGATTTTGCAGCTATGCTGCAAAAACGGCCCTGTAACACAAGCATTTACAATGCAATGGTCTCGGCAATATTATAGGTAGAGCTATTGGAATTGCTCATTTTTTAAATCTTTTTTGTATCCCTAAATAAATGGCATTGTCATTTGTATTGGCATTAGCTTTGTATTTTGCATATGTGATACCTATTGCATTAGCAGAGAGAGAGTGAGATAGAGAGAGCGAGTGAGGTATTGAAATAGAGAGAGAGAGTGAGGTAGATAGAGAGTGAGGTAGTAAAGAGTGAGGTAGTGAGGGAGAGGGATGTTGTGAGGTAGTGAGATATAAGCATAGAGTGATGTTGTGATGTAGTGAGATAGAGAAAGAGGTAGTGAAAGTGAGTTAGTGAGATAGAAAGAGTGAGGTAGTGAGATAGAGAGTGATTGAGGTAGTGAGATAGAGAATGATTGAGGTAGTGAGTTAGAGAAAGAGAGTGACGTGAGGTTGTGAGCTAGAGTGAGGTAGTGAGAGAGTGAGGTAGTGAGGTAGTGAGAGAGTGAGGTAGTGATGTTTTGAGAGAGAGAAGTTGTGAGATAGTGAGATAGAGTGGAATAGTGAGGTAGAGAGTTATGTAGTGAGAGATAGGTAGATAGAGAGTGAGAGACAGAGAAAGTGAGGTAGTGAAAGAGTGAGGTAGAGGGATGTTCTGAGGTTGTGAGATAGAAACAGTGAGTGAGTTTGTGAGGTAGTGAGATAGAGAGAGAGTGAGGTAGTGAAAGAGAGTGAAAGTGACTTAGTGAGATAGAAAGAGAGCGAGTGAGGTAGTGAGAGAGAGTGAGGTAGATAGAGTGAGGTAGTGAGACAGAGAGAGTGAGGTAGTGAAAGAGTGAGTTAGTGATGGAGTGATTTTTGGTGGTAGGGAGATAGAAACAATGAGTGATGTTGTGACGTAGTGAGATAGAGAAGGATTGAGGTAGTGTAAGAGAGTGAAAGTGACTTAGTGAGATAGAAAGAGTTAGTGAGATAGAGAGTGACGTAGTGAGTTGGAGAGAGAGAGTGAACTAGTGAGATAGAGAGTGAGTCAGCGAGAGAGTGTTGTAGTTATTTTTTGAGTGATGACTTGTGTTATAGTTAGGTAGTGAGAGTGATATCGAAATAGAGTGATGTTATGGAGAGAGTTAGTGAGAGAGTGAGATAGTTTTATAGATATAATTTGAGTAGTGATGTAGTTATTTTTGTTTTGTGGGAGAGTGAAGTAGATATAGAGTGAGGTAGTGAGAGATAGAGAGAGTAAGGTAGTGAAAGAATGAGGTAGTGAGGGTGAGAGTTGTTGTGCTGTATTGAGATAGAAACAGAGCGATGTTGTGAAGTAGTGAGCTAGAGAGAGAGTGAGGTAGTGTATGAGAGAGTGAAAGTGAGTTAGTGTATTTGAGAGAGAGAGAGTGCGGTAGTGAGATAGAGAGAGTGAAGTAGTGAGTTAGAGAGAGTGAAGTTGTGGGGTAGTGAGAGTGATGTAGTGAACTTTAGAGAGTGTGTCGTGATATAGTGAGAGAGAGATAGTGAGATAGAAATAGAGTGAGGTAGTATATAGAGAGAGTATGAGGTAGTGAGATAGAGAGTGAAGCAGTGAGTTAGAGAGAGAGTGAAGTTGTGAGGTAGTGAGAGAGTGTTGTAGTGAATTTGAGAGCCCTCTCTCCTTCTCCCTTCGAGGGCTTTATTGCCATGGAGATGCCTTATTCTAGCTGTAACATCCACCACTACCTCAGATATAACAGGAACACAGACAATATAAATTATGCACAACCCTCCTGGACGCAGGCTGGCGAGCAATTCTTGGAAATCGAAAAACCAAAACCCTTTTAAAATGGCATAAAATATTAAGTGGTAAGTGCTATCAAGCCAACAATTCAAACAATGCCACAAAAGGCAAAACATGAACAGGAAAAAACACACATAGAACAGCGGCCTCTTATCGGTGTTATTTATGGGCGTGTTATAGCCATATTTTTTTTCTGCCAGTCACCTTCTAAAAAGAAAATAGTTTTCACTAGCTTCTCTTATGTCAATTCTAACATCTCTTCCTTGTTACGCTGAAAGCAGTGTGCTCAGACTTGCACTACCAACACTGTGGGCCTGATGCAGGACCTGTCAGCATGTGAAGTGCCTTCCTTCATAAAGAGACATAGCACGGAAGTGTACTATTGGGAGGGTGGCGTCTGCTGTGCAACCATTCCTAGAGCACAGCCCACAAATGCCAGGATTATTAGCACTGGCAACTGACTCGGGATATAAGAATACTACCATATAGAGAGGGCACAAAATACCCAAGAGTAAACAGTGGCTTGGTACACGTTTGTTAGCGTTAATTTTCTTATAGAAGCACAGCATATGACTTATGCCAAAGGGCAATTGCATTTCCAGGTTGGATGTTTAGTGCACCCACTTGGAGTTAAATATAATTTGACGCACACACTTGCATGAATGGTGTAGATTTACACACCCCCACACACATTTCAATGTGCGCACAAAAAGAATTTCAGAACGGTTTAGAGACAAAAATAAACTACGTGATTTCTGTTCACGTGTTGCACCGAACGTTTAAGTCTACACAGAAGCTTAAAAATTAGATATATTCTCATCGTACAGTCAACACCCGAATCTCTCGATTATGTCTGATCATTTGTCTGTGTCACACGCACGTACAGACCTTTTAGATATTTTGCGAGCTGTGCAATTTCTATTATTTTAAAGCTACACACCTATATGAGCTGTTGGCAGCCGATTAAATAGGGAGGAGTAGTAGAGTCAACCTGCATACATGGGCTAACGGTCAGTTGATGTAGAGTATCAGTGGCTAAAAAAAGAGTTTGCACTTTAAGGTAAACATAACCCAGGGAACACTGTTCGCGGGAACCGAGATTCTAAACGCCTATTGATTAGCGCGTAAACAGCGTTCTCGTTTTAGCGGGTGGGGTCCCCCGTCGCTTTGAAAGTGATCATATGAAGGGGGTCAATTCCCAGAGGGATAGGATTGTCGTATGAAGCATGACCCGAGCTCCCAGGGAGTCCGGATGAAAAGGCTCTTATAAGAATGTAAAACAATTATTTATCAGCGCTGGAGGAGCTACTGAGGATATTGAGGTCACTAAAAGCCATTAAAGAAGCGAAAAGGGGGTAATGCATGTGGGTATGAAGATGAAATCTTACAAATAAGGAGGAGCAGCCGAGGCGCTCAAATACACGGAGAGCGGGAAACAGACAGGGGGGAAGAAGGCACAAACAGACACGGACAGCGAAAATACACGGAGAGCGGGAGGGGGGCGGAAAACATACAGGGGGCGGGAAACAGACAGGGGGAAGAAGGCACGGAGGGAAACAAACACGGGCTTACCTTCACTGCGAAGGATAGAAAATGGCGGACACAAGCTTCTGGATTTTGAGGATTTGTGGGCGTGGTTTTGCTGTCCTGAGTGACGGACGACGTCACAGGGCTAAAGAATGCAAAAAATCACACCCCCAAATCCGAAAAAGACGGGGCTTCTTTGGAGGGATGGCTCTCCAGCCGACAATGAATCCACTAAGCCAAACATAGATCCTTTTTTTGGAAAGCAATTAAAATTTTTTTTTTAAATAAATATGTTGAATGCACATTTTTTACGGTGTTAGTTTATTTCAATCACTTGTCACCAATTTCTCCCAAACATGAGTTTGGATTAAAGATAAAAGTTACCGCTGTTAGTGTGAATTACTCCCATTAGAACAAGACATTTAGTTCTGTATCTTTAAAGGTAACTCTAAATGTTAATTTGTTTTGATATTAACACGTATGAAAGACAGACATTCCATTAAAAATAACTAACGTACAGAAAAAATGAATTGTACCTAAAACAACGAGATTGTGGCCCTGTTTTACTAAAAAGGATGTGGCAGCTGCTTCTGAAAGCTGACATCTCCTGCCAGTAAACAAAAGAAAGACTGCCCGTGATCACAAGCTTATAGACAGCTTTGGTCAGGAGGGGTGTGGCAGGAGTTACTTCTATCATTTGCAGTTCCCAGAAGAAGCTGCCATTTCCTAGTTTCGGGTGTATGCCCTGTGTTTTTTGTTTTGTACATACATTTGTATTACTTTGTACTGACACAAACTGAACCCAGCACATCTTACCTGGGCACATTGTGCTATCAGTGGACAGCCCTACTCCTTAAAGGCAATAAGAGAGCTGAACTAGTAGTTCAGCTCGTGTTTAATTCGATGTATTTCTTTTTGAAGGAGAGTGAGGCTGTGTGTTAAAGTGCCAATTAATCGATAAAATAGAGAGCAAAAGCAAGGAAAGTACACACACATGGATTACTTTCAGCCCCACCCACGTTAAGTGCACTGTACACGACAACTTAAAATATACAAGGCAACCATCTTTGTGATATAAGTGAGTGAGCTCTGCTCCATGGCAATAGGGTTTATCTGTTAACAGGAGATGCTCTTGTCATTAAAAGCATCAACCCTAGTTGATCAGGGAATCGACCTTGCTTTCAAGAAGTTGGAATGACGGATCTCTGAAGGCAGGCTGCCAAGATAGTGCAGATTTCTCTCATTCAGCGACAGGAAGCAATTCCGAACAAGCATTATAAGACCTCCTAGCATATGCCCCCCACAGACGGACATAATGCATGCATGCAGAAATATAACTGCCATATCCGTTAGGGTACCCTAAAAAAAACTCAATGGTGGCTCTCTTGCATCACAGCTCGATCAGCATCTAGGTACATGGAGAGATTGTTCAATGAACTAGTGCCTCTGATAGGCCGGCTGAATCAGTCAGCTTTAGTGGTAGTGATAGAGGAGGCCCTGTCTCCAGACACGCCAGCACCGACACTCACACAACCTCCAGCTTCAATTCAGCAATGGGAACAGAGATGGCTTTGGATGGTGATGGGGGTGCTCGTGCAGCACCCACCTCGGACACATACTGCACACAACTTCCCGGCGTTCTGAAGCCCAGCACAGCGAGGCGCTGCGAGTCTCACACGCGGTTCATCTTTGCCGGAAGTCTCTGGGTCCGGCAGGTCCACATACACCTGTTTGCTCCTGGGCATGGCACGCCCAGGCGCCTTTTGTCTTTGCCACTGGTGGTAACACATCCAGACACCCCTGGAGTCACGTCCAGATACACGTGCCATTGCTGGTCACGCCCACACACCTTTCCCACTACACATAACAAAACCAGACACCATTCACCCCACAGATGGAACGCTCGAGTATTTTTTTGAAGTGTGCATTGAGAACACAGACACAACTGTTTGTGGTGAGAACCAACTCATGGGCTTTTGCTCCTGTTGTCTACAACAAGACACTGTTAGGTGTGAAGTGTGCAGGCCCAGATACATTTTAAGTACGTGTTTACACACTAACATATGCTTGCTTCTGGTTGTGATACCCGACCACACTGCCCTCGTCACCTAGCGTTTTGAATGGCATGGCCACACAGCAGAGCGTTTTATAGCAGCGAATACATCATATGCCCAGAGGATCACACAGCCAGACTCAGTCCCCAAGCTGAGGCCCCCTATACACCAGGCACAGGCCCACACAGGCCTGATCACAAAGACTTGGCCACGGCACACAGACACATTTGCAGATGAGGATGGCACGCCAAGACACTAAACAATAAATACGGTGCCCCCTGGAGGAGCACACACCCTTCGGGGGGCTCCCCCCGGGGAGCAGGGTCACACAGCCTGACGCCGCAGGTGGGACGGGGTCCCGCACTCACCTGCTCGGGACCTTGGAAGCAGATCCGACACTGGGGGGTCCGCATGCCGCTGTCCAGGCTGCTGCTGAGGGACACCGCGTCCAAGGGAGGCGCCACCTTCTCCTCCAGGCCGAGGCCCTGCGCCACGTAATCCAGCCGTAATTACATCCACCTGACGTCATCTGGGAGCCGGCCTGCGGTGCAAACACCGTGGGCCATGTAAGTACAAAAGAATGTCCCACTGAGTGGATGAGCCAGCTGACAGCAATCTCCGGCCAAATGGGCCGGCAGCCACGCCACCCTTCCAAGATGGCGAACAATGCTTACCACAGCAGCCAATGAGGTCAGCTGCAATTTCGCGATCCTGGCACAGTCCTGACTTAGAGAGAAGAGACCTCTGACCAGCCGGCTCTCATCCCACTGGGGAGCCGAGGTCGGTGTAGACAACTACTCGACATGCCAGCCTGAGGACACATTGCTCTGCTAAGAGGGCGGGTGGTAACTATCTCCCGAGTCCCTGCCTCCTATTAACACCAATGGTGTGCACCAAGACCGAAGAAAACCTTGTCACTGGCCAGGGGGTGTTAAGGTTGGCGAAGCTCCACATTTGCCGACCGGTGTGTGGGAGTGCCTGGCATCGGTCGCACCTCCTGCGGAGCTTTGAAACAGGCTGCTGCCGGTGGTTCCTGATGGGCACCTGGTCCTGCTAATCAGCTTACACGGCGCACTCCCATCTCCCTGTGCGACAGAGCTCTTCGAGTGGCCTGTAATCTCTGATGAGCTGCCCCTGCTGATTGGATTGTGGGGACATAAAAGCGTGGACCATCCCCTGCGTTCCAACTTCTTTGCACTGTACAAACGCAGAGCCCAGCCCCCCACTCGCATTTAAGATGAGAGTGGGCCTCTGTGGGGCTGCTGTGAGTGAGGAGGGCGGCTTCTGCTGTACCCTGTGGTCCCCAGGTACCTGTCATCTCTCCCTCTCTCTCGCTCTTGACACGCTGCCGGGAATCCATCTCCAACAAATTCTGGGTGCAAGATTGTGTGCAGGGGATATTTGGAAGATCCGTGAGTTGCTGTGTCTCAGGGCCCTGCTGATGGCACACTCGTGAATACTGGCAAGATGGCGGGAGGGGGGGCGGGAAACAGACAGGGGGCGGGAAACACACACACGGACAGCGAAAATACACGGAGAGCGGGAGGGGGGCGGGAAACAGACAGGGGGCAGGAAACACACACACGGACAGCGAAAATACACGGAGAGCGGGAGGGGGGCGGGAAACAGACAGGGGGCGGGAAACACACACACGGACAGCGAAAATACACGGAGAGCGGGAGGGGGGCGGGAAACAGACAGGGGGTGGGAAACACACACACGGACAGCGAAAATACACGGAGAGCGGGAGGGGGGCGGGAAACAGGGGGAAGAAGGCACGGAGGGAAACAAACACGGTCTTACCTTCACTGCGAAGGATAGAAAATGGCGGACACAAGATTCCGGATTTTGAGGATTTGGGGGCGTGGTTTTGCTGTCCTGAGTGACGGACGACGTCACAGGGCTAAAGAATGCAAAAAATCACGCCCCAAATCCGAAAAAGACGGGGCTTGTTTGAAGTGACGCATCTTTCCTCCAATGGCTGGCCTCCGTTTAGGAAGCCAGCCAATGAAGGAGAGAGAGGGCAGGGAGGCGGGACCTTCTGCGCTACTAAGAATCATTAAATCTCATGCCTAAGACTGTGCAAGCGCAGCCTTTTAGGCCTTCGACCTAAAAAACGGCCCCCAGGGGCCCAAAACCGGCCTCCACCCATGCAGCGCACCGGGGGATTGCCCGGTGCCCGCTAGGGCCAGACCAGACCAGTAACGAAGTGATTTGTACTGTGTTGCGTTACTCTAGATTTATCAAGCCACACAGGGCCTAACAAGGTGGGCATGCGTGGTGTGCTAAACCAGACTTTAGAGTTTTGTCACTCTTGTGCCCCGTTGCGTGGCGCAAGGGCGAAGCACGTCTTTTACAAATATGCCCCTCTGTGTATTAGGCCCTGAAGAGTGGACAGGTGACTTAATCTGTACACTAGTCACCTGCAGACACACGCAAAGCGTCAGCCTGTAGAGATAAAACCGGCCTTCCACAGCGGGGTGAAGCTGGATTTCTAGCATTCAGCGAAGACAACAGCAAAAACATCTTGTCTTTTGTGAAGTGAACAATGCATCATCTCATCAAGGATGAAGTGCGCTATAATTACGCTCCTCCCCGGCAGTCTTTAGCTTTGGCCTTTGCCACCGCGCGCTGCCTATCAGAACGGCTGTGATGATTGCGAAATACAAATTTGATGAGTGTCTTCTCAGCAGGACATCTCAGCGTGTCTCCGGAAGCATCGAGAAGCACGCCATTGCTTAAATGTTATTTTCAATAGTTTTCCTCAGATGCTAACAGGAAACAGCTGTTTTGAGATGTAGCAGCAGCATAGATGTATTCCTTCTCTAGACCACCACCACCACCGAAGCGAAAACAATTTAACAGCAAGCACTGGCAAAACCAACAAGTCTCGTCATTTGGACTTATTGGTTTTGTTAATGCTGTTTCCGAATGCTGTAATGCACAGGCCAGGGTAACAAGCATTACATGCTTTTCCTCCCTGATCAGTACTATAAATAATGTAATATGTTTGACTGACATGTTCTTGTTTCCCTTTGTAAATTGTTGTATTTAGTGTGCGGGAAAGGTCAAGATTGGGGGGGACACTTAGGGCCCGATGTAGGTATCGAAATACCGGTCGGAAACGGCCGAAAATACCAATTTTCGGCCGTTTCCAACCGGTATTTGGATATCGATATGTAGGGGCATGTCAAAATACAGAATCAGTAATTTTACCGATTCTGTAAAATACTGAATCGGTAAAAATACCGAATCTGTATTTTGGGATGTAGGCAGCACTGAAATCAGTGCTACAGGGGTGTAAGAATTCATAATTTACCACCAACTAGAAGTTGGTGGTAAATTATGAAAACCCTCTAAAACTCATTTTTTTGCTTTTTAAACTGTGCCATGTTGCAGACATACATGCCCTTAGGGCATGTATGTCTGCAACATTTGCACCTATACATAATTGAGGGGTGCAACAGGGTTTCAAAGTGACACCCTGCCACCCTTCAATGTTTCCTTAAATTACCGAATCGGTAAATACCGATTCGGTAAGTGGCATTCCCATAGGAATGAATGGCAATTACTGAATCGGTATTTACCGATTCGGTAATTACCGAATCATTCCGATTCGGTAAATAATTCGGTAAATATACCTACATCCCGATTGCCAGTTCTTAAATACCGAATCGGTATGATTCGGTATTTAAGAATCGGTAATCTGGGATTACCTACATCGGGCCCTTAGTCTCCTTTTTTGCGCCATCCTGTTTTTAAAAAAAATGTGACACCCGCATTCATGGACCCTACAAAGGGGGCTGCCACCAGGTACGATGGAGGTGGCAGGGGAGCAGGGGTTTATGGGTGATCACTGACGTGGTCCATTATCTAGCAGCCACACGTGCATGCTCCGTTGGACATAACTAGCATGGGCCCTGTGGGTAACAAACCTGGGTGTAGGGGGTGCCCAACGGTAGGTATACTAAGGGCAGCCGGGCCGCCTGCATAAGCTTCTTCAGTGACATTGCACTCCTCCCCGTGGGGACAGACGGGAAGGGGATGGGGGACTCCTCCCATAAGGAGGTCCCCCGCCACGGTCAAATAAGGGGCAGAGCGAGTCTTGATCTCACTCGGAATCGTCACTTAATAATTTGATTTGGTTGCAGAGGAACAGTCTAGTTAAACTGAGGTGAATACATGTATTAGATTTGATATTAAGGCTAAGATACCAAACAAGTAACAAAGAATTGTCAACAATGTGGTTACTGTGTAAAAAGTTATTAATTTGTGGTTTTAATTTTGTTTAATAAATACGGCCTGAGGGTCTTACGACCCACTATCCCAAAGATATATAGAAGTGGTTTCAATTTCATTGATGTAGGGGGATGTGCTGTTAGGGTAGATGTACAAGTGCTTAGGCCATCGGCAACTCCCTGGCCACATTTGGATCTAACATGTTTTAAGTGTTGAACTGATGTTTGTATGGAGAAAAGAGAACTAACCTGAAAAGAATGAATAGTCTTGTAGTGTATTATAAGAAACCCAAGGTGTGGTATCTAGGCATAACACTATCAGCACTCAAAGTAATCCAAAAGTAACTAAAACATATTCAGAAAGTATTTATTGTGTAATTCAATCTGCATTTTAAAGTGATACCAACCTGTAATAACTGCAAATCCATCTTCAAATGCATTTCTATGTAAAAGTTTTCAATTGAAAATATATTTTACCTACCTGTACCAAGTCCTGCTTGGTTCTAGAAATAAAATAAAAGTATACAATTTTTATACTAACCCAATGGTCACAATTCTGTCTCTGAGTGTGTGTCATCAGTTGTGATTGGGGGACACAATAAATGCCTAACACACCCTTTGGATAAGCCTAACTGCTCGCCCACACTACCACAGGGAGAGCTATTAGTACTTACCTAATTTAGCCTCCGCTATACCTCTGGGGACTCCCTGCACTCTGTGCAAACTATATCTCACTCTGGTATAGTAGAGCCAGCTTCCTACACCAGGTTTTAAGCTCATCTGGCTACCATCTAGTTACTAGTGCTCTTCACAATGTTTACAAAGGTGGTGAACCAGAACGTCTTACCAATTTTAGTGACTTCTGGCAAAAGATGAGCCTATAGTTACCTTCTGCTCTGGTGCCTAAGTTTGACTTATTTAACCTTTACCATGCTCATGACGAGCTGAGCTCGTCATGAGGCACGGTGCGCTGGTGCTCATGACGAACTCAGCTCGTCATGGGCAGTGGAACGCTCAGGTGCGGGGGGAATTCCCCTGCTGTGCTGAGCGATCCACGGGAGTCGGTGCACCTGTGACGAGCTCAGCTCGTCATGAGCACAGGAGCGCCGTGCCTCATGACGAGCTGAACTCGTCATGAGCATGCGGGCGCTGTGCGTGCCCCCCTTCCCCCCCAGCACAGCGGGGTAATTACCCCCGCAGCGAAGGGGTTAAAAGGGATTTGACAATCCCTTTCTTACATCCACTAGCAACCACAGGGCTTAATGCACACAATAACCACCTAACAGTGTGCAGGGGCTATAGTAAAAGTATGCAGCAGGCTGTTGTAAGTTAAGGGAGAGGGGGAGAATATGGATGGTGAAGGAAGAAGGGGAGAATGTTGGCTGGCAGGGGGAAACATGCAATGCCCCCCTGTCCCATGACTGAGGATCAAATGCAAAAACAACAAGGTGATGGGTGGAATGCTTGAATTAATCTCAACCACTGGCAATCCCTCAGGCTGCATCCAATCCATCTTTTTTTGCCCACTATGCCTCCTCAGTTTGCATACTGTATTCCTGGAACCAAGCTGTACCAGGCTGATGAGCCCTTAACTAGGGCAAAACCGGTCCTGGTTTGCTTGTGTTCCAGTTCATGGAGGACCTAGCCTGGCAGTTAGGGCTGGACTGTTCTAATTGGATCAGAGTCAAGATTGATTTTCATATAATGGAGTCTAAACTGACGTGATATGGTGTGCAAAATAACAATGGAGTGGGATGAGGCCCCAAGTAATTACCAGTGGCTGAGACGAAGTCAAGCATTCCATCCATCACATTTATTTACACTTAAGTGTGTCGCCCTAAGTGGGACGAGTATGCCTAGATATGAGCCATTAAACCCTCCTCCACCTGTAAATGGCTTTTGGATGGACTCAGTGGTTGAAATGGGCAAGAACTATTGAGAATGATGCTCACAATATTTGATTAATTTTACAATACCATTTTCCATACTTTTTGTTAAAAAACAAGTGATTCAGGACAGTTAATACCAACCCTCAGGTGCCTCTCACTGAAAGGAAAGGGGAGTGGTTCTCAAGTTCTTTGGAGCCAAGGAAAAAGCTCTTTTAGCCAAATGGTCGTTGGATGACTTTGAGGCACGCCTTGAAATGTTATACTTTACTTACAATGTAGTGATAAGTCAATCTAGTGCATAAAACAGTCTAGTAGGCTGATATTGTTGACCTTGATATATCCAGGACTTTAAGTGAGATGAAAAAACTGGGAGTCTCTCAAAGGGACATGGCTTATGTCAGTTAGGCGAAGCTTAAGGACATCTAAGCTAAAACACCTGTGCTTATCATAGTGTGCCGCCCGACCTGTATTTTGCAGCTTCTGTCATTGCATTCAGATATATAATACAACAGGTAACAATACACCTACAACAAGTCAAGACTATTGGCTTTGACAATAGTTGTTAGCTGCATAATATAAATAAGCAGCAACTACGGCTTCGTTGTATGTATATTATTGAAGATGCTTCTGTTCTGAAATGAGGAGACTGTGAAAGAAATAAAGCGAGTCTCTTTGAAGCTACCTCAAAGGCAGTGAAGGGTGGCACTGCTGCAGAGTTAAGATTTTTTTTTTTTGTCCTGAGGGTGAGGAAGGACAAAAACGGAGAGCCCGATAGCGACCCGTCTCAGCACCTGCTCTAAAGAACTGCTGGTGCTGAGCACCGGCAGGACCCGGCCCACTTGAAGCCCTGGGTACATCACTGAAAAGTTCTTATGCAAGGGAGTATATTTCAGACTTCTTAGGGACTATTTTGAATAGGGCACATTGACAGGTCAAACTCCACCTGTTCCTCCAGAAGCATTTCCTCCTTGATCCAAGAAAAGCCTTAAGATGCTTCATATGGCGATGGCGCGCTCTGCAGCTTCATGCATCTTCGAATCCATACATTGCTGCATTCCTTTTCTCTGATAGCAGCTTAATGTCCTCTGCAGCTCTCCAAGTGATAAAGGGATATGCACGCATTCCAATCCACGGCGAGCATTTGCATCGTAGGCCTGAGACACCCACGAAACGGGCAGATTTAAAAGCAAATGCTTGTTTAGCATATGAAACTTCAATTAAGTGCCTAATTGCTTTTACAGGCCTGTCAACACAGCTTTCGCTCCAATTAGCTCCCAGCTGAGATGAGAATCGGTGCTCAGGAAGAGGCCGAGTCACACTCTCGCCCCTCTGGGGGCAGCTTGACTTCCTGTTGGCGGTCCCGAGGGTAGGACGGGCGGTCGCATTTGAAACGCCGGCGACTCCAGTATTATCAGAGCAGAAAGGGAGGCGTGACCCGCAAGAGCGCCGCATCGGCGGAGGCCTAATGAGTCTGGTAAACACCATCTGTTTGTGTTGGCCACGGTGCGCGGGGGACGAAAACGAGGCGACTCGCATCGAAATATTGCTATTTTTGAAACGACGCAGCTTCCGTCGCACACGGGGCCAAGAACTTAAGCATGTGTGACCATCGCACAACAACAGTGGCTAGCTTTGAGGTTTAGTAAAAAAGGTCTACTGTGCACCAGAGAAAGGTGCTAGGGGGTGTATCATGAAGGTGTTGCGTTCTGGTGGGCACAGCATTTAACTCAGAATTCCTCAGAATGAGTGCATGCGCTGCAGAATGCGGGCCCGGGGAAAGCAGGTCGGCAGACCAGTCTTTTCACCGGGGTATTCGCGCGAGAGGGGGGCGGGAGGAAGTTAGGTAAGGGGTGGGAATTAGGGGTGGGGGGGGGGTTAGGAGGCTACTTAAAGGGACAGGAGGGGAAGGACTTCCTCTTCCTGTCCCCGGTGCCTCAGGGTCGAGTTAGTTTGTGGTAGTGGGTGCGTTCACGTAGTTAGTGTAGGCGGGGTGCAAGTTTGAGAGAGCGAAGTCTCCACTGGTGCCCTGGTGTGCGGCGTGTTGTGCAATCAAACGGCAGCAGTTTTCGAGCGCGGTGAGTCGGGAGGGAACCATGGCAACGCCCGATGCAGCAGCGGTGCGGGCGGCCCTGCAGGTGCTAGGCCGGGCTGGGAGGGCTGACCTCCTTCATCCCGGTGTACTCGAACAGGCTTGGGTCGGGATGGCCCGACCACAGAGGACTGCCTCAGCAGGAGTTTTCGCGGCAGTTACCGCGTGCCTGGACGAGCCCCATGGGGCTCGTGGGTCTGGAGCAGCGCGGGGGAGGCGCAAGAGAGATTCAGATGGCCCCAAACGCGGAGGGAGGCGGTTGAGCCTCCCTGCTCGTGTTGCTGATGATGGAGTTGTGCTGGGGGGGGGGGGCCTGGGGAGGGGCTGGGGGACCTTGGGTAAGGGATGGGCAGCAGATTTTGGCCCCATTACCCACATTGGGTGGGGGTCTGGAGGGGGGGGACAGCTTGTTGACTATGGGGAGAGCAGTGAAGGCAGTGGGGGGGAGGACCTGGGTGAGTGAGAGCAGGTGGCTGGTGAGGAGTTCGCCCTCATGCTAACGGATGGGGAGTCTGGGGATGAGGAAGGGGCCTTGCGGGGGGAAAGCCAGTGCAATCTGTGGGATTGTCTAAGGGCAAGAAGGGTGTAGTCAGGGAGCAGGGGTCCAAGGGCAAGGGACCGAAGAAGGCACAGCAGGCAAAGGGAGTGGGGCTGCAAAAGGGGGCACCTGGGGTACCACCACCAGGGAAGAGTCCCTTAGGGGACATGGAGAAGCAGGGGTCCTGGTATGCCAGGTGGGAGCTTATGTCTACAGAGGAGCGGATCTGCGACCAGCGTCGCATTATTGCGGAGGCAGAAGGTGAATGGCAGCGATTGTGTGCTGCGAGACAGGCGAAGGCGGGTGGGGTGACTGGGGGCAAGGGGGCCCCAGCGCCTGCACGCGGGGGGAGACCTGCCACGGGTACAGTTGTGAGGGTTCCTGGGGTGTCCGGGGAGTGGGTCTGGGTAGAGGGGTCAGGGACTGCCTTGGCGGCGCAGAGACCTGGTGGCACTGGGGCCTCCCCGAGCGCATATGGCTCGGGGGGGGGGCTACAGGCCAGCAGGTGCAGCTGGCAGAGGCCGGGGTGGGCCGGCGGGGCACAAGACGGCCTCAAAACGCCGGGATGAAGAAGCAGGGGGGTCCGCGGCGGCCGGGGATGTTGGAGTGCGAGTTTGGGCCTGGAGTGAAAGGGAAAGGTGCGAAGAGAGTGGTGACTGAGGTGTGTGAGTTGGAGGATGAAGTGTTGGATTATGAGGATGAAGAGGATGAGTTGGAAGAGGGTGAGGTGAGAGACCCTGTGAGTTGGGGAAAGGGCAGATCGGCACTGGATGGGCCGGGATTTGTCCCAGAAGAAAAAGCTGGCGCTAGTCGGGCCAGCGGAGGGACGGTGAAGCCGACGGACCGGAGGAATGAGCGGGACGCCCCTGCAATTCTATCAGGTGAGGGCGCTTGGTGGGATGCTTGGGGGCATGGGGCGAAAGGAGGGAGGAAGAAGGCCTGCCGGTCGGTGGGTGTGGGGGACGGGTCTGTGCGGGAGTTTGGGGCTGCAGGTGGAGCGGAGAAGGCTCCGACGGATGGTAAGAAGCAGGTTGTGACGGCCAGTGCTCAAACAGACAAGTCTGAGGATGATGGGGGAAAAGATGATGGGGTGGAGAAAGCGCGAAAGAAGCTACCGTACATGGGTATGGCGATGCCCCTTGGGTCTCATTTATCTGAGAAGACAAAGTCGAGGATTTGGAAGCATGAATATGTTGATGTCTTTAAGTTGTTACACATAGAGATTCAAGCGAAGGAAGGGTCTAAGGAGGAGGAATGGGAGTTGACCAGGCGGCCGAGAGTGCCGGTGACAATGGAGAATTGGACGTCGGCCTTTTTGATTTATGCGAGTATCTATTGTGAGAAGCATGCAGATAGGGCGATTGCGTTATTTAAGTATATGGACGTGATTCGGAAGGCGCAGTTGCGTTTTGGTGGTTTTGCCTGGCTGAGCTATGACGAGGAGTTCAGGGCCTGGATTAGTGTGAACCCGGACAAGCCGTGGGGGGACGTTCACCAGGAACTTTGGGTTCAGTGGATGTCATCGACGCAGGCGGCGGCTTCTACGCATACGGCCAGTGGCCTTCCGGTCACCTATCGGTCTTTTCAGTCGCGCCCCGCCCAATCTGGGGCGGGTGGGTCAGACGTTGCCGGGGGACAGGGAGCTCAGGGGGTGTGGACGGGGGCAGCTGGACAGCAATACAAGCCGGGATCCACTGGAGCCTGTTGGGGTTTCAATAAGGGATTCTGCAACCGACCTTCCTGTAAATTCAAACATGAGTGCTCAAAGTGTGGGGGACGGCACGCAGTTATGCAATGCCTCACGTTGGCTACACCCTAAGAGCAGTGGAAGTTTGCAAGAGGCAGAGGACAGGTTGGGCCGAAGGGCCCATACTCCGGTTAAGGTGGAGGCCATGTGTCCATGGCTCTCCCGGTATCCTGACAGAGAGGCTGCGGTGAGACTGTATTGGGGGTTTGTGGAAGGTTTTCGGATTGGCTATCAGGGACCGAGGGAGCAGCGTTGGGCGGAGAACTTGCGGTCTGCCAGAGATTTGCCATATGTGGTGTTGAAGAAATTGGAAAAGGAGGTTTTGGAAGGCAGGATCGCGGGCCCGTTCGAGGAGTGGCCAATGTCAGATCTCATGGTCTCCTCGCTGGGGGTGGTCCCCAAGAAGGAGCAGGGGGAGTTCAGGTTGATCCATCATTTGTCATGGCCAGAGGGGGGTTCTGTGAATGACTTCATCACGGAGGAGGACTCTAGGGTCTTGTATGCGTCGGTGGATGATGCCATTGGTTTGGTGCGTGCTTGCGGAGTGGGGGCAGAGTTGGCCAAGTGTGACATCAAATCGGCCTTTCGCCTCCTTCCCATTCACCCGGCGGATTTTTCTCTGTTGGGAATGCAGTTTGCGGGGGCCATTTTCGTCGACATGGTGTTGCCAATGGGTTGTGCGGTTTCCTGCGCGCTCTTTGAGACCTTCAGTTCCTTTTTGCAGTGGGCTTTTGTGGACCGCAGTGGGTACTGGCTGGTGTCTCACTATTTGGATGATTTCTTGTTTGTTGGACTGGGACAGTCGGGCGAGTGTGGAAAGTCCTTGGGCCAATTTCAGCTGATGGCGCAGGAGTTTGGGGTGCCTTTGGCGCCAGAAAAAACGGAAGGGCCTAGCTGCTGTATTACCTTTTTAGGGATCGAACTGGACTCGGTGGCTTGGCAGGCGAGGTTGCAATTGCAGAAGGTGGCGGAGATGCAGGAGGTTTTGAGATAGGTGCTGGTTGCTCGCAAAATTGAGTTGAGGTTGGTGCAGCATTTGCTGGGACTGTTGAACTTTGCCTGCAGGGTGGTGAGGGCCGGAAGGACATTTTGTAGGCTCCTAGGCATGGTCATGTCGGGGGCGGTTCTCCCTCATCACAGGGTCAGGGTCATGCTAGGAGTGCGGTCTGATTTGCTGGTCTGGCTGGTGTTTCTGGAAGACTTCAATGGTGTCTCTTTGGACTTTGCGCGGGACAAGATGGTGTGGCAGGTACAACTCTACTCTGATGCGGCGGGAGCGGCTGGTTTCGGGGTGTTCTGGGACGGTCGCTGGTGTGCTGAGCAGTGCCCGGCTCACTGGCTGCGCGAGGGCAGGAGCATTGCTTTCCTGGAATTCTTCCCGCTGTTGGTGGCTTTGTTGGTTTGGGGCCCGGAATTTAACAACAGGTCGGTGTTGTTCCACGTGGACAACATGACAGTTGTGGATTTGGTGAACAATCAGAAAGCAAAAGACCTGCGAGTGCTGTGCTTGCTGCGAAGTTTCATGCTGCTGTGTTTGCGTTTCAATGTGCTTTTTCGCGCGCAACATGTGCCTGGCGTCAGTAACGAAATTGCGGATGCGTTATCTCGTTCGCAGTGGCAGCGCTTCAGGAAGCTGGCTCCGGGAGCGGAGGCTTGCAAGACCAAGGTGCCGGAGGGTATCTGGGCGTGGGGGGAATGAGAGTGGCGGGGTTGGTTGAAAGATCGATAGCCGAGTCCACTAAGCGTTCGTATAGGTTGGCGTGGTCTGAATTTGGGGCCTTCTTGGGTTGGAAGAAAGGTGCTTGGAGGATGTCCAAGGGTGCATGCGGGCAAGGGGTGGTGCATTTTGTTTTGGACTGCATGGACAGAGGTTTGTTTCAGACAACGATTGCTGGCAATTTGGCAGGTGTTTCTTTCTACAGTATGGTCTATATGGGTTTTGATCCGGCTAGGACGGATCTGCTGAGTCGTATGTTGAAAGGTTGGGGACGTGTGAGGGTGGAGGGGGGAGGGGGGAGTTGCCTCGGGAGGCGATTACGTTTGATCTGTTGGGTGGGATTCTGGGGGAGTTGCCGTCTTGTTGTTATGACGGGGATGAAGTGGCATTGTTCTGTTTATGCATGGTGTGGATGTTCTTTGGGGCCTTTCGGGTGTCAGAGTTGTTGGGGGCTCGCAGGGCGCCGGGGCGGGTGTTTGCGGATGTGCGTTTGAATTTGGTCTGGCTGGGCATTTGGCTGGGACGTTCCAAGATGGACCAGGTTGGTCGCGGTAAATATGTGTGGTTGGCAGAGAGTGGCTGTGCGGGCGTGTGCCCAGTGCGTGAGTGGTGGGGTTTCTGTGGACGAGTGCAGAGGTTGGAGGGTGAGATCTTCATGCGTACTTCTATGAGGCGCTTGACAGCTTTCCAGTTGCTGGCGGTGTTGAGGTTGGCGTTGCGGAGGCTTGGCAGGGATCCGGCGCGTTTTGGTACGCACTCGTTTAGGATCGGGGCGGCCACTGCAGCGGCTGGGCTAGGTTGGTCGTGGGAGGAGATTCGGCGGATTGGTCGCTGGCGGTCTCGCTGCAGTGAACGCTATGTGCGCAGGTGAAGAGGGGCGCGGGTTGTACTTGGCGGCTGCGGTTGTTGTGTCTATTTTGTCTTTGCTGTGGTACTAATCTCTTTCTCTTCGTAGGTTGCGTCCGGGGACCAGGGGCCAAGACGGTCATCTGGATTGTGGGACACTCTTTTGTACATTGGGCCTCAAAGTTTGCGGACAGGCAGGTGTATGGTCGTAGCCTGGGCCTGAGGAGCAGTCATCATGAGGTCCAATGGTGGGGTAAGAGCGGAATGCGTTGGGGAGAATTGCTGCCATGGCTTACAAAGAAGGTGTCACAGCTGGGCTGTCCGGACATGCTTGTGATCCATTTGGGTGAAAATGACTTGGTAAGACAATCGGGGGTGTCCTTGTTACACTTGATGCAGCGGGACTTGGAAGCAATGAAACACAATCTGGCTGGCCCCTGTATTGTGTGGACTGAATTCGTACCACAACGGATCTGGAGGGGGGCTCTTAAGCCCGCGGCCATTGAAAGGGCCCGTAGGAAACTGAACAGGGCAATGAGGATTTTCTGTACTGATTATGGGCTTAAAGTGCTGGCTCATGGCGAGCTCAGGCTGGAGGAGCCACTTCTCTTTCGAGATGATGGCGTGCACCTTTCGCACATGGGAAATGCGTATTACCTTATGGAGCTGCCGGATCTGATCAGTTTTTTGTGGAACGAGGCGATCTGGTGTAGGCGTGATTGAGCGCGAAAGGTGCACGTTTGGTGGGGCAGGTAACCGCCCTCCGGGGGTTCCCTGGGTGGCGTCCTTGACGGGCAGAATCACCCTTCCGGGGAGGGGGTTACAGGTGCAGGACGGAGGTGGGGTAGACGGGAGTGCGATGGATGGAGATGATGGAGGAGTTTGGAAGTGAAAAGGGGAAGTGAATGGGATACGTGAAGAGGCGTGGTGTGAATTGGGAGTGGCTATTGGAGTACGTGAGTGGATGATGGTTGAGAGGCAGGATGTTTGGGGGATTGTTAATTGTTATTGATGTTATGTTAATTTAGCTGTCATGCCTGTCCTAATAAAATGGCCTTTTACGCTAACTGATGCGTGGAGTGGTTATTGCGCGATGCGGGCCCCGGGGAAAGCAGGTCGGCAGACCAGTCTTTTCCCCGGGGTATTCACGCGAGAGGACGGCGGGAGGAAGTTAGGTAAGGGGTGGGAATTAGGGGCGGGGGGGTTAGGAGGCTACTTAAGGGGACAGGAGGGGAAGGACTTCCTCTTCCTGTCCCCGGTGCCTCAGGGTCGAGTTAGTTTGTCCGCCCACCCACCCAACAAGGTAAAAGGAGTGGAGTTGTGGGGTGTTTTGGTTCAACGTTGTTGTAAGGCGAGCCAGTTTAGGACAGGATGGCACGGAGGAGTGTGTGTGGATCATGGGGAGGGGTGGGGCGTCCTTGACGGGCAGAATCACCCTTCCGGGGAGGGGGGTACAGGTGCAGGATGGAGGTGTGGTAGACGGGCGTGCGATGGATGGAGATGATGGAGGAGTTTGGAAGTGAAAAGGGGAAGTGAATGGGATACGTGAAGAGGCGTGGTGTGAATTGGGAGTGGCTATTGGAGTACGTGAGTGGATGATGGTTGAGAGGCAGGATGTTTGGGGGATTGTTAATTGTTATTGATGTTATGTTAATTTAGCTGTCATGCCTGTCCTAATAAAATGGTCTTTTATGCTAACTGATGCGTGGAGTGGTTATTGCGCGAAGCGCAGCTCGGAAAGAGCAATTTTATATAGCCCAAACTCGACCAGAAGGCATTGGAGTGCTTAACATTAGCTCCAGTAACTTTACACAACCGCACATTCTTTTTTTTGTTAAGGAATGGGGAGATAAGGGCCTCATTAATGAAAAGGGTTGCATCGCTGCGTGAAAGCAGCGAAGCAAAACTTTTAGGTGTGCCCTCGCAACACGATGGATGTGCCGTATTTATTGTATAGCTCCCACTGTCTCAAGGAATGACAGATACGTCAGGAAGGGGGTTGGGAGCACACTGCCTCACAGTCCCAGCACAGTTCACCCCTTTGCATCCTGATAAATGCAGTACACAGTTCAAACAGACTTCAAAATTAGCTGGAGTTTTTCACCAAAGTTGGTGCAGACATTGCTGTATATCTCTAGACACTTGTTTCTGGGTTGAGCCCTTCATCAGTAGAGAGCAGCAGTATTAGAGAGCAAAGAAAAATCATCTGGGGTTGCTGGAAATGCTGCCAAGTTTCTCTCAGGTCACAGTACCACTCACAGGCACACAGGTTCATCTCCAAAGCTCGTCAGCTTGCTGGCTCAAGGGAGCCTTTTAAACAGAATGGGGGTTGGGAGCACACTTCCTCATAGTCCCAGCACAGTTCACCTCTTTGCATCCTGGTAAATGCAGTGCACAGTTCAAACAGACTTCAAAGTTTGCTGGAGTGACGTATCTGTTGGTGAAAAACCCATAAGCGTGACGCAACTCCAGCAATGCATGGAAGAGGCCTATTCCCATTGCATTGCATCACCCTTATGCCTGCTGTGAGGCAGGTGCAAGGTTGTGACGCAGTAGCGACGTAGAAGTGGCGCAGTGAAATCTGATAGATTTCACAATGCCACGTCTTCAAGGCTTTTTCATGTGGGTATGCCCACCCTGAATACATTATATTTGAGTCAGGTATAATGTAACAAAGTGACACTCTGCTTAGATACGCCACTTTGCAAATATAGTGCAACGTGGCTCATTGTTTACGCCACTCCTGTGTCACAAAATAGGAGCACTGCTGTGCCATGCACAAAAGTGCATCTTCATGCCCATAGAGTTGGGAGAGCCACTTAATGCTTGAGCCAGGCTTGAGTCAGCCTGGCTCGGGCTCAACTCAAGGTTCTCTTGGACTCACGGCACGAGCCCAGAACAAGCCAGCTTTAATGTAGATTCTGCCTGCTACCCACGTTCTACTATCATGTGTCAAGAACTTAAAACACTACTTAAAACTTTGGTGTTAAAAATAGGATAAGAGAAAGAGACAGCTTTCTATTGAGTGTATTGCATAATGTGAAACCAGAAACCTTGAAACAATTCTGGCTTCCTCTCTTTACAAAATTGTGTGATCCTAGGAAAAATAATTTATTTTACAGAGCCTAATTTCTCTTTGTTATCACTTCTGAGAGAACCTTCAAAAGCGTAAATTCAGATTGTGAGCTGTGCAAAAATAATCTATTAAATGAAATGCTTCTGCAAGTTAAAGAAATGCCTTTTTCAATTTTAAAGAGATTATCATAATTTAACATGATGTTTGTTGCATAATTTTGATGCCAACTTTTTTCAGGCTTGTCTCATGCATAGGCTCTTAGAGCCCATCCTCACCCTTGGTCAACTTTCCATGTTAATATGTTGGCTTGACCACCTCTACTTCATGGTACAGTCCCAGCAGCCACGCAGACTTGCTACAGTACAGCCACCAACAGTAAAAGCTTTCCAATAGACACCAATAGACACCCAGAATTTGTACAGCACATGCAGGAGCTGGTGCAGTGTTGCCACACAGCATAGCTTGATGGGTACAAGCACAGTACGTTAGGTTACTCTGATAGTGGCATATAAATAACATATTTTACTGTAAGTGCTACCTTTTATTTAGATTGCTCAGCTTATGAACATGAGAGTGGAGAGTTTGATTCGGTCAGGATTTGCGCTCATGACATGAGGATCACACAGAGGTCAATGGCTACCAATTAACTCACTGAGACATCCTACCTACATGCCTGTAAAATGTTTACATGATAAAAAATATGTCAAAAATGCAAGGGATGGGCAGAACTAGCTGGGCCTGCAGATGGCCACCATCTAGGGGAGCTCCTTCAGCCTTGAATTAATCCAGCAGCATCCTGATTCTAAAAGTTGATGCGCCCACTAATTAGGCCCTATGCTGCTTACAACACCTATCGCCTGTGAGTCAAAAAAAGTGACACTCGGTCGCTCCTGCTGGCTGGAACTCGCCACTGGAGGTGAACTGCAATACGGTGCTGGCAGGCACCCGGCGTGGCCTACGGACTGTGGATGAGAGCAGCTACGCGAGAGAGTCAGCGCTCTGATCAGGGGCCCAAGTGCAGTCGGCGCTGTGTCTCCTAATCACCCAGCGACCACGATTGGGGGCTGCGATGCTGTGTGGGTGAGCCTGCGGTCTGTGTCTTGTGCAGCAGCTTTCTGGGGACAGTAGGCCCTGAGTCAAACAGCCCAGCCTGCTGGAGATCCCGGTAGTAACCCTTCCATGCCTGCGTGAGACATCTGGTGAGCAAAGGAGTCCCAGTGAGCGGATTTGTGTTGGCACCTATTGAGGCGAATGGCTTCTGTAGCAAGCCCAGCCTGAAACCACAAGGGATGCATATCCGGGACCTTGGAGCCTGTAACTGATCAGCTGGCACCAGTGGGAAGTTGGCAGTGTTGGTATAAGATCCTGAGTGAGGCACTGGGGGATTGAGGGCATCTCTGAGATTGTGGCCGGTGCCTAAATGTTGTGTAATAAATCCAGGAACCAGCTGAATACAATTAAGGTTGGTTTAATCTCTCAACAGGAAACAGGTCTGTCCTCTTCAGCATCAGTGGAAGTACTAACTGAAGTAGGATATGAACAGAATACTAAACTTAACATTCCAAATTCTGATAACAGATCATACATTGAATAAATACAAAGGTATAACATAACAGTGACAAACTTGACTGTGAGCCTGATGGCATCTGGTTCAAGATGAGCTGGCCACCACATCAGCGGCACAAAAATGAATGGAGAAGGTGGTACTTGTGCTGATGTCTAAGACAGAGGATCTTCAAGCTAGGTTGCGCTGAGATCACCTTCAGATTGTGGAACTGGCAAAGAACACAAACATCAACAACATGGAAAGGTATGTGAAGCGGTTTCTTGCAGATCTTTTGTGGGGCATGCAAATTTCTCACACATTTTTGTGGTTGAATGTGCCCACCGTTGTCTGGCACCGCGCCCGGTCCCTGGGGTGAAGTGTTCTCCTATCAAAGCAAGACTTCTAAACTACAGGGAAAGAGATGCGGCGCTCTGCAAGGCAAGGGAGTTTAAGGTGTCGCTGTACCCCAGTGCATGATTGCTACTGCTAGCTGTTGCTGTGACACATGGTGGCTAGAAGGTGCAGACAGAGAAATAGCAAATGGCGGCTGATGATGGGAAGTGTATGCAGTTTCAGGTTGGGTGGACATTTTTGTCATTTTGTCCTTACTGGTGCCCTTGCAGTCTTTCAACATGGATTTAGTGTATGCTGGCTGTGGTTCTCTGTTGGGCGGTGAAGGGTCTGAGGTGGCCAATGCTGTACAACAGTTGTACTAATGTTGAGGCACACAATACATTGATCACACGTCCCTCCTGCGACTCACTGGAGCAGGGGATGACTGACCCCATGTGTGCACCACCTAGCTATGTTTGGGGTTTTATTGGCTGGGTATCGGAGGGTCAAGAGGGCTGACCTCTCACTGTGTACGTTGTGGGGATTTACAGTGTGGGAGGGTTTTGTTTAGTTCAACCGTTATCTGTGCATTGGCAATGGGCGCATGATTGAGTTGCGGAGCAATGGCGGATAAAGGGAGTGCAGCAGCATGAGGCGCTCCAACCCCTTCCCTGATTAGGTTCCTTACTTGGAACGTCAGGGGCCTAAACAATTGCAGGAAGGTACGCAAGGTTGTAAAATACTTGCAGCGGCATAACATTGATGTATCTATGTTACATGAGACGCACCTTGCACTGGGAAGTGGCATGCTGATGCAGCATCCAATGCATGCTGTTTGCTTTGCGGTCTGATTTACCACACATGCTAGAGGTGTACTAATCTGGGTACGAAGGGGCTCTGGCGTAAAGTTACAGGAGGTGTGCGCTGACCAGGGTGGCAGATACGAAGTGGTGCACTGCGATAAAGATGATCAGGCAGAGGTGCAAGTAGGGGTGTATGCCCTAATTAAGATGACCCACATTTCGATCACACACTGAGCGCATGCCTAGTCCAATGGCAAGACCTGCCACAGATCTTTGGCAGAGAATTCAATTGCATGTTGAATCCCGACCGGGAGAGCTCTAGGTTTCGACCCAAGTGGCCCTTGGCTACAGCTCGTGCTCTACAAGACATTGTGGCTCAATATGGCTTGTTGGATGTTCGGCGCCATAAGTACCCTGCAGGGGAGGGATTCCCGCATTACTCCACTGTGCACAACATCCATACATGCAAAGATTTTTGGCTGTTGTCTGGCAGCTTGGTGCAGCAGATGCATTTCTTTCACCCTGGCCTCTAGCATATTTAGATCACTCACCGGCCCTACTGGAGCTGGAACTGCGCAGCCTGCACCCACCTGCATTTGCGTAGCGGTTTCCACTGTATTCCCTATTAGATACAGTGTTTAGGAGGGGCTCACACAGGTGATAGAGGACTACTTTTACATTAATATTGGTTCAGTACAGAAATATGTAATGGTGTGGGAGACCTTAAAGGTCTATATTCGGGGGATCGCTTTCTCCAGGCATGCAGGAGTGCTCAGATCTTTGCATGGCAGGTTGGCTTGGTTGGAGGTGGAAGTTGAAGAATTGGAGCAGAGGCACAGAGAGACAGCAAAGCACAGCATATTGGGAGATGTACAAGTTAAGGTAGAAGAATATTGTGACAACGTGCAGAGCGAAGTTAATCATTTGGGGAAATATGCAGCAGCACGGATATTTGGGGAAGGGGAGCATCTGGGTAGCTGTGCTAGAGGCACTCCTACACCCTAGATGTGATGGTGACTCGATTTGATATTTGCGGGACGAAGAGGGGATGCCCCACATATGGCTGTCCAGATTCCAGAACGGTTTTGATGGTACTACGCTGACCTGTACGTGTTGAGACTCTTGCAAGATGATGGAGTCACAGCAGATTACCTTGCGCACCTAGCCATGAAGTGATTCTCAGTAGAATATATAGGGAACACCTTATGGCCCCATTGCGCCCTGCCAAGATCTCGGCGGCTCTGAAGGACATGCCTAGCGGTAAAGCAGAAGCCACTGATGGGTTAACGCTGACCTCTTAAAAAGCCTACCAAGAGGTGCTCATTCCACACCTGATAACGCTATACGAAGAGATAGTAAAGGATGGCTGTATGCCACCATCGATGCACAAAGCGATGTTGGTCATCCTACTAAAACCAGGCAAGCCGCCTGATTGTTGTGCATCCTATAGGCAGTTGTCGCTACTGAACGTAAATACAAAACTTTTCATGAAGATATTACCCAACCGACTTGCTCCGTGTTGTTGTTGCCTGGGGCAAACTGGGTTTACATCTGGTAGAATGCTATTGTATAATCTTCAAAGGCTTTTTGGTGCAAGTAAGTGCATAGACCCAGAGACGCTTTCTGTGGGAACGTTTTTGGATGCTGAGAAAGCATTCAATTCAGTAGAATGGGGCTTTATGCTTGCTGTTTAGAGGCGTATCTGTGTTAGAGATCTATTGTTACACCTTGTCTGGGTACTTTACATATGGTCGAAGGCCCACATTTGTGTTAATGGTAAAGTTACTGATGCTATAGACAACCAAGGCAGAGTTTGCTCTTGTGGCGTGGATTTGCTCAGGTATAAAGCGGTATGGGCAGGCGGTGCTTGCAGAGCTAGAGGAGAGAATTGGTGATCATATGAAGTTGATCCCTTTGTTTGCATTGCTAGGTTATGATAGAGATATCCAGTTTGTTTTGCAGTGCCTAGTGGCCATCGACTTGCTAATTGCTAGGCGTAGAATAGCACTGAGATGGTTACGGGGACCACTTTTGACTCTGAAAGACTGGCATGTAGATATGGCATACTGTATTACGCAATCAGATATCTACCGCCAATTGCTACCAATATTCAGCAATCAAAAGATATCTGGGGACCCTATTGGGCTTTCTTTGGCCCGGACTATGGAGGAAGCCGTGACTGGTGATGTGGAGTGTGAGCTGACAGCCTGTTAGTGTCAGGGACGCAGAGTCAAACTTTAAGATGGCTGACACATGTCATGAAAGGTGTCCGGCAACCTAAGGTGAAGCAGACCGGAAGTGGTGGTGTTTGCAGATAGACTGAATCAATGGAAGTGTTGGTGTGTCTCCTCTCTAGTAGTCTGTATTTACTCTGTAACTGATGTAACAAATACTGTACAAACTGCGTATACTGTTCTGTACCCTGTCAACATACTGGTAGCCATGAATGTCTGATTTTCGCAACTCACTTTTTAGTATTTCATGTTTATCGTCGGCCTGTGCAATGCCAATTACACACACGTCATTATTCTATGTATGGTTGTTTAAAATTTAAAATAAAGTGATAAACCAAAAAAAATTCATGGGACAACACTATTATTTATTTACCCAATTGGTAAATAAGCATAACCCATGAAATAATGTACATATTGTGAGCGGACAGAAGCATAGATGACAAGCCAGTTTAAGAATATCCCTAACCCATAATTCCAAACACCTTTAAATGAACGTTTTTTCACAATGGCACTATTTCTGACTTCTTAAAAATGGGCAAACACGATGCAGTCTTATTGTAGTGTGATCACTTAGGCCAGGTCTTTTTTTTCACCCCCTTCTTTGGCACTTATACTAAAACACTGGCAATGATTGGTAACTGCCAGCAGGGGGCACCATAGGCACTCGCCTGCATGGCCAATGCATATAAAACTCCAGGTGTAATTTTGCACTATGATTCAACGAGCTTTTGAAAGAAAGGTACATCACACCAAATTAGTGACCTTAAGGGTCAGAAAAATAAGAGTATTCAGGGCACCAGTCGGAGGAGCACGGGGTAGATGGCGTCCACCCACTATTTTCACAGGGTGGATGCCATCTACTCTGCCAAGAACTTGGGCCCCACTGACATGAAATTGCCCTGTTGACACCGGGACACATTCACCAGTGCAACCTGCACGTTGTCGGCTTTATTTCCGAATAGCATACCTGCCAACCTGCAGAAATAGACGGCCACATTTAGGGCGCCATCAAGCCTCCCTTTGTTGGAATAACTTGGACTGGGAGCTCTTTGAAGCCTCACACCTAGATGGGAAGGGAGGGGAAACATGCACACAGGTTGTTATTACTTCACAAGTACCTAAGCGAGGCATGTTTTTGACTTTTTTCAGTCCCTTTATATAAGAGATATGCATGCACTGTAAGAATTTCAGATGTGTTGGTCTGCCCCAGCATTTACACAAATAACAATTTAAATGCTGCCATTTTGTTTTATTTCTTTTATAGCGCTACTCATCCCAATGCAGGGTGTCAGATCACTTTACATCATACGTTCACCTTATACCACAGGTCTTGAAGCTTACGGGCGGGTGAGGAACCGGAATTGATTTCCGGTTATGTAAAGCATATAATCGATTATTTAGAATTAGCATGATGTATCTAGATTACTTACCGCAAAGTACGCAAACACTAGCATACACCCGAATTGCAGTAACGTAGGGTTCTAACATACACTGCTTTGCACGTGTTACACTTGCTTGACTTGACCGACGTCATTTTTGTGGCCTCGCTCGAAGCCCTACATTAGCAGACCTTATTCAATTATTACACCAATATCGTTCCCCTGAGAAATAGCCCAACTGTTGCAATACTGCTGTCTCAGCTCGTTAGGCCTGTCAAGGTTATAGGTAGCAGGAGGAGGGCCGATAGGCACATTCCGGGAGGGGTGCGGGGCGGACTCTCTCGGAGTTAGCAGAAGGGAGTCACCCGTACGACCTTGCTAATCTAGGATGAGCTAAACCAAGAGCGCTTTTGTCTCCCATATATGGTCTTTCCCTCTGCACCAACCTGTACCAACTTGTGTTTTTCCATCTTAGGTAACGGTTTCGAGAATGTAACTGTATATATGTGATGTTCTGATAATGTGCCAGCAGTCTTCTTGGCGGACCTCGTGGGGTTAGGTCGCAAGGAGCTCCTCTGTCAGAGTTTGTTTGTTATAATAAACGATTGGACCTTCTACACTGCCAACCGACTGATTATTGGTAATGGGAATGGGTCTGGTTGTAAGTATGACTCTAATTGAGTGGTGGTAAATTATTTTTCGGTACTTCAGTTGGCGACTCCGCCGGGACTCCTCGTTGGGGTCGTCCCTCTGTAATCAGAAGAGAATCGGGACATTGAAAGGGGTGATCTTGATTGGGGGTTGAAGAATATACCAAAAAGAATTCGGGGCCTGCTCCACTCTCCCGATCGCGAGAACTCCAGCTGCTAGTGGCCCCACGCCGGAGTCCTTCGGGTGTAACCCGAGAACCAGCCACGTTGGCCTTAGCAGGAGTTGGCAGTGAAGAACGTACAATCTGACCTGCGTGCACCAGGTGAGTGTCTTGTCTCGTTTTGTGTTGGATAACGTTTTTGCAATTTTGGATTTGGAACTTGGCATTTGGTGACCTTTGGTCACGGAGAAACTTTGGAAATAGGGGGTCTGACAGGGCAACATTGAAATTGCACGTGCAGATGCCTCTGATTTTGGTCTATGAGGGATAACTAGAGATAGAGACTAGACGCCTTTGTGGGAATTGCGATTTTCACTCGGCCGGACTGCTCTCGGGAATGCCGGCAGTTGAGATTGGGTAGCACCCGGACAGATCTGGAGCGGCGCTTGAAAAAGGGGGCTCAGCCAGAATAGTTCGGGAGGTGAACCATGAATGCTGTCGGATGGCCCGTAGGTCGGTCTGTGGTTTAGAAACCTGTGTAGCTATCTCTAGGCAGTCTAAGGACAAGACTGTTATAAGAAGACGTTTTGCAGCTTTGAAAATTTGGAAAGGGTTCTCCATAGGTGGGAGTCGACGGGCTCCACCTCTTGTTTGCAAATATCTGTGTTTCCGTTTCTTGATGTCAAATTGAAGTTTTACTGTCAAATTGAAGGTTTGTTTTTTTTTCAATGAAAGAATGACTTTGAATGAAAACATGGCCATGTGTATGAGAGTGATATGATTAATGATCATTGATTCTTCTGTGTTATGAACAATAATCCTCGATTCTTTTTCAGCTCGAATTAGGTAGAAAAGGGCAATGCCGTGTTTTAGTAAATTATGCTTTGGCTGCGTTCACCGAGGGAGCACGAGGTTGGACGAAAGCCAGCCAGCCCCTCCGGAAGGAACACCCAGCCATGATATGTATTGCAAGCATGGGATAGGTCCCCTTCTTTTCAATACCTTATGGCACAAGTACACCAAAGATAATGTGGAACTACAGTGGCCGAAAACTGGATCTTTTGACGAGAAAAAGATTCAGCATTTACAAGAGCGTCTCTTTGCTAAGCGCAGTAGACAGGCTATGTTTGACACCCATAACAAAAGGCAGAAAGAGGCAAAGAGGAGACGCATTCGGTCTGAGAAACTCCTGAAAATACAGCAAGGGCAGACTGTAACCCAGAAAGCCATTGCACATGACAAAAATAAGACCGAGAAGAATATTGAGTATGCGGATAGAGAGTTTAGATTACAGGTGAATAAGAGTTACGTAACACGAAATGAGACTGAAGACGAAATAAAAGATTTATTAGATAAAAGATCTCCCCCACCATATGCTCCACAGCGCATATACCCTGCGGTACCGCTTCAAGTGGTGGCTGCGCCCCAAGCCTCCGCACCGGAGGAACGCAGGTCTCTCACCTCTCAGGGGAATATCAGTGCCCCACCTACCTCAGTGGGAGACCTGGCCACCATCGTCCCTGACTCCAGGCATACCCTGGAATCACCCCATGCACTGTGAAGTGTCCTGAGCCCCGTATGGACCTCCCAATCAGCCAGCACAACGCCCGGAGAATCGGGACAGACACCAAAAGGGGGACCGGGAGGTTTGGACGGTAAACGACTATTTATTAGAGCATCTGTGGAGTATGGCGAAAAGGAAGCATTAGCAGATCAGGCCGCCCAATGGATGCGGAAAAATGTATATACTGTAGCCGACATATGGAGTACTCTAAAGGATCTAGAGCCGGTGATGCAGCAACACACATTGTACCAAATGTCCAATTTCCTCATAGGAGCTTGGGAAGTCGGCTTCCGAGATGGAAGTGCCCCTCAGATACTATATAACATCCGAGATTGGACCCATAAATTCAACATGGATCTACAGGAGGTATATAAGAACGTAGACACATTGGTTAAATATCGAGGTAGGATGTTTTTAAAAAAGTCCCATCTGGACTTCCCAACATCCCATGCGAGAGGTACACCCTATTTACCATCCCGAAATTCCCGAAGCACGCGATAATGCCCAGCAAGTAATACGGGCTCGAGTGGAAGCCCGGTTCCAGGAGCAATGGGTATACACTCCATGGAAAAGAAGCAAAGTTCTTGCTCTGAAATCCCAACTACCTGACCCCCGTAAGAATCCCACCACCTACTATAAGGAACTGACCGAGGCTGCGGCCTCTGCCGTAATGACCCTGGCAGATGTCGAGTTATTCTTTGGGTTACTAGTTCCCGTTGATATATGGCGGCAGGTACACAACACTGATCATGCTGACCTAGGGGGGACCTGGGAAGAATTGAGAGGTTGGGACCGAGATCGTAAACCAGGGGATAAGCCTAGGAATGAAATAACTTCTTTGCCGGCAAAAATGATAGCATATATGCACACCTTGATACCTCCGCAAAAAGTTGACAGGGATAAACTGACAGCTTGTAGGCAGAAAAAGACCAAAAGTGTATCCGACTTCTTCACTAGATTCGAAGGAGTCTTCACAGACTTTAGTGGGCAAGATTTGGCCACGGAGGGTGGAATTAGGTTGTTTGTGAACAGATTTGTAACGAACTTGGCCCCGGAAATTTCTGCGCGGTTACAGGCTGCAGAAAGTACCTGGACTACCTCCACCCCTTCCGTGATCTTGAGTATGGCTCAGTACTACGAACATAGAGAAAATGAAAGTAAGGATAAAGTAGAGAAAAAGGCCAAAGACCTCAAAACTCGGGTGCTGCTTCAGCAAGTTCTCCGAGGACAAGGAGGGGGGAGAGGGGACAGAGGGCCCATGTCCAGAGGGGCTGGTGCAGGCTGAGGCACGGGCGCGGCTCCGACGGTAGGGATAAACCAATGTTCATATTGTAAAGAGGAAGGACATTGGAAAGCGCAGTGTCCGTTGTTGCTTGCCCAGAACTGCGCAGTCCGAGGGCGGGGACGAGGACGAGGCGGCCCCGATCGGAGTGATATGCACAGAGAAGAAGGATCAGGCAAGTCTGAATGAAATCATTTCGATGGTCACCAAGGCAGGCAATATTATCATGATGATTACGCATTTGGGGATCAGGATGCGTATGTCCACGCATAGGACAGCCAGGGACAGAGTAGGGGCCAAGTGTCGATCCCAGTCAATCAACAGGGACCTTATGTAAAAGGGGAATTGATGGGGACTTCTGAGAATTTCCTAATTGACACAGGAGCAATGAATAGTTCAGTTGCTCGATCATTGGTTCCAGGGGTGGCTCTGTCCGGGCAAAATAATATTTCTGTGGGATTCTCGGGAGTCCCAGTTGTCAGTCCCATCTCCAAAGCCCTCCCCTTTACGATCGGTCCCGCCACTGTTGAAACATCATTTCTGCTAACTTCGCATTGTGGGGAGAATTTGCTGGGCTTGGATATGCTGAAAAAGTTGAATGCCAAAATACATTGCTCCGCTGATGGGGTTTATTTAACGATACAACCCCACACTGACTGCATGAAACAATGTTTTGCTAAAAACGAACCTCTTCCCCCTGAGTTTGATGGCATCCCAGCTGCCTTATGGGCAACTGGGGATGCGGATGTGGGCAAGTTAGACATTCCCCCAGTTCATATTACGTTGAAGAATGGCGCGAAATTACCACGCATCCCGCAGTATAAAATTGCACCAGCCGGTGAACGGGCTCTGCTGTCCATTATTCAAGATCTCATTGACAAAGGGGTAGTGGAAGAAACTGCTGCCAATATTTGTAATAGCCCGATTCTCCCGATTTTGAAGAAGAATTCTGACTCTGGTACACAGGGACATGGTGGTGCTTACCGTTTTGTGATTGATCTCAGAGCCGTTAATAAGATTGTTGTGCCACAGTATCCTGTGGTAACGGACATCACCACTATCCTCACGATGATTCCACCAACTGCCCAGTATTTTTCGGTCATAGACCTGAAGAATGCTTTCTTCAGTATCCCTATTCATCCCGATAGCAGACAGATCTTCGGATTCTCGTTATCTGGCCGAAGCTTCCGCTTCTGTCGCGCACCTCAGGGCTGTACTGAAAGTCCGAGCATCTATAGCCAAGCCCTTAAGGCCCAGTTGGACGACCTGGCCTTGCCAGAAGGCAACGTGCTATTGCAATATGTGGATGACCTGTTAATAGCTTCAGACACAGAAGAAGCTACAAGGCTGCCACTGTTAAATTATTACACCATTTGGCAGCAAAGGGGAATAAGGTATCCTTGTCTAAATTCCAATACTGTCGACAGGAGGTGACCTACTTAGGTCATCTACTATCGAAGGAGGGTAGGCGACTAACCCCTGAACGTATTACTACCATCTCTAACATGTCTGTCCCTCGCACTCAGCGCGAAGTTCGTGCTTTCCTTGGCATCACTTCTTACTGTCGCCAATGGATACCTAATTTTTCTCTTCTCGCTAAACCCTTGTTGCATCTGACTACTAAGGACGTGCATGAACCCCTCCCCTGGACGGATGAATGTCAGCACTCTTTTGACTCTTTAAAAACTGCTTTATGTTCTGCTCCTGTCTTGGGCACTCCTGACTACCATAAACCTTTTGTACTATACGTGCATGAGGTCGTCGGTTGCTCACTCTCAGTGTTAACGCAGGAATTTGGTGGTAAGCAAAGACCTTGCGCTTATTTGTCAGCCACATTGGATAATGTCGCCAGAGCTCTTCCTAGCTGTCTGAGGGCCACAGCAGCTGTTGCGGAGGCCATCCGGCAGTTGGAAGGACTCGTTCTAAATTCCAATCTGACAGTGATGGTGCCGTATGCTGTGGACACGTTGCTAAATAAAACAAAAACACAGCATCTCACAAGTGCACGCCTCACTGGGTATGAATTGACATTGTTTGCACCACACATCACGATCACACGATGTGCAACACTAAATCCAGCTACACTGCTACCACTCCCTTCGAGTGAAACTACCAATGATACACATGATTGCATTTACCGTACCGAGGAAGAAACAAAAGGAAGAATTGACCTTACCGACATTCCTCTATCTGACCCTCAGGGGGAGTTATATGTGGATGGGTCCTGTTTTAAATTAGCAGATGGAACAACAACAGCTGCATATGCAATTACGACTTTGAAGACAGTAGTCGAAACATTTCGAGTACCCCACCGGTCAGCCCAAGCTGCTGAACTAGTGGCTTTACTACGAGCCTGTGAATTGAGTGAAGGACTCGAAGTTAACATCTATACAGACAGCCAATACACCTTCGGTGTGGCCCATAGTTTTGGGCGGCTGTGGAGGGAGCGGGGTTTCCTTACTTCCCATGGCCAGAAAATACAGAACGGCCCCCTGGTATTACGATTGTTGGATGCCCTCACTCTGCCCAAGAAATTAGCCATAATCAAATGCAGTGCGCACAAGGCAATAGTGGACGAAGTGGGGGAAGGGAATGCTTTCGCAGATCAGGTGGCCAAACAGACAGCTCAATCTCCAATGTCAGCTATGTTTGTGATGTCATCCGCAAGATGGGTGGAGGAATCTGAATTGTTTGATAATACTATGGAAAGTGTGAGAGAGTTACAGAAGGAAGCCACCCCCGCAGAATCAGAGAAATGGGAAAAGGAAGTAGGGAGACTGGACGAGAACAATTGTTGGGTTGATCTGACAGAAAAACAGAGGTGGTTGCTACCCAATGCATTAGTGCAGGCAGTTGTAACTATGGCCCACGGCCCTGCCCACGTAGGAGCCAAAGGTATTTGTGGACTCCTGTACTCAGTATGGAATAACCCTAACATACAAAGGACAGCTGTCCGGTTAGTCCAATACTGCATGGTCTGTTTTCAACACAATCCGGGGAAGGGAGAAAATGTCCTGAGTGGGAACTTTGCACCTCCAACGTTACCTTTTGAAGTACTCCAGATGGATTACATCCACATGGAGCGTGTTAACAATTTGAAGTACGTTTTGGTAGTAGTTTGTGCTTTTAGCAAGTGGGTTGAGGCCTACCCCACAAAGGAGAACACTGCCCTGGCCACAGCAAAAGCCCTTCTCAAAGAATTTGTGCCACAATATGGTTTGCCCCGTTTGATCTGGTCGGACAATGGGGGGAATTTCCATGGGGCCCTTGTAAAGCATATTTGTGTTGGCTTACAAATCAAACAAAAATTCCACGCGGCCCGACATCCACAATCAGCAGGGCTCGTGGAAAAATACAACGGGATTTTAAAACTTAAAATGGCTAAGATTCAGGAAAGCACAGGGTTGAAATGGCCTGACACCTTGCCCTTGGCCCTCATGTCACTACGGGTTACCCCTCATTCTCCCTCTGGCCTCTCTCCTTATGAGATAACATTCGGCCGGCCCGCTAATATATGGGGGGTGCCCAGACCACGATCCTTTTCTGATATAGGATATCCTATGTTGATCGATTATCTGTATGCCCTGACTAAAGATCTCCGTTCTATTCATCAGCAGGTAGCATCTGTACTGCAGCCTCTGCCAGAGGGCCCCGGACATCGACTACAACCCGGCCAGTGGGTTTTGGTGAAGAAGTTTGAACGAGACACCAGCCTGGCTCCAAGGTGGTCCGAGCCACGTCAGATCCTACTCGCCACCCGGACGGCTGTCAAAGTGGATGGGAGAAAGCATTGGATCCACGTCTCCCATCTGAAAAAGCTGCCGCTCCCACTTCCATATGATCAGCGATGCCCAGGGGGAATTCTGACACAGGAAACTGAGAGAGCTACTGCATTCGACCCTTCTCCGACGCCTGCGAGACCGAACAAAGGCAAGAGGAGGGAGTGACGAGATCGGGTGAACCGGTCTCTGCTGAATCTGCATTTGCTTTAAATCCTGTCTTGAGTACCCCGGCAAGCGAAAGTTCTAATGAGAAAAAGATACCTACAGTGCTATTTTCTGATCAGGAAGTTCCGGGTCATGTGCGATACAACCTGCGGCCGAGAAAACATCACGGTGCCTCAGACCCCACCACTAGGAGATAAGGAAAGACTCAATTGAATAGATAGGGTTTGCTAGTTTGCAGGTCTGAGGTACTGAGCGAGACACTGGACTGAACTCGTTGAGAGCTGGAACTTTGATCACTGTGCTCTGTTGAGAAAGAAAGTCTGACTCCTGTGAACGGCCTGGTTGTACAACGGGATCATTCAGATCACAATTCTTTGTTTTCTTGAGATTAACGATAGGAGTCTGACTGTGAGACTCTGACGGACACAGGGAGAAGAACCCTCTGGCAGAACGGACTGCTAGGCCCGAGTTTATTTTTGGACTTTTAGCTAGGAATGTACCCTTTTGGTTGTATTGTACTTGAAGAAGATCTTCCCATTGCACCTCGATACGTGCCGTTCTATGAACCAATGTTTTGAACATGGACCACGAGGGTCAAGGTAGCCTTTATGTTGGTTATAACTGTTATAATAGCTATTTTCATGGGCTTATTTGTATATCTAGAGCATAAATACCCTTTGCAAACTCTTTTACCCTCTACTGTTGCACCGCCTGAGCATTTGATGTTCACCTTAGCACCCCACAAAGAACGACATTGCCAGACCTATGCGAAAAATGTATTTGTAGAAATGCTTCATCAAACGCACAGTGCTACCAACACCACTGACTGCTGGGTTTGTGGGCTTCTGCCTTCTGTTGTGCACAATCATGATCTGTTCCTCTCGCTACCCCTGTCCTATTTAGGGAGTTGTGAAGCATGGTTCAAAATGTTTTCCGCCATGTACAATCATTATGTAGAAAATAACAGACAGTACACCGAGAAAGATTATAATATGATTTTAGCATATATCGAAGCGCATCAGGCATTTGACCCACAAGGTAATGGGGGACGGGGATCATTAGACCCTCAGGCTTGTATGAACATGTATACTAAGGTTAAGAATAGTACCTGGTTGCAGGATGAACTCTATGATTTTAACCATTTTAATGCTTCCCAATATTTCCAGCTTTTTGTTGATCGAAATGTTACATGCGAACGCATTGTACCCATTCCTATTTTAAATACTTCCTCCGATTTCTGTGTGCAGGCGATGGGGCATGTACAGGTTGGTGACAGTGTTTGTAATTATACCTATCGTATGAAGATACTTAGCAGTCCACCATTGTTAACGCCACCCAATGTGTATTTCGTATGCGGGGAAAATGCTTACACTTGGTTACCCCGTGGTTGGGCTGGGCACTGCTATCTGTCCTTCCTGTACCCGCCTGTATACATAGCACAGTCCGACTATCATAGAACACACCAGCTACACTCAGCGAGAGCAGTACCCAATAGGCAACGTAGACAGCTAATAGCAACAGAAGTCGATCAGACTGACACCTCCCTGCAGCAGGTCACGGATATTAGCAAAGGTTTGGTCCCATTCTGGGGACCTATATTCAATAGCAGAGAAATAAGAAGGTTGTCCAGAATAGTAGAAATTGTCATTAACATCACTACTGATATCTTGGCCAATTTTACGGTTGAGCTTCAGACGACCAGGCTTGTTGCGCTCCAAAACCGTATGGTTTTGGACGTTATCTTGGCTGATCGAGGCGGAGCATGCCGAGTGATTGGCAGCTCCTGCTGTGTATATATTCCAGACTCCGCCCTCACTGTTCATTTGGCCATTCAAAAGCTGCATCGCATAGCAGCCGAAATGCATACCGAAAATGGATCCTGGTCCCTGTCCGGCTGGTTCTGGGGGCTCCTGACAACCTGGGGATGGAAGGTGTTGTTAATATTGGGTGGGGCGGTAGGTGTTATTTTCACCTGTTGCGTCCTAATACAATGTGGTCCGGCTTGTTGCTCCTATTGTGCTTCCAGAGTAGTGACCATGTTCCCACTAAGATTCAGATGCTCCAACAGGAGATTCGTGAATTAATGGCTATTGATGAGGAGGTTTTCCAAGATTAGCGTCACCTTTTTCTTTAGCTACATCACGCTAAAAGGAGGGTTTGAGGAACCGGAATTGATTTCCTGTTATGTAAAGCAAATAATCGATTATTTAGAATTAGCATGATGTATCTAGATTACTTACCGCAAAGTACGCAAACACTAGTATACACCCAAATTGCAGTAACTTAGGGTTCTAACATACACTGCTTTGCACGTTTTACACTTGCTTGACCTGACCGACGCCATTTTTGTGGCCTCGCTCGAAGCCCTACATTAGCAGACCTTATTCAATTATTACACCGAAGTCGTTCCCCTGAAAAATAGCCCACCTGTTGCAATACTACTGTCTCAGCTCGTTAGGCCTGTCAAGGTTATAGGTAGCAGGAGGAGGCCCGATAGGCACACTCCGGGAGGGATGCGAGGCAGACTCTCTCGGAGTTAGCAGAAGGGAGTCACCCGTACGACCTTCCTAATCTAGGATGAGCTAAACCAAGAGCGCTTTTGTCTCCCATATATGGTCTTTCCCTCTGCACCAACCTGTACCAACTTGTATTTTTCCATCTTAGGTAACGGTTTCGAGAATGTAACTGTATATATGTGATGTTCTGATAATGTGCCAGCAGTCTTCTTGGCGGACCTTGTGGGGTTAGGTCGCAAGGAGCTCCTCTGGCAGAGTTTGTTTGTTATAATAAACGATTGGACCTTCTACACTGCCAACCGACTGATTATTGGTAATGGGAATGGGTCTGGTTGTAAGTATGACTCTAATTGGGTGGTGGTAAATTATTTTTCGGTACTTCACGGGCCCCTCTGGGAGGACTGTTATTGGTCCCAAGGGAAGTGCCAGGCATTGGCCAAGAGAATCATCATGCTAATAAAAAGCAGAGCTGCAATATGCCACTCTGTAATGTGCCATCACTAACATCTTTTGTCACTCAATGTGACAAGCTGGGGCTGGTGATTCAGTGGACTAATGCTTCCACTGCAGGGGCCTGTGTTCGACCTCATGGTCACAGGTTCAAATCCTGGCATTTCCACTCTGCCTTTTTATCCATCTGAGGTCTATAAACTGAGTACAATTGAGTTGGATAACAATAAACTTCTGTTATTCAGCTCCAAGATACCTATGGGTGAACGTTGCGCTTTACAAATACACATGTTAAGTTATGTTAAAGTCTTGCTGGGAGTAGGTATCAAATGAAAGGGGGGCTACAAATATACCTTAAACCTCCACCCCCTCATTACAGATAAAGAATCACGCTGTGGATAGTCTTGCACTTTAGTAAGACCAGTCTGCCAATAGCATGTTGGCAATCAGGTTTTTGATTGCATTTTTAAAACGGATAACAGAACATAACTGCAATGCTTAACAAGCATTTGCAATGCAATAGATCTTGCATTCACGCAAGTTTGAGCTATTGGCATTGTAAATGACAATGCCTTTTATTTATGTTTTGGGTTTTAAAACATAAATAAAAGGCATTGTCATTTACAATACTAATAGGTTAAACTCTTGCAGATGCGAGATCTATTGCATTGCCATAAAGGGCCTTCTCGACCACTTGTTAGATTGTAAATATCAGAGGAAGAGACCGGCCTGCGACATCTTCAAAGTAGTGATAAATAGTGCAGTGAAGATGTGTCAGTGTTGTAAATTACACAGAAACAAAGTGTGAAGTGAGAGTTACATATGATCTGAGCTATAAACACCAACAGAGTGCTCCAACACTTTTCACTCTGTGATTACATTGTCACGGCTCAGGAGGAAGAGCGGGGGGGCTATATCCTGCCCTCTTCGTGATTTGAGTGTGCAGTGTGGCATTGCGTAATGTCATTGCTATCTTTGGCCTAAAAAAAACACTCCAGCTGTAGTAGGGCCCTGGCTTCACCACCTGGTGCAGGGCGGGCTGTGCTTTATGGGAGGCATGGAGGGAGGGACGGATGATCTCAACTGCAGCTCCGGCCTCATACAGTGCCCCCGCTATTACTAGTGAGCGAGAGGCGTTGAGGTGGTGGTATTGGAATTAGAGGTGGTGGTATTGGTGGTGCCGGCTATTGGTGGTATTGGTGGTGGTGGTGGCATTGGTTGTATAGGTGGTGGTGGTATTGGTGGTGGCGGCATTGGTATTGGTGGTGGTGGTATTGGTTTTGGTGGTGGTGGTATTGGTATTGGTGGTGGTGGTACTGGTATTGGTGGTGGAAGTATTGGTATTGGTGGTGGTATTGGTATTGGTGGTAGTGGTATTGGTGGTGGTGGTTGTATTGGTGATAGTGGTGGTATTGGTCGTGGTATTGGTGGTGGGGTATTGGTGGTGGTGGTATTGGTGACAGTGGTGGTATTGGTGGTGGTGGTGGTGGTATTGGTGGTGGTGGTGGCAATGGTGGTGGTATTGGTGGTGGTGCTGGTATTGGTGGTAGTATTGATATTGGTACTGGTGGTGGTGGTATTGGAGGTGGTATTGGTATTGGTGCTGATGGTATTGGTATTGGTGGTGGTGGTGGTATTGGTGGTGGTGGTGATATTGGTGGAAGAGGTGGTGGTATTAGTTGTGATATTGGTGGTGGTTTTGGTGGTGATGGTGGTTGTGTTGCTGGTGGTGGTGTTGCTGGTGGTATGGGTGGTGGTGGTATTGGAGGTGGTGGTATTGGTGGTGGTGGTATTGGTGGTGGTGCTATTAGTGGTGGTGGTGATATTAGTGGTATTGGTGGTAGTGGTGGTATTGGTGGTGGTATTAGTGGTGCTATTGGGGTGGTGGTGGTATTAGTTGCGCTATTGGTGGTATTGGGGTGGCATTGGTGGTTGTGTTATTGGTATTGGTGGTGGTAGTATTGGTGGTGGTGGTATTGGTGGTGGTATTAGTGGTGGTGGTGGTGGTGGTATTGATATTGGTGGTGGTATTATTGATGGTGGTGATGGTATTGGTGGTGGTGGTATTGGTGGTGGTGGTATTTGTGGTGGTATTGGTATTTGCATTGGTATTGATGGTATTGGTGGTGGTTTTGATGGTGGTGGTATTGGTTGTGGTACTGATGGTGGTGGTAGTGGTATTGGTGGTGGTGGTATTGGTGGTAGTGGTGGTGTTGGTGGTGATGGTATTGGTGGTGGGGTATTGGCAGTGGTGGTGGTATTGGTATAGGTGGTGGTATTGGTGGTATTGGTACTGGTGGTGGTGGTGTTGATGGTGGTGGTATTGGTGGTAGTGGTATATTGGTGATAGTATTGGGGGTGGTTGTGGTGGTATTGGTGGGGGTGGTATTGGTGGTGGTGGTGGCAATGGTGGTGGTATTGGTAGTGGTACTGGTATTGGTGGTAGTATTGATATTGGTACTGGTGGTGGTGGTATTGGAGGTGGTATTGGTATTGGTGCTGATGGTATTGGTATTGGTGGTGGTACTGGTGGTGGTGGTGGTAGTGGTGGTGGTAGTATTGGTGGTGGTGGGGGTGATACTGGTGGCGGAGGTGGTGGTATTAGTTGTGATATTGGTGGTGGTTTTGGTGGTGATGGTGGTTGTGTTGCTGGTGGTATTGGTGGTGGTGGTATTGGAGGTGGTGGTATTGGTGGTGGTGGTATTGGTGGTGCTATTGGTGGTGCTATTGGTGGTGGTGGTGGTGATATTAGTGGTATTGGCGGTTGTGGTGGTATTGGTGGTGGTATTAGGTGTGGTATTGGGGTGGTGGTGGTATTGGTTGCGCTATTGGTGGTATTGGGGTGGCATTGGTGGTTGTGTTATTGGTATTGGTGGTGGTAGTATTGGTGGTGGTGGTATTGGTGGTGGTGGTATTAGTGGTGGTGGTATTGGTGGTGGTGGTATTGGTGGTTGTGGTGGTATTATTGGTGGTGGTGATGGTATTGGTGGTTGTGGTATTGGTATTGGTGGTGGTATTGGTATTTTCATTGGTATTGGTGGTGGTGGTTTTGATGGTGGTGGTATTGGTTGTGGTACTGGTGGTGCTGGTAGTGGTATTGGTGGTGGTGGTATTGGTGGTAGTGGTGGTGTTGGTGGTAGTATTGGTGGTATTGGTGGTGGGGTATTGGCAGTGGTGGTGGTATTGGTGGTATTGGTACTGGTGGTGGTGGTATTGGTGGTCGTGGTGGTATTGGTGGTAGTGGTATATTGGTGGTGGTATTGGGGGTGGTTGTGGTTGTGGTGGTATTGGTGGTGGTAGTGGTGGTGGTGATATTGGTGGCAGTGATGGTGGTATTAGTGGTGGTAGTGATGGTGGTGATATTGGTGGGAGTGGTGGTGGTATTGGTGGTAGTGGTATTGGTGGTGGTGATGGTGGTGGTAGTATTGGTGGTGGTATTGGTTGTATTGGTACTGGTGGTGGTGGTATTGGTATTGGGGCTATTGGTATTGGTATTGGTGGTGGTGGTGGTGGTGGTATTGGTGATATTGGTGTTGGTGGTATCGGTGGTGGTGGTTTTGGTGGTTGTATTGAGGGTGGTGGTGGTGGTATCGGTGGTGGCATTGGTGGTGGTATTGGTGGTGGTCGTATTGGTGATGGTACTGGTGGTGGTGGTATTGGTGGTGGTGATATTGGTGGTGGTGGTATTAGTGGTGGTGGTATTGGTGGTGGTAATGGTGGTGGTGTATTGATGGTGGCATTTGTGATGGTACTGGTGGTGGTGATATTGGTGGTGGTGGGGGTATTGGTGGTGGCGGTATTGGTAGTGGTTGTGGTGGTCTGTGGTACTGGTGGTATTGGTGGTGGTGGTATTGGTGGTGATATTGGTGTTGGTGGTAGTATTGGTGGTGGTATTGATGGTGGTGGTATTAGTGGTTGTATTGGTGGTGTTGGTATTGCTGGTGGTATTTTTGGTGGTGGTGTTGTTAATAGTGGGGATGGTGGTATTGGTGGTGTTGGTGGTGTTGTTGGTGGTGGTATTGGGTGTGGTGGTATAAGTGGTGGTGGCATTGTTGGTGGTGGGGGTGGTGGTGGTATTGGTGGTGGTGGGATTGGTATTGGTGGTGGTATTTGTGGTGGTGGTATTGGTGCTGGTGGTATTGGCGGTGGTGGCATTGTTGGTGGTGGAGGTGGTGGTGGTATTGGTTGTGGTATTGGTGGCTGTGGGATTGGTATTGGTGGTGGTATTTGTGGTGGTGGTATTGGTGGTAGTGGTAGTGGTACTGGTGTTGATGGTGGTATTGGTGGTGATGGTGGTATTGGTTGTGATGGTATTGGTGGTGGTGTTAATGGTGGTGGTGGTATTGGCGATGGTGGGGGTATTGGTGGTGGTGGTATTGATGGAGGTTTTGGTATTGGTGGTAGTGGTATTGGCGGTGGTGGGGGTTTTGGTGGTGGTGGTATTGGTGGTGGTGGTGGTATTGGTGGGGGTGGTTGTATTGATGGTGGTGGTATTGGTGGTGGTGGCATTGGTGGCAGTGGTGTTGTTAATAAAACAGGCTTTTAAAAACAACCCGTCGGATGGCTTTAATACAGATGACATGTAACACAGATGTGCTGCTTGTTAGCACAGGATTATATGCTACCTGGAATTTACATGACTTAATTCTCTAATTTCTAAATCCATTTTATTTGGGGGGGGTTGAAACAGACACTAGATAATGCCAGGTTTAAGTGATTGAAAGCAGGCGCCCATGTTACAGGGGTAGCTGTGCTGCTTAAAAGATAACAAGTGGATTAATCTGAAGCAGCGCATGTCTGGCCTGAAGTAAGAGAAACTCAATAAACTAAATAGTGCTTACAGACTAAATAACAGGTCCTGTGTAACAACTGAAGTAAAAAGGCCAGTCGCCATGGGAGGGTACAAATGAAGACAAGGCCGTACTAAGGAGGGACTAACAAGCCTATTAATGAATCCGAAGGCAGCATTTACGAAAGACAATGACACAAGCCAATGAAAAATATGGGAGGAGAGTGGGCGCAGCTTCTCTCCCATACTCTAATGCATCAGTCTTGCAGAGCAAGCAGCGCATGCATGCTGCCACTGGACCTAACCTAAAAATGGTTAGGAATATTTAAACATTGTCAATTTTCTAGAAGAATTGAGGCAAAAAAAGATATTTTCACACTAGGTGGACTCGATTATTTTTTTATTTTTACACTAGGACATGGGGCAGTGAAATGTATGAAGACCACTGCCTTATACATTGACGATAAATCATATCCGTATATAAATCAATATACAGGATGTGTTACATAAGATAGTGCGGGTTACAAGGTGTAGGAGTCACATGTCCTTTATAGTTCACTATGCTATATTAGAAGGATTAAAATGTATGAGCTGCAAATAAAAATATCTCTGTGTTAGAAGCAGTAACCCACTTACCCATCTACATAAAATAAAAATCTGTCATCTGCGTGTCACATGATGTGCTTTGTAAGAGACACAATAATCCTCTATGCTACTTTGAGTACTTTGAGACAAAACTGTGACTAGACTAACACAGATCTCTCCAGAGTTATCTCACCGTTAATATTATTCTCTGAGATTTACAGGGTACACAAAGATCTCTTCAACAGGTGCCTCGACCCCAAAATATATTTTAAAATACCAACTTTGCAAAAACAATTAAGCAGAACAGATTTACCCCCATGTTTCTCCTTGTTGTAATTTCTTTGTGGCAGAGTTTAAAAAAAACATTGTATAATTTAAGGCCCATATTTTGCTTTGGGGTCGCATCACTTTTTTGGCACATCTAATGTCACTTCTTGTGATGTCACTTCCTGTTAGATCATATGTTTTTATATCATTTTCTGTGATAATTGCAAAAAATACAGTTGATGGACAGAATGTAGAACAATGTCATACATTCACCCAAGTACAAGGATCTGGGCCTAAATCCATTGTTTTTTTGCACTCCACACCACCCTGGGTTAGACACTGGCTATATGCAAATCAGCTCTGACCCTGTGCCTCATGGGAACAGTCCAGTCCGAACTACCAAGCCATGTCTTTCCCAGGCCGGAATCAAGCATCCAAGGACTGGTTTCTGGCTATCAGCCTGAATAGCTTGACTCCAGTGGTGTGGAGAGCCTGGGACTCACGTCTGAGTATACCCAGCACACTCAGGGTGAAAATTGCAAAAAACACAGTTGATGGACAGAATGTAGAACAATGTCATACATTCACCCCAGTACAAGGATCTGGGCCTAAATCCATTGTTTTTTTGCACTCCACACCACCCTGGGTTAGACACTGGCTATATGCAAATCAGCTCTGACCCTGTGCCTCATGGGAACAGTCCAGTCCGAACTACCAAGCCATGTCTTTCCCAGACCGGAATCAAGCATCCAGACAGAAAGACATGGCTTGGTAGTTCGGACTGGACTGTTCCCATGAGGCACAGGGTCAGAGCTGATTTGCATATAGCCAGTGTCTAACCCAGGGTGGTGTGGAGTGCAAAAAAACAATGGATTTAGGCCCAGATCCTTGTACTGGGGTGAATGTATGACATTGTTCTACATTCTGTCCATCAACTGTGTTTTTTGCAATTGTCACCCTGAGTGTGCTGGGTATACTCAGACGTGAGTCCCAGGCTCTCCACACCACTGGAGTCAAGCTATCCAGGCTGATGAAGGCTGATAGCCAGAAACAGGTCCTTGGATGCTTGATTCCGGTCTGGGAAAGACATGGATTGGTAGTTTGGACTGGACTGTTCCCATGAGGCACAGGGTCAGCGCTGATTTGCATATAGCCAGTGTCTAACCCAGGGTGGTGTGGAGTGCAAAAAAACGATGGATTTAGGCCCAGATCCTTGTACTGGGGTGAATGTATGACATTGTTCTACATTCTGTCCATCAACTGTGTTTTTTTCAATTTTCACCCCGAGTGTGCTGGGTATACTCAGACGTGAGTCCCAGGCTCTCCACACCACTGGAGTCAAGCTATCCAGGCTGATGAAGGCTGATAGCCAGAAACCGGTCCTTGGATGCTTGATTCCGGTCTGGGAAAGACATGGCTTGGTAGTTCGGACTGGACTGTTCCCATGAGGCACAGGGTCAGAGCTGATTTGCATATAGCCAGTGTCTAACCCAGGGTGGTGTGGAGTGCAAAAAAACGATGGATTTAGGCCCAGATCCTTGTACTGGGGTGAATGTATGACATTGTTCTACATTCTGTCCATCAACTGTGTTTTTTGCAATTTTCACCCCGAGTGTGCTGGGTATACTCAGACGTGAGTCCCAGGCTCTCCACACCACTGGAGTCAAGCTATCCAGGCTGATGAAGGCTGATAGCCCGAAACCGGTCCTTGGCTGCTTGATTCCGGTCTGGGAAAGACATGGCTTGGTAGTTCGGACTGGACTGTTCCCATGAGGCACAGGGTCAGATCTGATTTGCATATAGCCAGTGTCTAACCCAGGGTGGTGTGGAGGGCAAAAAAACGATGGATTTAGGCCCAGATCCTTGTACTGGGGTGAATGTATGACATTGTTCTACATTCTGTCCATCAACTGTGTTTTTTTGCAATTTTCACCCCGAGTGTGCTGGGTATACTCAAACGTGAGTCCCAGGCTCTCCACACCACTGGAGTCAAGCTATCCAGGCTGATGAAGGCTGATAGCCAGAAACCGGTCCTTGGATGCTTGATTCCGGTCTGGGAAAGACATGGCTTGGTAGTTCGGACTGGACTGTTCCCATGAGGCACAGGGTCAGAGCTGATTTGCATATAGCCAGTGTCTAACCCAGGGTGGTGTGGAGTGCAAAAAAACGATGGATTTAGGCCCAGATCCTTGTACTGGGGTGAATGTATGACATTGTTCTACATTCTGTCCATCAACTGTGTTTTTTTGCAATTTTCACCCCGAGTGTGCTGGGTATACTCAGACGTGAGTCCCAGGCTCTCCACACCACTGGAGTCAAGCTATCCAGGCTGATGAAGGCTGATAGCCAGAAACCGGTCCTTGGATGCTTGATTCCGGTCTGGGAAAGACATGTCTTGGTAGTTCGGACTGGACTGTTCCCATGAGGCACAGGGTCAGAGCTGATTTGCATATAGCCAGTGTCTAACCCAGGGTGGTGTGGAGTGCAAAAAAACGATGGATTTAGGCCCAGATCCTTGTACTGGGGTGAATGTATGACATTGTTCTACATTCTGTCCATCAACTGTGTTTTTTGCAATTTTCACCCGGAGTGTGCTGGGTATACTCAGACGTGAGTCCCAGGCTCTCCACACCACTGGAGTCAAGCTATCCAGGCTGATGAAGGCTGATAGCCAGAAACCGGTACTTGGATGCTTGATTCCGGTCTGGGAAAGACATGGCTTGGTAGTTCAGACTGGACTGTTCCCATGAGGCACAGGGTCAGAGCTGATTTGCATATAGCCAGTGTCTAACCCAGGGTGGTGTGGAGTGCAAAAAAACGATGGATTTAGGCCCAGATCCTTGTACTGGGGTGAATGTATGACATTGTTCTACATTCTGTGCATCAACTGTGTTTTTTGCAATTTTCACCCCGAGTGTGCTGTGTATACTCAGACGTGAGTCCCAGGCTCTCCACACCACTGGAGTCAAGCTATCCAGGCTGATGAAGGCTGATAGCCAGAAACCGGTCTTGGATCCTTGATTCCGGTCTGGGAAAGACATGGCTTGGTAGTTCGGACTGGACTGTTCCCATGAGGCACAGGGTCAGAGCTGATTTGCATATAGCCAGTGTCTAACCCAGGGTGGTGTGGAGTGCACAAAAACGATGGATTTAGGCCCAGATCCTTGTACTGGGGTGAATGTATGACATTGTTCTACATTCTGTCCATCAACTGTGTTTTTTGCAATTTTCACCCCGAGTGTGCTGGGTATACTCAGACGTGAGTCCCAGGCTCTCCACACCACTGGAGTCAAGCTATCCAGGCTGATGAAGGCTGATAGCCAGAAACCGGTCCTTGGATGCTTGATTCCGGTCTAGGAAAGACATGGCTTGGTAGTTCGGACTGGACTGTTCCCATGAGGCACAGGGTCAGAGCTGATTTGCATATAGCCAGTGTCTAACCCAGGGTGGTGTGGAGTGCAAAAAAACGATGGATTTAGGCCCAGATCCTTGTACTGGGGTGAATGTATGAAATTGTTCTACATTCTGTCCATCAACTGTGTTTTTTGCAATTTCCACCCCGAGTGTGCTGGGTATACTCAGACGTGAGTCCCAGGCTCTCAACACCACTGGAGTCAAGCTATCCAGGCTGATGAAGGCTGATAGCCAGAAACTGGTCCTTGGATGCTTGATTCCGGTCTGGGAAAGACATGGCTTGGTAGTTTGGACTGGACTGTTCCCATGAGGCACAGGGTCAGAGCTGATTTGCATATAGTCAGTGTCTAACCCAGGGTGGTGTGGAGTGCACAAAAACGATGGATTTAGGCCCAGATCCTTATACTGGGGTGAATGTATGACATTGTTCTACATTCTGTCCATCAACTGTGTTTTTTGCAATTTTTACCCCGAGTGTGCTGGGTATACTCAGACGTGAGTCCCAGGCTCTCCACACCACTGGAGTCAAGCTATCCAGGCTGATGAAGGCTGATAGCTAGAAACCGGTCCTTGGATGCTTGATTCCGGTCTGGGAAAGACATGGCTTGGTAGTTCGGACTGGACTGTTTCCATGAGGCACAGGGTCAGAGCTGATTTGCATATAGCCAGTGTCTAACCCAGGGTGGTGTGGAGTGCAAAAAAACGATGGATTTAGTCCCAGATCCTTGTACTGGGGTGAATGTATGACATCGTTCTACATTCTGTCCATCAACTGTGTTTTTTGCAATTTTCACCCCGAGTGTGCTGGGTATACTCAGACGTGAGTCCCAGGCTCTCCACACCACTGGAGTCAAGCTATCCAGGCTGATGAAGGCTGATAGCCAGAAACCGGTCCTTGGATGCTTGATTCCGGTCTGGGAAAGACATGGCTTGGTAGTTCGGACTGGACTGTTCCCATGAGGCAAAGGGTCAGAGCTGATTTGCATATAGCCAGTGTCTAACCCAGGGTGGTGTGGAGTGCAAAAAAACGATGGATTTAGGCCCAGATCCTTGTACTGGGGTGAATGTATGACATTGTTCTACATTCTGTCCATCAACTGTGTTTTTTGCAATTTTCACCCGAGTGTGCTGGGTATACTCAGACGTGAGTCTCAGGCTCTCCACACCACTGGAGTCAAGCTATCCAGGCTGATGAAGGCTGATAGCCAGAAACCGGTCCTTGGATGCTTGATTCCGGTCTGGGACAGACATGGCTTGGTAGTTCGGACTGGACTGTTCCCATGAGGCACAGGGTCAGAGCTGATTTGCATATAGCCAGTGTCTAACCCAGGGTGGTGTGGAGTGCAAAAAAACGATGGATTTAGGCCCAGATCCTTGTACTGGGGTGAATGTATGACATTGTTCTACATTCTGTCCATCAACTGTGTTTTTTGCAATTTTTACCCCGAGTGTGCTGGGTATACTCAGACGTGAGTCCCAGGCTCTCCACACCACTGGAGTCAAGCTATCCAGGCTGATGAAGGCTGATAGCCAGAAACCGGTCCTTGGATGCTTGATTCCGGTCTGGGAAAGACATGGCTTGGTAGTTCGGACTGGACTGTTCCCATGAGGCACAGGGTCAGAGCTGATTTTCATATAGCCAGTGTCTAACCCAGGGTGGTGTGGAGTGCAAAAAAACGATGGATTTAGGCCCAGATCCTTGTACTGGGGTGAATGTATGACATTGTTCTACATTCTGTCCATCAACTGTGTTTTTTGCAATTTTCACCCCGAGTGTGCTGGGTATACTCAGACGTGAGTCCCAGGCTCTCCACACCACTGGAGTCAAGCTATCCAGGCTGATGAAGGCTGATAGCCAGAAACCGGTCCTTGGATGCTTGATTCCGGTCTGGGAAAGACATGGCTTGGTAGTTCGGACTGGACTGTTCCCATGAGGCACAGGGTCAGGGCTGATTTGCATATAGCCAGTGTCTAACCCAGGGTGGTGTGGAGTGCAAAAAAACGATGGATTTAGGCCCAGATCCTTGTACTGGGGTGAATGTATGACATTGTTCTACATTCTGTCCATCAACTGTGTTTTGTGCAATTTTCACCCGAGTGTGCTGGGTATACTCAGACGTGAGTCCCAGGCTCTCCACACCACTGGAGTCAAGCTATCCAGGCTGATGAAGGCTGATAGCCAGAAACCGGTCCTTGGATGCTTGATTCCGGTCTGGGAAAGACATGGCTTGGTAGTTCGTACTGGACTGTTCCCATGAGGCACAGGGTCAGAGCTGATTTGCATATAGCCAGTGTCTAACCCAGGGTGGTGTGGAGTGCAAAAAAACGATGGATTTAGGCCCAGATCCTTGTACTGGGGTGAATGTATGACATTGTTCTACATTCTGTCCATCAACTGTGTTTTTTGCAATTTTCACCCCGAGTGTGCTGGGTATACTCAGACGTGAGTACCAGGCTCTCCACACCACTGGAGTCAAGCTATCCAGGCTGATGAAGGCTGATAGCCAGAAACTGGTCCTTGGATGCTTGATTCCGGTCTGGGAAAGACATGGCTTGGTAGTTCGGACTGGACTGTTCCCATGAGGCACAGGGTCAGAGCTGATTTGCATATAGCCAGTGTCTAACCCAGGGTGGTGTGGAGTGCAAAAAAACGATGGATTTAGGCCCAGATCCTTGTACTGGGGTGAATGTATGACATCGTTCTACATTCTGTCCATCAACTGTGTTTTTTGCAATTTTCACCCCGAGTGTGCTGGGTATACTCAGACGTGAGTCCCAGGCTCTCCACTCCACTGGAGTCAAGCTATCCAGGCTGATGAAGGCTGATAGCCAGAAACCGGTCCTTGGATGCTTGATTCCGGTCTGGGAAAGACATGGCTTGGTAGTTCGGACTGGACTGTTCCCATGAGGCACAGGGTCAGAGCTGATTTGCATATAGCCAGTGTCTAACCCAGGGTGGTGTGGAGTGCAAAACAACGATGGATTTAGGCCCAGATCCTTGTACTGGGGTGAATGTATGACATTGTTCTACATTCTGTCCATCAACTGTGTTTTTTGCAATTTTCACCCGAGTGTGCTGGGTATACTCAGACGTGAGTCTCAGGCTCTCCACACCACTGGAGTCAAGCTATCCAGGCTGATGAAGGCTGATAGCCAGAAACCGGTCCTTGGATGCTTGATTCCGGTCTGGGACAGACATGGCTTGGTAGTTCGGACTGGACTGTTCCCATGAGGCACAGGGTCAGAGCTGATTTGCATATAGCCAGTGTCTAACCCAGGGTGGTGTGGAGTGCAAAAAAACGATGGATTTAGGCCCAGATCCTTGTACTGGGGTGAATGTATGACATTGTTCTACATTCTGTCCATCAACTGTGTTTTTTGCAATTTTTACCCCGAGTGTCCTGGGTATACTCAGACGTGAGTCCCAGGCTCTCCACACCACTGGAGTCAAGCTATCCAGGCTGATGAAGGCTGATAGCCAGAAACCGGTCCTTGGATGCTTGATTCCGGTCTGGGAAAGACATGGCTTGGTAGTTCGGACTGGACTGTTCCCATGAGGCACAGGGTCAGAGCTGATTTGCATATAGCCAGTGCCTAACCCAGGGTGGTGTGGAGTGCAAAAAAACGATGGATTTAGGCCCAGATCCTTGTACTGGGGTGAATGTATGACATTGTTCTACATTCTGTCCATCAACTGTGTTTTTTGCAATTTTCACCCCGAGTGTGCTGGGTATACTCAGACGTGAGTCCCAGGCTCTCCACACCACTGGAGTCAAGCTATCCAGGCTGATGAAGGCTGATAGCCAGAAACCGGTCCTTGGATGCTTGATTCCGGTCTGGGAAAGACATGGCTTGGTAGTTCGGACTGGACTGTTCCCATGAGGCACAGGGTCAGAGCTGATTTGCATATAGCCAGTGTCTAACCCAGGGTGTTGTGGAGTGCAAAAAAACGATGGATTTAGGCCCAGATCCTTGTACTGGGGTAAATGTATGACATTGTTCTACATTCTGTCCATCAACTGTGTTTTTTGCAATTTCCACCCCGAGTGTGCTGGGTATACTCAGACGTGAGTCCCAGGCTCTCAACACCACTGGAGTCAAGCTATCCAGGCTGATGAAGGCTGATAGCCAGAAACCGGTCCTTGGATGCTTGATTCCGGTCTGGGAAAGACATGGCTTGGTAGTTCGTACTGGACTGTTCCCATGAGGCACAGGGTCAGAGCTGATTTGCATATAGCCAGTGTCTAACCCAGGGTGGTGTGGAGTGCAAAAAAACGATGGATTTAGGCCCAGATCCTTGTACTGGGGTGAATGTATGACATTGTTCTACATTCTGTCCATCAACTGTGTTTTTTGCAATTTTCACCCCGAGTGTGCTGGGTATACTCAGACGTGAGTACCAGGCTCTCCACACCACTGGAGTCAAGCTATCCAGGCTGATGAAGGCTGATAGCCAGAAACTGGTCCTTGGATGCTTGATTCCGGTCTGGGAAAGACATGGCTTGGTAGTTCGGACTGGACTGTTCCCATGAGGCACAGGGTCAGAGCTGATTTGCATATAGCCAGTGTCTAACCCAGGGTGGTGTGGAGTGCAAAAAAACGATGGATTTAGGCCCAGATCCTTGTACTGGGGTGAATGTATGACATCGTTCTACATTCTGTCCATCAACTGTGTTTTTTGCAATTTTCACCCCGAGTGTGCTGGGTATACTCAGACGTGAGTCCCAGGCTCTCCACTCCACTGGAGTCAAGCTATCCAGGCTGATGAAGGCTGATAGCCAGAAACCGGTCCTTGGATGCTTGATTCCGGTCTGGGAAAGACATGGCTTGGTAGTTCGGACTGGACTGTTCCCATGAGGCACAGGGTCAGAGCTGATTTGCATATAGCCAGTGTCTAACCCAGGGTGGTGTGGAGTGCAAAACAACGATGGATTTAGGCCCAGATCCTTGTACTGGGGTGAATGTATGACATTGTTCTACATTCTGTCCATCAACTGTGTTTTTTGCAATTTTCACCCGAGTGTGCTGGGTATACTCAGACGTGAGTCTCAGGCTCTCCACACCACTGGAGTCAAGCTATCCAGGCTGATGAAGGCTGATAGCCAGAAACCGGTCCTTGGATGCTTGATTCCGGTCTGGGACAGACATGGCTTGGTAGTTCGGACTGGACTGTTCCCATGAGGCACAGGGTCAGAGCTGATTTGCATATAGCCAGTGTCTAACCCAGGGTGGTGTGGAGTGCAAAAAAACGATGGATTTAGGCCCAGATCCTTGTACTGGGGTGAATGTATGACATTGTTCTACATTCTGTCCATCAACTGTGTTTTTTGCAATTTTTACCCCGAGTGTCCTGGGTATACTCAGACGTGAGTCCCAGGCTCTCCACACCACTGGAGTCAAGCTATCCAGGCTGATGAAGGCTGATAGCCAGAAACCGGTCCTTGGATGCTTGATTCCGGTCTGGGAAAGACATGGCTTGGTAGTTCGGACTGGACTGTTCCCATGAGGCACAGGGTCAGAGCTGATTTGCATATAGCCAGTGCCTAACCCAGGGTGGTGTGGAGTGCAAAAAAACGATGGATTTAGGCCCAGATCCTTGTACTGGGGTGAATGTATGACATTGTTCTACATTCTGTCCATCAACTGTGTTTTTTGCAATTTTCACCCCGAGTGTGCTGGGTATACTCAGACGTGAGTCCCAGGCTCTCCACACCACTGGAGTCAAGCTATCCAGGCTGATGAAGGCTGATAGCCAGAAACCGGTCCTTGGATGCTTGATTCCGGTCTGGGAAAGACATGGCTTGGTAGTTCGGACTGGACTGTTCCCATGAGGCACAGGGTCAGAGCTGATTTGCATATAGCCAGTGTCTAACCCAGGGTGTTGTGGAGTGCAAAAAAACGATGGATTTAGGCCCAGATCCTTGTACTGGGGTAAATGTATGACATTGTTCTACATTCTGTCCATCAACTGTGTTTTTTGCAATTTCCACCCCGAGTGTGCTGGGTATACTCAGACGTGAGTCCCAGGCTCTCAACACCACTGGAGTCAAGCTATCCAGGCTGATGAAGGCTGATAGCCAGAAACTGGTCCTTGGATGCTTGATTCCGGTCTGGGAAAGACATGGCTTGGTAGTTTGGACTGGACTGTTCCCATGAGGCACAGGGTCAGAGCTGATTTGCATATAGTCAGTGTCTAACCCAGGGTGGTGTGGAGTGCACAAAAACGATGGATTTAGGCCCAGATCCTTATACTGGGGTGAATGTATGACATTGTTCTACATTCTGTCCATCAACTGTGTTTTTTGCAATTTTTACCCCGAGTGTGCTGGGTATACTCAGACGTGAGTCCCAGGCTCTCCACACCACTGGAGTCAAGCTATCCAGGCTGATGAAGGCTGATAGCTAGAAACCGGTCCTTGGATGCTTGATTCCGGTCTGGGAAAGACATGGCTTGGTAGTTCGGACTGGACTGTTTCCATGAGGCACAGGGTCAGAGCTGATTTGCATATAGCCAGTGTCTAACCCAGGGTGGTGTGGAGTGCAAAAAAACGATGGATTTAGTCCCAGATCCTTGTACTGGGGTGAATGTATGACATCGTTCTACATTCTGTCCATCAACTGTGTTTTTTGCAATTTTCACCCCGAGTGTGCTGGGTATACTCAGACGTGAGTCCCAGGCTCTCCACACCACTGGAGTCAAGCTATCCAGGCTGATGAAGGCTGATAGCCAGAAACCGGTCCTTGGATGCTTGATTCCGGTCTGGGAAAGACATGGCTTGGTAGTTCGGACTGGACTGTTCCCATGAGGCAAAGGGTCAGAGCTGATTTGCATATAGCCAGTGTCTAACCCAGGGTGGTGTGGAGTGCAAAAAAACGATGGATTTAGGCCCAGATCCTTGTACTGGGGTGAATGTATGACATTGTTCTACATTCTGTCCATCAACTGTGTTTTTTGCAATTTTCACCCGAGTGTGCTGGGTATACTCAGACGTGAGTCTCAGGCTCTCCACACCACTGGAGTCAAGCTATCCAGGCTGATGAAGGCTGATAGCCAGAAACCGGTCCTTGGATGCTTGATTCCGGTCTGGGACAGACATGGCTTGGTAGTTCGGACTGGACTGTTCCCATGAGGCACAGGGTCAGAGCTGATTTGCATATAGCCAGTGTCTAACCCAGGGTGGTGTGGAGTGCAAAAAAACGATGGATTTAGGCCCAGATCCTTGTACTGGGGTGAATGTATGACATTGTTCTACATTCTGTCCATCAACTGTGTTTTTTGCAATTTTTACCCCGAGTGTGCTGGGTATACTCAGACGTGAGTCCCAGGCTCTCCACACCACTGGAGTCAAGCTATCCAGGCTGATGAAGGCTGATAGCCAGAAACCGGTCCTTGGATGCTTGATTCCGGTCTGGGAAAGACATGGCTTGGTAGTTCGGACTGGACTGTTCCCATGAGGCACAGGGTCAGAGCTGATTTTCATATAGCCAGTGTCTAACCCAGGGTGGTGTGGAGTGCAAAAAAACGATGGATTTAGGCCCAGATCCTTGTACTGGGGTGAATGTATGACATTGTTCTACATTCTGTCCATCAACTGTGTTTTTTGCAATTTTCACCCCGAGTGTGCTGGGTATACTCAGACGTGAGTCCCAGGCTCTCCACACCACTGGAGTCAAGCTATCCAGGCTGATGAAGGCTGATAGCCAGAAACCAGTCCTTGGATGCTTGATTCCGGTCTGGGAAAGACATGGCTTGGTAGTTCGGACTGGACTGTTCCCATGAGGCACAGGGTCAGGGCTGATTTGCATATAGCCAGTGTCTAACCCAGGGTGGTGTGGAGTGCAAAAAAACGATGGATTTAGGCCCAGATCCTTGTACTGGGGTGAATGTATGACATTGTTCTACATTCTGTCCATCAACTGTGTTTTGTGCAATTTTCACCCGAGTGTGCTGGGTATACTCAGACGTGAGTCCCAGGCTCTCCACACCACTGGAGTCAAGCTATCCAGGCTGATGAAGGCTGATAGCCAGAAACCGGTCCTTGGATGCTTGATTCCGGTCTGGGAAAGACATGGCTTGGTAGTTCGTACTGGACTGTTCCCATGAGGCACAGGGTCAGAGCTGATTTGCATATAGCCAGTGTCTAACCCAGGGTGGTGTGGAGTGCAAAAAAACGATGGATTTAGGCCCAGATCCTTGTACTGGGGTGAATGTATGACATTGTTCTACATTCTGTCCATCAACTGTGTTTTTTGCAATTTTCACCCCGAGTGTGCTGGGTATACTCAGACGTGAGTACCAGGCTCTCCACACCACTGGAGTCAAGCTATCCAGGCTGATGAAGGCTGATAGCCAGAAACCGGTCCTTGGATGCTTGATTCCGGTCTGGGAAAGACATGGCTTGGTAGTTCGGACTGGACTGTTCCCATGAGGCACAGGGTCAGAGCTGATTTGCATATAGCCAGTGTCTAACCCAGGGTGGTGTGGAGTGCAAAAAAACGATGGATTTAGGCCCAGATCCTTGTACTGGGGTGAATGTATGACATCGTTCTACATTCTGTCCATCAACTGTGTTTTTTGCAATTTTCACCCCGAGTGTGCTGGGTATACTCAGACGTGAGTCCCAGGCTCTCCACTCCACTGGAGTCAAGCTATCCAGGCTGATGAAGGCTGATAGCCAGAAACCGGTCCTTGGATGCTTGATTCCGGTCTGGGAAAGACATGGCTTGGTAGTTCGGACTGGACTGTTCCCATGAGGCACAGGGTCAGAGCTGATTTGCATATAGCCAGTGTCTAACCCAGGGTGGTGTGGAGTGCAAAACAACGATGGATTTAGGCCCAGATCCTTGTACTGGGGTGAATGTATGACATTGTTCTACATTCTGTCCATCAACTGTGTTTTTTGCAATTTTCACCCGAGTGTGCTGGGTATACTCAGACGTGAGTCTCAGGCTCTCCACACCACTGGAGTCAAGCTATCCAGGCTGATGAAGGCTGATAGCCAGAAACCGGTCCTTGGATGCTTGATTCCGGTCTGGGACAGACATGGCTTGGTAGTTCGGACTGGACTGTTCCCATGAGGCACAGGGTCAGAGCTGATTTGCATATAGCCAGTGTCTAACCCAGGGTGGTGTGGAGTGCAAAAAAACGATGGATTTAGGCCCAGATCCTTGTACTGGGGTGAATGTATGACATTGTTCTACATTCTGTCCATCAACTGTGTTTTTTGCAATTTTTACCCCGAGTGTCCTGGGTATACTCAGACGTGAGTCCCAGGCTCTCCACACCACTGGAGTCAAGCTATCCAGGCTGATGAAGGCTGATAGCCAGAAACCGGTCCTTGGATGCTTGATTCCGGTCTGGGAAAGACATGGCTTGGTAGTTCGGACTGGACTGTTCCCATGAGGCACAGGGTCAGAGCTGATTTGCATATAGCCAGTGCCTAACCCAGGGTGGTGTGGAGTGCAAAAAAACGATGGATTTAGGCCCAGATCCTTGTACTGGGGTGAATGTATGACATTGTTCTACATTCTGTCCATCAACTGTGTTTTTTGCAATTTTCACCCCGAGTGTGCTGGGTATACTCAGACGTGAGTCCCAGGCTCTCCACACCACTGGAGTCAAGCTATCCAGGCTGATGAAGGCTGATAGCCAGAAACCGGTCCTTGGATGCTTGATTCCGGTCTGGGAAAGACATGGCTTGGTAGTTCGGACTGGACTGTTCCCATGAGGCACAGGGTCAGAGCTGATTTGCATATAGCCAGTGTCTAACCCAGGGTGTTGTGGAGTGCAAAAAAACGATGGATTTAGGCCCAGATCCTTGTACTGGGGTAAATGTATGACATTGTTCTACATTCTGTCCATCAACTGTGTTTTTTGCAATTTTCACCCTGAGTGTGCTGGGTATACTCAGACGTGAGTCCCAGGCTCTCCACTCCACTGGAGTCAAGCTATCCAGGCTGATGAAGGCTGATAGCCAGAAACCGGTCCTTGGATCCTTGATTCCGGTCTGGGAAAGACATGGCTTGGTAGTTCGGACTGGACTGTTCCCATGAGGCACAGGGTCAGAGCTGATTTGCATATAGCCAGTGTCTAACCCAGGGTGGTGTGGAGTGCAAACAAACGATGGATTTAGGCCCAGATCCTTGTACTGGGGTGAATGTATGACATTGTTCTACATTCTGTCCATCAACTGTGTTTTTTGCAATTTTCACCCCGAGTGTGCTGGGTATACTCAGACGTGAGTCCCAGGCTCTCCACACCACTGGAGTCAAGCTATCCAGGCTGATGAAGGCTGATAGCCAGAAACCGGTCCTTGGATGCTTGATTCCGGTCTGGGAAAGACATGACTTGGTAGTTCGTACCGGACTGTTCCCATGAGGCACAGGGTCAGAGCTGATTTGCATATAGCCAGTGTCTAACCCAGGGTGGTGTGGAGTGCAAAAAAACGATGGATTTAGGCCCAGATCCTTGTACTGGGGTGAATGTATGACATTGTTCTACATTCTGTCCATCAACTGTGTTTTTTGCAATTTTCACCCCGAGTGTGCTGGGTATACTCAGACGTGAGTCCCAGGCTCTCCACACCACTGGAGTCAAGCTATCCAGGCTGATGAAGGCTGATAGCCAGAAACCGGTCCTTGGATGCTTGATTCCGGTCTGGGAAAGACATGGCTTGGTAGTTCGGACTGGACTGTTCCCATGAGGCACAGGGTCAGAGCTGATTTGCATATAGCTAGTGTCTAACCCAGGGTGGTGTGGAGTGCAAAATAACGATGGATTTAGGCCCAGATCCTTGTACTGGGGTGAATGTATGACATTGTTCTACATTCTGTCCATCAACTGTGTTTTTTGCAATTTTCACCTCGAGTGTGCTGGGTATACTCAGACGTAGGTCCCAGGCACTCCACACCACTGGAGTCAAGCTATCCAGGCTGATGAAGGCTAATAGCCAGAAACCGGTCCTTGGATGCTTGATTCCGGTCTGGGAAAGACATGGCTTGGTAGTTCGGACTGGACTGTTCCCATGAGGCACAGGGCCAGAGCGGATTTGCATATAGCCAGTGTCTAACCCAAGGTGGTGTGGAGTGCAAAAAACGATGGATTTAGGCCCAGATCCTTGTACTGGGGTGAATGTATGACATTGTTCTACATTCTGTCCATCAACTGTGTTTTTTGCAATTTTCACCCCGAGTGTGCTCGGTATACTCAGACGTGAGTCCCAGGCTCTCCACACCACTGGAGTCAAGCTATCCAGGCTGATGAAGGCTGATAGCCAGAAACCGGTCCTTGGATGCTTGATTCCGGTCTGGGAAAGACATGGCTTGGTAGTTTGGACTGGACTGTTCCCATGAGGCACAGGGTCAGAGCTGATTTGCATATAGCCAGTGTCTAACCCAGGGTGGTGTGGAGTGCAAAAAAACGATGGATTTAGGCCCATATCCTTGTACTGGGGTGAATGTATGACATTGTTCTACATTCTGTCCATCAACTGTGTTTTTTTCGCAATTTTCACCCCGAGTGTGCTGGGTATACTCAGACGTGAGTCCCAGGCTCTCCACACCACTGGAGTCAAGCTATCCAGGCTGATGAAGGCTGATAGCCAGAAACCGGTCCTTGGATGCTTGATTCCGGTCTGGGAAAGACATGGCTTGGTAGTTCGGACTGGACTGTTCCCATGAGGCACAGGGTCAGAGCTGATTTGCATATAGCCAGTGTCTAACCCAGGGTGGTGTGGAGTGCAAAAAAACCGATGGATTTAGGCCCAGATCCTTGTACTGGGGTGAATGTATGACATTGTTCTACATTCTGTCCATCAACCGTGTTTTTTGCAATTTTCACCCCGAGTGTGCTGGGTAAACTCAGACGTGAGTCCCAGGCTCTCCACACCACTGGAGTCAAGCTATCCAGGCTAATGAAGGCTGATAGCCAGAAACCGGTCCTTGGATGCTTGATTCCGGTCTGGGAAAGACATGGCTTGGTAGTTCGGACTGGACTGTTCCCATGAGGCACAGGGTCAGAGCTGATTTGCATATAGCCAGTGTCTAACCTAGGGTGGTGTGGAGTGCAAAAAACGATGGATTTAGGCCCAGATCCTTGTACTGGGGTGAATGTATGACATTGTTCTACATTCTGTCCATCAACTGTGTTTTTTGCAATTTTCACCCCGAGTGTGCTGGGTATACTCAGACGTGAGTCCCAGGCTCTCCACACCACTGGAGTCAAGCTATCCAGGCTGATGAAGGCTGATAGCCAGAAACCGGTCCTTGGATGCTTGATTCCGGTCTGGGAAAGACATGGCTTGGTAGTTCGTACTGGACTGTTCCCATGAGGCACAGGGTCAGAGCTGATTTGCATATAGCCAGTGTCTAACCCAGGGTGGTGTGGAGTGCAAAAAAACGATGGATGTAGGCCCAGATCCTTGTACTGGGGTGAATGTATGACATTGTTCTACATTCTGTCCATCAACTGTGTTTTTTGCAATTTTCACCCCGAGTGTGCTGGGTATACTCAGACGTGAGTCCCAGGCTCTCCACACCATTGGAGTCAAGCTATCCAGGCTGATGAAGGCTGATTGCCAGAAACCGGTCCTTGGATGCTTGATTCCGGTCTGGGAAAGACATGGCTTGGTAGTTCGGACTGGACTGTTCCCATGAGGCACAGGGTCAGAGCTAATTTGCATATAACCAGTGTCTAACCCAGGGTGGTGTGGAGTGCAAAAAAACGATGGATGTAGGCCCAGATCCTTGTACTGGGGTGAATGTATGACATTGTTCTACATTCTGTCCATCAACTGTGTTTTTTGCAATTTTCACCCCGAGTGTGCTGGGTATACTCAGACGTGAGTCCCAGGCTCTCCACACCATTGGAGTCAAGCTATCCAGGCTGATGAAGGCTGATTGCCAGAAACCGGTCCTTGGATGCTTGATTCCGGTCTGGGAAAGACATGGCTTGGTAGTTCGGACTGGACTGTTCCCATGAGGCACAGGGTCAGAGCTAATTTGCATATAGCCAGTGTCTAACCCAGGGTGTTGTGGAGTGCAAAAAAACGATGGATTTAGGCCCAGATCCTTGTACTGGGGTGAATGTATGACATTGTTCTACATTCTGTCCATCAACTGTGTTTTTTGCAATTTTCACCCCGAGTGTGCTGGGTATACTCAGACGTGAGTCCCAGGCACTCCACACCACTGGAGTCAAGCTATCCAGGCTGATGAAGGCTGATAGCCAGAAACCGGTCCTTGGATGCTTGATTCCGGTCTGGGAAAGACATGGCTTGGTAGTTCGGACTGGACTGTTCCCATGAGGCACAGGGTCAGAGCTGATTTGCATATAGCCAGTGTCTAACCCAGGGTGGTGTGGAGTGCAAAAAAACGATGGATTTAGGCCCAGATCCTTGTACTGGGGTGAATGTATGACATTGTTCTACATTCTGTCCATCAACTGTGTTTTTTGCAATTTTCACCCCGAGTGTGCTGGGTATACTCAGACGTGAGTCCCAGGCACTCCACACCACTGGAGTCAAGCTATCCAGGCTGATGAAGGCTGATAGCCAGAAACCGGTCCTTGGATACTTGATTCCGGTCTGGGAAAGACATGGCTTGGTAGTTCGGACTGGACTGTTCCCATGAGGCACAGGGTCAGAGCTGATTTGCATATAGCCAGTGTCTAACCCAGGGTGGTGTGGAGTGCAAAAAACGATGGATTTAGGCCCAGATCCTTGTACTGGGGTGAATGTATGACATTGTTCTACATTCTGTCCATCAACTGTGTTTTTTGCAATTTTCACCCCGAGTGTGCTGGGTATACTCAGACGTGAGTCCCAGGCTCTCCACACCACTGGAGTCAAGCTATCCAGGCTGATGAAGGCTGATAGCCAGAAACCGGTCCTTGGATGCTTGATTCCGGTCTGGGAAAGACATGGCTTGGTAGTTCGGACTGGACTGTTCCCATGAGGCACAGGGTCAGAGCTGATTTGCATATAGCCAGTGTCTAACCCAGGGTGGTGTGGAGTGCAAAAAAACGATGGATTTAGGCCCAGATCCTTGTACTGGGGTGAATGTATGACATTGTTCTACATTCTGTCCATCAACTGTGTTTTTTGCAATTTTCACCCCGAGTGTGCTGGGTATACTCAGACGTGAGTCCCAGGCTCTCCACACCACTGGAGTCAAGCTATCCAGGCTCATGAAGGCTGATAGCCAGAAACCGGTCCTTGGATGCTTGATTCCGGTCTGGGAAAGACATGGCTTGGTAGTTCGGACTGGACTGTTCCCATGAGGCACAGGGTCAGAGCTGATTTGCATATAGCCAGTGTCTAACCCAGGGTGGTGTGGAGTGCAAAAAAACGATGGATTTAGGCTCAGATCCTTGTACTGGGGTGAATGTATGACATTGTTCTACATTCTGTCCATCAACTTTTTTTTTTGCAATTTTCACCCCGAGTGTGCTGGGTATACTCAGACGTGAGTCCCAGGCTCTCCACACCACTGGAGTCAAGCTATCCAGGCTGATGAAGGCTGATAGCCAGAAACCGGTCCTTGGATGCTTGATTCCGGTCTGGGAAAGACATGGCTTGGTAGTTCGGACTGGACTGTTCCCATGAGGCACAGGGTCAGAGCTGATTTGCATATAGCCAGTGTCTATCCCAGGGTGGTGTGGAGTGCAAAAAAACGATGGATTTAGGCCCAGATCCTTGTAATGGGGTGAATGTATGACATTGTTCTACATTCTGGCCATCAACTGTGTTTTTTTTTTTCATTTTCTGTGATGTCACATCCTGTGAAGCCACCTGCGATGTCACTTGCACACTGCCTAGTTTGGTTAGTTCAACAATTGCTCCAAGCACACAGAATCTTTGACGCTGAGGTCGCGGTTTAAGAAGTCTTTCATTCCAACGTCTTTATAAGTGCCACTATGCCAACTCGTGTTTTGTCTATGGCTGTGTCAGTTAAAGCAGACTTCATCAGGGCAATACTTATAAAACACAAACATTTTACTAGATCAGGAGGAGTAATCTCAGATGTTATATAAAGTGACCATCACCAAGGTCAGGCGACCTTGATAGTTCACATGAAGAGTGTCATAATTATGGATAGGTTCCATTGTTTCAATAGGTAGTGTTTAGATTGATAACAGTGCAATTGTAAGTATAGTGTGTCTCGACTTTCAGAGCCCAGCAGTGTATGTATTTTGGGTAAAATGTAATTCGTGGTTAATCCCCTCACTTCTTTTTCTTTTTAGATCTTGTGCTCTGAGAGTATTCAAAATTGCATATGCTACAATGCAAAGATTCTAGTCACAATTACAAAAATGCTGTCCATTTTAGTAGTACTCAAATTACCTGAGGACACTGGCATTCAAACCTGTCACACATATATATTTGATTCTGAAACAGACACTGAAATTGCTGAGCAATAGCATCTCAAGGTTGGAAAAAATGATTGCAGCCAACTTAGTGTCAAAATACTCACAAAGTATCTGTTTTTTAGTTCCACAGAGCTGCCCTTCACTTTTCCATGATGGCTGTCCCTATGGAGAGGCAGACAGAAGCGAGAGAGAGGCAGGCAATGGGACAAAGGTGGATGCCAGAGGGAAAATAGCAAATATCAGGAGACCAATACAGGACACAGATGGGCAAGAAATGGATACATGCCCAGCACCAATTGCATCAGTTAGCTTTGAGAGTGATGGAGTGCAAATAAGATCCTTAAATGAGAGCGAGCAAGCTCAACAGTCTCTAGTTTTGTCCAGGGAATTCAACCCTAGAGAAAATTGTTGAAAAATGTGCCCAAGTGGTGCATTCTATACCACACATTTTTCATAACTCGGCTAAAAACAGGATGTTCTGAAAAGGCCTTATTGCAATTTAGCATAATTGGAAATGTGCAGGGTTGCCAATTCACACAGTGCCTCTGAGTGACACACGGTTTCTTCACACACCACAGGGTCACCAAGTAAGAACTACCATTGCAGTGTGAGTTGAACACCCATGCGCAGAATAGGATTCCAGCGGAGGAATGAATGCTCAGCAATGCTGGGCTCCCAAAAAAAACCTCCACAGGACATGGGAGGTAGCTCAAGATGATTTATTTCTTGCAGTGTAGGGTGGTAGTTGCAACTATGCAGTGTTGGGAGACCCAACCCTACTCTCCATGGCCTCGCCCTCTGTCTCTGGCTCGCCCCCTTCTACTTCTACTTGCACATGATGAAAATTATTCTAAGCTTAATGTATATATAAAAAATGATTGATGGAATGCTTGAATTCATCTCAGCCACTGTCAATTACTAAGAGCCGCTTCCCAGTCCCTTGTTATTTTCCACACCATGCCACCTTAGTTTGTACTCAGCCATAGGCAAATCTGTGTTGACCCTGCTCCAGTGGGACCAGTCCAGCCCAAACTGCCAGGCTATGACCTCTAAACAAATCCATCACTTTTTGTATGCCATTGTCTATCTTTCCATCCAACACTTTATAGTATAATTTAATTAATCTAAGGTTGGAAGTTGTGAAAGTATAGGTTACAACTGTCATTTATATGGGAAGTGTTTTGGTGTTGTGCGTGAGGTCCAGCAGCTTGTTCTTATTGTGTGGCTGTAATTGTATAGCTGCGCTTATGTGTGAAGTAGCGTGAACAAGTCTCAACTTTTTCATACATCGCCAGGCTCACCATCCTGGTGTGGGGGTTGTATCAGCGTCTTGGGTGGATTACACCCTCCCCTTCGGCATTATCAACAGCTTCTATGGATGATACCTATTCCTGCACTCCTGTGCATCCCACCCAAGAGTTGAGACTGCGTGCCTTCTTTTATAATGTATCTACCTGTTTTAATTTGTATCCTATATGTAGCCAGGACGTTAGACTGCGTGCTTTCTCTTGTATAATGTATCCACCTATTTTACCCAATTGGTCCCTCACTTCCTAACAATTTGTATACCAACCTTAATCCTGTAAAGCACTCTGATCCCCTCACGGGTCTGGTTCGCGCTCTATAAAACGATAAAATAAATAAATAAGTTAAATATGATTCTAAATCCAAGATACCTTTTAATCTCAACGCACAAGGATGCAATGATGGTGTGACAAAAAAGAGCCACTATTAAAAATATTGCACAAAGCAGGAAAACTATTTGTTAGAAGACAATCTGTTAATAAGTAGAACATTAAGGATGAGGGTGGTGGGTAACAGCATACCCCCTATTTAAAATGTTTTGGTACAAAGTAGGAGTGAGTGCCAGCACATGACAGAAGTAAGACGTTTCACCCTTGGCACTTTTCTCTTAATTGGTATATCCAGTGCTTAAAAATACCAATAATGGTGGTGCTCAACCACCGCTATGCTCACTGTGAATATAAAGCAAGATGCAACTGAAAAATCATTTTTAGGGAAAGTGTTGAATTTTTTTTCCTCAAATGTTATTTTTATGCCACTTGAAGTCTGAGAAAGCATGGAAGACGATTTGTCCCTCTGCAATGAAGGCATACGTGTTTCTGTCCTCCTTAGATGAAATGGACAAGTTCTTCCAAAACAATTTTTAGCTCCCTGTGTTTCCATGAAAAGGTAAATTAGAAAGAGTGTCATAGCTGCATATAAACCAATGTGCATTCTTTTAAACCCAGTTCACATGCGTGTTTTTACAAAGTATACATGACTCACAAAAGTAGTGTAATTCATAGCGTATAATTTTTTATTTTGTCTGTGTGAGTGGGTCTTGCTAAACATTCTATTTCACGCTAAGCAGCTTTGTTCATCTGTGAGATGGAGAGCGGTGAAGTGTATCCCTGCTGCAGCTCTTGACACTGACACCTATTGTGTCTTTGATCCGGAAAAAAACAGACCAAAGTGCTTTGCAAAGAAAGTCAATGCTTCAATTACTTACCGGTAATTGCATTACTCTGAGTCCTACTCCCTCGCTTCCATTCCTTATGCATTTGAGGCATCCCTGCCTCACCAGACACCCATACTATGTGATTTATCACGTGGGGACTATAAGTAGCCCCCACACCCTTCAAACCTCCTGTAATACCACATAGACCCAAACCATGCCAAAAGGTTGGCCTGGACCACCAGGGAGGGAGGGATGTAAGTAATGGAAGCATTGCCTCCTTTCCCTCCCTCGCTTCCATTCCTTACGCACTTGAGAAGTACAAAGCCAAACAGGACAACCAAAGAAGGTATGCAAAAACAGGTGTATTAAAAAAACACAGACACCAAGGGAAAACCACTCTTCAGGAACCATAGTGGAAAGAACCTTGTACCCAAAAACATCAGGACAGTCAACCTCCCGGCCAGTCCAGTAATGAGAGGCAAAGGTCAACGGCGAAGCCCAGGTGGCAGCCCGGCAACTCGCAGAAATGGAAGCCCCTTGGACCACAGCACAGGACGCCGCCATGGACCGAGTGGAACAACCCCGAACCCCCAAAGGAAAAAGGTGCCCCGCCGCCATGTACGCCAAAGAAATCAGAGACCGAACCCAATGACTAAAAGAAGGAGTAGAAGGACGCAAACCCCGATTCACAGGCCCAAAATTAACAAAAAGTGAATTAGAGCGACGGAAAGGAGCGACCCGCTCTGAATAGACCAGGATAGCCCTCTGAACATCCAAAGAGTGCAGCCGCACCTCAGACTCCGACGACGGGGAATCAAAAAAAAGAGAAAGGACCAACTCCTTATCCCCGTGGAACTGAGAATCCACTTTAGGATGAAAGGAAAGATCAAGTCTCAAAATTATCCAGTCCTCAAAAACGCGACAAAAAGGGTGTTTAGAAGAGAGAGCAGCCAGCTCACCTAGGTGGATAGCAGAGGAAATGGCCACCAAAAAGAAGGCCTTGAAGGACAAAAGGCGCAGGACAAGAGAATTCAAGAGCTCAAAGGGCGGGGACATCAAAGCGTCCAAGACCAAAGACAGATCCCAGGTGAAGAAAGCTGCTAAGGGGTAGTAAGAACATTACCCAAACTCTTAAAAAAGGTGACCAACCAACCCATCAGGATCCGAGATATTGCACCAAGAGCTCCGAAAAGCCATAATCGCAGTCCACTGCAAACGGAGGTAAGAAACATCACCTCAAACAAAGAAGAGGAAGCAGGGTCCAAACCCTTGTCACGACACAACCGACTGAAAGAATGCCAGGGCCTCAGGTAAGACTTGTCGGTCGACGGGCGCCTAGCCACCTGCAGAATATAGGCCAAGCCAGCCGGAACCCCTTTCACGTAGCAGACCTAAGCTCTCAACCTTAGGCTGCCAAGCGCATCCTGACCAGAACATCTTGCTGCAACACCATAGGGGATGGAGGTAGAGGCAGCAACCATTCTACCTCTGACCTCATCTCCACCAGGAGAGGAAACCAAGAGGCATGAGGCCAAGCCGGAGCCACCAGAATCACCGGAGCCCCCAAGGAATGGACCCAAGTAAGGGAGCAGGAAAGAAGGGGGAAGGCAGGAAAGACATACAGAAGCCCGCGAGGCCAGGGGCAAGAGAGAGCATCCACCGGCCAGGCTGAACTCTCCCAACTGCGGGATACAAACCGGGCCACCTTGGCATCGCCCAGACATGCAAAGAGGTCCACCACGGGAACACCCCAACGCATCGTCAGATCCACAAACAACTCCTGGCGCAGGTAGATATCCACAGAGGACAGGATGGCTCTGCTGAGAGCATCTGCTTGGGAATTGGACACCCCCACGAATGTGAATAGCAGAGAGAGCCTCAAGATGAGACTCCACCCAACCAAACAACTGCCACTCCACCAGAGCCAGAGACCAGGACCTGGTCCCCCCCCTGTCTGTTCACGTAAGCCATGGCAGTGACGTCGTCCGTCCGAACTAGAACAACTGAACTCCGCAGAAACCGGGAGAAGGCCAACAGAGCCAGACGGACTGCCTCAAACTCCCTCCAATTCGAAGACCTCCTGTCCTGAGAGGGGGACCAGAAGCCCCTTGTCCGATGAACCCCCAGCCAGGCCCCCCACCCTAAGAGGTTGGCATCCGTGGTGACCAATACGGTAGCCGGAGGAGAGATAGAGACCCCCTTCAGCAAATGATCCCGAACCAACCACCAACCCAGTGCTGACCTGATTATAGGGGATATCGAAATCAGAGAAGAGAGGGGAAGGCAATGGGGAGACCAATGCACCAGAACATGAGCCATCAGATTGTGCAAATGAAACCGGGCCCATGGAACCAGAAGGACGGTGGCCGCCATGTCCCCCTGCACCTGGAGCCAATGAACCACCACCTGAACCGGACCGGACAGAAGAGACAGGATATGTGAATGAATCTTGTCCACCCGATCCACTGGCAGAGTGACCACCCCCAAATCTGTCCGAAACTGAGCCCCAATGAAGAGACGATCCTGGGACGGAACAAGTAAGGACTTTCCCACATTGATAAGAAAGCTGTCCCCCCTCAAAACGGCCAGGACCACCTCCGTGTGAATGAGAGCCAACCGGAACGAGGAAGCATGGACCAACCAATCGTGCAGGTAAGGATGGAGAAATATCCCTTGGGCGTGGACCAAAGCGACCAAAGGAGCCAGAAGCTTGGTGAAGACCCACGGAGCGGACTTCAGCTCGAATAGCAAAACCTCAAACTGGAAGTGAGAGTCGCCGATCGCAAAACGTATAAACTTCTGATGCCACCGAGCCACTGGAACATGAAGATAGGCATCGTGCAGATTGATAAAAGTCATGAAGTCCCGGACCCCAACCAAAGGAATGATGGACTGCAAAGACACCATGTCGAAGTGAACGGTCCCAACCCGACCATTCACCCTCTTGAGGACCAGAACTGACCGGAACTCCCCCGACAACTTCTGGACCAGAAACAAAAATGGAATTACAACCCTGACCCCGCTTCACAAGGGGGACCGGTACGAACGCCTTCTTCGCCAGAAGAACCCAAGCCCTCTCCAGAAGAGCCTTCCACATCACCGGGGACCTCAGGACAGGTGCACTGAAGGGGACCCAACTGGGTGGAACAGTGACAAAGTCGATAGGACAACCTTTCCCGACAATATTCAACGCCCAGCGATCCCACACATCCAGCCAAGCATACAGGAAAAACAACAGCCTCACGCTCACAGGCTAAGAGGCTACCTCGCCGCCCTCGTCATGACCTCCGCGTTAAGGCATCCGACATACCCTAGGGCCACGGCAGACGTCATATAGGACAGGAACGAGTGCCAATGGCCAGAAAAGGCAAGGAGGACCACCGGGAAGACCAGAAGAAGCAGAGTAAAGAGTCAGAATCTAGAAGCGGCGAGAATGAGAAGCCGACGACTTGCACTTGCAAGGCAGAGCAAGTCCACGGACCTCGAAGGAATCCGTGATCCAACCATCCAACTGCACACTAAAAGGCATTGAGACAACAAAGGGGATCTCAAGGAGAGAGGGCTCCTCCGAAGAATCCGCCTTCCAGACACGCATCCACAGGGACCCAGGAGCCAGGAACAAGGAACCAGAAGCAACAGCAGTAGAACGAAGCACATCCAAAGAGACGTCAGCCAGGAGTAGGGCCTGCAGCACCACGTGGACAAGCAAGCCTGAGCAGACCGTCACCCCTTGAATAGCCGTGGCAAGCCACCCAAAGACAGACTCCAACGACTGCGCCGCAGAAGACGAATAAATGCCAACTATGACAGAGTGAGGAAGAGAGACCTCACCCTCCACTAGGGGGTACAGCTACTGCCAGAACCTCCCTGATCATGGGTCCATGAAAGGGCATAGAAAGCATAGGGGCCTAACAGACAGCTGAAATACGCCATCGACCCCCCAGGAGCAGAGAAAGGCAAAAACCCCAAGCATTCCCTAAAGTGCCAGAGAATCACAGAAACCTCAACCCGATGAACTAACTGCCCGGGAAGAGATAGAAGGCTGGCAGCTCCCAAAGAAGATTCCTCAGAGGGCCAGTCCACCGGACCCACCGCAGAATGAGAAGACTAGCGCATAGCAGGGACCCTGTCATTGCGCGAGCCACAGCGGCCTCAAACATGTCCAGTACCCCAGAAGACTGCGTCCGGAAGCAAGCTTCGCCAGAATGAAGCAAACACCAGAAGCACAGCAGAGAGGTGATGCAATGACTTCCCAATAAACAGGGAGCCGAATAACCGGGAGGTACAGAAATTAGGCAAAGCGGATTAAAAAACATAACCCAAGCAACAAACCCATAATAAAGGATATAAAACGGCCTCACAAGAGTCCCTTACTGTAAGCAGGACCAGAAACAGCCAGCCGAGGATCCTTGCCGTCCCCACCGCTACCGCTTCCCCTTCCGGCCTCCAACCTGGAAAAACAGCCCCAGCCACACAGGACCGGTGTCTCCGTCAGCCGGACCCCACCCGCTCCACCGCCAAGAGCGCACCGCTACTCGAGACACGGCAAGGGAAGGCACATCGCTGCCCAGGCCGGCCCCGCCAGGCCCCGCAGGCAGAAAACAACGAGGAGTGGACCTCCCTCGAAGAAACCAAACAAAGAAATCCATATGAAGAAAACCGCAGCACCGCAAACGGCCAGCGCGTGGTACACGTCTCAACAGTTGAGACAAGAAGAAGAAAACAGGAGGTTTGAGGGGGGGTGGGGGCTACTTATAGTCCCCACGTGATAAATCACATGGTATGGGTGTCTGGTGAGGCAGGGATCCCTTAAATGCATAAGGAATGGAAGCGAGGGAGGGACGAGGAGGAAATGGTATTTACTCCTGCGAGATTATTTTCAGCATGAGTTGCACTATGTTTTCCCATAATACAGAACTAGAAATGCTCACATAAGTGTTGCTACTTCACCTCATATTGGGGTGCAAGATTTTAGAAAGTGACCACAATCTTAGAGCAACCTCAAGATTGTTAACAGAAGTATTTAATAACGTTCACATGAGTTCATGAAAACTGATCATTGTCCCTACGTCCCGCATTTTAATGGAGGGACATTTTTTAGAAAAACAAGTTGCCATTTTGAAGATAAGTTACTACATGTACAGCTTGGGAAACATCCTTTATGACACAACTTTTACCACGCAGTGCCTTTACAACGCAGGTTTTTCAACGCAAGTCATTACAACGAATTGCGCTGGGGGGCGCTGTAGGATAGGTAATAGTTTAATTTACTATCCAACACCTTCCCTACTATCCACGAGGATTGGAGTTGGAATACTAAATTAAACTATTCACTATCCAGCACCCCAAACACAAGTCGTTGTAACGACTTGCGTTGAAAAACCTGCGTTGTAAAGGCATGCGTGGTAAAAGCATGCGTTGTAACAACGTATATCCGTACAGCTTAAACACGCTGGGGAGAGGCATGCACATGGAGTTTGTTTATAAAGCAATCAGACCCTACAAACTTAACCGAGCCCTGAACTTTTATCAAGAGTGAGTGCAAATGGAAACTGAGGTCCTAATTCATGACAAAAAATAATTGAAGTGCGGGTGAAAATACATCTGCCTAAGTAGGCTTTTATTTTTTTTCGATTCTCAAATATTTCCAGTAGTATACTTGCATAGCTGTGAAAGTACAACTTCCAGGCCTATGAGTAAGAATGTCATGTGAATATTTCCAAGGACTTTTATTCCCTCTATGCACACTTCTCCATAGCATGGAACTCCCTGATGAGTGAATCTTGCAACCCGTGCTAGTGCATTTTTTCTCTGCTGAGAAAACATTTTTTCCCAGTGGAGAAAACGGTTCTCCAACACACCCTTCAAATCTGGGGGTAATCTTTCACCTTCCCATCCCGTAAGTGTGAGAAAGGGTACAGTGAGGAGTTTGGGAATGCCCACAAACGTACATGTTTCTGAGCTTTCCCAAACCTCCAAGGCAAAACATGTGTTGGAAAGCTCACCTTTTCTCCTCGTGAGTGTAATTTGCTTCTGTAATCCCCACCTTCTTATGGCAGAGAAAATCGCAGTAGTAAATGCATTTACACCTGCAGCAATTCAAAAAGGAATTCCTGGCATGCGAACGTAAAAAGGGTGAATAGAGCCCTGAGTATGCAACATGACAGGGGCGTGTGTCACAAACCTGTCCTCGGGTAGATTGCAAATGGCATTCCAGTACCTTGCAAGGATACATTTAAATGCACTGGAAAGAACGAAGGCCTCAAAGCGTGGGATGAGTGTGTGGCTGGGTGAGAGAGAACATGTGGCAGCAGCAGGAAGATGCAAGTAGGGAGGGTGAGGAGAGCACAGCCTCCTGTTACTGATGGGCCCGGCCAATTTGTAATGTACTTATTATAGCCTCATCAAGGGCCAAAGCACATGGGGAGAGCACTTTACAGCAAGTACAATAGGATGCAACAAAACAAACTGCATTTTCGTTGAGTTTACATTAATAACACTACTCATAAGAGAAACCATCATAATTGTGAGAAGTGGCCATTATCCAAGTCCAGGCATGTGTGAGAGAGTTCAGAGAAGTTGAAGTTTGACGTCCCTCTTGAAACCGGAGATGTGTGTTGAAACCGCATTCCATATTTTTGGCGCATTTTCAGAGGAGGACGGGTTGGGATGTGTGCACCAGACGAGCTTTAGAAAACTGGGGTGCCACATCCACATAGATGCTGGTGGAGTAAATGCAAGCTGCTGGTTTAATTTAGCTCAAGTTTCTGTGCAAGGTCCTGTTTATACACTCTTTCATAACTAAAAGTTTTTGCATGGTGGTCTTGGCTCTCTCAAATATCTGATTGAGGTTAATTCAAAAAATAATTATGGAACATTTTGGATAATCTGAAGCAATTATGTGGAACATGTTCTAAATCACCACTCGATACATTAATACATTAGACAGTATCGTAAACTTTGTATCTATATCTGCTTCGTGTGGCTGTGTAAGTACGGGTATGGCTCTGTCAATCGATTTGTGAATGGTTGTGTGGGACTGCCAGCGGGTGTTTAAAAGATTCTATAGGAGTGTGAGTTGGTGCATCAGAGATGATGTGGATGATGTCATCACTGATGTCATCAGTGATGTCATTTGGGATGTGGCACCCCTCGCACAAGTGGCCCGCCATCACGACCTCAACATCATCTCCTAAACTGACGACACCCAGCTCATCCTCTCCCTCACCAAGGACCCACACACCGCCGAAACCAACCTTCACGAGGGAATGAAGGCCGTCGCCGACTGGATGAGGACCAGCCGTCTGAAGCTGAACTCGGACAAGGCGGAGGTCCTCATCCTCCGACTCACCCTCTCAGCCTGGGCCGACTCCTGGTGGCCGACCACACTCGGAACAGCAACAACACCTACCGACCATGCAGGCAATCTAGGATTCATCCTCGACTCCTCCCTCTCCATGTCTAAGCAGGTCAACGCAGTCTCCTCCTCCTGCTGCAACACCCTCCGCATGCTCGGCAGGATCTACAAGTGGATCCCGACCGAAACAAGAAGAACGGTGACACAGGGCCTTGTCAGCAGCAGACTGGACTATGGCAACAAACTCTACGCAGGAATCCCAGCCAAACACCTACGACGACTACACCGCCTCCGTCCGACTAATCGTCAACCTCCCCCACCGCTGCCCCCACCTGAGAGATCAACACTGGCTCCCCGTTGACAAGAGTATCACCTTCGAGCTCCTCACCCACGCACACAGAGCACTCCACTACGCCGGACCAGCCTACCTGAACAGCAGACTCAGCTTCCACACCCCCACCGCCAGTTCCGCTCCGCCAGCCTCGCCGCTGTCCCCCGCATCCAAAAAATGACCTCCTGTGGCAGATCCTTCTCCTACCTCGCCGCCAAGACCTGGAACACCCTCCCTACCCACATACAGCAGACCCAAGACCTACTCGCCTTCAGAAGACTCCTAAAGACCTGGCTCTTAGAGCAGTAGCAGCACCCCCCTCTCCCCTCAGCACCTTTGGACCCTCACGGGTAAGTAGCACACTTTAAAAGTACTCTGATTGATTGATTGATTGAGATGTCATCACTGATGTCATCAGTGTTGTCACTGACCATGTCATGAGTGATGTAATATGTGAGGTCATAAACAGTGCATTGAGGGGGCGCAAGTTATAGTTAAATCAGAAAACTATAACAGCTGAATTTCTCTGGTTTTGTATGAGTGAAATGTCAGTCTAACTATAACATCCCTGTAACCTTTGTTTTTTTTGTGATTATATATATACACATATATATATATATACATATATATATACATATATACACACATATAGTTATATATATATATATATATATATATATATATATATATATATATATATATATATATATATATATATATATATATATATATATATATGCGTTGTGCTTACAACTGTTGTCTATGTCTATGATACTAATCATGCTACTTGTGACCTTAATCCACCAATGATATTGCACTGAACTGAGCACTAGCACTTTAAAAATTGCCTCCTCCCTAGCATGCGTCATGTGATCAAAGCCTCTGTGAAGGCCGAAACGTCATGCTGAGGTGTGCCGTCTCCTCGAGAAAATAAAGATACACTGCTCACCTGCACCTGAGGTCTCCTCTCTTCTTCCTGCGCTGCGGTATCCAGGACTGGGCTCCGGGCGAGAGGTAGCGGGGATTGCTACACATATATATATATATATATATATATATATATATATATATATATATATATATATATATATATATATATATATATATATATATATATATATGAAGAAAACGCCATTCCTTTCCTTTCCACAAATCGAATAGAATAACGAGAGTGAGCCCAGATTTAGTGCTGATATTTTCGGTGATTTATTCAAATATTCCACCAGCCATCCGCCATAACGCGTTTCACCTCCAAACGAGGCTTGATCACATGCCTATATATATATGGTGGCGGTTGCCACATTGTAGTTAGAGTTAGGTCAGAGTTTCCATAGAAAGACATTTTTGTTTTGCTAATAACATTTGTGCCATTTCACGAATATATATATGTTGAATCCAGCCCTGGGTTTGCGCCTTTCCCTATGCTCACACACCAGGGATGCCCAACCAATAAGAGCGAGGTATTCTGTTTAAGAGAGTGCAGGGGAAGCACTTGCTATTTCATTGGCGGCATCTGAAGAAGTTTTATCCCAAAACGAAACACGTCATGCTAACGCCAAAATAAAGAAGGACCTGTACATTTTACCTGGAGTCCAGCGTGTGCTCATTTCCTCTGCATGCTGGAGGAGAGTGGAGTTTATATATACATATATATATATATTGTGAGCAAGGCCACCTCGTTGGCCGAAACGCGTCATTTGTCAGGCACTTTGCACTTTATATATGGATAAATGAATACGTTACTGCGGCCGGCAGTAGCAGAAACTATTCAAGGAGTCCGACTCTCTTTTTGGTGACTGAACGCACCTGAGCGGTAACTGGATATATATACAAATATATATAAATATATATATATATATATACACACACATTTTGGGACTCAACCTTTTTGGATGGCCGAAGGCAGTGTGTGCCGGTGATTTGACTTTACGTACTGTATTAAATAATAAAATATTACTTTACGTTAAAAAAGACCTAGAAATTTACTGAAAAAAAACAACAGTTAAGGTAACGTTATAGTTAGGTGAAAATTTCAGTGATAACATAACATTTAAAAGTACAAAAGAACTGAAATTCAGCAGTTATAGTTAGCTCAATTGATTTTAACTTGTGCCTGTGCCATGCACTACTAATTACCCCACATATTGCATCACTCATGACATTATGATATTATCACTGCAACATTTGTAATGAAATTATTGATGCGAAAACTATGCAGGGTTGGGGCGCGAGTTATAGTTACCTAAGGGAATGAGCTAGAGTTAAATAAGATAACGTAACTGGTGAATTTCTGAGGTTTTGTACGTTTAAAATGTTACGTTGTCACTGAAATTTTCACTTAACTATAACTTTACTTTAACCTTTGATTTTTTTTGTGAAAACAAATATATATGTAATATATATGTAATATATGGTCACTGATTCCAACTAATTTAAACCTATAATGCATGATACATTTCTTGAAAGCCAGAAATGCCCGTTTGACACCCAGATCTCAGGGATTCCCAGCCCATGCAGTAATAGATAATTGAGACGTTCTTTTCTTTACATTCTTGGACTTGAGACCTGCATTTATGATGGAGAAAATGGGGAATATGTGAAAGATAAAAGTAGGATTTACTACTGATGCCTGACATGGTACAACATGACAGGTCTACTAAACATAGGTACTTCTCTTTCTCTATGCCTGTCTCTGTAAGCTCCAATTTCATGTTTGGGTTATGTGTAAACAATGATATTGAATTGTGCTATAAACTACGATGAAAGCACATGTCTTCTTGAAGAGATAGTTTTCTTCTGGGGATCGGGGACCCTTTAAAAAGTCTTGCTCATACAACTATACAATATTTAAAACAGTCTCTCAGAGCAGGGAGGACTGGTTTTCCAACTTCTAAGTGCGCAATGACTGTTTGGTCGGCCCAGTCATGAGCACTTTCCAACAAACTCACCTCACAAGCCCCTGGCTGAGCACCGTGTCAAGGCACTCAGACCAATTACAATGCTGCTTTACAATATTGTGATTGGCTTTGGTGATGGAGCCTGGCTGCCTGCTTCCTGTTCCTGGAATCGGAGACTGGAGAGCAGGAGTAGAGACACGGGACACAGCCTACGTTTTTTTATTTATTACACCACACATCCCCTCATGACCCCCCACCCGCTAGCCATGCCAGCCACCACTGGCCTCCCGCCAGACTCGAACTTGGTTCCCCAGCTTCAAAGTCGGGCGCTGTAGTCGTTTTGCCACATCCTTTCTTTGCTTCTATTCTGGCACTGTGCATATTCCCCTGGCATCCTAAGTCACCCTGTTCACACTGGCATGTGTCCCTGTGAAATAATGCCAGCACTAGCCACAGATGAGGCAGCAAGGGGCATAGCTCAGAGCGCTGAGCTGTTATTGACCTGTACCTTCAGGTTACAGGTACATCTCTGCAGTAGCGCCTAGCCACCAAGTGTGCAATATGAGGAGATGATGATTACTCCTTTTTAGTGGCATAGTAAAAACACAATAAACGTATTTCCTAGTGTTTGTCCTCTGAAGAGACAAGATTTATTGGAGTCAGGCCCTTAACTGAAATGCAAAAAGTGTGTGTGGGGTCTCTAAAAGGTGTGTGGTCTGTTTAATTAAGGGTGTGACTTAAGCAGGTAAACGTAATTTCGGTGGTTCCCATACTGACTGGTATTTAGATTCCTCTCTGAGCTTTCTGTTATATAACTCGGCAACTGACATACCCCTAAAATAGCCAGGAATATTTGCTTTGTCAATAGTTGTTATGGATTTAAAGTTAATAAGTAACAAAAGATGATTTTGTTGTAAAACTATTAATATTGAAAATGTTCCAATTCTAAAATGTTGAGGCTGTGAATTAAACATTACTGAGGCCTGTGGAAGGGGTAGAGGACTTCAGAGTGTCACAATCACTTATATTGACTCTATGTTAGACATGTATGACATTTTTCTTCTATGGAAATACACTGCTTGCATTTTAAGCTTGCAGTTTCCTAATCATCTTTGTCACAATTCCACCAATCCTTGCAAAAAGTGTTCCTTGTGACACTGTAAGGTATGGCAGGACGTAGATTTGCGAGGCTCCTGTATGCCTTGGTCCACAGGCCCTGCCTCTCTCTTTCCCCAGCCAAATTCACATGTCCTAAAACTAGTCAACCAGGGTAGTCGATGTTGGTCTGACTTGCATGGATAACATAAGGTTTTGTCGTTCAGAGTGCCCTGCAAGCCTCAAACTGTGCCTAAAATCACATACTTTCCTCACATTCTGTGAAAGAAAGTTCCAGAATTCTCATGAATTCACAAAAGGTCTACCACAAACATTGTGAGGATTCTCCCGATGGAAATGATACCCCACTTGTGTAGTGTGGGATCCACATATTGGAGCAGACATGCCTAGGCTTTAAAAATAGCATTTCCAGAAAGATTATGGGTCTTAGGGTTTGGTGGCCATGATACTCTGTCAACATGTAGTGCATTTCCTGTCCACCATTATGTGCAGTGCATTGACAATAGTGCACTTGTAATACAATGGACAGGACGCATGCCATGTTTTGACAGAGATCATGCTAGCAAGCAGGCTACACGTATGAATTATGTGTGGCAGAAGCAAGCCAGTGATCTAATACAAGTTATTAGTAAGTACAGCGAGTGAAAGACTTAGGGGCCGATTCTGATCCTGGAAAAATCGCTCCGATTCGTCGTACGGAGCGATTTTACCATACGAATCGTACACCCTCGACGTCACTGTAAGTGCGAGCTAGTACGATTCGAACATACAGCAGATCTCCGTCCGAATCTTACAAGGTCCATACGAATCAACAATACGTACGAATCGCACACGGATGACGCAGTAGGCGACGATCGTACGGATCGAAGCAGCATTTCCCGACCAGGCAAGTATGAATCGGGTTTTCAGCACTCCGTACAACTCTTCGTACAGCACTATTAAACAGCCGTAAACACACATCTCGACACGAACCGCGTACGTGATTGCTCCCCCGGGTACGGTGCGTACACCCCAATACTGCAGGGGTACGGTGTGTACTCCCCGTGATCTCTGGGGTACAGTGCGCACCCCTGCGGTAATGGGGAGTACACGCCGTACCCCTGCGATCACAGGGGTACGCAATGTACACCCGCAGTAATGGGATGTACGAAGCGTACCACTACGATCCTGGGGAATATGGTGCGTACACTCCAGGATGAAAGTCTAAGTTTCCCTTTATGAATCAGTCCCTAAATGTTTTTGCACAATTGTTTTTCACATGGGTTTGGAAGGTAGAGGTAGAATTGCTTCTATAGGAATACTTTCATGGAACATAAACAACGTGCCTGTAAAAGGGAGGCGAGAAAGACTGTCACAATATTTAAGTGGCTCACAGCACATATTATTACCTAGCAAAGAACTAACCTGCCCAGTGAAGAGTGTACAGACCTTTTTAAGACTAGAAAATGGATTCAAAAGATGGTCTGCGCTGATCACAACTTTAGCACTAAGGGGGCAGCTATTTTGATAACGAAACAACTGAATGTATATATCAAAGGCAGCATCACAGATAAATCAGGAAGATGTATTATCACTAAGTTTTCAGTAGATGATTGCAACTATAATTTAGTGGGCTACTATGGTCCGAATATTGATGGTATAGAACCTCTTAGGATGATGTTTTCGAAATTGCAAGATTTTACTTTACCAGTTGTAATGGCCGGAGATTTCAATATAATATTGGAAAATGTGTTAGATAGGTTTTCCAAAAGTAGATTGATCGTCTCCCCTAAAATGCAATCATACATCAAAAATATGATGAGTTAAATTGGCTATGTGACATGTGGAGGAAGAAGGCTTGGTCAGAATGGGGATATATGTTCCACAATAAGAAATATGACCATTATTCAAAGATTGGCTATTTTCTTAAAGACCAGACTATAAGAGAGACATTCAAGCGGTCAAGCATGAGGTGGTTTACATGTCAGATCACTCTGCAGTATTATTAGATATTAAACCTATATTAAAGCACACGTTAAGAATATATACATTAGATCACACAACACTGTAAAACCAAGAGACAGTGAATGTTCTCCATTTAGAGACAGATGAATTTATCTGACTCAATAAAGGTACCAACCCAATGAACGTCGTATGGGACTCTTTCAAGGCCTTTCTGAGGTGGAAGATCTCCAGCAAATCATGCTTTAAGAGGAGGGTATATAACAAGGAGGTTAACATACTAGAGTCTGAATTGAGGAATCTGGAGGAACAACTGTTATCACAACGATTAGGACCTAATGAAGTGACAGTATCACAAGGATAGGTCACAAAACTCAAGAGGCAAGCTGGCTTCTGTACTGGATGTCAGAGTTAGGAAGAGGTGGGAAAGCCCATGTTGAGTATGGGGAGAACTGTGGAAGTTTGCTCACCTGGAAAGTTAAATCATATCAAGTTAGAAATATAATCAGAGAAATAAAAGGCAGTAGGTCTGGTTTTAGCATGAGAAGCAGTAACAAGATTGAAAAAGCTTTTCTCAGCTTCTTCAAAGATCTATACACAGAAAATGAGTGATAACTGAGGAGAAGGTGAAGGAGTGGGTGACTGGGGAGGGGTTAGGAGACCTACATTAATAGTAATATTAACCAGAGCGAAGTCAGGCAGATAATTAGGTACAGAAAAACAGGAAAGGCAGAAGGTACTGATTGGCTGCTGGTGGAACTATACAAAGCTTTGGGCGCTATAATACTACCTGCAATGACAAGCTTATTAAGGGAGATTTTTGAGAAAGGGTTGTCATTACCTGCTTGTAGAATGAAGCCACAGTTACCTTAATTCTTTAGCCGTGGAAAAATCCCAGTAGCAGTGAATCGTATAGACTCATATCACTCCTGGACTGTGATTATAAAATCCCTGCAGAGCTTTAGCTGAGAGGTTGAATGGAGAAATAGGAGAATTCCTACATGATGATCAAAAGAAAAGGAAGATCGTTACATGAGCCATAGACTCGATAGATCTGGCTGTCTCTTGTAAGATGCCATTGGCAGTCATGACTTTAACTGCTACAAAAGCATTTGACAAAGTCAATTGGACATATTTCTAAACAGTGTTAAAGCACTATCACTTGGGAGATAACGTCTGTAGGGTCTTTCACCTAATTTAATACCTTCCTTCTGCCAGAAGACTTTTGAATGAAATTCTTATCTTGGCCTCTAAAATATCTAGGGTTACAAGGGCAGGATACCTGCTTTTGCCTTTATTGTTTAAGTTATATATCAAACCTTTGGCATGTAAACTTAGGAATGAGTCGTTCATTCCTCCTTGTATTTATAATGATTGGTAAAAAAGGTCTCTGTGTGTGCAGAAGTCCTTATGGTCTATAAATCAGACTTGCAGACTGTTCTGCCAATCATTAAGCAGTTGACATTGTATTTTGAAAAGGTGGCGGGCTACTCGGTTAACACCTCCAAAACTGAAATCATGGTATGGAACCTGCAGAGGGGAAATTAATTAATTGCAAAAGAGATGAAATATCTGGGTTTAAAGATCATACAAGATCTCAAAAACGTTTTAGAAGTAACTTTTTTCTAAGGCTCTAAAAGAGTCAAACAGATTGATGAAGGGCTGGTCTCACCTCCGGCGTACTGTCTCCATCCAAGATGGTAATACTGCCCAAATTGACATTTCTTTTCAACACAATCCCTATGTACATTAAGAAGGAGGGGTTAGATAGATTGCACAGAAGCATTAACAGTTTTATTTGGGTTTCAAAGGGAGCAAGGATACCATTGAGGAAGCTCTAGAGAAGATGAGACAAGGGAGGGGGGTTGACATTACCAGATATGCCGCATTACGCATGGGCATTCTAACTAAAGAATGGTAGAATGTTGCTTAATGGCCCACTTATTTAGGAGATTGGCCCTCTGTATAAGGCTGTGCTAAATTACATCAAAGGTGGGGATGTTTAATTCCTATATAAATATGGAGATCCCAAGTACTACAAGAAAGTAAGGCTGAAGGTGCTGCAATCAATGACTGGACTTTGGTATCGAATTAGGAAGGCTACATGACTTACGTATTACAGTACATTTTCACCCATTTGGGACTCACCAGTCTCACAGAATATGTCAATATAAGCGGTGACTCAAATAAAAGAAATTGGTGTCCAGAGATGGGGCCAACTCATAGAGGAGGGTGAGCTCTTACCATAGGTCAAACTTTATGTTTTGGTGGAGGGAAATATATTGAGATTCAAGAATTTACTGTTACAAAGCTGGTCCCAGAGCTTGAACTATGAGACAGGGGAAACCAACAAACTGGAAGAACACCTAATGCAAGGGACACTAGGGAGGATGGAAGTCTCAAGATGGTATTGGATTCTGAGGGGGACGGTGGCAGCTTCTCCCCGACTCCGTTTGGCGCCATCTGCGAGCATTCTGCTCATCATTTGTTTTAAAATTGTTTAAAGCGGCTCGTGCTGCATTTTATCAGTGAACTAGAAAATACTTTTTAAAAAGGGGCAAATAGCTTGTTGCTAGTGTCACACTGTGTTATAGTGTTGCACTTGTGTTAAGTGTTAATTGTGTAAAATTTGTACCGCATACCCACACGCACTCGTAGCTTGTCCTGTGCCTGCACTCCCAGTCCGACCCTCAGCCAATCACGGGTGCGGAAGGCGGAGCAGAGGCAGAGGCAGGAACGGTCAGGGAAACGAGCGGTTAGCGCTCTAGCTCTTCATTAACTCAAGGGCTATAAAGCACCTCGGCTACCCAACGCGCAGTGTTGACGCGCAGTGTGGCGCCTATTCCTGCGCCTAAGACGAGCCAAAGACTAGCCCGTCTGCGCCCGTCCGCGGCAGGACGTGGCTAGGGGCTGGTGGCTATGACGGGCTCCATCAACCTGTATACACGTATTCTAGCCAGACATTGCGGGACGTGGGCAGGTATGTTACCACTCTGTGTCCCCATAGGGCGGAGATATGTGTGGAGGGACCTTTTTCTTGCAATATATGTCACACACAATTTAGTCGCAACGCTGTTATATCCCCTTTGCACCCTACCTCCGTCCCTATACAACATCCATGCCCTGCTAATGATTCTTCTCTGATTTGTAAGAACCTTCTCTGTAATGTTCGCTCACTAGTGTCTCATGCAACTCAGATCTGGGATCTCATCACCTCTGAGGGCCCACATCTTTGTTTCTTGACTGAAACGTGGCTAAAACCCCACACTGTTCCAGCCATCACTATGGGGGTGCCGCTGGGATACAAAATAGTGAGGATGGACCGCCCCATTAAAACTGGTGGTGGGCTGGCCATCATTTTCAAACAAGAAATAGAGGTGGTGGTCATTGAAACGATGTGTAACCCGCAAATGGAGCTCCTGATTTTTAACATCAACCCAAATACTAAGTACACCAGGAAAGGTGCACTGGTCTATCGACCTCCAGGCCCCCTTGGGAATTTTTCCACTCAACTGGTGGAAGTGTTGGCCCCCCACATACGATGCAATTCCGATTTTACTGTGGTAGGGGACTTCAATGTCCATAGCGAAATAGCCACATGTGTTGAAGCGCAGACACTCTTGACCGATCTAGCCTCGCTTGGCCTCAACCAAATGAATCAGGGACCCACACACACTGCCGGACACACCCTAGATCTTGTGCTATGCAACTACACCTCTATTAAATGTCTGCCTCCCACTTTAGTGGACTGGACTGATCACGCCATCATTGAATTTTACACCCGCCTTAACTATAAGGTAAAGGGCATCCAGAGGACGATGGCAGAAGTCAGAAGACCCTGGAACAAACTAACTGCTGAGGGTTTCAGGAGTAAATACACAGAGCCCAACTGGGATGAATGTGGTGATGATGTTTCCTCCGCATTAGTCAAATTCAATGAAGCCTTAACACTGACTATTAACCAGGTTGCTCCCTTGAGAAAATTTAAACCACGGCCTATTTCTAAACAAGAGGTCTGGTTCACTGACGATCTTAGACAGTTAAAGCTAACTGCTAGGAAGTCAGAAAAACGTTGGAGGGCCACTCATAAGGCAGAGGACAAAGAATCACACAGGACCTCATTAAAAGCTTACCATAAAGCTATTCGGGCTGCACGGAAACATCATATTGCAACCCAATTGTCAGCAGCCGGAAAAAATCCCAAAGTACTCTACCAGATCTTGCAAACCTTTATAAAACCCTCGGCTTGCGAAACGGATGGAGTCTCAGGAATTGTGCAATAATATCTCTCAGTTTTTTGTCAAAAAAATAGATGGCATTTATACGAAGATCTTAGCCACCAAATCCACCTCGAATTCTATGAGCAATGCTGATAGCTTGGTCCAGCCCCATATTAGCCCAATAGGAAATACGACCTGTAAGCTTGAAGCCTTTCCACCTATATCATTGGAGGAGATAACCACTCTTATCACCCAAACTAAGAGCGGGTGCCCCTCGGATATTATACCAGCACGGGTTATGACTCTTCTCACTGAGGAGCTGGGTGTAAGTATTCAGCAGGTACTTAACCTTTCTCTGAGCACGGGGGAAGTCCCCCTAGGCTGGAAGCAAGCTTTGGTCAGACCCCTACGCAAAAATAATTCCATTCCCTGGACCGACCTCACAAACCAGAGACCTATCTCACTCCTCCCTTTTTTAGGGAAGCTTGCCGAAAAGTTTGTAAATCGGCACTTATCCAAATATATAGAAAGTGCAGGAGGACTTGACCCTTCACAATCGGGGTCAGACCCAGGCATAGTACTGAGACCGCCTTGCTGTCCGTCGCTGACGATCTCCATATGCTACAGGATAAGGGTTATTCCGTTATCCTGGTGCTTTTAGATCTGTCAGCGGCGTTTGACACTGTGTCACATGATATCATGACCTCCAGACTCATTAACATCGGGCTGGGTGGCAAGGCGTTGGCCTGGCTAAGGAGCTTTTTCATCAAGCGTACTCAGAGAGTCACACTGGGTCCGTACCAGTCAGAGGAGGTGGAGATCTCTAAGGGGGTGCCACAGGGCTCCTGCTTGAGCCCTACACTTTTTAACATCTACGTGGCACCCCTGGCTAACATCATGAGATCCCACGGATTTATTCCTGTATCGTATGCAGACGATACTCAACTCCTCTTCCCCTTTAAAATCATGACTCCTGAGGTACGCAGCTCCTTTGCCCAGGGGATGAAAGAGGTGGCCCAATGGATGGCAGCAAATTTCCTTCAGTGTAACGTCTCAAAGACTGAGGTAATGCTTTTTGGAGAGGCCAAAAGATTGTGGACTCCCGACTGGTGGCCTCAAGACCTTGGCCCAGTCCCCGTACCCAAAGAGGTGGTAAAAGATCTCGGGGTCAAACTGGATCAGGAGCTCGCTTTTAAACATCATACCAATCAAGTGGTAGGCTCCTGTTTCCATGTGATTGGTCTTCTCCGAAGGGTTTTCCCCCTGTTACCTGATTCCACCAGGAAAACGCTAGTTCAGTCGCTTGTGTTGAGCAGACTGGACTACTGTAACGGGCTGCTGTTAGCCGCCAATGAGGGCATCATTAACAAACTCCAAGTTGTGCAGAACACGGCAGCACGCTTGGTTTTGAATGCCCCAGCACGTACACCCTCGAAACCATTACTGAATCAACTACATTGGCTCACTGTGAAACAGAGAGTCTTGTTTAAAACGTGCTGCATCATCCATAAATGTCTCATTGGTAAAGGTCCTGACTATCTAACAAAAAAATTTGTCCCTTACATCCCTGCTAGAACTCTGAGATCTGGTAATCAAGAGCTGTTATGTGTCCCCAGGTTTTGTAAGACCAGACAAGGTGGAAGGGCTCTGTCTGTAGCTGGACCAAAGTTTTGGAACGATCTTCCTTATGACATTAGAACCTGTAAGGAACACTTTCCTTTTAGGAAAAAATTAAAAACTTTCTTGTTCAACTATTAATCCCACTAAGTCTTCACTTAATATTGTTAGAGCAGGCCTTGGTCTCAGATGCTGCTAAAAAGGCGCGGAGATACTCCTCAGGGAGTCGATTCCCAGCGCGTTATAAGTATGCAAATAAAAATAAATAAATAAATGATGGATATTGCAGATGGAGAGTTTAAACTACCAGAGGAGCTGTGGGAGGGACACTTACCAAAGACGCAATTAATAGAGTTATGGCACGTATCAGTGCCCACTTTATATAGTATTATTAAACCCACTTGTTTAAGGAGAAACTATCTATTTTCCCTTCACAGAGCATACTGGACACCCAACAGGATCTCGAAGATGGGGAAAGGGGGCACAGCTAAATGTATGAAATATGGACTATAGATGGCCAAAGATATCCACATGTTTATGGAATGCCCCAGGATTCAGTACTTCTGGGAAAATGTGGGTAAGGTTACGATGAACATCCTTGGGATAAATGTCAAGGTAAGCCTTTCCCAAATTATCTTTTGGGCCATTGAGGATCCTGTGAAGTTAAGTAAAGACGGTTTCAAATTGCTATTTTACTTGACTCTCCTGGCACAAGTGGAGATTTGCAGGAAGTGTTTAGCTGGTGCTCCCCCGACGTGTTCTGAATGGCTCAGTACTGTAATCTAACATTGATGCTATAGATACTACTGCTAAGAGGTAAACATTCTGGTTGCCACTGATAAGATGATTGTAACAGAGCAATTCCAATGGGAGTGTTGTAGGAAATTTCAGGGCATATTACCAAGCAATAGCGATAATTATCGCTATGCATGGTTAGCAGGTAAAATTATATCGCCGAGCACTGAGGATTTTTACCGCTGAGATACCTTGATATTATCAAGGTTTATCTCAAAAGCGGTAAAAATCCTGCGAAATGCATGAATATCGCTGAAAAATCCGCGATATTCATGCATTATTGTGACAATGCTCTTAGCCATGTTATCCACCTTCCATTGGATAACATGGCTAAGAACTGCTTTAGGCAGGCGTTAGCTTTTGGAGATATTCGTGCTTAGCGCGAATATTTCCAAAAGTAGATAATAGGAGATAGCGATGTTAGCGACTGTTTCCAGTCGCTAACATCTTGGCATGCCCACTTTGCATGTCATTAGCGATAATTATCGCTGACATGCAAAGTGGGCCCCAAGATGATCGCTATCTCCTTAAAGCTGTCGCTAACTGGTGTTAGCGACAGCTAGGTAATAGGGCGATAAAATTATCGCCGCTTTAGCGGGAAAAATTCCCGCTAAAGCGGCGATAAGGCCCTTGGTAATATGCCCCTCAGTTTTGTAACATCAAACGTATTTGTCCAATGATTAAACCCATCCTTGCTTCTGCTATCGATTCTCGGTTGAATACCAATGTATGCTGAAGAAAGCTGAATACCTCCTTGATGCGGTAACCACATAAAAATATGGGCATGAGATTGGAATATTGGGGTATAACCTTGAGGTGAATGAGGACAAAATAAAAATAAAAAGTGTGACCTATAGAAGTATTGGTTGGGGAAGTCATTACCTTTCCCATCTGCCTCCTACCTACACCTGATTCTTATCAAAACAAGCATACACTAAGATTTTCCTACCTCTTCATGTCTATCCCTCACTTAAAAATCCTCGCTAATACCATGTGGGTGCCAGGTGAATTTCTACTAATGCCGCCCTGAGGCAGTCTGCTTAGGCTAAGGAAGACTTGTCTTTGTGCTAAATTCAACTATTTCCAGTGTGTGGTAGTAAGTTTGGGAGGCCCCAAGGATTCTCCAAAGGCCCCTTCATCGGACAGTGTGAGCATATCTAAATTTGAAAAGGGGGGTAAACATGCTGGGCTAGATGCTGCTTGGTTCCCTAAAGATCATTTCCAGGAGACAAAGGGCCTTTGGGGTAGGGGACAGCGTACTCCGTCAAACAAGGCGGATGTTGCATCCATTACGTGCAGTGTATTGACTATAATGACCTTGTAATATAGAAGATGAAAAATCCACCACGTTTTAACTGACCATGAAGGTGGCAAGCAGGTCGCAAGTATGATCTAAGAGAATGAATTCACTGTAGTCAATAAAAGCACAGTGGCTGAATTCTGATTTAGGCAAAAAAACATCCCTATACATGGAACTTCTTTGGTTAAAAACGATTGGAATGATTTTCCACAGTAGATAGATTTAAAAGATTGCATAGTAAGTCACGTAATGGCCCAAGGAAGGTATATATCCATGCACAGCTATTTAAAGACACATGATATTATTCTGACTGCTCCAATCTGGTCAGATTCTAAAAACTTTACTTTTGTGTGGTTCAAAGTGAAGCAAGTTGGAAAACACAACTTTAGCTGAGATGCGCAATGGGACAATAATTCCAACTGTCATGCCTCGGGCTTTGATGAGCGCCAACTCTGCATCAGTGAAATTATTGACTCTTCTGGCAAACTGCAGATACTAAAACGTTTAAACATCCTCCAAAAACATGAAGTAAATGCTACTGCTTCTAGAACAGTAAGACTTTCAATCACCATCAACTTAAAGTAAAGGAAGGACATCAGTCTTCCTGTGGTAGTCTGATGATAGACAACATACATCATGTATGTTGGCAACTGGATCATGTGAGTAGTCAACTTCTTATACAATGTGCACATTTTCAAATGTGCATTATATTGTTGAAGTACCTGGTCATTGTTATATACTTCACCCATTTGCTTGCTGTAATCAAGTTTACAGTTGAGTTGGGTACTTCTGCCAGCTAACTCCAAATGGTGGCTGAAGAAGTTCAAAAACCAAGAATTGTAATGATTACACATACTTGGGGCCTATCTGAAATTGACTAAGAGTAATTTGTTGCAACACAACATACTAGTTTAGCCTTTTCAGAGCTACTTACATGTTCCTGAGGGGTAACTTCAGGTTGTACCCCAAGCCACAGTGCCAGCTTTGTGAAGCTCACTGAACAGTAAGACTCCTGTGTAGAAGTTCTCTACATAAAGGTTGTAACGTTTATGAAGGAGGGATTGTGCAAGCTGCCATACAATCTTCTCACTAATTCCTAATATGGAATAGAGACCTGCAGGATTTAAAGTGGAGTCCTTTCAAGTATAACTCATAGTATACATAACCAGGAAAGTTATGTTGTGCCTGAACAGCAGCCACTCTTTGTTTAAGATCAGCAACTTGTTGATCGGTATATTCTTCCAGAATTATTATTCACTTGAAAGTTGGCAGCCAAATGTTCCAGAACAAGTCATCATTTGAACAACTTGATATGGTATGGTTGATCCTGGGCCGTGCTGCTGAATTATCACTGAAATGCAGCATATGCTGCAGAAACAAAAAAATGACCCATGTTGGCTAATCTGTACAAGTCGACAAGTAAGACTGCACTGCTGGTTTTAGCACTTCTCCTATATGGAGTATAAGATCAAGAATTCTTTTAAACTCCTCAAGAAATGTGGGAGTCCACAGATATTCCATAGAATGATGCACCAGAGTACCACCAAAGTCACTTAGAAACTGTGTGGCATGCAAATGTATATGGTGCCAAATTTCCACAAGAAACACATCATCAGCAAATCTCTGTGTTCCACATGGCACTTGTCAGAATTGGGCTTCACAACAAATGTCTCATAGTTCTACAGATTGTACTTGCAATGGGACATCTTAACTGCCATGGACATGTTCTCCAGAATCACAGGAAGGATACAATTTCATCAAGTAAAACATTATTTCCAAATTCATTCTGATCCAAGATCCTTTCCCTCAGATGAAGTATCTGTATCAAAACCTGCTTCAGAAATCGCCTGCATTGAATTAGGGCCTGGGCAGCAGTCATCCAAAGATACACCATCTCTGTTAACTAACTGAAACTTTATTCCTTAAATACTTTGTGCTAGGTAGAATGTAGAGGTAATCATAGCGATGCTAATGTACTAAGAATGCTGTGTGTTTTTCGATATGAGCTGAAATGAGAATGCAGTACAATGTTGAGCAAGTGAAAATGGACTAAAGTGTGAAAGTAGAACAACTATTGGCTCAACAAAATAAAAACAAAGCTTACCTTTCACCTTAACTTTTACTAATCGGTGATGCAAAAACTTCTACAAAGAAGCTAAAAGAGGAAAAATATATATTAATTCAACTTGCAAACTAGCACTAGCACAAACTGAAATATTTGTATTTATTTATGTCTGGGCATGGACTGCATGTACCAAGATGCAAAGGAGCAAACTATTCTGGGATGTGAAGTAGTATCTGGCCACACCCTTTTCCCTGCCCAAACTGATTTTCAAGACCTCCTCTACCATTTATCTCATGTTCCTAATGATCCTTTTTGTAAAAATTGCATTCCGACACATTGATTACACTTAATCCTGAGATTCCGGCCTGGTTGCAGAGAGTACGGCCCAAGCTCGAGAGTACAGCCCGAGTCAGAGATTCCGGCCCAACTGCGGACGTAAAGATACGACTAGTAAACAACCTCTGTGAATACGAAAAGTCATAAAGTTAGACTTTTGTCTCAGATTGCCTTTGTGAATCGGGCCCACACTGTCTAAAACTGCAGGCATAAATATTTAAACTTCAAAATATTAAAAATAATAATTAATATAAATATTAAAATATTACTACCATTCCTAAACGTTATACCTTATAAAAAGAAATAAAATGATCATCAAAAATTAACAATTCTAGACTGAAAAAATAATCTAAACCACATTTTTAATTAAAAAAATCAAAAATGGCATTTTAAAATACAATTATATTTTTAAAATAGAAAAATATAATATGTTGTATTATTAAGAAACTTATCAGAAACGTTAGATTCTAAAAGTTTGTATAAAAATTACATCTAATAATTTTCCTTTTTTAACATATATTAAAATATTATTTTTAAATGTTTTATGACAATGCACACTTTTTTATATTTAAAAAGATTTGTTTTACATGTAATATATTTAATTTAATATTAATTTAAAATCTATTAAAATTTGTTTAACTAAAACAATATTTATTGGATTTTGTTTTAAATTTTGAAACTTCATGTAAAAGTAATTTCTACTTATTTAACTTGATTATTATAATATTTATTTTCATTTTTCAGTTTTGTAATTTTTGTATTGTTTTTTTTAAATGTATAAAAACATATTTTCCACTTAATCACTTTCATTTATATTTTCATTAATAGTATACTAAAATGTATTTGTAAATGGACCAAGATGATAACTAATCTTCATTTGATCAAATGTGTAAAAGCGTCCAGACCCATTCTATCAGGTAACATCGGTGAAGATGCCCAGTGTTTTGATTTCTGGATCACCAAGGTTAGTGACCAATTGGCCCCACAGTCAGATCATAAAAGAAACATATTCCCAGGGCCTCAGCCCCTTGGTGCACGCAGGCCCTGGCAGGCCCCCATCTCCACTGTTAACATTTGGATTGGAGGTGGATAAGAGCCTATAAAACAGAAGAGCTAGCAATTCAGAGCAGCCTTAAAAACCTACTACTTGTAAATCAAATTAGCAAAAAATGACTATTATTCTAAGCAAATATCAGATGCTCAAAAGGACCAAAAATCTATTTTTAAAATTGTTAAATCCTTCACACACCTAAAAGCACTAGATAAAGATATCCCTCCCTCCCAGACCCTATGTAATCAAATCTCCGCTTTTTTTGAAAAAAATATTCTAAACCTACAAAAAGATTTTAGTGCGACTCATACACCTCTTGTAGATGTAGAGTCAGATCACTCTTACATAGAACCATCTCTCCAGGCGTTTCATAGCATTAGCCTGGAACAATCTCGTCAAGCAATTCTCTCACATAAATCTGGCTCCCATTTTGATGCCAGTCCATCTGTTGTACTCGCCAATCCAGTAATAAATAATATATTAAATTCTTCACTCGCCTCAGAGGAAGTCCCTGCTGACTGGAAACTTACTGCAGTTAAACCTCTTCAGAAAAAACTGGTCACAGACCCCTCCAGCATCTCCAACCTTCGCTCTATCTCTCCACTTCCTACCCTTGGCATAATTGATGAAAAATTGGTCAATAAGCAGCTAACAATTTTCCTGGAAGAGGCCAAGACTTTGCACCCCTGACAGTCGGGTTTTAGGCCTAAACACTTGATGGAATCTGCACTATTGGAAATTTCAGATAACTTAAAACTAACCCTAGACGCGTGGAAGAAAGCAGTGCTGATCTTGTTGGACATATCAGCTTGCATTCAAGACCATCTCACATGACATACTATTACATCCCACAAAAAGTTGTGGCATTTCCCCTCTTGCACTAACCTGGCTGAATCAATATCCATAGTGAGTTGAAAGATAATGTGGAGGCTCAATCGTTATTTACGGACCTTTCACTATTAGGTCTTACACAACATAACATTGGACCCACGCACCAGGCGGGTCATACTTTAGACCTTGTGCTCTCTAATTCACCTGTGATTGTATGTCATACACCGAAACAGGTTAGCTGGACTGATCATTTCATTTTAGAATTCACTATGCCCAATCCTTGTAAACCCCTCAATAATCCATTGCCGCTACCAGAGAAGCGAAGACAATGGCATAAAGTGTCTCAAGAAGTTTTTAAGGAGGCTTTTGTAATGCCTAACATCCTGCCTACTGAAAATATTGAGGTGGCCTTACGGAAATATGAGTTAGCTATTATATGAGTTAGAAGTGTGGCTCAGGGGTTAGAGGCGGCAGACCCGGAAGCTGAGATCGGCCCTGGACCAGGGTTCAATTACCCGCCCCGACGGGGGTTGGGCTCAATAATTCCACGGACTCGATAATTCTCGCTCCGGTGCCTACTCGACTCACGGGTTCACACTCTGCGACTCTGGGCAATAGCTTGCTTAATCTCCACAACGGCCCCTCGCGGCGGGATGCCTGGCTTTCACCTTGTGGATACCCTGCCGGGGTATCTCACAGGGGAATACCAGGACGGGTTCCCTAAGCAAGCGCATAGATGCCTGCGATGTGGGCGATTTGCGCTATATAAATACATGTACATTTACATTTACATTCAACAGTGCAATATATTGCCCCTATAAAATCTTATAAACCACGATCAGCTCAAAAGCAGGAAGTTTGGTTCTCAGACGATCTGCGAGGTCTCAAACGAGCAGCTAGGAAACTTGAGAAGGCCTGGAGATCCTCATATCAGGAAGCTGATAGAACATGTTACCAGACAGCACTAAGCTCCTATCATAAAGCGATTAGAGCTGCTCGCAAGAACTACATTACATCTTAACTTTTAGCTGCCGGCGGTGCCCCTAAGGTACTATATCAGATTTTGCAGACCTTCGTAAAACCTGCTGCCTGCGAAAGCATAGATATATCATCCCAACAGCTATGTGATGATATCTCATGCTTTTTCACAGAGATAATAGATAGGATTTATGAAAAAATTATAGATTCTAACCTATCTACCTGCTAGTTTAAAGCTCCATCCCATGTTAGGGAGGGAACTAGTATTGGCATGCTCTCTAAGTTTCCGGATATCTCTTTGAAGGAGGTCGAAAACCTGGTGAACCAAATTAAAAGTGGTTGCCCATCTGATCAGATTCCAGCCAGAATTATGCCGGTGGTTGGCAAGGTGCTCGGTCCTGAGATCCAGGGCCTTGTCAACCTCTCGCTTGCTGAGGGCTGTGTCCTGCGCAGGTGGAAAAAGGAAACTGGTGACGACCGATTCTGAAAAATACTTCCGTCCCTTGGACGGATTTTTCCAATCTTAGACCCATATCCCTACTTCCTTTCCTGGGCAAGATCATGAAAAAAGCATGTAAATAAACATGTTTTGAACTATATAGAACAATCTGGGAGCCTATATTACTCTCAATCCGGCTTTAGGCCGAATTATAGCACTGATACCCAGCTGTCGGTAACGGACGATCTCCGCATGTACCAGGACAATAGTTTTTCGGTTGTCCTGGTACTGCTAGATTTATCGGCAGCGTTCGAAACGATATCACATAACATCTTGATTGGACGTATTGCAGAGATTGGGCTGACAAATAGGGCACTGGAGAGCTTTCTTTTCGAACGCACCCAATGTGTGAACATGGGGGCGTTTCGGTCAGCAGAGGTAAAACTCACCAAGGGGGTGCCACAGGGCTCATGTTTGAGCTCAACTCTTTTTAACATCTATGAGCTTATATTTGAATGTGTATTTAGTGATTAATCTTATTGGATTGCACCCTTTTATATATAGACTGTGGACACCAAAGGCTGCTGTAGCCAGGGCACAAGTCCTAAAAAAAGAAGTGGGGGGGACGCTGTCACCGGAAGTGACGTCTCTACAGGAAGTGACGCCATGAAAGGTGGCTTGCACCATCGGGCTCATTGCCTCTCCTCGCTCACCCCTTAGATGCGATTGCATCTGAGAAGTCAGCGCGTGAGCAGCGTGCTGTGAGCTCCGAGCTCCTCGTCCCAGAGAGGCCAAAGGGTGAAGTCCAGCTGTTTGGCAGAGGGGACGGCGTCCACCCAGTAAAATAAGTGGGGGTACGCCGTCCACCCGCATGGTACCCTGACTCGAGCCCTGGCTGTAGCCCATATCAAAACTCCTGTCCCGCTTCCCGCCCTAAATTTACAGTGTTGGAAATTCCACCTTAACGGATGTTTAACGATCATAAAATTCATAAATATCCTGATTCCATCAATAAGGATGTGGGATTTACATTAATACATTACTTTCTTGTGCTTGCCTGAGCATTACTGACTGTGCAAAAATGTTTGCCCTCAATACCAGCGACAGTAAACAGAAGAGCATCATTGTTTAACGCGTTTTGTTTTCCTCCTCACTCTTCTTCCTCGCCATCCTATCTGGCCGCCTCTTTTGTGCTTCCGAGTCTATTGGAAACGCAATGTTCCACACTGGAACAAAGGCACGGTGACATATAGACCTCAGTTCCTGCCCGGCACGGCTGACTTTCTAATGACGGACAATCAGCGGCAGCAGCTCAGTGCGGCTACAGACTCCACGGCCAACTATTGATTTACCGCCAATAACAATTCACAAGTCCAAGCACCGACAAAAGAAAAGGAAACTGGCGGGGGGAGCATAAGCTGCTAAAACTACCAACAACAAACCCTGCCATTTAAAAATCACAAAAGCAACGCGCTAAATGGATAGAATTATGCTGAGATGGGGAACAGGGCAGAGAACAACTCGTGCCGAAGGAATAGCCTGATCATAGAGTTTAATGCATGTCTCTTTATTCAACAAGAAATGCACCTCCAGCGAATGTTACCAATACTGCAGACTCTTAAAGAGACCACAACAACTTTCGCACCACATTAATTGCCATTAATTTTCATCAGGCGCTATCTTCACAGTTCTTAAGAAATAAAGTGACCCATCCCTGTAGACAAAATACTTGACAAGGGAAAATAAAACTTGGAATCGACATTTCCCTCCTTTTTACACCAATCTCCTCCCCAGTGTTATACCAGAAAGGGGTCACCCTCCACGTGGAATTTTCTAATTATGTCCATTGGTTACCTTACTATAAAGAAGTGAGACCCACACTGCTGCAGAGTAGTGTAGATTCGACCTCACTGTAAAATCAGACAACACAAGTATTGACCTGTCACCAGAAACACCCTTTTAATTTCCTGTTCCTTGTAGCCACAACAGCTACACTTCGTTTAGGTGCAATCGTCTATTTAAATTATAAATCCATTTTTTAAAGTGTACTTCCTGACAAACTCTTAGACATAGACTGGGGTTTTGGGCCCAAGGTAGCATACTCATTCCACATGAATCAGAAGGTTATCCAATCAGCTTTTTTAATTCTTAGGACTTTTTAGTGGAGTCACTTGTTAAAAAATGTAATGACGAATCAAGTACATGGCTCAAGATGGCCTTCTGTATGGTGTATTTCGAAAAGATTTAGGGATACCCAGATAGTGGTTTGACGGCGTCTTAGAGCAAGCAAAGCACCAAATCGTAAGATTTGCGGAGCATCCACTTGGGCATTGCTGATACCTCCTAACAGTCATCATAAATTTTAGAAAGAAGATGCTAGTTCACTGAGTTGAGGCACTATCATTCTCTTGTCTTTTTATCTTCTTGAGAGCTTTTTGATTTGTTTGACTTCAAATAGGCGATAGCTTTTCTGGCTATCCATGGTTCGTTTCTATTTTAACACAGTAAATCAAGATAGAATGTATACTCTGACTAGGAAGATTTAAGAGTGTGGTGGCTGTTGCGCCGGCCCACTTGAGAAATAGAGGAAGATGCTGCACTGGCATGCTGGAAGACACGCCTCCTTACTTGGAGCAAACCACCAACAGGGCCGGCTCTAGGCTCATGGTCCAAGCAGAAAATATCTCTGCACCTTCTTCAGAGATGCTTCTGAAGGCACTGAAAGTTTGTTAAGCAGGTACCATTTTAATGTGACCGCTCATCAACTTTTTTTTAATTTCAAAAACATACTCCCAATGCTGGAGTTTGTTATTGAAAAACAAAAAAGATATTTCCCTGAATACTGAGAATTGTCCCAGTATGTGGCAGTCATTGCTTTTCTTCTCCATTTCAGGACTGACATGTTTTCCCTGTTGGTCCTTTTGAGCAAAATTCTTTCACAATGTTTGGCATTAACACAGCAGATGGTCTGAGTCACATTGACCGACAGCCCAATATCTGACAGGCATTCATTCAAAGGTTCCAGTCACCGGACCCAGCGTTGGCTCCAACTCACAAAATATGGCACTCCCCTGATATAATCCGAGGGGACCCGGAAAGGACACCCGCCACGTTTTTGATGGAGTATCCCATCAGCAAAACTCAAAGTCAGGCCATTATCCAGAGTAATGAGATCATAGGTATGTAATCAAAGCATTCACCAGGTGTTCAAAGGGTTCTTATCGCTCCCCTGGCATCTTTGAATGTCTCCGAGTAAGATGCAAAAGAAGCACTGGAGAGCAGTAAATGCTGGCGGTTTCACCTTTCTTCTTTTGTGCCAGAAGCACTCTCTGTTAGTGAAAATTAATGAGATAATCCAATATTTGCACAGCTACAATCTCACGCGCAGATTCTCTTGCAGGAAGCTGCTTTGCTATTTTCCCGACAACTGTAATTTAAGAAGATATTGCTCCAGCTAAAAGTACATATAGCAGTGTCCAGCCTGTGTGCTGACGTTAAGCTTAACTTAGTTGCCAGAATAAACAGGGTGTATCTTCATTCCCTCTGTCTCGCACACACATCTGAGTCACAGGTTAGAGTTTGTCCTGGAATATTGCCTGGAGAGGGGGGTGGGTTCCAAGTGTTCTAATTTTACACCAAAACGAAGATGATTTCAGTGATTTTTGATGAGCAACAGATTGGTGCAAATACATGGCTCACGACATAGACAACTCTTCCCACCAAGATCCATTCCCTGATAATAACTTTTAGTGGAAAGTTTGTGGGGCATAATTCCAACAAATGAAGAAAAATATCGCTAAGCGCGCTTAGCGCTATTTCAGTTATCGCCACCTATCGCTGGAATGTATCGCCTGGATAGCCCGTTATTAACAACGCGCTTCTCCAAGGCGATATACATTCCAGCAATAGCGGCAAAATGCAGGAATATCGCTGGAAATCCAGCGATATTCCTGCAGCGATAGGGGAAAACCATGTAAATATCCCCTGGTGGTCGTAGCACGACAATGCACCCCCCTTAATAAAGATAGCTAAGTCTGAAAATTATCAGATGTTAGCTTACGGCGATAACCGCGGTTAGCGCGGATTTCATTATCGCTATGTGTGTCAGGGCAATGCTTGTAAACATTGCAATGTGAAGTCAGCGATATTTTACATGTTGTTATGTGTGGAAACGCCCACCTTGCATCTAATTAGAGATGCAAAGCGAGTTGTCGGTAAAAAGGCTGCAAACATGCGCTAATGCATGTTAACACTGCCTTGTATATCTGCAAAAAAGGCAGAGATAAGGCCCTTGATAATATGCCTCTGCGTTTTTTACTCAAAAGAGGAAATAATTATCTAAAAGAACTTTAGGAGAACATGTGATGGTTATGTTGAAACACCTAAATACAATTGAAATATGACAGTTATGTTGAGCACCACAATTCCCCTCAATGTTATATTCATGTCCTTGCACAAGATGTCACAAATGACATCATAGATATTTTCATCAATGATGTAATTATTCGTATCATATATCAGGTCACCATTGAAACCTTCAATGGCATCACTAAATCACTCAAAGCCCCCACAACACAGAATGCAAAGCTGCTCCGGCTTAGCCCTTACTTAGCACACTGTGGTAGTAGGAACTGGACTGTCAAAATCCCTGTTTTGGTTGTGAAAGATCACTGAGCACAAAGTCCACTTCTGCGGTGGCCAGTTTGCTGCTCACTGGCTTCAGTCTTGCCAAGCGTGTGCTGAGTGGGAGCCCTGGACCTCATGTAGGCCCTTCACTTAGGTCCTTCACTCAGCGCTACTACTCTCAACACCTGCAAGGGATAATCTTCAAACATTTTCTGTGAGCTCTATTAGCTTTACTTATATATTTTTCTCTCTGGACTCAGCTATTTTGACTGACCATGAGCACCAGCCTGAACAATGCATACCGGAGCTCCCATACCAGGAGAAGATCTCAGAGGTTGTGTTGGGTCTGTGTTTAGGAGAGGATGCGGCACTAAGGCCAGAGCTGCTGACTTTGGAACTGGGGCACCAGGCTTCAGTCTTGAGTTGGCTCAACATCCTGTGATTCTGGGCAAATCACTTAGGGGCATATCGGCAACAACCGGCGATAATTGTCGCTAAGCGCGAGGATAATTATCGACGGTTATCGCTGGAGTTTATCGCAGAGATAGCGCGCTATCAGCAATGTTTATCTCCAATGGGATAATAAATCCAGCGACAGCTGCAAAATGTGCGATTATCACAGAAAATCCGGCGATAATCGCACAGCGATAGGCGATACGTTGAAGATAGGGCAGGGTAGTCTCATCATTATGATCCACCACCCATAGACTATAATGGTTTAGTCAGTTTACAAGCAGGTATAAGCAAACCTGCGATAAGCACGGTTAGCGCTACTTTTCTCGTCGCTACACAGGTTAGCTATTAGCTTGATAACTGGAGAAATGTCTGTTAGCGACATTCTCCACGTTAGTTTAGCAGGGTGCGCCCACTTTGCATATCATTGACGTTGCGAAGATGGGCATTGGGGAAACCGGCGTAGAGGCACTGCGTGTCCTTGCTGATAGTGCGATAAAATTATCGCCACTTTTCACCCGAAAACACATGTTAAAGTGACGATAATTTTATCGCGGACCTTGATAATATGCCCCACAATCTCTCTGTGCCTAAAAGAAAAAAATGCAACCTTGTGTAATGCAACTGGTACTCATGTAGATCGCTCCTATACCTTCTGGTCAAGTAAACACTATATAAAACTGCAAAAATAATAAACAATTATATAAAATGCGCTCTGCAGTGACTTGAACTTTTGCTTTTTCTCAGGTATGGAGAACTTTTTATCAGGAAGAAAGTAACCCGTCCATGGAGACCACACAGTGTGGAGAGACTTGAGCAATATGGATTTGGAGAAATAACTGTTCATAGAGAACAACCAAACTACAAACTACAAAATAGCAGGAAAGGAAGTGGGTGATGGAAAGAGTGGAAAGTGGATAAGGTGAATAAGGGCTCTATAAGCTAAGCAGATCAACACAGTTGAGGGTATCACCTTGAGAGAATGTAGAGGTGACATTTTTAGAGAGCTCACGTTTAGGTGCCCACAAACTTTAGATGATACTGCTCTTTAAAATCAAAGAAAATATGTCAAATAAAATGGAAACTATAGAGTAGTTGCATTTGAAACAGCGAGAAAATGAAAGCCATGAAAAAAATGATTAATATTATTTCAGATGTAGCAAACTGCTTCCATTCCTGCAGCTTCTATGAGTTGCTCTCTGAGCCACTCTCCCTCTGATAGGCCGATCAGAGGAAGATGCAAAGCAGTCTTTAGCTTCTAGGTCAAGCCTACCAGACAGCTCAGCTGTCTGTTTTGAAAAGATCCATTGTGAGCTTAACAAGAACTTTCAAGGGCTTCTAGAATGCCTATCACTTACCATTAGTTGGCTTTATGGTCACTCTCATTTGCATATCATGTTTGTCCCTCCCCTGGAGCATAGCTTCTTGAAAACTGCTGTGATTATCAGGCTTCAATCCTTTCTCTGCTCTCATTTTGGGAACTACTTTTTCTCTCTGATCAAGCACTCCATGAGAGTGCAAGTGTTTTCTATCACCAGTGGCGTAGCTAGACCTTATACCGCCCGTAGGTGCCCCTGCGTTTGATGTCCACGGCGAATGAAAGAGCGGGGATGGGGCATGCTGGCGATTCCTGTACCTGCCCTTTCTGTGACAGCCGCATGTAAGAGGGGGGGGGGTTAAACCATCACCCCAAAATAAGTGCCGCCCAGGGTGGACCACCCCCTGCCCCCCTTTGCTACACCACTGTCCATCTCTTTCTCATCTTTTTTTTCCCCCCACCAAGTATGTATACCTGACCATGCTCCTTGTTGGGCACTGCAAGCTCTCTCTCTGCTTCTCCCCCACTCCCCCAACCAGCTCCCTTCTCTGAACCTCGTTCTCCGTTTGGCTCCCGCTTTCTTCACCACCATCTCATCCATTGCTTACCCCACTATATCTTTTTATGTATTTTTTTATTTGCACCACTGTTGTGTAGTTCCTATTTCCCTTATAGGCTCTGTGCATTAGAATAATATACGCTATAGTGGTGGCATAGGACTGAGGTCAGTATGCCTCTATCGAGTACATTGAACGCAATTACTTGTGTGCGCCAGCTAACTCAGAGGTCACTAGAAACTTCTTGAATGAACAAGAAGGGATTAGTTTCTGACAACCGCATAAACATGACAACTTTGTTTCCCTTTAGAATTGGAATAGTCTCAGAATCGTGGAAACGATAGATAACAGTTTCACTCAGTCAATCGTGCATGCTTCCTTTCTACAGAGTTACACAGAAATAGACGGGCGTTTCAATAAAAAGGGTTTATTGAACAGTCTTATTTCTTGTGCAAGAGATAATAACTTCTACAATCGTAAGACAGAATGCAAAATAGAATATGTACAGCGTTAACAGTAATATAAAATAACACTGTAATAGCATGGTTTATAGCTATGAGCTATATTCATAAATACATACATAAATAACACAGGCTAAAATGTGAATACTCGTCTGATGCTTCTAGCTTGTTCTACCCCAGTGTACCTAACCCAAGTGTAGTACGAGGTATGAAGTAGGTGCTGTTTTTCTATAGTCTAGTTTAGCTATAGTTAGTATTGCTAAGAGTCCCTCTAGGTTCTATTCTGCTCCATACCTTAGAATGAGAGAAGTTGGAATCTCTTTCTGGGTCTCGATCCCTAACACCCCACGAAGGGAGTCAGAAACACTGGAGCTGGATTCTCTGGGAGCAGAATGAAAGCGTCTGATCAGTGCGTCAGTCGGGAACTCGAACTCCTTCTGAACTTGCTGTGGCAAGCCGTTTCGAGCTGTATAGCCAAGCGTGGTTTGTCAGGGTAAGTGAAGGTATATTTATACCTTGAAGGTGTCTACGAATGATCGCATTGATGTAAAAGTTGGGCAGAGGAAAGTCATGAATGAACCCCTAAGGAATAGATGTTCATGCATAATAAATGAGTTCTTGGAGAAATCAATGATCTAAGTAGCGGAAGTCGTAAAGGCTTAAGAGTTTGGTTTTCCAAGAACTCATTGTGACGTGGGTTGGACGGATGTAGGTAACCATGCCTGTATTTGGGTTGCATGGGCAATGCCTAAATAAGGGCTGGATTTCTATGCCTAAATAAGGGCAAATGAGAGTTGTGCCTATATAAGGGCATGATTCAGGAAACTTATGTACGAGTATCTAAATCGAACAAACAACACCCACTCCAGTTTCGTATGAACGACATTACTGAATGCTAAACATGCTAAACATATCTAAAAATAGAGTTTCACATGATTTGCTAAAAACATGTCTAAAAACATATTTCTAAAAATGCATTTTAAAAACCGTTGCTATGCACGAAATGCAATGGTGCTGTACATATCAAAGCAATGTTTCATTTTAAGCATATGTTGACATTGAATGCTAAACGAATGAACATGAGTATATACAATACGAAATGGCTCGTAAATACAGAAGAAAAGGGCCGAAACCATTTCATGTCAGGTTACATGAACAAATTGTTTGTTGGCAAAGTGACATATTGTCCCTGGAAGTGTTCAAAGAAATCTGTTCTCTATGAATAGTTCTACTTTAAGCAGATTACTGTGCCCAAAAATGAAAAATACAAGTTTGGAAAAAAAATAATCATAGGAAAAAGTTCCAAGGATTGTCTTTGTTTTTAAAAATGAAGGCCAAATTCAAAGATTTCCCTGTACACTGCGTGTCGAATCAAAAGTCAGTGTATGGGCTTGGAGAAAACATGACATTTTCTATGTCTGTAGACAGAAAATCATCTACCGTTGTAGGTGAAAGTTGGAGTACCTCGTTCAGAAGATTAACTGCACATAGATGCAAAGCAACACCTTAGGCATTGGAAGCATCAGCAATGTTCGTTTCCGATGTAACCTGTGTTCCCGTTGTTTCCTCTCGTACCTCAGCAGCAGCAATTTGCGACTGTGAGATCTCAATAAATGGCGTCATCATGATTGGTAACCGCTGGGGACAATACACAGCATGGGCCGTTATCAAGTCCAGCAGAGTATCGATATCCGTAGCCATGACTGCTAGCACGAATACCTTCACCGCAAATAAAGCAGCGGAGAAATGAAATAAAATGAAATGAAAAAGCATCTGCAAAGCGCATGTTTACCCAAGGGCATCCCAGCGCTAGGGCAGAGAACCGCACTAAGCTGTGGCAGATCAGTTGGGAAAAGGCCAGGTTTTGATCCTCTTGCGGAAAACAGTGTGGTCCAGTTTTTTATGTAGCGGAAGCGGCAGAGAGTTCCAAAGTTTAGCAGCATTATAGGAAAAGAGCCGGCCGCCACTTCTGGACCTCTTGTTTCTGGGGACAGACGCCAAGTGGAGGTCATTTGAATGTAACCGTCTGTTGGCTTGATAGATCTGGACAAAGGAAGAATTATTAGCCGGTCCCAAACCCCCTAGCATCTTATGGGTGGTGCAGTGGGCTTTGAAGTGGACTCTTTCCCTAATAGGAAGCAATTGTAAAGACTTAAGGGCAGGTTTGGCTGATTGGCAGCTTGGAGTCCCCTCAAGAATCATTGTGGCACAATTTTGCATTGTTTGCAGTTTCTTAAAGACCGCACAGGGTGCACCGAAGTAAAGAGCATTTCCATAGTCCAGGCGAGATAGAATAAGAGCCTGGACCACGAGCTTTCTTGCTTGAGGAGGTAGCAAAGGCAACACTTTGCGCAGCATTCTTGGAAAGCCAAAGCAGGAACCAACAACTATCCATGCTTGGGTTTTGAAACTAAGCTCGGAATCAAGCCAGCAACCCAGAGTCTTTATTTTGGATTTGGGGGCAGGCACAGGACCCATGCATGCTGGCCAAATAGAGGAGACCTCAGGGGGGAGGGATTACTGAGCAACATGAGCTCGGTCTTGTCACCATTCGGTTTTAGATGGGAATGGCACATCCACATCATCACCTCCTCGAGGCATGGGCCAAGGCCAATAGAGGAATAGTTTTTCTGGTTAAATGCCACCACCAATTGAGTGTCGTTGGCATATGTAATAATATGCACCCCAAAGGGTAAGACAACATCAGCAAGAGGGGCCATATAAACATTGAAGAGAGTGGGATTCAGGGTCGAGCCCTGAGGCACTCCACAATGAATGGGCCTGGGTTTAAAATGGCCACACCCTCAAGACTTGGAAGGATCTACCCTCCAGGAAAGAGCGCAGCTACTCAAGGGCTATTCCTGTCACACCCAGATCTTGAAGTCGATGAATTAGGATACGGTGGATAACCGTATCAAATGCCGCGCTACGATCTAGTAGTGTTACGGCTAGAGAACCACCAGCTTCAAGAATCCTTCTGGAGTCTTCTACAACAGCCAGTAAGGCTGTTTTAGTCCCTTGAGAAGGGCAAACCCCAGTTTGAGATGGATGCAGGAGCTTTCAAGCTTCAAAGTGCCTGGAAAGAGCCATGTTGACATGTTTCTCTGCGATTTTACCGACCCAGGGTAGAAGTGAGATGGGTCGGTAATTTGCAAGGCAGTCAGAATCTAAGCCAGGCTTCTTCAACAAGGCCTTTACCAGCACCTTTTTCCATAAAGAGGGACCATCCCAGAAGACAATGAAGAGTTAATCAAATCTGTGAGAAAGGGACCCACAGAACCAACTACTAATTTCAGAATTTTAGGGGGAACAGGATCTCTAGGTGACCCACTCTTGACAAGGGCGGAGATAGTTAACAATGCCTCTTTGTCAAGGGGAGGGAATGCTTTCAGAAAATGTACCTCACTCCTGGCAGTTGCCTCTTCAGTAAAAAAAATGTATGGGGGTATCGGAAAACAAAGTTCGGAGAGATTGGATTTTGTTGTGAAAGTATTCCGCAAGTTCATTGCAGCTACCGTCTGTTGGCTCGGAAACATCAGGGGCAGCCAGAACGTGCAAAAGTTTATTAACAACACGGAAAGTTTTGCGAGGTGAATTGGCTGCACAGGAGACTTTTTCATTGTAATAGCAGGCTTGGGCCCTTTTAATTTAAGTTTTGTATGTTTTGATGGTGTCCCAATATTCCTTTTTCTTAAAGTGGGAGAAATCTTTTGTCCAGGCTCTCTTGGCTTTTTTACAAATCTGCTTTAGTTTGCGGAGTAAAGGAGTATACCATGCTGACTTATTTGGCCCTAGGTTCACTCTGTGGGTCTTTTTTGGAAGAACTCGATCTAAGGTCTCTTCCATCCAATTATTACATTGGTTGTTAGCCACTCCAGGATCTGAATTAATAGAAGGTATACTACCTTCTAAGGAGAAGGCCCATTTGTCTAACAGAAGTTTTGGCCAACATCAAGCTGTTTTATTAATAGGTCAGGCTGAAGGAATGATAACATCCAGAGACCAGTAAAGAGAGATCAAGTGATGGTCTGACCAGGGGATGGGTATAGGCTCCAAGCAACTCAGGGCCTGAAGGCTAGAGAAAACCGGGTCGAGAAGGTGCCCTTTCACATGAGTAGCCTGGGATACCTTCTGCAAAAGTTGCAGGGCAGGGAGATCAGTGGAGAGTTCTGAAGCACTTGTTGATGCAGGATCATCAAAGTGAATGTTTAAATCCCCTAGAATAATAAAATTGCCTTGTGCTGTGCGCGTCTGCTGCGCAGTCGCATCATCAGGTTTTAAATCACCTGAGGAGGGTCAAGCGACTAGAGCGCTGACCCAATAAGGCCACCAATGCGGGTCCTACTATCAATCAAAAAACACCCACGAGCTATGACAGCTGTATGTAGCAGCAGTATTGAGAAGAAAGTGTGGTTGTGTGACAATGATCAGTTCAGTTTTAAAAACAAAATTATAACACACACTCGATTTTAAAGGCCGGAGCAGGAGTCAACTGAATCAGTTCCAAATTTTAAAAAAAATTATTACACACACTCCATTTTTAAAATAGGGCAGGAGCAGGTGTCAACTGAATTCCTACGCCAGCAAGCTTTGTAGCGGTAGAAGAGGTAAGATGCAATCTTGCCATATTGGTCTGAATGGCAGAAACCAGTGGTATTTAATTCTCATTGACGAGGTGAACCCAAAATTTGGACAATGCGCTCACGACACTTCCTTTCCAGTAGAGCTCTCTCTATGGTGCTGGGAGTGACGCTGGTGATTTGGCTTGCCATAGCGTAGCTTTAGGAATAAAAACAGGATCCCTGCAACGAGTGCTAGAATTGGCAGCAATCCACCAAACACAGAGTGCCCAAAGCTGGGAATTATTCTGAGGACTGCTTGAAAAGGTGCTAACAGTCCTGAACACATGTTCTTAAATACATGCACAATATGTGCAATACCGCTCATATCAGACATGTTTAAGATACGTCCCAACATTTCTGAGAAATGTATAGGGCAGTCTGTATTCAAAAGGCCTGTATCTCAGCTGAAGTCCTTGCAACTTGTAGATCATAGGTTTCTTTGGCTGAGGTCAAAGGCATGGTTTGTTGCAAAAGAATGGCTTGTATTCTACTTAGAGTATCAATTTGTATAGAAGAGATGTTCAGCAAAGGCCATAGAGGCGACTCCCTGGCTGTTGCTATTTGGAGGATCAAGACTTGCATACAGCAAGTGACCCTGGAAGTAACCATTATTAGATATGGGATGCCTGGAAACATGCCACAGCAGCTGTGAACGTTCAACATGAGGTAACTTCCATTTGAAAGTAGTCCAAACGTAGGATTAATCACTGCGGCTGGTGAACCTTGCAGGTGACAAGATAAGTTTGCAGTTGAACTGAAACAGGCCCAGAGTAAATTAATACCCTGACATAAGATAGAGCCGCTTAGTGCTTTTTCACAGTTTGTACCCCTAAGAAACACTTCACGCCCCCCACTCCGACATCTGAGTGTGTAAGGTAAATCCCAGGATATCCTGATGTATTCTTTACCCAACCTTTCATATTTGCCCGCTGGTATATGTTCTAGGCAATACTGAAAATGGAAAGTTGTAACAGGCAGAGTAATTTTGCCATGTATGATCAATTCAGTAGCTGGTTTCTCTGCTACCGTAAATGGCAATTTTTCCAGTTTTTCAATGCTCAGCAATGTATACTTTGCTCCCCTTTGTGCCAGTTTGATCTGTTTGTCAGTGAGATTGTATTCTGAAAACAGTGATGTAGTGTTGATTAAATGCCAAGGCACATAGCCTGCACATAGGTTTTGTAGCGTCCAGCCTAATAGGAGAATAGAATGTAATTGAGACTGCCCATGTTGCAACATGACCAAGTCTTTTTCCATAATGTCTATGGCAGAGGAATATATCCTGGATGACAGAGTCGTTAACCCATTGTCGACTACAGGGAGAGATTTCTCTAGATTAATAGGATCAATTTCTCGTATTCGTTCTGCAGTTTCTGCTTGGGTAATCTTCCATATTTCATTATAAGATACCGGCATATATGAAGCATTTTTGAAGCGTTTTTCTTGGACCTAGCAAGAATTCCCTAAGGTCTGCGCCTTCCTTAAGCAAAAATAAGTGTTGTTTCACATCCTCTAGTGTAGCTTTCTGTAGCCAATCAAGGCAAAGTTTCCCTACACTGTATGTTGTTACTACCCCTAGATGCAGTCTTTGAACATAATGTGGGTCAGGCCTATCGGTAGTGAAACCCTGTATTTTGCTCAGGAATCAATTTTGACAGATATTTGTGTCTGTGGGTGAGAGCAACTATTTTTCCCATTCAGGATCTGATCTGTTGTGATGCAAAATAGTATGTACATCGACCTCCCCCTGTGTAGTGCTATTACTTGCAGGTGCAGGTATGGATGGAGTGTTCATGTCTTTGATCTTGGCTAACCCAATCCAAGACGTTTGTTGGGCAGTGTCATTCAAAAACAATATTTGCTCTGGGATGATGCAGGCTCTAAATTAAGCTTCTATTCCCTGGACTTCTTGCCAATCTTTTGTACCCCAGACAGATTTTGTGTCAATTGTGTCTTTCTAAAAGTCGAAACCTTGTCTAGACAGTTGGGAAATAAAGGCTGCAGAGTAAATCTGTTTTGTATTGGTTAACATATTTTTCGTTCCTGTCTTGTTCACATTTTTAAAGTAAAACGTTTCTGGATTTGACATGTTGAACCCTGAAAAATATGGAAACTTCTTTGCAAAAGTCTTTGGAGGTGCAGGACAATGTTCCCATTGGTTATACATAAATACATTTCTAGATGATGCAGATTTATGCAAGAAATGATGACGATAGTGGTTGTAACAATATAGCTGTTCATAGTCTGATGAACCCCCTTAGTATTCATGATTAGAGAATGTTGCAGTCATTTCTATATCAGACATCATATTATTAACAGTCTCGAAGTCCTAACCATCCAAAAAGGTACTAGAGGTAACACAGTTACTTAAAGAATTTTTAAATAAGTATGGAATCTTCAAAAGTTCCAACAGGCCAAATATGTCATATTCAGTTTTGTCCTAAACTATACCATCTTGTAGAGGAACGGCTGTGATATTCACTGCTGACAAGTCTCCTCATGATGGGATGATTTGTGTGGCTGCAGAAGTAAATTCACTCTTTTACTTGCTGTGTCCATATGAATATATCAGCATACCCATAGTAATTACCAAAGTAGAAAAAAAAGTATTCCCAAAACAATCCATAGTTCTATTCATACTGAAACCAGATAAGTCTTTTTCAGGAGATAAAAAAGTCTGTTGCTTTTTCTTTGAAAGTTCTTTGTGCTGGTGTCGTCTCAGGTTCGGTGGGATCCTCGGAAAACTTATAAAAGTTAATGAAATAGCCAGAGGCAGTTCTGTCAATGGTTGGAATTGCATCAGGATTTGTTGAAATCGCTGGAACCATTTGATCACTTGTTACTTCGTTGTAGACACGTGTATCAGGACGAACTGTTATTTGGGTTTCAAGAGGAACGAGTTCCATAGCATTGTTGCTTGGTCCTTCATTTCTCACTGTAGAATCTTCAAAGGTGATGAGTCTCTCAGTTTGAACCTCTTGGATAGTAGCTAGAGGAGTGCGTCTGCTACTTGGTTTGAGTCCACATGGCCTACTGCTTAGTATCGGCCACATAGTGTGGTTTGATCAGGACGATGGACACAAATCTTTTCTCCTTTTTTCCACCAAGGGGCGACAAAAGTACTGTTCTTGATCCATGGATTGCTAGGACAGGTACTGGTTTTCTGTAAGAAGGCCCAAATTCCGTCTTGTCCGCGATCTTTTCTCTGACTAAAATCCCAAGCTTTGGGATCCAGACAGGCCTTGCTGGGATGGCTGGTTTTTCCCCAGTGGTGGTTGGCTTCAGGAACACGTTGCTTTGTTTCGATCTTAGTTTATTTAAGTCCTGTAAAACAGCCAAATGTTCTTTGATATCAATTGCTTTATTTTCCACAACTGTTTCATGACAATCAAGGTCCGGTACCAACATTCTTGTCCCAAATAGGACCTCATATGAAGTGACACCCCCTAGAGAACTTCTTGGCAAATTGTTTAACGAGCGTTGGACCCCATAAGATGTTTGATCCACCCATCACCCGAACCTAATACCCTAGCTGTTATAGACTACTTTATGTCCCGCTTTTCTCACAAAAGGATTTCCCTCAGGATGGAATGGAGAAGAATACCGCAATGCAACTCCCAAACTGGCCATGTCTTCTTTGTAAGCTCGAGAGCTAAATAAGGGCCCTGGTCAGAGTGTAGTGTGCCTATTGCCTATGTGCCGATAAAGACTCGCAAATCTTTTATAACAGTTTGAGCGTCAGTCGAGCGCTGAGGCCACATCCATAGGAACCTTGAACATGAGTCCACTGCAACCATGATATATTTATAGTTACCATCCCTTTGTAAGGGACTGCAGTGGTCCAGGTAAACACACAGTAATGATTTATTTGAAATTTACTGGGGCGTCTGTGCAGGACGTTTCAGTGTAGAGACTTTCATCTTCTGGAATATTTCACATTCTTTGACATAGTTTCTGGTCTGTTTCCTAATGCCGGGCCACCAGTATCTTTGTTTTAATAATGATACTGTGGCGGAAACACCTGCATGGGCAGAGGCTATCCCTTCATGTGCTGCTGGGATTAGTCCTAATCTATGTTCCATGTTTGGAATTACCCTATCCCCCACTCCAGGGATTCAAGCAAATTATTCGCATCAATTATATACGAGTAGTTGGGTGAAAACATTTTAGGTAACGCAGCACCACTGCCTTTGCTTGAAGCATTAACAGCCAGTAATATTTCACGGTCTATTTTCATTTTTGAATGAGTGATTGCAGCTACGGAAGTCGTTTGCAAAGCTCCCTTCACGGCTTCATCAGCCAATGAATTACGTTCAACGTGAACGCCATCACGTTGATGACTAAGCGCATGTATCACATGAGTGTTTTGTAGTCCGCCTCGCAACTGAAGTACTTGTTCCCAAAGCGTTTTGTGCTTGATTGTGCCACCTTTTGCACCTTTGAAACCATTTTGAAGCCAATTTTATAAACATTCATTGTATGATTAAACACGGTAAAAGGAATCGCACACAATGAGTGTGGGGAATTCGTGATCCGTATTTTCAAGTGCCATTATGAATGCTTGTAGTTCAGCTCGCTGAGCTGTACAATCTCCTCGAGATTGCATTTTTGTGACCATCATTCAGAATTTACCATTACACATACTATAGCGCATGCTGCACTGTAAGCTTGCTTACTATCCATCGTGGGTTGTGCTGATCCGTCAGTATAAATTATAAATTTGTACTGATCAATAGGGAGAATCTCAATAGGCAGAGGACATTCGTGTTCGTATTGCAGGAATGCTTGTGTTTTCAAATAAGGATCAAAAACATATTCAACATCTGTTGCAGCAAGAGAATTAACCCATTGTATCCATCTCGGATGTAAAGCTTTTGCATTCGGAATGCTCACTTTTGTAACTGCCTCTAAGGCTGGTACTGGTGTCACAACAATAAGGCGTTTCCCCTGTGCTAGGGCTCTTTCTTTTGCTACAGCGGTTTGTACTGCTGTCAGAATTTTTTCTGTTGATGTAAATTACATTTCCGCTTGCATGTACAAGTGTAATTTGTATGCAATTGGTACTTTTTCACCTTCATTAAAAGTTAAGTAGGTGAAACCGCATTGACCCGGAATGATTCGGATCACTAAGTTGCGCATGTTTACGCGTGTTTGTAAGTGTTTTGTTGCTAACATTACAGCTTGAAGTGAATGCAAGATTTCTGTGTGTTCCTGTGTCCAATTTGTGATTTTGAAATCAAGTTTGATTAATTATTCATAGAGAGGTTTAACCCTTTATGAATACTTTAGAATGTAAGTTCTTCCAAAATTCAGGAAACCTAGAATGGATTGTAATTTTTTCAGCGTTTTTGAAGGTTGGAGCAGCGCACACTTTTCTAAAAAGTTGGCTGCCAGGCTTTTGCCTTAACTTGAAAGCTCGTATCTACCCGTTGAGATGAGAAATTCTTGATTTCTTGCAATTGAATTTGTAGCCCTCAGAGGCAAAGCCCAATATAATGGTGTTCACCCTGTTCAAGTGCCTATCCAGGTCATCGTCTGTCAGATAGATATCATCAACATATGACAATGCCTCTTCATCATAAATTTGTAGTAACTCTGTTACTCTTGCTGAGAATAAGCATGGGCGAATTTTGCGAATCTCGCGTTCGCGAATTTTGCGGATTTGCGAACTCGCAATCCGCAAAATCCGCGAATTCTCGCGAATTTGCGGATTTTTTTTTTTTGTGTTTGCGCGGGTTTCTGCCAGTTCGCGAGGGTTTTGTACAATTTCGCAAATTGCGAACTTACCTGTCGGGTCGCAAGTTTCGCGAACTTGTTGTTTCTACGTGTCCAGCCTGTTTGGGACACTCTTCTTCATCACTGCCACTCTCTGTCACCACTGCCACTCTCTGACTACTCATGCCACCCTCTGGCCCACCCATGCCACCCTCTGTTTCATCATGGCACCCTCTGGTTGTCCAGGCAGTGTACATTATTGTGGCAATGCAAGCACACCTTCCCTGCCTCAAGTGACCTGAATTAATTTGGGGCTGATTAATGTGTCACAGAATATTTTTTTAGCTGGCACCTGCTTCCTTAGTGCTTCCTGATTAGTGATCTTTTGCACTTGCTAAGTGCTTTCATTGTTGCAAAATTAGTTACAACACCTGCCCTGCCCCAACTGACAATAATGAATTAGGGGCTGATTAATGGATTTGAACTTCCAGCCTGGCTCCTGCTTGTCTCCCTTAGCTGTAATTCAGGACCTTTGTGGCATATGTGTAACTATTCTGAGGTTCAGAGCAGGGTCACATAATAGTTGCAACTGGCAACTGAACTCTGGAGGGGCCCCTCAGGAAGCACTACAGGAAATGGCTACTAATGATGAGCCTGAACTTTTGAACCTGGTAAGTAGTTTCAGTTTTGCTAAGATCGTATTTCTGCAATTTTGCACTTATTCGCGGGGCGCGAAGTTGTACTGGGAAGCCGCGAACTCACGCGAACAGTGCGAGCAGTGCGAGCAAAATCCGCTGCTCGCGGATTTGCGGATTTTGCGGGAGATTCGCGAATCTCGCGGATTGCGAATTTACCGAAAATCCGCAAAATCCGCGAGCGAAATGGATTTTCCGCCCATGCTTAGCTGAGAATAACCCTGGGTTGTTCCTGAACCCTTGTGGGAGTCGACAAAATTGACGCTGGATCCCCATTATTGAGAAAACTGTCAAATATCTACTTTCATTTGCAATGTTTTGACAAAAGAAACCATTTGAAATGTCTAATGTGGTTTTATATTTTTTACACACAATGTTATTCATTAATGCTGTACTGTGTGCATTTTGCACTGCAAATGTCTTAGAACAAGAGTTCAGATGTCTGTAATCCAAAACTAGACTGTATGTATTGTCTCGTTTGAAAACAGGAAACAAAGGATTGTTCATTGATGAGGTGCATGTTTCAATCACTCCCTGGTATTCAAGTTGATCTTAGATCTCCCTGACCTGTTTTTCAGCTTCTTGCTTAATTGGGTACTGCCTTTGTGCAGTTGGTTGATTTTTTAACTGGATCTTGTAGTGAGGTGAGTTCTCATCCCATCCTACATGATTTTTGTATAATGCTGGGGCTTGGGAAGCTGTTCATTTCCTGGCATAAGTATATTTTAAATGTACTGGAACATGGTTGGAGAAAGCTGGCATAATGATGTCTTCACCATGTGGGCACTCCCTGACAAATTCTGGTGGCCAGTCCTATTCTGCTAGAAGTATATCATAACCCCTAAAAAGTCGCTCCCAAAAGAGTGCTTTCACTTTTCTTGGGATGTCTCCCTCCATCCTGAGTGTTATTTCATATAACCTATGTGGAGAACTAAACCTGGTGTCTACAGTTTCAACGTGAAAGTCATCATTCAAGTCCACTGTCTCCAGATGTTCCTTTAGGTTCTGGTGAGCTATTGTTACTTCTGCTGCACTGTCTAGCATTGTCTGAGCCCATTCTCCATTCTTGAGTTGTGTTCTCAGAAATTTCTGCATGTCTAATCTTCAGACTAGGGGTGGGCGGACATCTCCGTTCCACCCACGGAATGTGCAGAGATTTGCCCCTTCCGCCTTTCGCAATGAAGGAGGAGAAACAAGGCAAATCTCTACACACTCGGGGGCGTAACGGAAGTTGAAATAATTCCTCAACTGACATAGCTTCAGTGTCAGAATCTGGTATGTAACTGGCTAAAATCGGCCATGTTGCTCCTGGTCAACCTAGTGGACTGAGCCTGGTAATGTGATTTAAGTGTTTTAGGGCGCCTTTAAACCAGAGATCATGATTCTGGTATGTGAGAGGAATTTCAACATCCTCAAAGGGAATATATTCCTCAGGTGGATCATCTTCTTTGCAGAAGTGAAACATTTGTGCAACTGGATGTGATTCTGGAAATACTATCCATGAGTAGAATACCTCTGTCTGATAAGAGCCATGTGCCTCTATCACAAAAATTGCTCTACCACCTCTTGGTGTTAGGCCATGTTTTAAAAGTTTTAAAGTGATGGCTTTCCTTAAATTTGGAGGGATGACTAAAGCATCCTCATCGATTTCATTAAAACCTGTAAGATTAAAAGCTGGTGCGATTTGGTCACTTCCAGCCCCACTGTTTCGGGTGTTAGCGTCCCCGTTAATGGACATTTTTTAAATGAAAAATGCAGAGCAAGTTTCAAGGGAACAAAGATAAGTTGCACAATATTTTGGAACACTGTATCCTTCAAAGTTGAACAAACCAAACAGCTAATACATAGGATTTTCGTCCTATTCAGCTATGACAGATATTATCCCTACCCACTTCAGACGTCTTATGGAGTATTATGAGTAGGGGTCTCTGAGAAAAGAACGACTGAGTTATTTCGGTATCTAGCGTTAAATAAGTGCCTTACCAAACCATTGGGTACCATGTAGAGTACTTCCTCTTTCCCTTATAGGCTCTGCGCTTTGGAATAATATACATTATAGTTGTGGCATAGGACTGAGGTCAGTATGCCGCTATCGAGTACATTAAACTTAATTACTTGTGTGCCAGCTAACTCAGAGGTCACAATAAACTTCTCTTGTGAACATGAAGGGATTAGTTTTTGACAACCGCATAAACATGACAACTTTGTTTCCCTTTAGAATCGGAACAGTCTCTGAATCGTGGAAACAATAGATAACAGTTTCACTCAGTCAATCCTGCATGCTTCCTTTCTGCAGAGTTACACAGAAATAGATATACGGAAGTTTCACTAAAAAGGGTTTATTGAACCGTCATTTCTCATGCAAGAGATATGAACTGCTACAATCGTAAGACAGAATGCGAAATAGAATATGTACAGCATTAACAGTAATATAAAATAATACTGTAATAGCATGGTTTGTAGCTATGACCTATATTCATAAATACATACATAAATAACACAGGCTAAAATGAGAATACTCATCTGCTGTTTCTAGCTAGTTCTACCCAAGTGTACCTAACCTAAGTGTAGTACGAGGTATCAAGTAGGTGCTGTTTTTCTATAGTCTAGTTAAGCTATAGTTAGTATAGCAAAGAGTCCCTCTAGGTTCTAGTCTGCTCCATACCTTAGAATGAGAGAGGTTGAAATCTCTTTCTGGGTCTTGATCTCTAACACCCCGCGAAGGGAGTCAGAAACACTGGAGCTAGATTCTCTGCAAGGAGGATGACAGCGTCTGGTCAGTGCGTCAGTTAGGAACTCGAACTCCTTCTGAACTTGTCGTGGCGAGCCGTATCGAGCTGTATAGCCGAGCTGTGGTTTGCCAGGGTAAGTGAAGGTATATTTATACCTCGAAGGTGTCTAGGAATGTTCACATTGACTTAAAAGTCGGGCAGAGGAACATCATGAATGAACCCCTAAGGACTAGATGTTCATGCATAATAAATGAGTTCTTGAAGAAATCAATAATCCAAGCAGGGGAAGTCCTAAAGGCTTAAGAGTCTGTTTTTCCAGGAACTCGTTGTGACGTGGGTTAGACGGATGTAGGTGACAATGCCTTTATTTGGGTTGCATGGGCAATGCCTAAATGAGGGATGGATTTCTATGCCTAAATAAGGGCAAATGAGAGTTGTGCAGTGCTTATATAAGGGCATGATTCAGTAAACCTTTGTACGGGTATCTAAATCGAACACACAGCACCACCTGCGGGCTCCTCCGTTGCTTTCCTGGCCACTCTATATTGCTCCCCCAATGATTTCTCCTCCACCAGCTTCTGTATTGCTCCCCAGTTGCTTAAAAAAAAAACAATGATATACACAAATTTTGGAATACTCACTTGCTCCATTTGTTACTGGGCTTCTCATTTGAGAAATGCTCTTTGACTTGAGTTTAAATTCTCTTTTTAAAATGTACCATTCCATGTGGCATCTGCCACCTTGTAATGCAAAATATTACGAAAAAAAGCAGCCACGAGAAACGTGCATTAAAGAATAATCCAGAGCTCTGATCATAGCGTCCAATTATAACATTACATTCACTATAAGGCTCACAAACACACATCGAGAGTTCACAATATTTTTATGTTGTGCTATTTTTTTTAATTAATAAAGTTCAATTAAATTGAGGGCATTAGTGAGCACTGAAAGTGCTGTTTTTTAAAATAATAATTATAATAAAGTTAATTTAAATTGAGCATTGTCAGCCCGGCATGAGCACACGAGTCACCACGCATGCAGCAGTGACACGTGGAGGTGCTTGTTAAATACATTTCATACAGAGACCATGTGGAACTTTGGAATTGTGCAGTAGAATCAATGCATGTTTAATGTAGCGCAAAATCAGGTTTGCTTTACTGTCCCACCTGAATGATGAGATGTTCATCTCCAAAGGAGGTCACAGTTTTTTTTAGCACAGAATACTTTGAGATTCTTTGAGTGTTTACAGAAAGAGGTTTGCCTGTCATTTGGTAAGGTATGCTGATTGTCTATTGGTTATATTAGGTGGCTTCTGGTGCGTGAAGCTCAGCCTCTGAGTGGCCAGTTTTGTGGTCCACAATTCCTTCCTCTCTAATCCAGGTTGAGCGGTTTGGCATTGGCAGCAGGCTAGTGGCTCCTGCTGCCTTGGTGTGAGTATAATTTGCCTGCAGGCAGGTTTGGCCGAACAGTGTGATAGGTTACTCAACGCCTGTTCCATTATGGATCTGCATTGTGTACTGCATTTGTGGGCATTCAAGTCTGAACTTTATACCAAACGAGCTGCTTTTAGAAAAAAACTATAATGCAACACTAAATATTGTTTTTTGCCATAAAATGGATCATGAAGCCATTCACAGCAGGGACAAGAAATGGAATACAGCCACACCTTGTATGAAGCTTGACGACTTGGACTTTGCTGACGACATGTCCTTAATTTCCAATCCCCACCAGCAGATGCAAGAGAACACTGACAAAGTGGCTGCCACATCAGCACAACTTGGCCTCAACATCCACAGGATAAACACCAAGAATCTTCACGCACAAGGATCATTCATGCACAGCTTCAATCACTTTTGCAGGTGGTGCAGTAGAAGAGGCTGGGTTCTTCACCTACCTGGGCAGGGACAGAGACAAGCAGGGCGGCACATACACAAACGTCAAGGCAAGAATCTGCAAAGTAAGGACTGCCTTCATTCAGTTAAAGAAGATTTGGAGCTCCAACAGGGGCGGCTCTTGGCTCATGGTGGCCCTGGGCAGGGAGCGTAGGTAGGGGGCCCAGGAAGAGGGGTTCCGGGCGGGGCGGTGCGAGGAGGCCAATGAAGAGGGAGGGGGGGTCAGGGTGTTTCGAAGTAGAACAGAGCTGGAGACCGCCAAATCCCTGCCAGGGGCCACCACGCAAATATGTATCCATCCTCAGAGGATTATTATATTAAAGATATATATTGGCGTAGTGGCCCCTGGGGTTTGGTGGCCCTGTGCAGGTGCACAGCTTGCACATGCCTAAGGCCGCTCCTGGCTCCAAGGACCTAATGCTGCAAACCAAGATCAGGCTTTTCTATGGAGCAGAAACTTGGAGGCCAACAGTGACCACCATCAACAAATTCCAGACCATCATCAGCACCTGTCTGAGGAAAACCCTCCAAATCTGCTGACCAAATACCACCAGCAACAATGACCTATGATTAGGGGTGGGTGTAATTTTTAATTCCGCCAGTGGAAATGGAGGAATTTATTAATTCCATGTTACTCTTGTAAAGCAGAATTACCGATAAATTCTGCCGATCTGCTCCACCGGCGGAATTAATCAACACTAATATTAATGGAAGAATCCTGATTGTGTAACGCATGTAAAATCGCAGCAACACAGACTGTGCCACAAAGCGCTATATAGCACACATTATTATATTAATATTGTGTATACGTGAGTGCATTTATAATTATGCACATTGTTCTGTTTACCGTTTAAGTTTCTGTGAAGCAGAATGCGTGCAAACGTACTCAAGAGCTGTAATTGGTGCAGTATTTGGGTCCGCCTTTTCTCTGGGGGCAGCAGCTGCCTTGTCACATCTGTGCTGTATGAGCTCTGAGTGCTGAGCTTTGCTTACCCAGTGCATCTCCAAGGGTCAGGGTCAGTCAGAGCACCAGAACCCTCGTAGGTTGGGTTGAAGACTACTGACACAAACTTCTCCCCATGCCTCGCACCATCACTTCTAGTAAGTGCTTACAGCCTAATTCATGAAGCTGAATTTGGCTCGCAAAGGGCCAGATTCAGAGAATCTGGCCCTTTGCGAGTGAGATTTTTGCATTTGGGATTCATCATCCCAAATGCAAAAATCGGTAATTGCGTTTTCGCAAATTTGCGATGGATTACATTTAAGGAATCTCTATTTGAGATTCCTTAAATGCAATTCATCATCCATTTAAAAATTGCAAAATCGCAATTTCGGGCCGCTATTTACCGCGAGGTCAAACCTCGTGGTAAATAGCGATAACTCAGAAAAATGCTTTTAAAAGCATTTTTCTGAGTTGCATGTTGCACACACACATGTCCTTTGGACATGTGTGTGCGCAACCCCTGTTCATATTAGCATTTAAGGGGTGCTACAGGGTGTCCTTTGGACGCCCCTGGCACCCTTTCAATCGCTATCTTATTTGCGATTAGCTAATTGCTAATCGCAAATAAGGAATACTCCCCATTCATTCCTATGGGCCTTTTGGCCCATAGGAATGAATGGGGAGTTATTCCTTATTTGCGATTAGCAATTTGCTAATCGCAAATAAGGAATTAGTAGGAATCGCATTTTTTTTGCATATTCCTACATGAATCCCGTTTTGCGAGTCCTTAATAGCGATTCGCTATGAATCGCTATTAGGGGCTCGCAAAACGGGAGTATGATGAATCAGGCTGTTAGTCTTTATGGCTTGGTGCGTGTGTGCGCTGATATAATACAGCTTTGTTTTTGTGGGGCTACCACGGAGGACTGGTGTAGAATTCACCACAGTTCGGAGGGGCATGGGCTGTACATGTCTCAGATGAGGGCAAATACCTGATACACCTAGCCAGACTCAGTGAGGGCATGTGACAGTGAGCCAACAGTATGTGATTCATGCGCGCCGGAGAGACACATCACACATACATCAAATGTGAGTATATATTTTGTAATTCTAAGCTACCTTTTTTATAGTCATGTTGAACAACTTTTGTAATATAACTGTTGCTCATGTAAAGGGGTCCAATTTCTTTGGATTGAGTTCTCGATATATAAAACTGCCAACAAAAGTACACAGTTTCTTTATACGAAGCATGTATTTTTGTATGAATGTATTAATGTAACGGTCAAGGCCCATCTTCAGATTAAATTTCAACTGACCAAGTACAAATGGTTTATACTGAGCCCAAATCCTGTTAGCATGCAATGGTCTCCGTTGTCATCTCTCCGTATCACAGCAGGTGCAGCAGGCGCAAGCTAGGGGCGGGTCTGCTGCTACTGCTAAGATCTCTGACAGTTAATAAATTCACATGCATACAGAATCTCTGTGGTCCTACAGCCTCGGGCCTGTTTCCGAGTCAGTGTGCAAGGTACGGCGAGGTCTCCTCATGGGCTGTCAGTGTTTCCATTCACACTCATGCTCCGTCCTATCCCTTCTTCTACTTTAATTGCAAGAATCTGAACCACTGCCCAGTAATTGATGTAACAAGGGGAAAATGAGCCCGTCCTGGTACAATCAAGGAGAAAAGAATTCCTTTGTGGGACCAAAGTAGGGGTGGGCAGAACTCCAGGGAATCTTGAGTTTTTCTGTAACTCTGGAATTCCATGGAATAAAACTCTGCAGGTTCCGCCCACCCCTCAACATGGCACAGACTTCCCAACTCCCTGAAGAAATCAAGAAATTATGCTGGGCTTGTTTAGGTCACATCATCAACAAGCCTGCACAAAACTTGCCAGGCAATCTCTGACTTAGAATCCTCAAGGGAAAAGGAAAAGAGGAAGGCCAAGAAGCATCCAGTGCCAAATCCCTGAGTCTGACTGCAAGGAGATGAGCTACACCTGGAGTCAGATTGAAAGAAAAGCCCAAGACAGATGGCCAGAGAGCTCTGGTTGGTCCCCAAAGGAGTATAGGCATAAGTAAAGCAAGTAAGAAGAATATTGGTTTGGTACTAGGTTGGGGGTGCACTCAATAAACAAAAGGGACTAAAAAGAAGTTGTACCCACAGGTTCTGTGCAGGTTTTTACAACTGGGGCTTATCCTGGCATTTTTAGGACAGCGCTTTGAAACTTGGGACATATATTTTGTATTTGTAATTATAAGGATACCAGCATTCAAGGTGCTATTGGTTGAAGGATGGAAGCAGCCGGGATCGGCTTTGCACCCTAAAAAACGTTGTTGCAAATTCAATTACAAGCTTTACTTGAGTGGATGGATCTTTGCCTTGAACTGAGACTAAACATCAGTTCATCAACAGTACATCAATGACAGCGAAGCACATTAGACTCCACAATAATGAAAGACATAAGTAGATTTGCAAACCATGGAGGTTTACTAGCAGATTAGCAAATTTACAAACTCAATTTGCTCAATTTAGTCACAAATCAATAATCCCTTTATAAAAGTGTTGTTTGGTATAATCTAAAACAAGTCAATATAGCAAATACAAAAGCAAGTTATTTCACTAAAGACAGATGCAAATTTAGTTTTTCTTTGAATTCTGGGACTGGTGGCCCTGTTTTATAATGAAATGTACAAGACTATAAGTCCCAGAATACAAAGAAAATGCTGGACTGGTATGGCACATCATGCATGAACAAGGGTAAATTGGTAGAGTTGCACACACTGATCTGGGAGACGAGCCCTTCAGGCACTGACATATTGCCCTATATACCAGTTCAAGCCTGCCTCCTGCCAAGGATAGAAACACTAGATCAATTGCACAGGTGTATTAGGCACTTCACCTATTAGAACATTGAAAAGATCAAAAATACATAAATTGTTATTAATATGGATATATTTTGGGACAGATTTACTAAACTTTGATGCAATGCCACAAGGGAAATTGCTACGCTATGTTGCGTCAAAGGGAGAGAGCTGAAATACTTCATATCTACTAAAATATGGCGCTGTTCTGCTCTCTTGTATCACTGTTTGTTTTCTAACTGCCAAGGGCCAATGCAGGCACATTTGGTCAGAATAGTTTTTGGCAAGAAAGGGATACCTTCCTGCACAAAAACTATTCTTAGAGGATTTTTCCTTTTTGCATGCATGCTGCACAATGCACACCTATGCAAAGAGGATTCAACTAGGAGAAATAAATAAAGATATTTATCTTCCTTATGCAGCCCTTAGGTAGGGACACCATTTTGGATCCAACCCATATTTACTGACTATAGTAAATATGGCTTTACATAAAAAAAAACATGGGAGGATGCACAGGAGCGCCCATGCTCTACCCAAGTAATGCCTCCCCAATGCAAGATAATGAAAGGCAGCACTTTATGCTGCATTGCATTACTTTTGGGACAAAACCACACACAAAGCCATGCAAATATTGATTTGTGTGACATAGTAAATACCAATCTGGATTTTATGTCAGGGCTGCCCCACAAAATCACAAAATCACAATAAACCTGAGCCTCAATCTTTCAGATTCCTAAGAACAACCTATCTTCTTAGGCTCATGGAATTTCATTGATAGGCTCAAAAAACAGGTTTTAAAATTTACAATTGAGCTGCATTGGATAACTCTGTCAGCAAGAGTGTTTGCTGCTGAAGTTTATTTAGTACATTTAAAGAAGAATGCCAGGCATGTTTCTTAGAGTTGTAGAAGATACTAACAGCTTCCATATGCCTGTGTGTTGTGGGTGATGATTTCAAACAATCTTAGCCTTTTATCCATCAACATTTGCATTTTGGGACTCCTATTTTAATTTTTATCATTATGAGAAAGGGCTTTCAGGATTCAGGTGTCTCTTGCCGGGACACCTGAATCCTAGACGTGGACTTTAAGAAGCTGTACAAAAAGCGGGGTCACCTCAATGGCTGTAGAGTGGAACCTCTATGTCACCATATAGATAGACGGTACAAACACAGGCCATCACTGTATCTGACAGGCTACTAGCTTTGGTGGGCAGTAAATGTATACATTATTTTCATATATTTTGTCTATTTGTGGGCAGAGTGACTATTTCCTTGGTCCTGAGGATTGTCCAGGAACCCCTAGTTAGATCACTTAAGGGCAGAAACATGTTGACCTACTGTAGGGGTATAATTGCTTATAACCCTTTCATCCTCTCTTCTATTAACCCTGGCGCAGGAGACCACAGAATAAAGGTAATTTGGACTCCTGTAGCAAGCTTTCCTCTCCATTTTTCCTTAACTGTACTCTGCCCCTCCCTGCCATCACCGTTTCACGTGAGTTTTAAAAAAAACACCTCAGCTCCTCCTCAGTTTTGAAGAGTTGTAGACCACACCAAAGGCCTTGCGGCCTTGGTGTGAGGAGGGAACCCAATGATGAAGCATGTCACCTACAGGTGAGTGGGAGTTTTTGTCCTAAATGAGGTTCTTTCCTGCATAATAGTTGAAACACTCTGTCCAACACCTAGACTGCAACAAGGTAGTAGACAGTCACCCTCTATTCTTAGTATTCCCAGATGTACTTTTTGTGGGATTTATATATAGTCAGGGAGTAGTACGTTCTCTGGTTCAGGGCCTCTCTTCAGGACTGCACATGTCTTTTGTAACAGAGACTTGCACTTCTGATTCTTATGTATTTCATGCTTTCCTCAAATGATGCTTGCACGGTTCTTACGCTACCTTTACCTGCTAAAACCTTCCAATTTGGGCAGTATGCTACCACTATTGACTACAAATTTGCTTTTTGAGTAAACTTGAAAAAGTGTAAATGAGCAAGACTGATAGACCTAGCCTGAGAGTGGCAGAGTCACTAGGTTTCCATTGGCTTATCGTGGGCATGTGCTGAGACTTGACAAGCCTATGGGGGCCTTTGAGTGTGGGGCTGAGCACCAATCACTAACTCTTGAGTGTGCTGTTCTGCCGTCATTACCACCCCCTTTTGGACCGCTTTTGGCCGCCATAAGTGTGGCAGGGTATGCTCAGACGTGAGTCCCTTGCTCACTTTGCCACTGGATTCAAGCAAGCCGGGCTAAAGATGGCTGGAATGCCAGAAACCAGTCCTCGGGAGCTTGTTTCCGGTCCAGGGAAGGCATGGCTTGGCAGTTCGGGCTGGACTGTTCCCGTGAGGCACAGGGTCAGACTGATTTGCATATAGCCATGTCTGAACTGGGGTGGCAGAGTGGGCTAAAGAACGGTGATGGATTAAACCCAGATCTTTTGACTGGATGTGAGTGTTTGATTGGTTCAGATGCTCCGTCCATTACCACCCCCTTTTGTACCGCTTTTGGCCGCCATAAGTGTGGCAGGGTATGCTCAGACGTGAGTCCCTTGCTCACTTAGCCACTGGATTCAAGCAAGCCGGGCTGAAGAGGGCTGGAATGCCAGAAACCGGTCCTCGGAATCTTGTTTCCGGTCCAGGGAAGGCATGGCTTGGCAGTTTGGGCTGGACTGTTCCCGTGAGGCACAGGGTCAGACTGATTTGCATATAGCCATGTCTGAACTGGGGTGGCAGAGTGGGCTATAGAACGGTGATGGATTAAACCCAGATCTTTTGACTGGGTGTGAGTGTTTGATTGGTTCAGATGCTCCGTCCATTACCACCCCCTTTTGTACCGCTTTTGGTCACCATAAATGTGGCAGGGTATGCTCAGACGTGAGTCCCTTGCTCACTTTGCCACTGGATTCAAGCAAGCCGGGCTGAAGACGGCTGGAATGCCAGAAACCGGTCCTCGGCAGCTTGTTGCAGGTCCAGGGAAGGCATGGCTTGGCAGTTTGGGCTGGACTGTTCCCCTGAGGCACAGGGTCTGACTGATTTGCATATAGCCATGTCTGAACTGGGGTGGCAGAGTGGGCTAAAAAACGGTGATGGATTAAACCCAGATCTTTTGACTGGGTGTGAGTGTTTGATTGGTTCAGATGCTCCGTCCATTACCACCCCCTTTTGTACCGCTTTTGGCCGCCATAAGTGTGGCAGGGTATGCTCAGACGTGAGTCCCTTGCTCACTTTGCCACTGGATTCAAGCAAGCCAGGCTGAAGACGGCTGGAATGCCAGAAACCGGTCCTCGGAAGCTTGTTTCCGGTCCAGGGAAGGCATGGCTTGGCAGTCCGGGCTGGACTGTTCCCGTGAGGCACAGGGTCAGACTGGTTTGCATATAGCCATGTCTGAACTGGGGTGGCAAAGTGGGCTAAAGAACGGTGATGGATTAAACCCAGATCTTTTGACTGGGTGTGAGTGTTTGATTGGTTCAGATGCTCTGTCCATTACCACCCCCTTTTTTACCGTTCTGCCGCTTTTGAGCAGAGACACCCTTGCACTGTACATGCAGTGCCCAAGCCCCTTGGTCTGAACCACATTGGACAACTAGCAGCCTTGAAGCTTTGCATCAGCTGAGTCTTTTTGGAAGAAAGATAGGAATGCTTGACAGATTTCTACCCATCTTCATTCAAAAAAGTTTGAGCTCCGTCACCGCCGTACATCACAGGTTGGTCAGGTCCTGGATTCCCATCCTCAAGGTGCAGAGATTGGTGGATGGCAACCAGAAACCTGACTGAAAACGTGCTGGTTGTGCAGCTATGCATATCTTGGGTCCTTACCTCAGCGAGACTCTGCCTCATCGTACTCCATTTCTGTTTGTCTACCTGGAGTTCAACGCAGATGGAGTACCTTGGATTTGAAATTCATGAAAGGTACTGGAGACTCCATTAGTGCATAGGTGCCCAGAGTGTTTTATCTAAAGCCTGACCACTAAGGACAAAAGAAGATTTAGATCAGCGTCCAAAAGTAAGCATTTCTGAGGAGAAGAACATAAGTTTGCATGGTTGTAAAGAGCATCAGGTGCTGAAGTTTGTTCCAGTTTCTTCCCTGGCTGTGCAGTGGGGAAATTATGCAAACTACCATGGGCTATTGTTCTCGAAAACGAAAGAGACACTGACTTTTTTCTTATTTGATTGTTGCAATATTGGCATTTTACTCAAATGTCCTTATGAGGAGCTGGTCACCAAAGAGAGTATTGATAACAATTTCTGGCGGAAGGGATTAGGCCATAACTAATGTGTCTTGTGACTATTATATGTGAGTCCCAGTGATAGAAAAGCATGAGTAAAAATGTTGGATTGGAGGACTGTGATGGAATAATTGGTGGTGCTCTTATTACTTGAAAAGTAGTGAGAGGTTCACCTCTGAAAGATACATCTGCTAAGCTGTGATGGGCACAAATTTACATTTTCAGGGGAGGATACAGGTTATCTTGAGATTTGAGATGCTCTGACAGAGATATCTATCAGGCCCAACTCTAGAATGTTTTATCAAACTAGGGCATGAAGTTCCAGTTTGAAACAACAGTATGTGCAGGTCACGAAGAGGTGCAAGAAAGAAGTGAATTATAAATGTTGTTTGTGGATCCACGCACTGCACTATCATGTGTGTTGCAGGTCACAGCTCTAGTTTTCTAACAGAGATCTCAGTGGAAACTTGGTATTGGAAAGGCAGAGGTGTTTTCAGCTAATTTCTGGTTAGTAATACCATGGTTAGGCAGAGGAATGCGTTGCATCCTAATACTGGAACACCAAAAAGCCCTGCAGGGAATAGGACACTTTACCCGACACATTTTTACTCCGCGTGCCATTATCCTGCAGTTTGTACCCCGCAAAATCTTTTACAACGCAGGGCCTTACAACGCAATCCATTACAACGCATTCCCCATTAAAACGCAATTTATTATTCCAACTCCACGGGGCATTACTTTGGGAAACGCATTGTAATCGTTTTCGGTGTAAAGCCCTGGGTTGTAAAAGATTTTGCGGTGTAAAAAATGCGGGGTAATGGCATGCTTAGTAACCCATACTGGGTAAAGGATGTTTCCCCCTGCAGGTCATGAATAAAGCACAGGGGGCGCTTTCTGGAGTACCAGTGATGTTAGAATTCTGGCGCATAAGATACAGATCCTGGTCCACATCATCTATTTGTACAGAGACTGGAGTGTTATGGACAACCACATACTTTATAAAGTTACTGGTTTACTCCGTATCCTGCTGATTTATTTTTGGCAGTGCTACTGTACATACATTATTTTACTCTGCTTTTGTGAAAGCTATCGATGAAACCTGTTTATTGCAAGCTTCATGAGCAGGTAATGAATAACCATTAACTGGAGATCACACAGTGTTTTGAAACACACGCCTGACAACTGCTGTTGGAAACATAGACAGGCGCTAAGGAAGGTAAGTCTGGCCAGTCAGCAGTAGGCTAATATTTGTACTGTTGGTTGTTTCTCGTGATGTCATCAGACTTACAAGCTACAAAATCATTTCCTCTGGTCAGGAGCCCATTTCATGTTATTTCCTGTAATACAATTTACAAGTTAGTTCAGTCTTTGCTATCACTGAGGGAGAGGGATGACTCTTTTCTGTGCTGCACATATTTTGTGGTGAAGGCTTGCACTTATGTCTACCATGAAGTGTAAACAGTATGTTGTGAAAAGGGGACCTCCCCGCATATTTCTGCTTTGCATGCTCTGCTAAAGAGGGAGGCCAGTACAGTTTATTTCCATGATATACCTTCTTTAGAGCAGGGAAGACACTGCTACTAATCCTGGCCATATATGATGTGTCCGATGTTTGTTTTCACATCAACTTCTTTTGCCTTTTCTGTGTGGAGACATCTTGCAGAACTCATCCATGTGCAGTGCCTGTTCTGGATAACAAATTTCACTGATGATGCTAAAAGTGTTCTGTGAGAGAAAATGTATTTACAAAGCACAAACCTAGCTATGAATCAACTGAGTTCTGAACTTTACTTGAGGGGTTAGCAGACAATTTACAAGATTATGTACATTAAGTGGTGATTACAGAATACCTTTCAAATTTGACAATATTAGTGTAACAATGTATTTTTTCCAATATTTTTGTACTTACCATTATACGTATAAAAGCACAATTTTATGGTAAACGATATTTTTGCCACAATATTCTTTTCAACAATATTAGTTAGCATGATGTTGTGTCAGTGATCCATTATATGCCTATATATAGATATCTGCATGTGTGTAATTGACATTATTATGTATATACTGCTGCTTTTCAATAAAGACATTTTTAAATATATATTATTGTAATGCAAGCTGATAACATGGGCATGTCGCACAAGTTATAGTAGGTCCATGTGGCATGTTAAGGTTAACTTTATTGAGGGAGTGGGTCCTAAGCATACCTTGCAAGGCGGTCCCCCTAAGGTTTTGATACACCACTGACTTATATGAGAGTCTATGACATAAGTTAGAACTCTCTGATTAGCATTATGTGCCACTCGACTGATACTTTGGTGCTTCTTTCTATCATTGCATCCAGATATATAATAAATATAACAAATGTTAGACCTGGCATCTTTGGCGTGGTTTCCCCTGTCTTTTTGCCTCTACCTCCTGTATTTTTGAAGCTGTGCTGGATTTCGTTTTTGCTGGTTTAAATTCTTTGGGCACTTTGCCACTGCTGATCAGTATCAAAGTGCAAGTGCTCCTTGAGTAAATTGTAATTGTAATTGGTTATCCATGATTGGCATTTTTGTATTACCAGGAAGTCCCTAGTAAAGTGCACTGAGTGTGTCAGGGCTGGTGATTCAAATACTACTAGTGGGCCTGCAGCACTGATTGTGCCACCCACCTGAGTAGCCCTAAAATGGTGTCTCAGGCCTGCCACCGCAGTGCCTGTGTGCAGTCAGTGGACTGCCATGTCAACCTGGCCAGTGTTCCCACTGACCAGGCCTAACCCTTCCCTTTTTGTACACATTGGACACCCCTATGGAAGGCCCAAGGTACCCCTCTGGGAAGGGTGCAGTGTATGTGAAAGGTAAAGCATGTACTAGTGCAGGTGACATGCTCTGGTAGTGAATTACAGCCATTTTCGTTTTTCACTATTGTAAGGCTATCTTGCCCATAGGCTATCATGGGGAATGCTGTGTACAGTGGTTACCTGCATATCTTCCCATAGGAGCAAGATAAGACATAAAAGTCTGGTATCCCTGAACTCAGAATTTAATAACACATCTTTTAGGACAGGTGGTTTTTAAATCCTGTGTTTGAGAGTAGCACTTTTAGAAAGTGTCTGTTCTCTTGTCTGACCTTTGTGTGTGCCTTGGCCTGTTTCTGAATTGACTGTCTGGTTTGCTGAATAGCTCCATCTGCATCTAGAGTGGCGGGAGGGTGTAGCACCTTGTCCTGAATAGGGGTGTTGGACTGTGAGCCTCCGCGGTCTCGGCCGCGAAAGACTCCTTGCGGCAGGAGGGGAGGTGGGGGGCGAGGGAAGGAGGGAGGCGAGGCCGTGCCGCGAAGCGCCGGAGCACGCGGGGAGGGGCTAGGGGGAGCAAGGGGAGGAAGGCTCGACCGGCGCTGGTGTTTGTGGACGGGGCTGGAGGGCAGGGGGAGGCACCTGGGGGGGCCCAGGGAGACAGGGCCTGGGTGTTGGGAGTGGGGAAGGGGGCAGTGGAGTGGACCTGGAGGTGGGGAGAGGGGACATGGCTGCCAGTGGAGGTAGCGGCATGAGGAGGGATACAGGGGTGCCACAGGAGGATGGGGGAGGGGCAACTGGAGGGGGGAGAGATGCTGGGGGGTGGGGCCCCACTGTTAGTGGAAGAGTTTGAGCAGGAAGAGGAAGGGGTGGGAGGTATGGGGGGAAGGAGGGTGGGGATAGCGAGTTGGACTGGGGGTCTTCGTCTTCGGGGAGGGGGCGAGCATGGTGGGCCCAAGCAGGTCTCCGTCGCCGGGGAGGGGGCAGGGGGGAGGGGATGCGAGTGGGGCGGGTAGGGGCCCGGTACCAGGGGGAAAGAGCAGAGAGATGGTGGGGGAAGGGGGAGCGACAGGGGGGCTGGGGGGTGCATGGTGGGGGAGCGGGCCCGGTTGGGGGGACGGGGGTGGGAGGGGCGGGTGGGTCTACATTGTTGGGATTGGGGGGTGAAGTGGGGGGCGCGGGGGTGTGGGGCACCCGGCACGGCAAGGAGGACACTCAGCGAGTTGGAGCGGGAGCCACAGCGCGGTTGGGGTAGGGGCAACATGTGGGGGGGGATGAGGGGCCTTTTTACCCCGGCATGCTGGACTCCACCTTCTTTCCTTGGCAGGAACTGTTGGCGAGGCGCTCAGGTGAGCAGCATGCAGCTCCGCTCCACCGAGAGGATGGGCCAGCCCCGCCTTGTACGGGCGGTCGCGCTCCAACACGGGACAGGTCAGGGGACCACAGTGGACCGAGGCGCGATATGACCCCGCCAGCCCCCCCCCGAAGGGTCATGACGGCCGCCGGGGGTAGGGGGGGTTCCTGTGGACGCAAATACTTCAGAGTTTGGTGCGACTGCAGTGGAGGGGCAGGGGAGAGTGTGGAGTTGGTTGACCTGATGCGGGTGTGTAGAGAGAAGGCGGGGTTGAGCCGGCTGGAGCCCCTAGGGGGCGGACGGGATTTCCGGGATGTTGGTGCGGGGGAGTTTGAGGAGGGGGGGGAGATACGGGAGGGGGGATTGAGTAACCTTGTTGACAGTGTGTTACAGGTATGGTCAAGGCAGGACGCGCCCAGAGTGACGGCCCCCTCAGCTCCACTGGTTAGATGGTGGGACCCAGCGCGGACGCCAACCTTGACACCAGGTAAGGTTGGAGACGGAGTGGGGAGTGGTGTGGGCAAGCGGCGCTGTGCGCAGGTGTCGGTGGGGACGGACACTGGGGGTGACGATGGGGGGCGACTGGTGAAAGGCCGGTACGTGAAGGACACGGGTGTGGGCACGGACATCGGGGCAGCGTCGGGTGGCGTTGGGTCGGGCGCTGGTGGGAAGACGGAGGCGGGCGGCGCGAAGGCGGGGTGAAGACAAAAGCGGAGGGAAGGTGAGTTGTGTGGTGCCGGTGCGCAAGCTACCATACATGGGAGTGACGAAGCCGCTGGAGGCGCACCTGTCGCTAGCTACGAAGGAAAAGATCTGGAAAGGGGAGTACATAGACATCCTGAAGCTGTTGCACAGAGAGTTGACTTCCAAAAAGGGGTCTAAGGAGGAGGAACAGGAGTTGGCGAGGCGCCCAAAAGTGCCCCTGACGATTGACAATTGGTCGGCGGCCTTCCTAATATACGCCAGCGTATATTGTGAAAAGTTTCAGGATTGGTCCGTAGCGCTGCTTAAGTACATGGACGTGGTGCGGAGGGCGCAGGTGACATACAGTGGGTACGACTGGTTCCACTATGATGAGGAGCTCAGGGCGCGCATGTCGGCTGACCCGGACGCGAAATGGGGGGAGCTGGATTCTGACTTATACCAGCAGATGATGGGCGGGGCCAAGTTTGGGCGCACCGTCTATATGGCCAGCGGTTTGCCGCTGGTGCCGACCCTCTTTTTGGCCCACCCCTCCCACGGGGGGGTGGGGCAGAGTGAGTCATCCAGCAAGGGCACGGTCAGGGCTTGCTGGGATTTCAATAAGGGGGTGTGCGGTCGGACAGTGTGCTGTTTCCGGCACAAGTGCTCAAAATGCGGGCGGCGTCACCCAGTGGTGCACTGCTGGGGGATCGGGGGCCCGCAGGGGTAGCAGCCCACGCTGGGAGGAGCGCAGAACGGGGGCGCAGGGTGGTGGGCGGGGGGGAGTTCGGGGGGGGGCCGGAGCCTTGGGGAAAGGCTCATACGCTGGTTAGACTGGAGCGGATGGAGCCTTGGCTGGCGGCATATCCGCGGGCGGAAGATGCAGCAGTGTTGCGTCGAGGTTTTCAGGAGGGATTTTGGGTGGGCTATGAGGGACCGCGGATTGCGCGCTGGGCGGACAATCTGAAGTCAGTGAATGCGCATAAGGGGATTGTGCGAGAGAAGCTGTTCAAGGAGGTCACGGAGGGCCGGATGGCGGAGCCCTTTCCGGAGCCACCGCTGCCAGGTTTGATCATCTCCCCGATCGGGGTGGTGCCCTAAAAGGAGCCGGGTCAATTCAGGCTGATCCAGCACCTGTCATGGCCCAAGGGGGAGTCAGTGAACGATTACAACTTGGCGGACCTGGCGTCGGTGTCCTACTCGTTGGTGGATGTGGCGCGGAGGCTCGTGTTGGCGGTTGGGCAGGGCGCTCTGATGGCGAAGTGTGACATCAAGTCGGCATTCCGTTTACTCCCAGTCCACCCGGCAGATCACCAGTTGCTGGGTATTCAGTTCGACTGTAGCTTTTTTGTGGACAAGGCACTGCCTATGGGGTGCTCTATCTCATGCGCGTTGTTTGAGCGGTTCAGTTCCTTTCTGCAGTGGGCTTTTTCCAGGCGCACAGACTCTGAGACAGTGACGCACTACCTGGATGACTTTTTCCTGGAGGGGCGGCCCGGTGCGACGGACTGCCAGTAGCAGCTGGACAGTTTGGCTGAGATGTTGGGGGATTTTGGGGTTCCCCTGGCGCCAGAGAAAACGCACAGTCCCAGTACAGCGTTGTCCTTTCTCGGTATAGAGCTCGACTCAGCGGCCATGGAAGCACGCCTGCCGGAGGACAAGAGGTCGGCAATGTTGGCCTTGGTGGACGTAATGCTGGCAAAACGGAAGGTGATGGTACGGGAAGTTTAGGTCCTGTTTGGGCATCTTAACTTTGCTTGTCGCGTTGTGCGGACAGGCCGGATTTTTTGTCCGAGGTTGGATTTGGCATTGTCAGGTTTGACCCTGCCTCATCACCATGTGCGCCTATCCGAAGGAATGAAGGATTTGTGCATGTGCCGGGCGCTCCTGGGATGCTTTAATGGGGTGCCCATGGCGCCGGCAGAAGACTGGGAGTGGGACGTGACGCTGTATTCTGATGCGGCGGGTGTTGGCGGCTTCGGTCTGTATTGGGCCGGGAGATGGTGCGCGGAGCAGTGACCGCCGCAGTTGCAGGCGGGGGGGCGTAGTATTGCTTTCTTGGAATTGTTCCCGTTGGTGGTGGCGGTCACGGTGTGGGTGGCCGAGCTGGCACACAAGAGGGTCTTGTTCGGGGTAGACAACATGTCCGTCGTGCAGATGGTGAACAGGCAGTTGGCTCGGGATCTGCAGGTGTTGAAGTTGATGAGGGTGTTTGTGCTGCGCTGCCTGGAGAATTACATTTTGTTTCATGCTCGCCACGTCCCGGGGGTGGACAATGACATCGCGGATGCTTTGTCTCATTCACAGTGTCAGAGGTTCCATGGGCTAGCCACGGAGGCAGAGAAGGTCAAGACGCTGGTCCCGATGGAGCTCTGGTCGGTGGGAGATGCCGGGTCGTTCAGCTGGTAAGGGCGTCGGTAGCCGCGTCTACTTGGAAGGCGTACGTGCAGGCCTGGGAGGAGTTTTGAGAGTCTGGTGCGGTGAGGCAGGGGGATCGGTGGCAGCGCGAGGAGCAGGTGGTGCGGTTCATGTTGAAGTTGATGGAAAAAGGTTTGTCGCGGGTGACGATTGCGGGGAAGTTGTCGGCGGTGGCGTTCATGGGGAAGCTGTGGTGGGGGTACTCCCCGTCGGCGGGGGAGTTGGGGGCTCGATTGCTGGAGGGGTGGGAGAGGGAGAGGGGTGCGAGAGTGCGTCAGAGTTGGCCGATTACGGTGGAATTACTTGGGGGGCTGATTGGTGCATTGCCCTCGGTGTGCAGCGATGGCCGTGATACGGTTTTGTTTTCCACCCTAATGTCCTGGCTGTTCTTTGGCGCGATTAGATTGTTGGAATTGGTGGGTCCAAAAGGCGGCGGGGGATCCTCTGGGAGGATGTGGAGATACGGGCCCGGGAGGTGGCGGTGCGCTTGCGATGCTCCAAGATGGATCAACGGGGAGTGGGCCCGGGAGGACAGGAGGGGGTGTCCCCGCGGCGTGGGGACGGCAGTTGGCAGCGGGTCGGTGTGCTTTAGAGGAGGAGGTCTTTGGTCGATGACGCAGTGGCAGGGTGACGGCGGCTCAGGCTTTGTGGGTTCTGCGGCACGCCCTCCGGTATATGGGTGAGGACCAGAAGGCTTTTGGGACACATACCTTTTGGATCGGAGAACCGGCGGAAGCAGCGCGGAATGGGTGGGGGAAGGAAGAGATCAAACTGTTGGGGAGGTGGAAGTTGGATTGGTACCGGACATACGTCAGGATGCGGGGGGTAGAAGGGGTGCTGTGAGTTTTTTGCTGTTTGCCCTCTTACATGTGTGTCTTTTCAGATGCTGTGGCGGGGCCGGAGGCGGCAGTTTTGAATATTTACATTGTGGGACACTCCTTTGTCAAGCGGGCAGAAAGGGCTAAGTAGGACAGGCACCAGAAACTCAACTTGGAATTGGATGACAGTTTGTTTCGATGTCATTGGCGGGGAAAAGGGGGCATGCGTTGGCATGAGTTGATGCCTTCACTGAATAATGCGGTCAGGGGTGTGTGTGCCCAGATATGGTGGTGATCCATTTGGGCGAAAATGACCTGGTACAGTGTAAGGGCTTAGCGCTGGTTAAGCAGATAAAGAGGGACCTGTTAGAGATAAGGAGGCAATGGGCAGGTTGTCATCTGATTTGGTCTGAGTTTATACCCAGGCGGTTTTGGAGGGGAGCTGAGGGCCCAGGGGCTATTGATAGGGCGAGGCGGAAGATTAACAGGGAGATGAAGGATTTCTGTGCCAGGGAGGGGATAGGTAGGATGGAGCATCAGGGAGCTTAGGTACGGGGCAGTGTACTTTTTTAGGGAGGATGGGGTTCACCTCTCTAGGTATGGGATGGAGTTATACATCATTCAGTGGAAGGAGGCGCTGGATGTGGCTTTGGGGGGTGCGCAGGTATCCAAGGGGGCTGGAGTCCTATGGGAGGATCGAAAGTCGCTAAGCGGATTTCGAAGGCGCTTCTCCTAGCTAAGAAAGGGGGGTATTTGCTGAAGGTCTGGGCTGTTTCGGTAGGTGGTGGGGGACACTGAGGTCATTTACAGTTGGTAGGTAGGGGGTATGTTACAGATGGGATGTTGTATGATGTTGCAATGATGGGGATCCATTTTAGGGGTGGGGGTGGGGGGGCTGTCAGGCATTTGTTTATTTAGTGAGGTATAGTTTTTTTTGGCACAGGCCAAGGAGGGGAATCTGCAGGGTGCACCTGATTCCCAAAAAGCTGCCTTTATCACACCATTCCTGTGTCTGTGGTCAGTGCTCCCCCCCCTACTGGTGGGCCCCAATGGGGATTTGGGGGGGTGGCCGACCAGCGGGAGGCCTGCCTCCCTCGGGTAGTTTTGGGGCAGTAGGGGGAGGGGGGTGCTAGGAAACAGAAAAGGGTTATTTGGGCTACTTGGGCTGGGGAGGTCAGTTGGGCTGTTTTTGGGCTTTGTTTGGGCTGAGGGGTGTATATGACCGGACATTTTGAGTCGCTGCCCACCATTTTGGTGTGCAGTGACACAGCAGCCGGCTAGTGCAGTTGGGGGCACAAGCTTTATCCCACCCTCCCTCCCTATTTTAGTGGGGGTTTTGCATAGTGTTTTTTGGAATTTTGGTTGGTTTGAAGGGGTTTTGTTGGGAGATGGGGCACCGGTGGCTTGCTGGTCAGGGGGGAAGTTTTGTTGTGTCGCTGGAACAGGTGCTAGTGTGCTGTGCCCGTGGTGGAGCTTCTCCTAGCTAAGAAAGGGGGGTATTTGCAGGAGGCCTGGGCTGTTCGGTAGGTGGTGGGGGACACTGAGGTCATTTACAGTTGGTAGGTAGGGGGGTATGTTACAGATGGGATGTTGTATGATGTTGCAATATTGGAGATCCATTTTAGGGGTGGGGTGGGGGGCTGTCAGGCATTTGTTTATTTAGTGAGGTATAGTTTTGTTCGGCACAGGCCAAGGAGGGGAATCTGCAGGGTGCACCTGATTCCAATAAAGCGGCCTTTATCACACAATTCCTGTGACTGTGGTCAGTGCCCCCCCCCCCCCCCCCCCTACAGGTGGGCCCCAATACAGGCATAACAAGTCATAAAGACATAACAGCGGGAGTAAATGTGAGTGTACTACGTGAGAAATGACGGTGCTGTAACAATTCCACCAGCAGGTGTCGCTCCGCAACACTGAGGTTTCAAAGTGACGCACGTGGGCAGCTGCTGCGGTCCAGCTTTTATACCGCGAAGCATTCCGGGAGGCAGACAGTTCCACAACATAAACATTCCGATTTGACACAGAAGCATGTCCACCGCACATCTCTAGCGAGGTGCCTTAATCCGTTCAAATGTTTTGAGAATGGCGGTCCGAAATATCTGCGGTTCGTCCATGCTGCATCATGGGTCTATCTGTGCCTGCGCCAAACCAGAGACATTTTAATTATGTGGCAGCTCAAGATCAAATTATACTGCACAGGTGACTAAAGCAGCAGAGAAAAGCAAACCATGCAGCGCCTCTTTTCATAAGAACTCAGCTCTGCATATCATTATGTATATAGCTATTCTTTGCGTACATGGCTCACTGGGAAGTCATTTGATATTCAAAATGAAATGCAGCATGTTTGTGATTCTTCTAAAGGGTGCGTGTCCTCTTAAAGTAACTTTAGATTTGAAAACTCATGTACATGTTGAAAATAAATGTGTGATGATCGTAAAATAAAATAACAGAATCATTCTGACAATGTTTTTGGATTATATTTAAATCTTTAATGTTATTTACAGTTTACACTGCCTAGGCAACTTTTGTAATGGCTAATTAAAGCAATTAGGAAGTGATCACTTACCAATCATAAAATTTCTAGTCCAAGATGGCACTGTTTGCCCAATCATTTTGAATTACTTTTGATCTAGTTGTGATTGAAACCCATTTTTTAAACCTGCAAATTATACAGCAGATGGCTGACCATCTGTTAAGTGTGACACATTCATATTTACTTGCAAATCACCACAGCAAGTATTGCCTTTTTCCAGTGCCCCTGGCCCAAACATATTTGCTTACCATTGGTTGGCCTTCATGTCATTCATTTGCTTACTTCTTACTTGATAGTTTTACTGCCTCTTCTTTTGCTGGTCACTCCCCTGGAGCTTAGCTTCTTTACTTTCCTTTTAACTGGATGGCTTGTATTCTTTCTCGCCGCACATTTAGGGAAGTACGGGGCATATTAATAAGAACTGCAATAAAATTCTCACTGCTTTAGCAGCAGGAAAGTCACGCTAAAACGGCGATAATGGGCTTGATAATAAGCTCTTGTGAATTCCCATAGCAGCCCAGGTTAACACCAGAACCTGGGCAGCTATGGGAATTCACAAGGACATATTATCAAGCCCATTATCGCTGTTTTAGCTGCAGTTTCCTGCCGCTAAAGCGGCAATAATTTTATCGCCGTTCTTGATAATATGCCCCTACATTTTTTCATTTTTCACCAGCACTTCATGAGAGTGCATGTGCTTTCTTTCGCTCTGTGTCCCCCCCCCCCCCTTAAAAAACCACCATCATCACCACCACCCTGAATGGTCTGTGTTGATTTCATTTTTCTCTCCACCTCAAAGTCCTCATTTGCTACCTGTGATGACTTTTTCCCCACCTGCTGCTCCGTTGGGCCACTGCCCATCCCTTCAAGCTCCCCTACAAAAAAGGATATATATATATTTTTTTTAAAGTTGTGAGTTCAACAGCTGCCATTTACTGCCGGGACGCTCCATTGTAGACACATGCTTTCAAACTGGTTTAAATTCATTGTTTTTGTTTACTACTTCAAGAGGCATCCACCACCGTAGTATTGTAAATATAAAAAAGAAGCAAAATGTGGCTGCTCCTCATCTTGCTGTGCCACCATATATCTTCATGATGCTTATGGGCACATACAAGTCATTGTGCTCTTTATTATTTTTTTTTTTGTTGCTAATACTACAATACATTGTCCTAAAGCATTAGCAACACAAATAGGTCCAAAAGGTGAGACATATTGGCTGGGTCAATGCTTGTACAACCTGTAATGGCTCAGGAATACCCTTGGTGGAAACAATGCTCACTGTGGTAGACATTAGCATCTTAAAGGACTCAATGGATGGAATGGGACAGCAATTGCAGTACTGTGCTCACTTCTGTAATTGAAAACTGAAAACCCTGTTCTTTCTACAGCTTTTCAGGTTTTGTAACACAATGTCTTACAGGTTTATTAACCCAGCCATATTGTGACATGTGCAGCTGAAGATGGTTATATTGTGCAGGAGTGATCTTGGACACATAAGCTTATCCTTGCTAATTTACTATCACTGATGTATTTTCATTGTGAAAGTCAGTTTATTCTAAGAAGTAAGACTATTGAGCGCCTGAAAGAGAATAAAGAATCGGGGGTTCAAACATGAGTTAGAAAACCCAAGAGACCATTAGAAAAGTATTGTTATTTCAGGAACTGTCCAGCGATTGCAGATGTGTCACGAAGTTGCAGCTGGGGAGGCTTCTGAACATGGAAATTAACTATAAAAGAATGAAGAGAAGCTTCAAACAGGGAGTGCAATAAAGAGGATCGAATTGGGGGTTTCGAGGAGACAGTTTGGGAGGAACATCCAGCACAAAGAAGAAAGTTATATTTCTGTTACAAGTGTGCAACATAGTTGAAGTTCACTGGTGTCAACTTAAGACATTTAGAAGAAGCTACTTCAGGAGCAGCACAAAGGCCCGTTGAAGAAAGAAGCTTAAATCTTGGTATGCGGAGCCTTGCGAGATCCCATGTTAAGGATGCGTCTCACAGCAGCAGTTCAGAGGAACTGTGGTGCTGCGATGCAGAGTCCTGGTTCATCATTGAAAATGCTGTTGATGAAGGGAGATACGAATTTTGGATTCAAGGATGCATTGCACAGCAGCGGTTTGGAAGAATCTGCAGGGCTGCAATGTTCTGTGTCATTGTCAAGGATGCCCAGAATTCAGACCACATGTACCAAATGCTTGGGACAAGAAAATTACATCTTCAGAATTGTGACTTAAAATCCGACTTTATCATTAAAGAGGGTTCTAAATTAAAATTCTTAAGACACCAAACTCACCATCTTTGCCTGCTCCTAACTAAAAGTGATCACTTACTAAATGTAATAAGTCAACCCAATGTTATCCTATGGGAGAGGAAGGACTTGCAGTAGTGAAAAACGAATTTAAGAGGCTAACAAGGTCTCTTAAAGGTCAACAAAAATGAGATCAGCAAAAAAAGGAGCAGTAAGTCAAAAAGGTTTGGGAGGAAGATCCACCCTAAGCTTGACAGGTCTAGTTTAGATGAAAAAGGTTTTTAGAATTTTACTCTGCAGTATTACCTTTGAGAGAGTTTTTTCTACAACCTCCGAGTGGCCCAATATTAGAGTGCTGTAATACTGTGTTAATCCCCATTCTGACTTGCAAAGCTTGTAACCCCAAAGTAATACTGCCTGAGAAACAATGATACTGCAGGGTGTGATTTTTAGCCAGAGAGTTATTTCATCCTCTTTTTGAGAACCACAGTTCAGAATGGAGATTAATGCAGTATATTATCACACAATTCGCCCGATTTCAACAGAAAAATCTCTCATTGTAAGCTTATGTTTTCCCCCACACATATTCTGTCAGGTATAATGCAAGGCTAAATTTGTATGCATCTTATAACTCCAAGTTGTGTGCAATTCACCATTACCATCCAAATTCATATTTGTTTGGAGCTCTCCAAATTAGTAAAATCACATAAGAGATTACAAAAAAGTATTCCAATTTTTTACAGTGTATCTAACATGGACTCATCATTGATTAAACATACAAAGCTCAATTAAAAATGAAAAAATAGTAATGTGCTTCTTCAATACAGTACAGAAAAGGCATTCGACCAGTGTACATATCTATTAGAAACAACCCAATGTAACAGCAATATTTAGATTTTATAAACGTTTACAGTGTATATGCAATTAATTCAAAGATCAGACATTAGATGGTAAGAGGTTTTTTGTAGTTCCTGTCCAAACAGAACACACAGCCAACATGTGTTTCATCTACTAGACTTCCTCAGGGCTTTTAAAACGCAAGGTAGGAAAACCATCCATAGGCTGGAAGTGGAGCGACCAGTCGACGAAGTGCAAACTAATAAATAAGGTATTTAGCTGTTCCTTATTTACTATAATGATGTTATACATGGGACAACCGTTTTCAATTTAGAATTCCACATGGTCAACCAGACATGCTATTTTAGGCATACGGTCAAAGGTTGGTGATAAAGTCCTGGATCCAAGAATGCACAGCCAAGCGTTACATGTCTCAAGCCAGAAAGTAAAGCCTTTTTCCTCTGCCGCCAGTTGTAATAGTTGCCATTACCAGCCAACTCAGAATAAGAGGCCAACTGTTTTATATAAAGTATATCTTATGAGGAGCGGTTTTGTTAGGGTTAATTAGAAATATGTGCTGCATAAATTGTTGCATTTTTTGCAAAGTTTTCTATGAGATATGCCATGGTTACCTAAAAATATTATACAACTTTGCCCACCTGTAAACTGGCTATCATACTCTAGATCAATCATCACTGAGGAGCTGTGGGCTGCAATTGATAATGTATTCATTTGTGCTGGATGTGGTACCCTAACACTACTCATATGAAATTTATGATGTACTTACAAAAGATGTGTCACCATAAATGTTATTGCCCATTGTCTGATCTTGTTTGTTGGATATGTAAGTAAATCAAATGACAAAAATGATCTATGGGTAAACTAAGTGTATGCCCTGTAAATGCAAAATGCAGTCATAAAAATATGATCCATCCTGCGTTTTTCGGGAATCCTGTCGTTTGCACACCTGACAGAGAGTCAATTAGAAAACTGCTTTTATGACATAAGATCAAGGTAAAAAATTAGTGTGATATAAACATACTTTGGCAAAAGTATCAAGGACAAAATATCAACTTTACATACTTTCCGTGCAAGGTACAAAAAGATTAACTACAAAAACTGAACATAAATATTGTCATCATATAGGTAAGTATATATGTTTAGAAGTATTTAATATTATAATAAAAATAAAAAACGTTAACAAATATTACATTTAGTGTATATATATGTATAATTTAAAAAATGTAAAAATTAATTTGATATGTTAATATTATGAAATTAATATGTAATTGAAAATTAATTAGAACAAACTACAAATATACTAAAAATACTATATGAAACAAAGTTATTGAATGCACATATATTCATAAATATCAATGATGATCAATGTTTAAAAAATATTTTATATATATTTGCTAATAAACTTGTTTCTGAAATAAGACCCCACGGAGTCAGCGCCTGTTTACAGAATGTAGACAAACAGGATTGGTGAAAAAAAAAAAAAATATATATATATATATATATATATATATGGTATATCTATATATATATCCATATACATATCCACTAAACCAGGGGTACTCATTGTACGGCCCGCGGGCCGCCAGCGGCCCGGCAAGCCTTCCTGGGCGGCCCGCGAAACTTGCAGACACCTGAGTTTAAAACAACTATATTAAATTATGTTAGCAAATACCGCTGCAGCAGCGCAGACTCAGAGACTCTGCTCTGTGGGGGCAGGGAATTCCAGTGATTGATTGTCAGAGGGGAGCTGCAGGGGCGCTAAGAGGTGAAATACAACAAAGCCTCATTAGCATGCAAATGGTCTTTTAAAGACCTGTGAAGTACTCGGGTGCGGCTGTGTTTGTGCGCTGAGGAAGCTGTCTCAGCCCGGGCTGAGGGCTGACACACACACTGACACACACACACAGACACACACACACACACACACACACTGACACACAGACACACACACACTGACATACACACACACACACACTGACACACACACGCACACACACTGACACACACACACAAGATGACAGAGGGTGAGGGAGGGAGACAGGGGGAGGGAGGGAGAGAGGGTGAAATAAGGAGGGAGGGTGACAGAGGGAGGGAGACAGAGAGAGGGAGGGAGAGGAAGGGAAACAGAGAGAGACAGAGAGAGGGAGGCAGAGAGAGAGGGAGACAGAGGGAGAGGGAGACAGAGGGAGACAGGGAGGGAGACAGAGGGAGGGAGAGAGACAGGGAGGGAGACAGAGGGAGAGGGAGGGAGGAGACGGAGGGAGAAGGAGACAGAGGGAGACACGGTGGGAGACAGGGAGGGAGAGAGACTGAGGGATAGGGAGGGAGATGGAGGGAGGGAGAGAGACAGGGAGGGAGACAGAGGGAGGGAGAGAGACAGAGGTAGGGAGAGGGAGGGAGGAGACAGAGGGAGGGAGAGGAAGGGAGACTGAGAGAGAGGTAGGCAGAGAAGGAGGGAAACAGAGGGAGAGGGAGACTGGGAGGGAGACAGAGGGAGGGAGGGAGACAGGGAGACAAGGAGGGATACAGAGGGAGAGAGACAGAGGGAAAGGGACAGGGAGGGAGACAGAGGGACAGAGAGACAGGGAGAGAAACAGAGAGAGGGAGACAGAGGGAGGGAGACAGAGGGGGAGGGGGACAGAGAGAGGGAGACTGAGAGGGAGACAAAGGGAGGAGGGTAACAGAGGGAAACATAGGGAGGAAGGCGACAAAGGGAGGAGGGAGACAGAGGGAGGGAGACAGAGGGAGGGAGAGGAAAGGAGACAGAGAGAGGGAGGCAGAGAGAGAGAGCGAGACAGAGGGAGAGGGAGACAGAGGTAGACAGGGAGGGAGACAGAGGGAGAGAGACGGAGGGATAAGGAGGGAGACAGAGGGAGGGAGAGGGAGGGAGGGAGACAGAGGGAGGGAGGAGACAGAGGGAGGGAGAGGAAGGGAGACAGAGAGACGGAGATGGATGCACAGAGGGAGGGAGACAGAGGGAGAGGGAGACAGGGATGGAGACAGAGGAAGGGAGGGAGACAGATGGAGAGAGACAGAGGGAGAGGGAGGGAGACAGAGGGAAAGAGAGAGACAAGGAGGGAAACAAAGAGAGCGAGACAGAGGGGGACGGAGACAGAGAGAGGGAGGCAGAGAAGGAGACAAAGGGAGGAGGGCAACAGAGGGAAACAGAGAGAGGAGGGCAACAAAGGGAGGAGGGTGACAGAGGGAGGGAGGGAGGGAGGAAGACAGAGGGAGGGAGAGGAAGGGAGACAGAGAGAGGGAGGCAGAGAGAGAGGGAGACAGAGACAGAGGGAGACAGAGACAGAGGGAGACAGGGAGGGAGACAGAGGGAGAGAGACAGAGGAATAGGGAGGGAGACAGAGGGAGGAAGAGAGACAGGGAGGGAGCCAGAGGGAGGGAGATAGACAGCGGGTGGGAGAGGGAGGGAGGGAGGGAGACAGAGGGAGGGAGGAGACAGAGGGAAGAAGGAGACAGAGGGAGGGAGAGGAAGGGAGACAGAGAGACAGAGAGAGGGAGGCAGAGAGGGAGGGAGACAGAGGGAGAGGGAGACAGGGAGGGAGACAGAGGGAGAGAGACGGAGGGAGAGGGAGGGAGACAGAGGGAGAGAGAGACAGGGTGAGAAACAGAGAGAGGAAGACAGAGGGGGTGGAGACAGAGAGTAGGAGACAGAGAGGGAGACAAAGGGAGGAGGGTGACAGAGGGAAACAGAGGGAGGAGGGCGACAGCGGGAGGAGGGCAACAGAGGAGGGAGGGAGACAGAGTGAGGGAGAGAGACAGAGTGAGGGAGGGAGACAGAGTGAGGGAGGGAGACAGAGTGAGGGAGACAGAGGGAGGAGGGCAACAGAGGGAGACAGACAGAGGGAGGAGGGTAACAGAGGGAGGAGGGCGACAGAGGGAGGAGGGTGATAGAGGAGGGAGGGAGACAGAGGGAGGGAGACAGAGGGAGACAGGCAGAGGGAGAAGGGTGATAGAGGGAAGAGGGGGACAGAGGAGGGAGGGAGACAGATGGATGGAGACAGAGGGATGGAGACGGAGAGAGGGAGACACAGAGAGAGAGACAGAGATTGGGACAGAGAGGGCGACAGAGAGGGGGAGAGAGAGGGAGAGAGAGTGAGACAGAGAGAGGGAGACAGAGAGAGGGAGACAGAGGGAGGAAGACAGAGGGAGGGCGAACGAGGGAGGGCGACAGAGGAAAGGCAACAGAGGGAGGGCAACAGAGGGAGGGCGGCAGAGGGAGACAGATGGAAGGAGAGTGAGGGAGGGAGACTGAGGCAGGGAGAGAGACGGAGGGAGACAGAGGGAGAGAGAGAGCGACAGGGTGGGAAACAGAGGGAGGGAGACAGAGAGAGAGGGAGACAGAGGGAGGGAGACAGAGGGGGACGGAGACAGAGAGAGGGAGACAGCGGGGAAGACGGAGGGAGGAGGGCGACAGAGGAAAACTGACAGAGGGAGGAGGGCGACAGAGGGAGGAGGTCGACAGAGGAGAGAGGGAGACAGAGTGAGGGAGGGAGACAGAGTGAGGGAGGGAGACAGAGTGAGGGAGACAGAGGGAGGAGGGCGACAGACGGAGACAGACAGAGGGAGGAGGGTGACAGAGGGAGAAGGGCAACAAAGGAGAGAGGGCGACAGAGGAAGGAGGGAGACAGAGGAAGGGCGACAGAGAGAGTGAGACAGAGGGAGGAGGGTGTCAGAGGGAGACAGGCAGAGGGAGGGTGACAGAGGAGGGAGGGAGACAGAGGGAGGGAGAGAGAGGGGGAGAGAGAGAGAGAGAGAGAGAGAGAGAGAGAGAGAGAGAGAGAGAGAGAGAGAGAGAGAGAGAGAGAGAGAGAGATGTGTGTATGCTGGGTCTGGTGGCTCAGTGGACGAAGGCGTCTGCTGCAGGGACCTGTGTTCAAACTCATGGTCACAATTTTATTTTGCTTTAGTCCCTCCCCCTCCCCCTCTGACCCTCGGCCACAAACCACACTGTAAATTTGGCCCCCGAGAGAAAGTTTGTGAGTACCCATGCACTAAACAATATACATTATGATTATTACATAATTAAAATTAAGTATAAAAATGCATTACTAAAGTTAATATTATTCATGCAATAAGAACATTAAATATAAATTAAACTAAAATAATATATTTTTTTAATTGACTCACAAAATAAAGCTAAAGTACCCCAAAACAAGTATAAAGTAAATAATATTTCGAAAAAAAACAATATTTACAAATGCTACTATCAGTTGCTTTAATGTACAAAAGATTTGTTGTATTTCTAATGTATGCACTGTTTTATTTTTTTCTTCCTATCGCTGATCATGACCTCAGGAACTATGAGTCACAACATTCAGCATTTTTTTCAATTCTATTGGATTTTCAAAAAATGCAAATACAAAGGAGGCAATAAGCCAGTGAAGATGTTATATGCGTATTCAATTTGGGAAAAATCACCAATTGCTAGAAGACTGGAATTCATTTATAGCATCTCTCCTTGAAAGAAGGATGAATGTAGCCACCTTAATTTGTCGATATTTAAAGAATGCTAATTGCAAAAAATGATCTTAAGTTTTAATGTCCTTATGTATTTTTACTTAGAAACAACGTTCCACCTTCTGCTACATGCTACATTCTCATTGTAGAAAAGGTTTGCATTAGAACTATTTTAAGATGTTCAAATGTGCAAAGGATCACATTGGAGTTTGCCCTATTGACAATGTCACAGGATATCAGGAGGGCTTTGTGAGAGAAAACACCTTTAAAATGTGTTTTATTTCACTGACTGAGCTACCAGTTTTGGCTCAATTGCAACATAATTGCATGGAGGAGAAAGGTTGGAGAGGGCACCTACAACCTTTGCTGTCAATGACTGCAGTGGAGCCCAGCCTGAGATGATTGCCTGTTGAGCATCCAGCTCAAATAAAGCCAGAATGTTCTAGAAACGTTTCCTGGAAAGATGTCCGGAAAGACCGTGATGTATCTGACAGTTCACTGCAGCTTCTCAAACGGGGACACCTTCCCTTTTGCAAATCAGTTACCGCTTTCTAGGCCCGGTTCTAGCTGGTGGGCCGGGTGGGCCAGGCCCACCCAAACATGAATCGTGGCCCTGACTTCAGGGGGGCAACAGCAAATGGTCACAGCAATTAAAACGTTCATTTGAACTTTATTTTTCTAGGAGTTGCGTGATTGGGCCTGGGCTTTATCTCTCAGGCACCCCCAATCATGCATCTCCTTTTAGGAAGGTGGGTTGTGTCCCCGCCCACTTGTGCAGGTACATGGGCATGACGAAGGAGAGAAATCCTCGTTGTCACCAGGTAATGTGTGCGCACTGTCCTACTGCGTGGATATTTCAGCGCTGGAGAAAAGGAGTTTGTTGATCCAGATTCACCTTTCCTGAACCCTTCAGCTGTTTATGAGATTGGGCTGTGCCACAGAGTTTGAACGGAGCAGTTAAATCTATAAGGGCCCAGCATGACACATACTTTGTTTATGCTGTGTATATTTCATATCGTTGTATCGTTATCATGACAGATGCAAGACACAACTACTAAAGTGTTCAGCTAACTCTGGTGATTAATGATCCTGCTGGAGAGCAATATTTTGTCTTTTCCTCATTTATTTTTAAATGCAGATAAACTGTATTTATGTGGATAGCTCAGTGAGTTACTTGCAGTACAGAAGTTACAATCCTAAAATAGGACAGTGACCTATGAACTGACATCATAGAGCTGCATACATACCTGAATGGTATAATTAGAACTTATTTCTTTTGGTGTTGCAATATAGTTAGAATTTACCCTGTCTTTCATTACTCTAATGTTGCTATAAAGAGTTTCTTTTGGCAGATATACATTTTAATCATTAAAGCCAACTCCGCAACCGTCTGAGGTATGCTTTAAGTCCTGTGTTTGTGCTTCTCCAGACCAAACCCTCTTAGAACATGCTGCCCACCAGTATGGATGACATGTGATACCTACACCTTGTAATCCTCATTGGCTTATGTGACATTCCCTATAGACTGATTTACATATTTGTATGATTCATTGTCTCTGCATGATGTAAGTACTGTGACACTCTACACTATGAGTAGCACTATACAACAAATGAAATAGAATATGAGAGAGGAGCTACAGAGAGATGAAGGACACTATTGAAGGGTGACAATTAGAGAATCCGAGGAGGAGGTCATGGGGGCTACGGAGAGATGAAGTGAACTGTTGGAGGGTGGTAGTGAGGGAATCTGAGGAGGAGGTGATGAGGGAGAGAGGCTATGGAGCGATGAGGGGCACTGGTGGAGGGTGGTAGTGAGGGAATCTGAGGAGGAGGTCAAAAAGGGGAGAGGCTATGGAGCGATGAGGGGCACTGGTGGAGAGTGGCAGTGAGGGAATCAGAGGAGGAGGTCATGGGAGGGAGGCTATGGAGCGATGAGGGGCACTGATGGAGGGTGGCAGTGAGGGAATCCAAGGAGTATGTCATGGGGGGGCTATGGAGAGATGAAGTGAACTGTTGGAGGGTGGTAGTGAGGGAGTCTAAGGAGGAGGTGATGAGCGGGGGAGGCTATGGAGCGATGAGGGGCACCTGTGGAGGGTGGCAATTAGGGAATCTGAGGAGGAGGTCAAAAAGGGGAGAGGCTATGGAGCGATGAGGGGCACTGGTGGAGAGTGGCAGTGAGGGAATCCGAGGAGGAGGTCATGGGAGGGAGGCTATGGAGCGATGAGGGGCACTGGTGGAGGGTGGCAGTGAGGGAATCCGAGGAGGAGGTCATGGGAGGGAGGCTATTGAGCGATGAGGGGCACTGGTGGAGGGTGGCAGTGTTGGAATCCGAGGAGGAGGTCATGGGAGGGAGGCTATGGAGTGATGAGGGGCACTGGTGGAAGGTGGCAATTAGTGAATCCAAGGAGGGGGTCATGGGTGGGAGATACGGAGAGATGAGGGGCACTGGTGGAGGGTAGTAGTGAGGGAGACTGAGGAGGAGGTCATGAGGGGGAGGGGCTATGGAGGGATTGTGAAGGGCACTGTTGGAGGGTGGCAGTGAGGGCATGCGAGGAGGAGGTCATGAGGGGGAGGGGCTTTGGGGCGATGAGGGTCACTGTTGGAGGGTGGAATTGAGGGAATCCGAGAAGGAGGTCTTTGGGGGAGGGGCTACGGAGGGATGAGGGGCACTATTGGAGGGTGGCAATAAGGGAATCCGCGGAGGTCAATAGGGGGATGGGCTATGGGCGATGAGGGGCACTGGTGGAGGGTGGCAATGAGGGAATCCAAGGAGGAGATCATAAGCAGGATGGCCTTTGGAAAGAGGATTGTGCAGTTGGAGGGTGGTACTGAGGGGATTTGAGGACGAAGTCATGAGGGGAGGGGCTTTGGAGAGATGAAGGGCACTGTTGGAGGGTAGCAGTGAGGGACTCCGAGGAGGAGGTCATTGGGGGAGGGTTGGAGATACTGAGAGAGGATGGGCACTGGTGGAGGGTGGTAGTGAGGGAGTCTGAGGAGGAAGTCATGAGGGGGAGGGGCTACAGAGAGATGAAGTGCACTTTTGGAAGATGGTAGCAAAGGTATCTGTGGAGAAAGAGGTTAGTGGTGGGTCGCCAATAAATAACTCTCCACATGCTTTGTATACACACAGAAACAATCCTTGTATCTTGGTGACTGTTTGCAAGTAGATATGATGGAATCTATGGCTTGTAGACTACCTCCAGAAGCGGCAAATTGGGCCGGCAATGGCCCACCCGAAAGCACCCTTGGCCCACCCAAATAAAAATTCCTGGAGCCGGGCCTGCCGCTTTCCTTCCTTTGAGGTATTGTTAACTGATCAAAGTATTGCAATCCCAACTGAGGTCACATACATTGCTACATACCAGTGCTTTAATTGGGCCTGTACTTACCGGTACTGAGTACCGGCACTTCTGAATTTTCACCGCTTGAGTGCCGGCACTTCTTCTTTGCCAAGAAGAATACTAGTACTCATACCGGTCGCAAAGCAAGCTCAGTGGAATAGAAAGGTGCTGCTGAACAGCCGCCGAGAAACATTTCTGTCTCAGCGGTAGAATCGGCTGCTTACAGCGACTCGATGGAATTGAGGAAATATAAATTTTATGGTCAAGTTGTGTTCCCTAGCGCGTACCCCACCGACTCCATGTACCAGTTAAAAGTGCATGTAACTTCCCTCCTGTGCCAGCTATGAAGACGCAAATACATTTGCGTCCAACGTTAACTTGTCCTCTTTCAGACCCACCCTGAATGGATTAAATAGTCCGTTCCTAAGTATGCTATGCCAACGTCTTTTTGTAGTGTACCTTACATGTTTTTCCTGCTCTGGCAAAGTAGGCCCTGAATTTCTGCCATCGAGCCTCTTTTCTGGCTTCTGACTCTGACAGCCTCAGCCCAGGCTGCCTCTGTACCCGTGAACTCTGACTTACTTCCAGCGCGGCCCACCGCGCTCAGCTCAGCCTGCTGCCTGCCAAGACTGACTATAACCTTCGAGTTATCTGTTCCGCTCCTCGAAAATGCATTCCTGCCTACTAGCTTCAGTAAACATCCTCCCCAGCTGCAGAGCCAAAGGGCCAACCTGTCTCCGTGCAAGTAATTCATAGCCTCTGTTACCATGCTCCCATGGAAGGCCCCGTGCCCCACGCTTCTCATGTAGACACTCAGGCGCTTATACACGCATCCACAGTTAGTATAGAATAGCTTCTGCCCCAGAGACCTTTCCGTCCAGATAATATGGTTCCTAAACATCAGATATCAGATATGATAGAAGTACAAGTTGATCTGACATGCCAGACTTCTGTCTCTTTCCGTCAGTGTAAATGTCAAGTCCCCTGCACCCCTCCAGTTCCACGTCCATCACACGTCATGCAGCTGCGCGTGCATCCAAGCTTCCGATTTCTGCTGACATTGCAACATTTCTGTTAGTGCCACCCCTTTGTGACACCCATCTGTGACGTTTTCTAGCACACACCTCTAGTTCACGCCTTCTGATTACGTACTAGTAACACGTGTATACTGTTATCTTGTCTTCTCCCAGCTGTTACGCCTACTATACTGTTCCCTATGACATGAATTAAGTATATAAGCTATGTACTGTCAATAAAATGTAGCGCTCTATCCCTTCTTCCACCCCTGCGGTGGGAAGAACATGATATTATGGTCCTGACCATTCCTTTTTGAGGAATAAAACCCCTAAGAACTCTAACACCACGGACTCTGGTTCTTTCTTTCCGATTTGAGTTATTATTGATTAAGTACTTACCTGCATAGAAATTAAGAGAGTAAATTATATATTTACGTCATTTTGGCGCCCGAATAGGGACCCCTCCCCCACCTCACGCGCCGGTTGGTGCGTTGCAAGCTCTGCCCCCTGCCATCAGTTAGATGGAAACTACGCGTACCGGCAGGATTTCCTGCATCTCCCTCTGACCCACGGAGGTGACGAAGACTGCGATCAGTACCTAGATCGAGATAGAGAGTGAGAGAAGCCAAGAAACGTACATACTGCAAATCACTGCGTAGTCACTGTATAGTGACACTATTAATCATGTTTATTCTGAGTATTTTAATTATTGTTGCTAGCATCCTTTTACCTATCTACTACCCTATTTTCAGGCGTGAACAATCTGCTTACAATGTCTCTGCTGAACACACTTTTAGCGAGTTGCCTCCTCATGAACTCTCCTACAGACTTGCGCTGCGCAACAATACATTCATTAGTATGCTACATCACTCCCATCAAACTAACAATGCTACAGACTGCTGGATATGTGGCCGACTCCCTCCCTACCAGAATTACAAGGGAGCTCTGCCCCTCTTTCCGTACCCGTTCACTCACAATGGCTCCTGCGGTGCATGGTTTAAAATAATTAATTCCTTAGATCCTGATATTGCTGTTTTCGACGGGGGCTGGGTTTGGGGAAACCTGAACTTGGTCCTGCTCGACGTCTGTTACCCTGATAAGGAGGGACTCCCCACTAGAATAGGAACTGATCTAGAAAATGAAGTGTATGGATTAGGTAATTATACAATTAGCCTTATGATTCTTACTGTCGAATCCGAAGCCGCACCTGTTATACCCACTATGTCGGTATTGCCAGTCACTGGCGAATTATGTATTAGGAAGAAAGGTTCAATACACTTAGGTCATAGTAAATGCACTACTGTGATCGAATTCAGTGATCATGGTAAATCGTCTTTCAAAGCTATTCGTCATTCTTATTTTGTTTGCGGTCATACCGCATACATACGCCTACCTCCAGATTGGGATGGTACCTGTTACATTGCATTCCTTCTGCCACCTGTTTTCTTAGCTCCTCCTGATTACCACAGAAATACAAATCTAGTAAAGAATAGACCCAGAAGAGATATCCCACTTGTCGACTACACAGAAACGGCATGGGAACAGTACACCGACTTTAATAAAGGATTCTTTTTCTTCTTAGGACCAGTTCAAAATAGTAAATTAATACGTAGATTAACTAGACCACTTGAAGCAGTAGTGAATGAAACTGCCTCCGCCCTAGGTAACTTAACCGAAGAGCAGTCCGCTATGCAGGTTGTTGTCCTTCAGAACCGTCTTGTTATTGACGTCATCTTGGCAGATAGAGGTGGAGCTTGTAAGGTCATCGGGTCAAGTTGCTGTGTTTTCATTCCACAAAACGCACCATCTGTATATCAAGCTATTACACGTCTCCATAAAATTGCAAATCAGATACATCAGAATCCAGGCACCTGGACTTGGTCCGGTTGGTTCTGGACAACGTTAACCGCTTGGGGATGGAAGATCCTATCCTTCCTAGGCATTGGCCTAGTCCTAGTATTCAGTTGCTGCCTGTGCCTGCAGTGCGGGCCAGCGATTTGTGGACTGTGTGCCACATCTTGTATTGAACATTCCAGTTTTCTCTCAAAACGTAAAAGAAAGAAAGAAGAACAAATGATGTTACAAGAACAAACTGATCGGTTCATGAGGATCGATATATCATGAAGGGCCCCTAGGGAACAAGGAGGGAATGAGGAAATATAAATTTTATGGTCAAGTTGTGTTCCCTAGCGCGTACCCCACCGACTCCATGTACCAGTTAAAAGTGCATGTAACTTCCCTCCTGTGCCAGCTATGAAGACGCAAATACATTTGCGTCCAACGTTAACTTGTCCTCTTTCAGACCCACCCTGAATGGATTAAATAGTCCGTTCCTAAGTATGCTATGCCAACGTCTTTTTGTAGTGTACCTTACATGTTTTTCCTGCTCTGGCAAAGTAGGCCCTGAATTTCTGCCATCGAGCCTCTTTTCTGGCTTCTGACTCTGACAGCCTCAGCCCAGGCTGCCTCTGTACCCGTGAACTCTGACTTACTTCCAGCGCGGCCCACCGCGCTCAGCTCAGCCTGCTGCCTGCCAAGACTGACTATAACCTTCGAGTTATCTGTTCCGCTCCTCGAAAATGCATTCCTGCCTACTAGCTTCAGTAAACATCCTCCCCAGCTGCAGAGCCAAAGGGCCAACCTGTCTCCGTGCAAGTAATTCATAGCCTCTGTTACCATGCTCCCATGGAAGGCCCCGTGCCCCACGCTTCTCATGTAGACACTCAGGCGCTTATACACGCATCCACAGTTAGTATAGAATAGCTTCTGCCCCAGAGACCTTTCCGTCCAGATAATATGGTTCCTAAACATCAGATATCAGATATGATAGAAGTACAAGTTGATCTGACATGCCAGACTTCTGTCTCTTTCCGTCAGTGTAAATGTCAAGTCCCCTGCACCCCTCCAGTTCCACGTCCATCACACGTCATGCAGCTGCGCGCGCATCCAAGCTTCCGATTTCTGCTGACATTGCAACATTTCTGTTAGTGCCACCCCTTTGTGACACCCATCTGTGACGTTTTCTAGCACACACCTCTAGTTCACGCCTTCTGATTACGTACTAGTAACACGTGTATACTGTTATCTTGTCTTCTCCCAGCTGTTACGCCTACTATACTGTTCCCTGTGACATGAATTAAGTATATAAGCTATGTACTGTCAATAAAATGTAGCGCTCTATCCCTTCTTCCACCCCTGCGGTGGGAAGAACATGATATTATGGTCCTGACCATTCCTTTTTGAGGAATAAAACCCCTAAGAACTCTAACACCACGGACTCTGGTTCTTTCTTTCCGATTTGAGTTATTATTGATTAAGTACTTACCTGCATAGAAATTAAGAGAGTAAATTATATATTTACGTCAGAATCATAAGGCATGACAACATGATGTTGCAGCAGGACATCTCTGTAGCCAGGCTGAGGTGCAACGGGCTGAAAAAAGTGATAGTGAGGCAAAGCGGGTGGTAATCGAGGCACAGCAGAGTGGGCATCAGCGAAAATAAACACTTGTAAAAAAAATGTATCGACTAATATATACGAGTGAGTGCCACTATGTTCCTGTGCGTGTGTAGGAGCTATTGTTTCCAGTCACCTTTGCTGGTATGTAGCTTGTAGCTTCCAGCCCCACAGGCCTTGCATCAGGTCAGCCTGTCCTGTCTGTGAATCTTACTGATCAGGGGTAGTTTATAGCAGTTCAGGGCCTCCCGATCTCATCTGTGGGGACCTGCCTTTGTCTGTGGTTAGGCCGCTCTGGCTCAAAATGAATGTACCTTGGCTCTAAGCGGCCATTCCCTTGGCAAAGGTTATAACTTACCTTTTCTCCTGATGCATTTAAAGTGGTTAAACATTTCTAAAACATGTTAAGAGGTTTGTACAAACATACACGTTTAAAGGTCATAAGCGGGATAGTCAGTAGGCCCGCTCTGCAGGCAGGCATGCAGAACTGCCCTTTTTAGGGCTCGCCTTTCCTATTCCGCAGGAATAGGAAAAGAGCCCTAATGCAGTCAAACCATACTTCAGGCCAAGCAAGGTCTCTCCAGCGGATTTTCGAAAGTGCACGCCTCGTGGACGAGCATGCCCGAGCCTTCCCACTGCCAGCAGCATTTGGCACATCAAAGGCTTCGCTGCCCCGCCCCCCGCCGTCACATATTCACGGCCGCAGGCCGTGCCTCCCTGTGCGTCACTTATTCACGGCCGCAGGCCGTGCCTCCCTTCTACTTCCCCTGCTCTCTTCCCCCAGTGCTTGTTTGGTAAATGTTCCTCTTGCTCTGGTCCTGAGTTGCGTTTATGCTCCGTCTGCTATAAAGAATGCATGCACTCTGCGCTGCCTGTCATTAGAGATACTTGGAAACATGTCACCGCTCATTTCGGTAGATTGCCTTCGATTGAGCCAGCCAGCCAGTCCTGCTAAAATAGAGCTATGCGCTCTTTCTATCTGTTCTGGATCTTCCCAAACTCAGACTAGTGACCTTTGCTCTCCAACTAAAACGGATGTGCGTATATTGATCCCTTTACTCTTCAGCGATTACCCTGAATCGCCTTGCAGCCCGTTCTGCTCATAGCTTCTTTTGTGTGCAGATTTTATATAACGCGAACTCGACCCGCAGGTATTGGAGCGCTTCACACTGCTCATAGCTTCTTTTGTGTGCAGATTTTATATAACGCAAACTCGACCCGCAGGTATTGGAGCGCTTCACATGAGCACCAGTTATGTTACACAAGGACAGTTTCATTGTGTGGTAGGCGCAGGGAGATAAAGTGATTTGATCAGAATCACAGGATGCTGAGCCCACGCCGAGGCTCCAACTCGGTTCTGGAAAGGCGGGATTATTTCTCTAGAATTTGCAAAGCATTCTCAAAATCCCGTCACAGGTCGACTAGACCTTTTTACCTGTCATAGAGTGAAATAGGCAATCTATTTATACAACTAGTCAATCACTTTCAGTCTATGCCCATTAGTTTCCCCAAAGAACCACCGACTAAGGACCAAGTTCAAAATTTTATTACAAAGCCAAAGAGAGTTGGATGTATAAACATCTCAGCAAGAGGTTCAGAAGATAAACAGGAACTAAAACAAACATAATCCTACGGAAAATTCTCAGTCGGCATAGGAACAATACAAGAATTAGTTCCAGAATCATCAGGCTAACAAGGATTGCTATAACCTGAGTTTTAGTATGCATTTGAAAAAAAAGAATAAAATCCAGGTTAATCTGTCCCTACACTGTGCTAAGTGACATCCCTAGTCAACAATGTCCCAACCTAGCAAAGGTGTCAGCCGTGGTGACTTCCAAAGAAGTTCTCTCACTTTCCTTCAATCTCGATCTCCAGGTTACTCAGTCATAGCTAAGCTCTCTGCCTGACCAACCGCTCTCTCTGACTTCCAGCCCATCTGCTCTACCGCCACCCTCGGGGTGCTGTCCCTAATACAAAACCCCACAATGCGGATGACACGCCCAAAAGTACGCCCCTCTCGAAGGTGTTGACTTTCAGAATTTTCCACCATGGCATCTCTCCATCCTTGTCCGTTAGAGCGTCCTTGGGTCCCAGACTCTTCTTCGCTTCTGGATGCTTCCCTAAATTCCTCAGTCACTCCTCCATGTCTAGGTCTACCATCTTAACACTCATACACAATGGGCCCTTTTTCTGCACTATCTACTTAGTCTGGCGCCTGCAAAGGAACGCATGTGAATAGGCTCACAATTTCAAATGTTGCAGTTCTTTAACTAAAAGCAGCTTTCTCAAAAACATTTCTATGGTTTATTGTTAAGCAAAGCATTTTCAATCAGGCCTACACGATTTCCATGAACTAGGCCTCTGCACGTTTATGTGCACTAACATGCTAACCTAAGGAATACATCTTACATTCTTCAACATCAATCTTTAATGCAAAATACAATTCTCTACCCAGGATACTTAATCACATTTAACGTTACAACTGTGAGTTTAATAAGCAAAGCTAAAGGCACAATGGTGATTTATTAAACACTCTTATTAATAAAATACTTCACAGCAAAACGACATCTCTATGTTAAACTGCATTACTGATTTTTAGAGCACATTACATTAACCTTTAGTATAACTCTAATACCGTCTACATTAGTTTTCAAACTTACATTACATTTGAACACAGTTATCAAGTCCTCTATATATGTGGGTGCTGACTACTCGTGGATATGATGCACCCCTACAAATTTTTCTTCATTTTAGCGCTCTCTCAGTTCCCCCCTTTGATGACCTGTGTCATCACCACCAACCCAAAGACCACTCAGGATAGGAACCGAGCTAAACAGAACTTGTCGCTACTTTCCCTCGCTTGAGCATCTCCAAAGCTCTCAAGCTCCGATATTGACTGTCTTGCAACCTCTCCATTCTTTGCTCTTGCACCCTCATCAACCTTGCCAACCTATTTGACCTATACCACTTGTATAGTCTCACCAAACCCCACAACCCAATCACACATGCCACTACGATGATGAGGGGTTTCAGTACGTATCCAAGGAAACTCCTTCCCAGATTTGCAAACCAATTTCCAACATTTCCAAATCCCTTGCCGACTTTCTCCCACACATTCTCTTGCGTCAAATCCTCAAGTTCATAATGAATGGCAGTAATGTTACGTATATATTTCTTCAGATCCTTGGAATTGTCTGGAATATACGTGCAACATTCCTGAACCTTCAAAAGTTTACAGACTCCTCCCTCTTTTGCTAGAAGGACGTCTAAGGCAAGACGGTTCTGTAAAACCATTGTCCTTATCGACAGCATCTCATTCTCAACCAACACTAATGACTTAGCGGTACTCTTTGACAGTTCATCCACCACAGTTGCCAATCGCCGTATTTTCACGTCATTCAGAATCCCTCCCAAGATTGGTATCGCTGCTCCAAACACATCACCTACTATTGCACCCGCACTCTCTCCCCGCTTCACCCTCCTTTGGTGTCCACCATCCAAGAGAGCAAAGTCTTCAGTATGGTATATCTTAGGAAAAATAATTGCCAGATAACATGTTCCATAGCATTTCTCCGGCAACCGCACATACGCATTTTTCCCACAGACAAAGTATACAGTAGGGATCACTTGTACCACACTCTTCAGGAAATCCTTTGTGTAATACTCCAACATGAAAAAGTGTGCTCACAGGTTGTATGACCCACATACACATTTTCATAATACGTCTGTGGTCTGTGAAGGCACAACTTCCCTTTCTGCACCTCATCTAAAGCTATCGGACCATAACTTCCCTTTATCTTGTGCAACTTCTCCTCATCCGTCCAGTCAACTTTACCTTGCCCTGAATCCTGCAACTGTTTTTGCTTTTGGTATCTATCTTCCACTTGTTCTATGAACTTTGTCTCTATCTCTGATAAGGAACATGTCAAATTGTGTCAGTGAGCATATAAGGTGTCTAACTCTTGTGTTGGAATGAAAAAATATCCAAGTCTATCCTCTGACTTATAATAATCCCACTTGTTCAGGTGTTTATAAGCACGGACTTCCGGAAGCACAGCATCATAATTCGAAAAGAAATACTCAAAATGATTTTGCCCATAAAATATGCTAAGCAGCAAACTACATGAAATTCCATATGTCAATGGAAGGTGATGGTATCTAATACCTTCGTCTACTGAAGCCAGCAGTTGCATACACACATAGCAATCTTTCGCATCCATCGCATCAATGTATTCATACAACAACTTTGCATACACATTTTGCCCAAAATTGCCTTTAGACAGATCTGCATGTAATCTACGACTCTTCTACTAGCAAAGCCTTCGCGGCTCCTATTTTAACCTCTTTTTGGATAGGAGTGGTAGGTGTAGGAGTTCCCTCAACCTTCACTGCCTGCTCTTGTGGTGCTAAATAGGAGACTATAACTACTAAGAATATAAAGAATATCACTCCACCTATGAGTGTGCCTACTATGCACTTAGCCCTACGAGTCGGGTTTCCAGCCTCCATGGTCTCAGAATAGTGTGTTTCGTTTTCAGCAACAACACAAAGTCTCTTTCTTGGCTTTTTGAAAGTTCTCGAACCACACCTGGAAGCGGAAATCCCCTTTCAGTTCTTCATTTTCATCAGTATCAGACAACCCTAACCCTTCTCCGTCCTCTAAGGGAAGTCCCTAAATTTCTTCTTCTTCCACTGTCGGTAAGTTCAACAGCTTTTTACAAAAGTCTTTAATAATCAATGATGATATTTGCTCCTACTGCAGATAGCACATAATCCAAAAGTTCCATGCGAAGGACAACCGCTTCATAAGCTGGTATTTCAGAACCAAATTCAGGAAAAATCAGTCTATCCAGGATTAAATCACGTATCTTGCTTAGGTAAGGGGGATTAGGAATAGTGAGTGTCAGTACGCCTTCAATTTCCAGTCCAGGTACCAACAGTATCACTTCCAACTTAACGTTTGGGATCGTACTGGTCACAGTCACTGACCTCACCCTCCCGGACCTCAGTACACCTGGCATTTGTCAAAGGGTAGGTCCACTCAGGAGTGGCGTATCTTCGACAAGGTACTCTCACCCTCCTTGACCTTCTCGGACCCCTTTCCTCTGCCTCTTGTTTTCCCTCTTCCGGGTCTGATTCTTCAGATACAGGGGCGAGATCCCTGTCAGAGGCCAACCTTACGTTCAGTCGTCTTTGCCTTTCAGGCCAACTTGCCTCTGTGCTGCTCACTCTCCTGCTTCTCATTTGCACACCCTCCTCATCACTGTCTTCGGCTTGTTCTGCGTTCAAATCACCTTCACAGCAACTTCCCTACTCAGAGGCAGATTCTGTGTCACTGTCGTTGTGACTTCCTTCAACTCAATCAGATGAGTTACCAGCTCCTTCAGACACCCCCACAGCTTGGCTTGTTCCCTCTAGTGGATCTTCTTCCACAGCTGGATTTTCATCAACGAGAGGAGCTGTTTCTTCCAGGGGTGCTGGAACTCTTCGGGTGTGAGAAGCATGGACCCAATTCGGCAATCCACCACACTTCACGGCGGTGTTCGTCACCAGGATAACTTGGAATGGTCCTCTCCAGCGCACATCTAGGTAGCTCTTCCTCACGTGCTTCCGCACCAGGACCCAATCACCTGCACACAGGTCGTGACAAAGGTCTCTAGAGGTCGGAATTTCAGCCGTCTGCACCTGAAGAGACACAGAATGGATGACATCAGAAAGTCCTTTGCAATAATCAAGGATCAGATCATCTGTGATATTTAGCAAGGCTGTTGAAGGGACAGATGGCAATCTCATAGCCCTCCCCATCAACACTTCGTGGGGTGAGAGACCTGTCCTCCTGTCTGGCGTACTACGTAAGCTCAATAACATCAACGGTAATGCATCTGGCCATTTCAGGGACGTAGATGAGCATACTTTCGCCATTCGGGCCTTGAGTGTTCCATTTATTTGCTCCTCTATGCCAGAAGCCTCTGGTCGATAGCTACAATGCAGTCTCTGGTCTATGTTCAGTGCTGAGCAGAGCATTTTCACGATCTCGCTATTAAAATGCGTCCCTCTGTCTGATTCCAAAGAGGTCGGAACCCCGAAAGGAGGCACTAGCTCCCTCAACAATAACTTAGCTACTGTGAGTGTATCGCACCTACGTGTTGGGTATGCCTCAACCCACCTGGAAAACACACACACAATCACCAAGACATATCTGAGGCGATTTCACCTCGGCATTTCAATGAAATAAAGTTGCATCCTGTTGAAGGGTCCACCGGACCTTCCAATGTGACTCAATATGACTGGTGTTCTTTTCCCAACATTCATCTGTTGACATGTAACACACCTCGGACACACTGCTTCCGCAGCCGTTCGAAACTTTGGGTTATACCAAGTCTGCCTGAACACTCGCATCATTGCATCTCTTCCCAAGTGTACAGGACCATGTATCTGTCGTGCCATCGGACTCACCAGCTCATTCGGTAATACAGCTCTCCCATCAGCCGAAACCCACAGATCCAGTTCTCCTTTTACACAACCAGCTGTCCCCCACACTCTCTTCTCGTAGTCTGATGCTTGTTCCTGCATTTTCCTCAATTCATCCCAGGTATCAGCCACTTCAAGTATCATGTTCAACTCGGTCCCTCCCTGTGTCCCTTCGACAATTTGGTCAGTAAATGAGTATCCCTGCTCGGCACAGTAACGTGCTACTTCATCAGCATAGCGATTACCCAGGGAAACAAAATCGGAACCCTTGCTATGTGCTGTGCATTTCACCACCGCTATCTCTGCTGGACCCTGCAAAGCCTCCAGCAGTAATCTGACAAATTCTCCATTCCTGATAGGGGAACCTCATGATGTCATGTAACCCCTTTGAGACCATAATTGCCCGAAGTCATGAACCACACCAAACCCATATTGGCTGTCAGTGTATATGGTAATCCGAATCTTGTTGGCTGCCAAACAGGCACGCGTCAACGCAATTATCTCTGCCACCTGAGCGGAGTGTACTCCTTCCAGGCAAGCCGCTTCCACAATTCCAGAAATCGTACAAACAGCGTAAGCTGCTCTCAACTGTCCAGTATTGTCCCTTACACATGAACCATCAACAAAGAAAATTTCATCAGGGTCGGTCAATGGTTCGTCGACAATATCCGGTCTGGGCTTGGTACATAATTCAGTCACATCAAGGCAATCATGGTCTTCACAATCATCGTCTAAAGCATTTGGTAATGGCATCAAGGTAGCAGGATTCAAAACCGAGCACCTCTTAAGGGTCACATTCTCCGCGGCAAGTATGACCTGCTCGTAGCGTGTGAGCCTATTGTTGGTCAAGTGCTGAGTTTTGGTCCTGGTCATCAACAATTCCACCGAGTGTGGAACATATACCATCAGTGAATGTCCCATCACAATGCTTTCACACCTTTCAATGCTGACACCCGTTGCAGCAACGGATTTGAGACATCCGGGCAACGCTGCGGCTACTGGGTCTAAGGTAGCCGAGAAATAAGCAACTGGTCTACGGACACCTCCATGATCTTGTGTTGAGACTGCCAAAGCACAACCTTCCCGCTCACAACAGAACAATGAAAATGATTTGTTGTAATCAGGCATTCCCAGAGCCGGAGCGTGACACAAGTCCTCTCTCAACTCAAGGAAAGCCATCATGCAGTCCTTGTCCCATGGTACCGGATCACTCACATCCTTGTGCGTCAGTTTCTGCAAAGGTTTCACTTTCAGGGAAAAATTGGCAATCCACTGGCGACAGTAGCCAACCATCCCCAAGAACATCCTGACCTCTCTCTGGGTCGAAGGCACCAACATTTTCATGATCGCCTCCATCCTGTCAGGCAACACTTTCCTCTTTCCCATCTCTATCCGGTGACCCAGATACTGAACTTCAGATAAACAGTACTGTAACTTGCTGGGGGACACCTTGTGGCCATTTTTGGCCAAATGGTTCAGCAAGGCAATGGTGTCAATTCTACAAGCATCTTCTGTCTCTGACGCAACAAGGAGGTCATCTATGTACTGTACGAGAACGGAGTTCTGCGGCAGTACTAGATTCTCAAGATTCTTTTTCAGCAGCTGATTGAAGATCGATGGGCTCTCAGTATACCCCTGAGGGATACGACACCACGTTAAAACACGATTTTCCAGCTTAAATGCAAAAAGATATTGGCTCTCTTCGTGCAATGGAATTGAGAAGAAAGCCTGACACAAATCAATCACAGTAAACCACTCAGCCTGGTACGGTATCTGGAACAATATCAATGAAGGATTCGGTACCACTGGACAACAGGGAACAACTATGTTGTTCACCTTTCGTAAATCCTGCACAATCCTGAACTTCCCGCTAGGCTTCTGCAAGCCCATGATCGGAGAGTTACATGGACTGCCCATGATTTCCTTCAGAATTCCCTGTCTAATCATGGATTCGATCACAGGTTTTATTCCTGCGATAGTTTCTAAGGTCAACTTGTATTGGGGTGTTCTTGGAAACTCAACATTCTGTCTCATTGAATCTTAACTGGCTCTACTCCTCGGATCAAGCCGATCTCCTCTCCTGTAAAGTCCCACACCTCCTGTCTGACTGAATCCCTCAAGTCCCAGGGGAGTTCCTCCACAGTTAACGCAGGGTACAATTCTATGCACACACGTGTATTTGCAACCTTAAAGGCAGAATCATCATCATTTGTCTGCAACTCCACTCCCTTGGGGGTACAGTAGATGGTACAATTGAGTTTACACAGGAGGTCTCTTCCTAACAGACACACAGGGCTAGAATCACACACTACGAATTGGTGTCTGTCCCTGAAATTTCCTATCTTCACTGGGACTGGCTCAGTCAGTGGGTTCATCATTCTCCTGTTTGCAACTCCTACGACTTGGATAGTCTGTCCAGAGAGTGGTAGGTTAGGGACTACTGCAGACCGTACAGTAGAGCGGGTAGCACCAGTATCTACCAAAAAGGTAGTGGGGTGTCCATCCACATCAGCTTCTACAAATGGTCCCCTCTGGTCTACTTCCAATACTGCCCCGAGGGTACAGTCCTCCTCTCCACTCAGACACTGTCCTGTCACTGGGTCAAAGTAATAGTATTCATCCCCTTCAACTATGAAAGGCATCTGTTGGTAAACCTTGCTCCCTGCCCCAATCTTCGGTGGCTGGGGAACCGGAGCCCGAGGGGCCGAAGTCCCCCCTTTAGCCGCCTTGTACTTAGCTACTGTTGCTTTCGGCACCGGAGGGGCCTGGACCTCCTCCTCCTCCTCCTCCTGTACTTGGTTTTCCGGGTTATGGGGACACTCGCGTCTCCAATGCCCGATCTCATGACACTGATGACACCTAGTCGTCTTTTTCAGAGTTGCCAGGTCTACCCTTGGCCTTGGACCGTCCTCACTGTCCCTTTTCTGACCACCCGATTTCCTACCTAATGTTCCGTTTCCTGACTGACCCTGTCCTCCCGGCTGCATCTAGACTAACATCAGCTTATCCTTAAGCTTCCTTGTCTTAGAATCTATCTCATCACTGCAGTACCTCGCGTACCTCAGAATCTCGTCCAGAGGCTTGTTCTGCCAACAAATTAGATGTTGTTGTATCATGAGACAGATATCGGGTCTCAGTCCCAGAACAAACTTGGACACAAATTGTCCTATGTCCTTTGGATCCATCACATCCAATTCACTGTACTGCTTGAATATCTGCAATAATCGCTCGTAGTACTCATGGACTGTCTCCTTCGGTTCCTGCCTAGTCCGATCTATTTTCACCCAGTCGATGTCTTGTGGTGGTACCTTAGTTTTCAACCACGTGATCGCCTGCTCATACTTTATCATCACCCTGGGTGAGGGTCCATTTGTGGTCGCATCTCGCTCTGGCTCCACTGTGGGCCATTCAACGCTGACCTTACATGCTATCCACAGGTCTCCTGGGACCACAATGTCAAACAGTGTGTTCAGATCGATCCACAGTACTTTTGATATCTTAACGAACCTCTCTACCTGCTTGTACTACTCCACTGGGTTTTCTCGCAACTTCGGAAATGTGTTCGTAAAGGCAGCCAAATCTCCCCTACTCCAGGGTACATGCACATACCCCCCATGAGCCTCCTCCCTCAAGGGGTACGCCTCCATATTCATCAACCCCACTCCTGGAGATGTCTCAATAGCGCTCCGCCTAACTCTCTTTTTCTTCGACCACCTTTCCTCCCATTTTTCCAATTGGACCCATGTTCGGATTCCCACAATCAATTCCCTGATGTGGGTTTTTAATCCGATCACCCTCTTCTCTTCCAGATCTTGGTCCGAGTACTGCAGTCTATGGCCACCCTGTAATGCTTTCGTCCTTGTCAAATCCACTGAGTACTTGTTCACTAATTCAGATAGTTTCTCATGGGCTGTCCTAGCCCTGCGAGTAACATCTTTCGCTACAAACAACAGTTCATCTGGTTCATAAAGTTCTATTCTTTCCAAGGGCAATGTACCTTCCACTATTTCCTCCACCTCTGATTTAAGTCTCAGCACATCAATTCTCCTTGCCTTTATTGCCGCCCTCAATGTACCTTGACTAGAGGTTTCACTAGAGTCCCTCCCTTTACATTCCTGACTCACTCGTCTGTCTTCCTCAGGTGAGTTATGGGGAACCCTTCCTCTTTCCCAGCTTTCGCGGTCCCAGTCCTGTCTTCTATCGGTAGGTGCATAGGTGGACGTTCCCCTATTCTCCTCACTCACACGGTCCCATTCGTGCCTGCTTCCATTAGACGTGCCGTGAGACACCCCCCTATTTTCCTGACTTCCATTGCCACAATCGTCCCTTGACCTGTCGCTCTGGGTATCCACTACCATCTCCCAAGTTCGCAAATCTGGCCTTAATTCCCTAATCGACCTTGGCCGTGGTCCTCTCAGATCCATCGGTCCTCTCAGACCCCCCTGCTCTCCAGAAGAGTCTGCCGATGCTGCAAAAGGGGTGCTCCTTTCTATAGGCCTTGGCAATTGGCTCCACCCGTCCGCCACATTACTCCTTCCTTCGCTGGTACTTCTCTCCCTGTCTATTTGTGGCAGACTCTCACTTTGTGTCTGTTCTGGATTGTACACCAATACTATGGGACCTATGGTGACAGGTACCGTAAGAGCCTCTGGCAGTCTCTGAGAACCGACCACCTCTTCACTGCGTACCTTCTGTACCGTAAATCTTCCCACTACTCTCGTCTCAGGAGAATGCTGAGATGCCCTCTCTTCCTCCACCGAGCCGGACCTGTCCCCTACTGGGCCCAAGCCGCTCTCCATTAAGACGCCACCATCCATGACAGATGCTTCCCTGCCCATTGCTGGTGCTGGCCTCCCGTCTATCTCAGGGTTATATGGAGGTGGTCTCTACGACAACAGTCTCTCTATCAGGCTGTCGTCTGTCTCACTGTCGTCATCCTCTGTGCATTCTCCAACAATGGGTATAGCCTGTCTCCTTCGATGGTCTGCACTCTCCACCTTTTGGCCAGTGCATCCCATCTCGCATCCTGGACCGCCCTAACTGATCTCTTCACTCTTTCCTGTCTCCTATCTCTGTTCTTTTCATAGGCTGCCCTGATCCACGCATTCAATGCTTCAAACTGCGTTGGTCTAGGCAAAGGCCGCAAAGAAGCCATAGTCGCTTTTAGCTGGTACAACACCTCCAATCTAAACGTTCCATATCTAGGAAATGTCAATTCCTCGCTTCCGTCTGTCATCTTACACCAGTTCTCGAGCCACAATATGGTATGCAACCCAACATTCGTGGCCATGTAATGAGCTGGCGTATCCTCGGGTGGAGCCTTTTCCCCACCCCGAGGTTCTAACTTCTTTTCTCCCTTGAAACAATCTCGCAACACTTTTAAGCATTTCATGATGAAAACCGCAACGTTTCTTTGTTTACAGAGCTCTTTTACTTCCCGATGACATTCCACCAATCCCAGCGCGGCTTCACACTAACCGCCCTATCCCAGCGCGGCTCTCTCTGACGTCACTCCACCAATCCCAGCGCGGCTTCACACTAACCGCCCTATCCCAGCGCGGCTCTCTCTGACGTCACTCCACCAATCCCAGCGCGGCTTCACACTAACCGCCCTATCCCAGCGCGGCTCTCTCTGACGTCAGTCCTCCGCTTCGCCGCAGTTCCACTCCTCTCTCAGCTCGTCTCCCGGTCACGCATGCGTCCCAATCATACACTTGAAATGATCACTTCCGACCAAGCAACCACATCCTTGACTATACGTCCACAGTCTGACTGTAATTGTCACCAAACTGGCAAATGTCTGTCCACAAAACGACCGGACAATCGCCTCACTGATCGGTTACACACACACAGCAACTTCCGACCAGCGTCCGTTACCCACACACTCACACATTCGTTCCCCCTATCTCGGTCCTGCGGGGGATCAATGGTACCTCATGACCCCCTTACTATGGTCGACAATTACTGTAGGTGTTCGATACACCCGAACCACTTAAACTCTCCTTGAGCCTTAAGATTTTCACCGGTTGCGCGCGCTCACAACCTGATCTCCTTTCACACTACAGGCACTCAACTCCGCAAGACAATACAACTCAACAATACAATGCACACCGCAATCTAACACGCATGACCCTTTTCATACTCACTCTCTTACGACCTGCTGCTTTCTGCCGCACCGTCACTTTCCATCATTTTCCATGGAACGCCATCTTCCATCTGCGGTCCTCTGGACGATCATCACCAGATCTCTATGGGCCTTGGGGAAATCTTAACCTACTCTAGATTACCCTCACTCCAGAAGATAAACCATCCTACTCTGCTACCAACTGGAAAGGCGGGATTATTTCTCTAGAATTTGCAAAGCATTCTCAAAATCCCCTCACAGGTCGACTAGACCTTTTTACCTGTCATAGAGTGAAATAGGCAATCTATTTATACAACTAGTCAATCACTTTCAGTCTATGCCCATTAGTTTCCCCAAAGAACCACCGACTAAGGACCAAGTTCAAAATTTGATTACAAAGCCAAAGACAGTTGGATGTATAAACATCTCAGCAAGAGGTTCAGAAGATAAACAGGAACTAATACAAACATAATCCTACGGAAAATTCTCAGTCGGCATAGGAACAATACAAGAATTAGTTCCAAGTTTAAATACTTTATTCAACAGCATTGTCATAAAAGCATTTTATCCCTATTCTAGACATATATAAATACTATGCTAAGTTTAAGATCAGCTTAAGATACACATTAAATACAGTTTGATACAGAAATGCTGGCGAATTCATTTGTCTTAAAAGAATTTATACAATTTAAAAATCAGAGTCACAGTGCCTAGTTCATGAAAAATGAGACTAGTCTTAAAACTAGATGTTTTTCGTCATACATGATCAATCGCAGTTAAAGTGCGAGTGCGGATGATCCAGGCCCAACCCAAATATTTGGCTAGGGCGATTGCAAGATTGGGGGCACAATTTGATCTTAATATTCTTAGTGCTTCTAGATATTTTCTTACACCCAAATTCTTGCAAACTGGTTTTAGCCATCTACTTCTTGGGACAGCATACAAGGGGCAAACGAACAAAAAATGTGGAATGTCCTCAACGTGTACCTTGCAGTAACAACATGTATTAACATTGCTTGGAGACCATTTGAAAGTAAAAACATTTAGAGGTAGGCAACCAACTCTGAACTGGAAATACAGCTTTCTGTCCAAGGGTTTTGTGATCAGATCCCAGTACTGTTCACATTTTGGGGTTAATTTAGACTCCAAATACTGGGATGTCAACATAGAGGGTTGATTGGAAATTAAAACAGATTGATGTACCATGTCCCAATACATTTTTTTCAACAACGCCTTAGATGGAAAGGCGGAGGGGTCAGTAGTAGTCCATAAGTGGTCTAAATGCAATTTTTGTAGCAAGTTCCTAATTTCTTTAAGCCAGGTTATTTTATGAAACCGATCAGAGCTAATGATGTCCATGAGAGCAGATGCATAATGACCCAGTTCCGGAGTAGTCTTTATGCGCCTCTAATATAAGAGTGGGCGCAATCGAGCCATATCTTCGATCTTTTTTCTTCCAAGGTCATATAGGAGCGGGAATGATGGAGTACTCTGCGGGACACCAACCAACCGGCGAAGGAATTTGTTCTCTGCAATTGCCAAGACACTCAGATTGGTGAAGCCCCATAGCTCTGATCCATAAAGACAGGCGCCTAGCACTTCCATACTATAAATCTCCATTATAGGCTGGATGGGTTTTGTTAGTGAGGATTTATATTTTTGTGCTATGGCCCCAGCCAACTGATGGAACTTTAAAACCACGGAATCAATATGAGATTTCCAGTTCATACTACCCTGCAAGAAGATGCCAAGGTAAGTGAAAGCGTTCACTTCTTCCAAAAAAGACCCATTAAAATGTATTTTTCCCTTGAATTGCTTAGCGGGATTCAAGTTCATAAACTTGGTCTTAGTAGTATTTAATTCCAGGCCCCGGATCCGACAGAAATCTCCAAATGCGTCAATTGTCTTTTGTAGTCCGCTAGGGGTCCGCGAGACCAGTAAAGTGTCATCAGCAAACATTAATACTGGGACCCGCTCCCCATCTAGCGTAGGGGCATCAGTTGGCGATTTCTTTAGAAAGTCTACTACGCCATTAATGTAAAGGGAGAATAAGGCGGGGGCCAGGACGCATCCCTGTCTTACCCCACGCTCCACGGGGAAAGAATCTGTGACATCCCCCTGTGCACCCCACCTAATCCTTGCGTAGTTGTTTTCGTGCATACGCACAAGCAAAGTCAATAATTCGGGGCTAATTCCAAGGTCGGTAAGAACAATCCAAAGTTTTTGACGAGGAACTAAGTCAAATGCTGACTTTTAGTCAACAAAAACAGCATATAATGGGCCATTTGTCAAGGTCACGTTTTTCCAATAGAGAGTTAAAAAATTGAATACCTGGTCGACGGAGCTAGTTAGGGGTCGGAAGCCAGCTTGGTACGGGGAGAGGATATCCTTATCGTCTATCCAGGCTTGTATTTTATTTTGCATCATTCTACACATCAATTTTTGTGCTGAGTCGATAAGGCTGATGGGCCTATAATTACTTGGTAAAGCCTTGTCCCCTTTTTTAAAAACTGGAATAATCTCCGCACCCTTCCATGAGGCTGGTATCATGGCTCCTTGTGCGGTGGAATTTGCAAGCCATACAAAATATTGGCACCAGTTAGCCCGGTCAGATAGAAATACATCTGCCGGTATTCCATCAATTCCTGGAGCCCTACCTCTGGTCACCCCATCCAATGCTACATTTACATCTCTCAGTGTAAAAATGTCATGACTATAAAATACCATTTTGGGGCACGGGTGAGATGTCGAAGCCAAATTATGAGCATATTGCGGTTTAAAAAAATCCACCCATGCTTCCTTTGCCACATGATTTTTTGGACACTCTGCAATTCCCCCCCTGCCCCATTTTAAGATAGCCCAAAACTCTTTCTGTTGTTTAGCTGCACAGGCTTTTTTGAGATCTATATCAAACAAAAAGGAGGGAAGAGGATAAATAGTCCATTCGTTTCCCCTTAACTAGTAACTGATAATCAAAAGAGAACGGACACTGGTATCTGCAAAAAACCATTAGTTTTTATCGAAAACCCTCATAGACATCCTGGAGTTGTCATAGCGGTATATCTTTTCATCCGCCTGTTATGGCAGAGTTTTTGGCTTTATTTAGCAGTGATATAGATAATTAGTCTTGCTCGCATCTAGTATAGGTATTCTTAGCCTGTGTTGGCCCTTTTAAGCCCTTTTTCCAGACCTAGAAGAGGATAGCTGCTTAATATGCCTTTATTCTTGACTTTAACCTGTCTATTGCCTATTGGCTTTGACATATTAGACACATTGGTATGGTTTATGTAGGTATTCTGACCGAGCTAAGGAGCATTTCACCCCTTTCAGGCCTACAGGCCTAGAGCTAGAGGGACTCCATCTTGATGAAGCTGAGAGGCTTTTCAGGGCAAAGGCAAAGTTTATAGTTAAGGCTGTTTTTCACTTGGAGAGAACCGGTCTGGGCCAGCCCTTATCGGTAGGCTGTATTATTCTCTGTGTTGAAGACACCACAAAAGGCTGGCCAGCTGGGTGTGTGTCCTTGATGCGAAGTGGTGCAGAGATCTGGTGGGCGGCAGGCTGATGGCTGGAACTTTCCATGAGGAAACAGCATTCTATATCAGTGAAGTGCAGAGGCGGAGTCAGTCAGTCAAGCAGAGAGGGAGTCAAGCAGAGAGTCGAGCAGTGGAGTGGAGTTGGCAGAGAGAGAGGGTTCAAGCTGGAGAAGAGCTGAGTTGAATAGTGAGCTGGAACTGAAGGAAGCAGTCAGAAGCAGTTGCTTATCAGGAGGAGGTGTGAATAGCTGGAGTCTGAAGTAATGCCTTTTAGAAGAGACGGAGGAGAGATCGTGGACTAACCTATGGGAGCAGATGGAGTTAATTGGACATTGGCGCAGAGACAGAGTGAATAAGCTAGTGGAATGAACGGTGATCAGAGCGGCAGGAACCATTAAGATTGAAGATAGAAGGTGGAGACAGTCCGTGTGGGGGAGAGGAGTCCAGAGACAGAGCGATCAGCGCAGAGGTGTACCCAAGAGTGCAGGAGAGAGAGAGAGTCTGAGATGAGCCAAGGCACAGATGAGAGAGGAACCCAGATGACAGCTAGAACAAGACTTCACACTAATCAGGTGATATTGTTTTCATCACATTAGTTTACTTTACACTTGCATCTTAATCTTGTCCTTATTCCCTAGGCTATTGTATGTTTAAATCCTTTCTCTTTCAGCGGAGTGTTCTACCTATAGTCTTTGTCAGATCTGTGTAAATGTTTATATTGTTGTAATAAAATAACCCCCAGTTTATAACAAACTGGTGTGTATCTCCTATTCTTGTTCACTGAAGGTAAATATATCTCCTAGGTGGTTACTAGGTACGTGAATGGATGAGTAATCCCAATCAGGTAAGTGGTGATCACATAAAGAGGGAGTGAGTGGACCTTTGATGCCAAGAACAGAAAGTACACCATATAATTTGGAACCGTGTTCAAAGTCATTATTATAGTTTTATTCCAAGTAGGTAACTGAGATATTATCCTGATAACTGTTCATAGGAATGTGGTCGTCGTTGATATGCGGCGTTAATGAGAGCACTGAGTAGAAGCTCAGTGTGTATACCCACTGGATTGTGGCTTGAGTAAATGAGAGCACTAGGAGGTTGAACTAGTGTGTAGTTTCGCAGGATCGCGAACAATTTGGAGAAGAGAGCATTGGGTTCTGCAGGCCCATGTGTAGACGCACCGGATTGTGTGTCATATCTGCCCTAGGGTAGACCGGTCTGGGTCTGAGTGGCCGCGAGACCAACTGATGTGAATAAGTGTGGTGTAGGGTATGGATATCCCTAGTAATCAGTGAGTATTCTTAGTATCCCTATAGATTTAGTGGTGTTTTTAATAATATGAGCTTGTATATTGCGAGTTCCCCATCCTCAGGTAGGTACCAGGTGCCTGGATAGTTAGTCCTGAGGAGGGAAGGTGAGTACGTTCTGGCTGGGTTGGAGGGGCCCCTAGGGGCTGATCCCACCTACTCAGAAAATCCAGCCATAACACCGCCCCATCAGGAGTCTTGGCATCGTCATAGGGTCAACGATTAACGTGCAGTATGCCTGCCTCACCCGAGGCTACTTCTGGTGAATGCAGAAGTGTCCAGAAATGAAAAAAGGAAATCTAAAATATAATGACTCAGCCAGAGGAACTTGGCTTTTAATATAAAAAAAATTGACTGGTCACTACTATTAAAAACGGAATTGGGATATTAGGTAGTTGAGTTACTAAACTACCATATCATTATTGAAAAAAGTCGACATGTTTCAGCTCGTCGTGCCCACAGAGGGTCAGTGGAGCTTTCGTCAGGACATAAACAGAATAACACACAAACAAAAATAGGTATGTATAGCACATACACCCTTTATGTGTATGGTGAAGATCAAAAAAGAGGACTACAAAAAACAAGCAGAAGAATTGAGTAAAAAACTCAAAAAAAGGAACTACACACCATCAATAATATCAAAATGCAAGAAAAGAGCCTCCAATCAACCTAGAGACTGCCTGCTACAAAATACACAAAAAGAACCGGTCAAAGATCTCGTAACCTGCGTGACTACGTTTTGCCCGGCGACCTATGAGGTGCAAAAACTCATAAAGAAAAATTGGCAGATATTAACCTCTGAAAAATTGAACTGGCCAAAGCCCCGCTTTGCTAACAGAAGAACCAAGAACTTAAAAGACTTCCTTGTACACACAAGGCCAAGAAAAACACCTCTAAAGTCAACCATTAGAGATGTACATATGGTACCAGTCACCGGACACTATCCCTGTGGCACTTGTGGAGTGTGCAAATTCACGTCGAGTACAAAGACCTTACAGCTGAATGACAATCTCAAATGGACTCAAAGGAGCCATACCAACTGTAACTCCTCACACGTGATATATCTGATCACATGCCCATGCCAAAAGCAGTATGTGGGCATGACATGCCGGAAGGTCAAACTCCGCATAGGGGAACACCGGAGCAATGTTAGGGTAAAAAAGAATATGACCAAATTATGCACCCACTTCATAGAAGCCGGCCATACATGTGACGAGCTCAAGTGGACAGTACTAGAAATGCTTCAAACTAAGGATCAGAACGCAGAACAAGTTCTTTTCAATAAAGAACAGAGATGGGTGGATCTCTTAAAGACTGATGAAATAGGAATGAATGACCACATTCCATGGACTCAACTATACTGATCTTATCCATGAAAAATGAAGAGTACCTGTCTCTACAAATATATTGCATTCTATATAATTGTGCCCTAACCCCCAGATGCGATTAGAAGGATCAATAAGCCATGCAAAATATATACACAGGAAATATTGTAGGCTAACTCGATCGACATTGAATCAAGCCGATAATTGTGCCTGGAACGGGGCTCTCTTAGTTCAACATATTAGCCCACTATAGCGATTTTGTAAACAAATGGTCCTACCTTTGTGTTAGTGGCTAGTATAAAAGACCAACAACTTCTGACCCGCCCACAGCCGGGGGCAGAGTCAGCACAAGGCTCACAGATTGATGCCGCATGGGTAAGAATGGCGTTCTTTGAGCTCTTCCGAAGAAAAGAGGTAAGATGACGGCTCAAACTAACTTGTATGAATATATATTATTCCGAATGTAGAGAAAATCCAGAAGCGACTCTGATACCCTGTTGGATACCTAACTTCAGAAAACACCAGGTACCTTATGGGTTTTGTATGGGGTGTGCATGAAGTTGGTAGCACATAATCACATATGTTGTAAACCCCTGTTGTAAAACCCTAGGTTTCCCAATACCCGCGATTCACCAATACCCGAACCGCTACTTGTAAAACCCTTGGTTTCCCAACACCCGCGATTCACCTATACGCGAACCGTTATTTACACAACGCATAGACTCTATAGCTGTGATGTACTTTTAACGCACAGCTTCCGTGTCACTCCTTAAATTCAGCCGGAATTGTTACCTAAGCTCGTAATCACTCCTATTGAACGTATTTTACAAGTGCACTGTCGATGATCGCGCTATATCTGACATCCACCTTAGCTCTGTAAACACAGCTTTGTCACAAAATCCTAAAAATAAAAAGCTTATGAGTATTCACCATCTACTCTGAAACCCATGATACTTCTCCTACATACTCCCCCCACGAGGGTTATGCCGTAATCCGGTTAACCCACGTCCCAGCATATAATAATGCAATTAAAAGATGTCTGCCTAAACCCAGTGAACATACTTTTGTGACAATGATTTCATTGATTTCTTTCACAGCTTGGAAATTCCATTGTGTGATCTTCACCATACACATAAAGGGTGTATGTGCTATACATACCTATTTTTGTTTGTGTGTTATTCTGTTTATGTCCTGACGAAAGCTCCACTGACCCTCTGTGGGCACGACGAGCTGAAACATGTCGACTTTTTTCAATAATGATATGGTAGTTTAGTAACTCAACTACCTAATATCCCAATTCCGTTTTTAATAGTAGTGACCAGTCAATTTTTTTATATTAAAAGCCAAGTTCCTCTGGCTGAGTCATTATATTTTAGATTTCCTTTTTTCATTTCTGGACACTTCTGCATTCACCAGAAGTAGCCTCGGGTGAGGCAGGCATACTGCACGTTAATCGTTGACCCTATGACGATGCCAAGACTCCTGATGGGGCGGATGAAAAGATATACCGCTATGACAACTCCAGGATGTCTATGAGGGTTTTCGATAAAAACTAATGGTTTTTTGCAGATACCAGTGTCCGTTCTCTTTTGATTATCAGTTTTTTTGAGATCTAGCCATTGATTTTCATCCCGTAGCCTTTTTGCCCTAGCTTGAGCCCCTTCTATAATCGTCCCTGGCCTTCAACACTCCTTCTTTAGTCCTCAACGCTAGGCTGAGGTTCTGCTGCGCCTTTCTACAAGAATGGTCATACCATCCTCGATTTCTCTGGGGGCAAGCACCCTTTCCCTGATGAGCTTTTTTTAAGAAAAACCCCTGTAAATTAACAAAAAACTTAGGGTGTGACTCTTCAATTAATTTATTAAAATTTGGTTCATTACAATGATCCTGCAATCTGCTAACCTCTTTTGCGACAGCCTCCAGTAAGTCCTGCATATCCCCTGGCTTATCCATCAGAGTTGCCCATTTAATGTGGCGAAGGTTGTTAGTTGAAATGATATCTAGTGGCATAACGCCCCTTTCCTGGTTAGGCGAAATTACTCCCTGGTCCAGTTTGAAGAGCAAGCACAACGGATTGTGGTCGCTCTCCAATCTAGATGTCACTTTCATGTCTATTATCTTGTGCCAATCTCTGACATCTACAAGGATGTAGTCTATCTGACTACTTGCCCTTGTATTGTCAAAGGTGTGAGCACCCTGGAGGTCTGAGGGGGTGCGGCCATTTGCTGCCCTCAGCCCCCTAGCCAAGCACAAACTCTTCACTTGTATTGCCACCTCAGTCCATTTCTTTACTGCGGGTAAATCCAATTGAGGGACTCCCCATTTAGTATCTTCCTCTAGGGACATTTCATTATCCTCTTGGCCTAGTGGTTCGAATGTGGTGTTCATGTCTCCCCCCACTAGGATGGTGATATGTGTTGGAAGATTCTCTAGATCATTATCTAATGCTACTACCACCTCAGCGGCTTTACCCCCTTGTGTTCCCCTGGCATATATGTTGTAGAGGGCCATTTCTTGGCCGTCAGCCCATGTTATCACAATTGGGAGTAAATCACAGTTGTTAACGGGCCTCGCTCTAATAGTACATTGTAGTGATTGGCGCACCCATGTGAATAATCCTCCTGAGGGCCGCCCTTTTGGGTTCTTTTTCGCAGGGACAAAAAAATTTAAGAAACCCTGACGATGAACAGGGATCACTGCCCAGGTTTCCTGGAACATAATTACATCGTGGCTGTCAACAAATTCGCACCATTCAGGGGACTCTAATTTATGGAGGATTCCCGCCAGATTCCAAGAAAGAAGTTTAAGACCTATCTCCGGCTGAATGGCCCTCCCATACAATGGTGTTACATGCAGGGGTTGGATCAGAATAGGTGGGGGGGCTAGTTGCCCTGCTGTATTCGATGACACGGGGAATGGGAGCCAAGTGCCCCACAGTACAAGAAAAATCCCCACTAGAGCAGAGTATCCTACCATTACTAAGATTTGTATCAGTAAACTTCTTAGCAATGTCTGTTCCCCTCTCTTGAATCCCTGCTATATTACCCTTGACTATACTCATCCGCCCATTCAGTCAGTCACACTCATTGAGGCCAGAAAGGGCAGAGAATCTATTCTCCATCGGTATGCCCCAATTACTTCTTATACTGAGGGGTTTGCCTTTTCTTATCACAGAGTTCCACTTTGTTATAAGTACTGTGGGATTTAGGATATTCCCTTTCTTTGCATAGAAAAAATCTAGCGTTAGCGGGACTATCTCTGTGGATCTACGCTGGGGAGGATATATATTTGCTAAGATGTTTGGCAGCACTTCGGGGTCAGAGAAGTGTAACACCACACAATCCCCTCTGAATTTTTTGTTACCACCCCCGATCCATTCTACTCTCCTAGCTTTCACAACTTCTTGTGCCAGCTGGTCCATACCTCCCGGGGAAAAGGCCATGTTCCTTGATAGCCAGTGGAGTGATTTATTTATTAGGGAAGATGTGTTCTCTACTTGCCCAGATTCTAAGAGGGGAACATTTGCCAGGACCAGTACCAGGGGGGATGCCTCCACAATTAATTCTACAGGTCCTTTCTCTATGTTGGAATCTACCAGTCTGTCCCTTTGACTTGGCCCTTCAGAATCACCGATGTTAATACCTAATCCCCTGGAGCCCCCCCCCTGTATCGTTAGACAGCATAGGGATAAGGGGGGTATTTTCCAAGTATTCTGGCCTAGGGGCTGTCTGTGTATTTTTTGATTCGACTCTAAGTGTCTCCTGCTTAGCAATATCTGCTGCTCCCTCTAGTGATTTTTGCAGAAGACCCCGCAGCCTATTCACCTCTTCAGTGAGGTGGTCTATTTTACATAGGAGAGGTTTGGTTATGGTCTTAATTTTACTATCTAGGGCGTTTAACAGTTTCTTAAATTGGTCTTCGTCCAAGAATAGCTTCCCTCCAGAGATTCCCCTTGTATCTTCTCCAATACTTTTCGATGGGGATGCATCTGGGCGTTTTTTACTTGAGCGGAGCCCGCCCCATTTTGAAAGACTCTTCTCCCCCCCCTTAGCAGCTCTTAGAGCTGGTACCGGTGCTGGAGGCTCCTCTTCTAGCAGAACTATTTCTTCATCAGGTATACTCTCAGAGGCTGAGTCTGCTATAGCTGGGTTAATGGGTTGTTCTCAGGTGTCTGAAATACCTCGTTGCTAATTTCAAAAGCAGGTGTAACCAGAGGCGTATTATCAGCTGGCAATACAGGGGAAAGGCTCAACCCCAGTGAGGATCTCCTGTCATTGTTTATTTTTGCAACCACCTGGACCATGTAATTGTCAATGGTATTGACAGCTAGAGTCGATTTTGACTTCGACATATTAAAAGGCTGCGTCGATGATGACCCCCAAGTTATGCCGTACAATACTAGTGCACAGGATGGCTTTCCTACAAATGCAGCGACAATGTTGGTAAAGATAACTTACAAAAGCTGTTCTGGGCAGAGTTCCGGGCCCTGTCCCTGTCTCTTCCTGCCAATGAGGGCCGTGGAGGGCCCACCCTTTGCCCGGGCTTCGCCCCGCGCGCTCCCGCGACGCGGAGGAAGAGGCTGGATTTAAAGCGCCTCCTGGCGCTTTTTTTACGTTGGCGGCTTCCGGCGCACTGCAGGCTGGAGCCTGTGGTCCTGGCTGCCTGCACTCTCCCCCCCACAGCGGCCGCAAACAGGAGATGGAAACGTGCTGCGGCGGCGGGAGGAGAGCGGATGGAAGGAAAAACAGGTAGGCGCCGCTCTAGGCAAGTGGTCCAATTCGGCAGAGAGCACAATCAGCGTTTTGTCAGGAACCCCCGCTCCACCGAGGAAGAGGCTGGATTTAAAGCGCCTCCTGGCGCTTTTTTCACGTTGGCGGCTTCCGGCCGCACTGCAGGCTGGAGCCTGTGGTCCTGGCTGCCTGCACTCTCCCCCCCACAGCGGCCGCAAACAGGAGATGGAAACGTGCTGCGGCGGGAGGAGAGCGGATGGAAGGAAAAACAGGTAGGCGCAGCTCTAGGCAAGAGGTCCAATTCTGCAGAGAGCACAATCAGCGTTTTTTCAGGAACCCCCGGAAATTAGTTCCAGAATCATCAGGCTAACAAGGATTGCTATAACCTGAGTTTTAGTATGCATTTGAAAAAAAGAATAAAATCCAGGTTAATCTGTCCCTACACTGTGCTAAGTGACATCCCTACTCAACAATGTCCCAACCTAGCAAAGGTGTCAGCCGTGGTGACTTCCAAAGAAGTTCTCTCACTTTCCTTCAATCTCGATCTCCAGGTTACTCAGTCATAGCTAAGCTCTCTGCCTGACCAACCGCTCTCTCTGACTTCCAGCCCATCTGCTCTACCTCCACCCTCGGGGTGCTGTCCCTAATACAAAACCCCACAATGCGGATGACACGCCCAAAAGTACGCCCCTCTCGAAGGTGTTGACTTTCAGAATTTTCCACCATGGCATCTCTCCATCCTTGTCCGTTAGAGCGTCCTTGGGTCCCAGACTCTTCTTCGCTTCTGGATGCTTCCCTAAATTCCTCAGTCACTCCTCCATGTCTAGGTCTACCATCTTAACACTCATACACAATGGGCCCTTTTTCTGCACTATCTACTTAGTCTGGCGCCTGCAAAGGAACGCATGTGAATAGGCTCACAATTTCAAATGTTGCAGTTCTTTAACTAAAAGCAGCTTTCTCAAAAACATTTCTATGGTTTATTGTTAAGCAAAGCATTTTCAATCAGGCCTACACGATTTCCATGAACTAGGTCTCTGCACGTTTATGTGCACTAACATGCTAACCTAAGGAATACATCTTACATTCTTCAACATCAATCTTTAATGCAAAATACAATTCTCTACCCAGGATACTTAATCACATTTAACGTTACAACTGTGAGTTTAATAAGCAAAGCTAAAGGCACAATGGTGATTTATTAAACACTCTTATTAATAAAATACTTCACAGCAAAACGACATCTCTATGTTAAACAGCATTACTGATTTTTAAAGCACATTACATTAACCTTTAGTATAACTCTAATACCGTCTACATTAGTTTTCAAACTTACATTACATTTGAACACAGTTATCAAGTCCTCTATATATGTGGGTGCTGACTACTCGTGGATATGATGCACCCCTACACATTTTTCTTCATTTTAGCGCTCTCTCAGTTCCCCAGCAGCATTTGGCACATCAAAGGCTTCGCTGCCCCACCCCCCCCCGCCGTCACTTATTCACGGCCGCAGGCCTGCCCTCCTCTTGCTGTCTGTAGTTCCTTTCACCCCCGCCGTCGTCCTGCTGTCCGTGGTAACTCTCACTCATTGCTTCTGTTGCATATGTTTAAACTTGCTGTTATAGCGGCCCTTGTGTAGCACAAGCAACGGACTCCAACCTCTCATCGTGAAAATTAGTACAGAAGGAAAGATAGCTCAGAAGAGGAACGTTGACAACAGAGAAGTGTCACAGACTCAACTCAGCCGTTCACCCTCATGAGGATGATGAAAGGAGTACCCATAGTTATTTTCATAGCTTTCAAGATGTCATGTTTTGATGCCATGCCACATACCACTCACTTGAAATAATTAGCAATTTCTGCCTGGTATTGGAGCGCTTCACATGAGCACCAGTTATGTTACACAAGGACACTTTCATTGTATGGTAGGCGCAGGGAGATAAAGTGATTTGATCAGAATCACAGGATGCCCGCCCCCCGCCGTCACTTATTCAAGGCCGCAGGCCGTGCCTCCCTTCTACTTCCCCTGCTCTCTTCCCCCAGTGCTTGTTTGGTAAATGTTCCTCTTGCTCTGGTCCGGAGTTGCGTTTATGCTCCGTCTGCTATAAAGAATGCATGCCCTCTGCGCTGCCTGTCATTAGAGATACTTGGAAACATGTCACCACCCATTTCGGTAGATTGCCCTCGATTGAGCCAGCCAGCCAGTCATGCTAAAATAGAGCTATGCGCTCTTTCTATCTGTTCTGGATCATCCCAAACTCAGACTAGTTACCTTTGCTCTCCAACTAAAACGGGTGTGCGTATAATGATCCCTTTACTCTTCAGCGATTACCCTGAATCGCTTTGCAGCCCATTCTGCTCATAGCTTCTTTTGTGTGCAGATTTTCTATAACGCGAACTCGACCCGCAGGTATTGGAGCGCTTCACATGAGCACCAGTTATGTTACATAAGGACACTTTCATTGTGTGGTAGGCGCAGGGAGATAAAGTGATTTGATCAGAATCACAGGATGCTGAGCCCACGCCGAGGCTCCAACTCGGTTCCCCAGCAGCATTTGGCACATCAAAGGCTTCGCTGCCCCGCCCCCGCTGTCACTTATTCACGGCCGCAGGCCTGCCCTCCTCTTGCTGTCTGTAGTTCCTTTCACCCCGCCGTCGTCCTGCTGTCCGTGGTAACTCTCACTCATTGCTTCTGTTGCATATGTTTAAACTTGCTGTTATATCGGCCCTTGTGTAGCACAAGCAATGGATTACAAATGCTATAGGTGTCACATTTCCACAAGTTAACACTATTAGCATTGTAAATGACAAAGTTATTAATTTCCAAAATTTCAAAACAAAAACATAAATAATACATTTGTCATTTACAATACTAATCCCTCAAACTTTACTAATGCGAGCCCTAGTGCATTGCAAATGCTTGTTATTTAACCTACCCTCCTGTTCATTGGAATCTACTGCTTGTATTAAAAGACACCTATTGGTGTATAGTTTGATGCTGTGATGCTGATTGTTTTGCAAATGTATTTATGTTTCATCTTAATGATATCAAACGGACCAGGAAGTTCTTGGGGGCGCATGTGCGGTATAGTAATGGGTTGGGGTAAACCATTGATTGCAAACAGCCTTGCTTAAATCGAGGGACAAGGCCAGTGGCATTACTTTACTTTTCCTACAATTTATTATCTCCAAGGTGTAGGACACGGAGTAGAGTAAACCACGTAAAGACAGCGCGGTCTGAGTAATGTGGTCTGAAGTTTTTGGACACTGTAGTGATAATACGTTAACCCCTCCCCTGCTGGTGACGGAACCGCTCCGTCATGAGCACAGCGCAACCGCGGCTGCTGACGGAGCGGTTCCGTCACCAGCATGCGCCCGCCGCGCGGCCGCCCCGCCCCCTTAGCACTGCGGCGGGATAGCCGCCGCAGTGAAGGGGTTAAACAGTGGAAACCCACAGATATTAGTATTAGATCATGGTATATCATTTGTCAAGTGTTCTTTTTTAAGAGCCCACACTATTAGTTATTGTGCATGGTACAGGAATGCAAAATGTCTTTTATGTGTCATATGCCGAGGTAATCCATATCCATGGAAAATCTGAAAGATAATATTACATTTTCACTTTTCTACACATTAGGATAAAAAATATTCCGAATACCAGAAACGCCTCTTTAAAATCTCTATCTATTTAATTGTTCACTCTTTCTGCCCTCTTAGCCCCGGCCCTAGCTTCACCCTAAACCCACCCCTTGTCCACAGCTCAATTTAGTGAGTACCTGCAAAGGAGGACGGCAAGATTTCTTACACATGTCATTAGTCTGTCCAAATTCGACTCTGGTAGAGGCCTGGTGCTGGCATATAAAGCCTATATATTTTAGACATAATCTCTGCTCTGCAAAAAGTTTAATTGAGTTTTGTAAATCACTGCTTGATGAATTTGGTTGTTATAACCTGTGTACATTTTTTTTAAAGTTTTTTAAATTGTTTTAACGTCTGAATAGTATAACTGTTTTATTACCTATTAATCATGTTTGTTGACCTTAGCCGAGGTCTAAATTTAATTTAATTAAAAAACATTCTGAAAAATTCTAGTGAGTACCTGCACTTATTTTTTTTCACATTTAGAGCACTGATGCATACAATACTGAATCATAATTAGGAGGGAACCTTTCGCGCCCTTTGCTAACTGTAATTCGGCATAGTTGATAAAACCTTTTTGCAATTCGGGAATTGTTTTCCAACTTGCAAAATGGGTTCAATATACACGAAAAAGAAATGAAGCTGTTGCAAACCCTGCAGTTTTACTAATCGAAGCATTTGCAATCACAAAAAGGCTAAATAAATCTGCACCATAATGCTTTGTTAAAGCAGTGATTCAATTGCTCTGCATGGCTGACGATGTGTCCGTTCAGTGCAATGGTGGTGTATTGCTTATATTTTTGCAAAGTACATTTTGCCAATTTGCAAAAAGCGCTGGACCATTGCCAACCCCAAGAGATGTGTGGATTGCTTTCCCTCTTCATGCTGCCTGTGATACGTTCAGGGCCGGACTGGCAGTAGCGGGCACCAGGCGTTTTCATGGTGGGCTGGAAGTGTGGGGGGGGGGGGGGGCAGTTTTGGACCTGTGGGGGCCATTTCTATTACTGGGGCTGGTTTTGCAGCAGTGCTGCAATATCGGCCCCCTGTAACAAAACCAGCAGCAGTGTTTCCCACCAGCATCTCCCCGCTGGTTCGCCATAATTGCCAGGGCTGGTTTACGTCTCAGTCCGGCCCTGGTTACGTTCGCCGGGTCTGGTGGCTCAGTGGACTAATGCGTCCACTGCAGGGGCCTGTGTTCGACCTCATGGTCACAGGTTCAAATCCCGGCGGGTCCACTCAGCCTTTCATCCATCTGAGGTCGATAAAATGAGTACCATTGAGTTGGGTAACAATAAACATCTGTTATTCAGCGCCAAGAAACCGCTGGGTGAACGTGCGCTTTACAAATACACATGTTATGTTATGTTCTGCTAGTGCCACAAAAACTAACAGCCACAGACTAGTGCACCTACGGATAGCGCCTTTTCCAATGCTGTTGTCCCATTTCACCCCTTCGGCGCTGCAGTTGCGGCACATATCTTGGGCACGGGGGTTCAATCCTCCATATTTGCAGACAGCTTTTTTTGTCAGTTTGACTCAGAGTAAGAAAGGTAATGCCAGATTGGCTAAGGCAGCCAGCCCCACACATTTGAGTGCACATTGATGTAAACGTGACTCATTTACGCTTCACTTAGGCTTACACAGCCTTGCAGTGTCAGTACACAATGGAGTACTGGGGCCGTATCATGATGGGTTTTGCGGTCTAGGTACAGACCTGAGTGCTGATGTTTATGCTCCTGTCATGTATGAAGTGAATTAATGTAACAATATCTCTGAGTTTGCGCACTATTTCAGACAGCATAGCTAAGAGGCAGAAAAGGGGCAAACATTGCTCCTTGTTTCCAAGCTTTACAGTCTCAAAAGGAAGCTTTGACTCAGATAAATATTGGGTTAAATGAATTGACTTTACACACTGCGGGCACAAAAAACAGGCGCTTGGCTCTGCACTGCACCAGCGAAGCCCATCATGATACAACCCCTGGTTTAAAGCCGGCAACGTTGCTGTGCAATGGAGCCCAGGCGCTACAGACTAGAGCCCAGTACTCAGCTGCATGCCTGTCAGAGCTGTCACTGTAACATTTTCCCACTCATCACAGGGTGAGATGGGGGGCAACACGCCTTAGTGACACTACCCTGCGACAAAGTGGGAAGTGTGTGGCAAACCTACAAATCACCTTGTCTTGCCACGTGGTCAAACGGGCCCTTAAGAGGAAGTCTGTTCTCATCCCTAGTCTCATTTGCTACACTTTCTCATCGATACAGCAAGGGTGCCATGGGCCCCAGTGCAACCTGGGCCGGACTGGGAACACAAACCAGCACTGGCAATCTCGTCGGACAGGTGGTGGGGGGGTTGGGTGCTGGTGGGAAACACTACTGCAGTGTGTTTTAGGTCTCGCGCCAAGCGTTACACTGTGCAGCAGTGTTCGCGCAGCGAGAGTCCTTTTGTCCGGGTTTTCAAAATGGACCCTGGAAATGAACACGCTTGTGCATGTGTTTTTTCTTTTGCGGCCTGCTATTGGCCATTTCCTGCATGTTCTTTTTTTAAAATAGCACACAATAGGCCAGAGGCAGGCGCATAGCTCCGCCCCTGGACTATTAGTGTCTATTATGCGCATTTCCTGCCATATGGTTTCAATTATCGTGCCCAGACATGGGTGCGATAGTTGAAAGCATAAGGGCACGCTCGCACCACTCGCTGTTTTGTTTACAAAAGCGATCGCCATATGCTGTTCCTGTCCCAGCGCACATCTTCACCCCCTCCCGCACTGCTTCTTGAGGAAAAGCTTCAGGGCAGAGTATCAACGGAACATGCATCGCGCAGAGGGTCATTTCTGAACACGGAAAGTGAAAACCATCCTTTGTAGCTGGAATGCCCAGTTGCATTTTCGAAAACGGCAGCATACTCGTAAGTTTTAAAGGCATTTTACATCTTCATACGTGGCCTGCAAGCAGGAAGAGTGTCTATGCGATCCTGGGTGGCTGGGACTACCTCCCTCGCCCCCTCCCCCATGCTGGACCGGCCTCCGCAGGTCTCGGGAGATGCTTGGATGCCGCTCACCGCCCTGCTCCCAGGTAGGAGCCTCTGAAGCCGGGCCCTGCGGCCGGTGTCTGCTCTCTGCGTCTAGGGGTCGGGGCCTGGGGGTGGGGGGGCACAGGTGCAGTGTGTGCTTGCTGCCGGGTGACCCCCTAATTTCCTGCCCTCCTGCTAGCTCAAAGGGTGCTGGGAGGTTTGTGGGCGCAGGGCAGTGCTGCAGGTTCCCCGTGGGAGGGGGCTGGACTCCAGGTTCCCCGCTGATCCACTCGGCGCCTCCTCCCTTCCCACGGAATCTGAAACTTGGCTGCAGTCAGCCGGGCTGCTCGCACCCACTTCTTGTTGCTTCAGCGCATGCATCAACTCAGGCGCTTGCCATTTGGTGAAGCAATGCCATCCCCTCTCCCAATAAATAAACAGCGAATGATACCAAGTACCAGACTATTAACATCCATGGTCCATAATATGTGTCCATACTTCACCGCCAGAGGAAATTTAAAAATTTCCGTTGGCGTAAAGAAGTACCGTCCAGTTTAGAAGGGCAGATGGACAGGCCATGTGACCTACTGATGCTTGTGTATCGTCACCCCTCCCCCCAAATTAGGGGGGAAATACCGCACGGTGTTTGGGAAGTGGAATTCAGCACGAATATGACTGCATGTTGCTGGCGTTGGGTGGATTCTTTGCGAGCCATGGCCTGGTCTCCGCGGCCGCCACCAGTGAATGTGCGTGTCTGTGGAACTGGGGTGCCGGAAGTAGGAGTTGTGAAGGGTGGTGGGGATCCGACCCCACCTGACGGATGGCGGCAATGTCAGTGGGAGCAATGATTGCGCTCCCAGTCCTGACGTAATGCACTGCGTCACTGTGACCTCCAAATGCACAGCACGACCCCTCCCCAACATCTGACAGGGACCTCCAGAGCATGGGACTGTGGCGTCTGACAGTGACACCCAGGCTCACCTCGTCCTGTTGATATCATATTTATAAATGACGTTTTTACACGGATTCGGCTAGTGAGATTCCAGCCCAGCCCCAACGCATGGCCTTTGACCTCTGACCGTGACCCTCAGACCACAACAGCCTGACATCCGGCAGTGACCCGCCCCCAGACACACCTTACTCTATCTATTTTCACCTTGTTTACAAATAACAGGTTCAAGTATATGTTCTTAGTGCTTTGTTGACACTGCATGCTATGATCGAAAGCCTTCACCTTTGACACCTGGCAATGACACTGCCACCCCCATTTATATTATATTTACAAGCCAAATGTTCGGCCCTAGGTTCTTAGATAGGATTGATAGTGACTGTATACCTTGCTCTACTTGTCGTCACTGACCCCTGACTCCGATTTCCAGAACCCCCTAACATTTGCCAGTGACCCTCAGCTGTACCTCACGGTGACTCCCCGCACCACTCCACTAAATACTCGGGTATGACTGTGACCCTTCACCTCCTCATGATAGTGCCATTCAGCAGCACCCCATCGGATCCGACAATGACCCACTGCAGAAGCCCAACTGACCTCTGAGGATCACCCCCAGCACCATTTCCACCTGAACCCGACAATCCCCCCAGCAGCACCCCTTCTGACTTGCCTGTGACCTCCCAGCAGTACATGACCTCTAACAGCACCGCCAGCCACACCCCAACCTGCCCATCACTCCCTCAGCTCCAGGCCTCACTGAGAACCCCCTGCTGGACGTGTTTGGGTCTGCACCACTCAGCCAGTCCGAAGTTCTCAGGTTCCATTCCATTGGTTTATCACTTCGTGCCACTGTTGTCGAGGCCGGCTGTATGCAAATCCGCTGAGGCTGAGATCCGGCCGCAGGCAGCTCATCACTCTGACAACAGCAGCCTGCTCCTCTTTTCGAAAGATCCCACCGACTTCACCCCACCCCAAAATCTGGCACCTCCCTTCCCCTCACCCTGAGAGCCGTCAGCCTCTCTCCCCTTTCCCCCTCATTCATATCTGACGCGATACTGCCCAACTCACACGGAGATCTGACGTAGAGTTGCCCCTCCCCCCAACCGATACTGAAAAATGAGTCTGCTGCACACACCCCTTCACCCTAAAACCTAATCACTGGCAACCCTACCTCTGATACCTGACAGCGTGTCTTCGTCAGGAAAACTGACAGCCTACTGCCCTACCTCACCCATAGAACTGAGAACCCTGAGCCTCCTACCTTACACCAAAAACCTGCTGCCTCACACCTTCCCTTGTAGCTGACAGCCTGCTGCCCACCATTCAACCCAAAAACATACCGCCTGCTACCTCACCCTGGGAACTGACAGTCTGCTGCCTCATACCTCACCCTGAGGACTGACAGTCCGCTGTCTCATACCTAACCCTGAGGACTGACAGTCTGCTGCCTTACACCTCACCCTGAGGAATGACATCTTTCTGACTCACACAGGCTGCTGCCTCACACCTCACGCTGAGGACAGACATCCTGCTACCTCACCCCTGACCCTGTGAACTGACAGTCTGCCACCTCACCCTGAGGATTGACAGTCTGCTGCCTCACATCGCACGCTGAGGACTGACAGCCTTCTGCCTCATGATGCTGCGAGCCTGCTGCGTTTCACGATGTTGCGAGTCTGCTGTGTTTCACGATGCTGCGGGTGCCCTATATTTCACGATGCTGCGGGAGTCCTGTGTTTCAGCGTGCTGCGCGCCTGCTGTGTTTCATGGTGCTGCGGGTCTACTGTGTTTCAGCGTCAGGCGCGCAACACCCATTGAACTCACCGGGCTTCAGCCCCCCCGTCGTGTGTGGCAGCCCGGGATGAGACAGATCCCGGGCACACACACAGCCGCACCCGAACGTTTTACAGGTCGTTTAAAGACGATTTGAATGTTAATTAGGCCTTGTTATTGTTTCAGCCCTTGTAAGAGCCCCTGCAGCTCGACTCTGCGCTCCACTCTGCCTACTGATAAAAGTTCAGCCCACCCCGAAAATTTTTCTTAGCCCCCCCCCCCGAAATGTGGCTCTAGTTGCGCCTCTGTTCAGCGTGCTGCTGCTGCAAGTATGCTGTGTTTCAGGGTGCTGCTGGCCTGCTGTGTTTCAGGGTCCTGCAGGTAAGCTATGTTTCTGCGTGCTGCGGGTAGCTGTGTTTCAGGGTGCTGTAGGTCTGCTGTGCTTCATGGTGCTGCGGGTCTGCTCTGTTTCAGGGTGCTGGGGGTCTACTCTGTTTCTGTGTGCTGAGGGTCAGCTGTGTTTCTGTGTGCTGCGGTAAGCGTGGGCGGAAAATCCGTTCCGCTCGCGGATTTTGCGGATTTTCGGGAAATCCGCAATCCGCGAGATTTGCGGATTTCCCGCAAAATCCGCAAATTCGCACGCAGCGGATTTTTTTGGCGGCGCGCGGCGTTGGTGATACAATTTTTGCGGCGCGCGGCGTTTATCATCGTTTGCCGAGTTGTTTTTTTCGATAGTTTGCGAGTGCTGCGCCATTTTGGATCTTGCTGTGTGATCCCGCGGGAATTGGCGAGCGCGATTACGTCATCGCGGCTTGCCAGCGATAGTTTGTCAACGCGAGTACGACGAGATCACGTCTCGCGGTACTTCGCAATTGCGAGATTTGAGATGCGGCGCGCGAAAATATAAATTTGCAATTCTGCACAAGAAATCCACCAGCAAGCAGCATAAACCTTCTAGAAATGATGATTTTTATGTGAATAACTCCTTAGTTTGACATTTGCCTGCACTTTTTTAGCGAGGAGTCCATTTTGGGGAGGGGGGCAGGGGGGTGGGAGGAAGGAAGTGCCCCATAGTCTTCAACTTCCTGTTCCTGTTCAGCAGGCTCCTCCCAGTGCTTTGTCCATCTCCTGGTCACTTTTCATTCGGATGTGGACCTGGAAGGATTACCTTTTGTGGATGCTGCTGGATCTTTGGATTTGAGGCCTTTTTGACTTTCTTTGGATCACTGTTGGATTAGAAATTTTACAAGTAAGTTTGTTTGGGGCATTACAGTTGCTGCAACTAAAATTTTGGGATTTTCGATTTTTGGGCTGTTTTGGGGCCTTTTCCCAGGGGTACTCAGTGGTGGGTGGACTGATTCTTTCTGTGGGTTGTCTTGAATTTAAACATCATGGAGGCCATAGATGAATTGGGATTGTGCTGATTTTTCTGTGTTTTTCGATTTTTTTTTTTTGTAAAATTTTGTGTTTTTCGATTTTTGACCTGTTGTTGGGGCCTTGACCAGGGGTAGTGAGTGGTGCATGGGGCCTAGTCTTTCTGTGGGCTGTCTTGAATTTAAACATCATGGATGGAATGGGATTGTGCTGATTTTGCAGTGTTTTTCGATTTTTGGGGGTGTTCATGGGGAGGGACATGCCATGTGGCTGGTGGCCATTTTGAGTGCAGCTACAGGCACTGGCCATGTGCTGGCAGGCAAGTGGCCATTTTGAATGCAGGCTTTGTTGTTAGGCCTCCAACCATTTTGCCTACTTTTCAACCTTTATTTATGCCAGGGGTAGTGAGTCTTGCATGGGCCTAGTATTTCTGTGGGTTGTCTTGAATTTAAACATCATGGAGGCCATGGATGGAATGGGATTGTGCTGATTTTGCAGTGTTTTTCGATTTTTGGGGGTGTTCATGGGGAGGGACATGCCATGTGGCTGGTGGCCATTTTGAGTGCAGCTACAGGCACTTGCCATGTGCTGGCAGGCAAGTGGCCATTTTGAATGCAGGCTTTGTTGTTAGGCCTCCAACCATTTTGCCTACTTTTCAACCTTTATTTATGCCAGGGGTAGTGAGTCTTGCATGGGCCTAGTATTTCTGTGGGTTGTCTTGAATTTAAACATCATGGAGGCCATGGATGGAATGGGATTGTGCTGATTTTTCTGTGTTTTTCGATTTTTTTTTTTTGTAAAATTTTGTGTTTTTCGATTTTTGACCTGTTGTTGGGGCCTTGACCAGGGGTAGTGAGTGGTGCATGGGGCCTAGTCTTTCTGTGGGCTGTCTTGAATTTAAACATCATGGATGGAATGGGATTGTGCTGATTTTGCAGTGTTTTTCGATTTTTGGGGGTGTTCATGGGGAGGGACATGCCATGTGGCTGGTGGCCATTTTGAGTGCAGCTACAGGCACTTGCCATGTGCTGGCAGGCAAGTGGCCATTTTGAATGCAGGCTTTGTTAGGCCTCCAACCATTTTGCCTACTTTTCAACCTTTATTTATGCCAGGGGTAGTGAGTCTTGCATGGGCCTAGTATTTCTGTGGGTTGTCTTGAATTTAAACATCATGGAGGCCATAGATGAATTGGGATTGTGCTGATTTTTCTGTGTTTTTCGATTTTTTTTTTTTGTAAAATTTTGTGTTTTTCGATTTTTGACCTGTTGTTGGGGCCTTGACCAGGGGTAGTGAGTGGTGCATGGGGCCTAGTCTTTCTGTGGGCTGTCTTGAATTTAAACATCATGGATGGAATGGGATTGTGCTGATTTTGCAGTGTTTTTCGATTTTTGGGGGTGTTCATGGGGAGGGACATGCCATGTGGCTGGTGGCCATTTTGAGTGCAGCTACAGGCACTTGCCATGTGCTGGCAGGCAAGTGGCCATTTTGAATGCAGGCTTTGTTGTTAGGCCTCCAACCATTTTGCCTACTTTTCAACCTTTATTTATGCCAGGGGTAGTGAGTCTTGCATGGGCCTAGTATTTCTGTGGGTTGTCTTGAATTTAAACATCATGGAGGCCATAGATGAATTGGGATTGTGCTGATTTTTCTGTGTTTTTCGATTTTTTTTTTTTGTAAAATTTTGTGTTTTTCGATTTTTGACCTGTTGTTGGGGCCTTGACCAGGGGTAGTGAGTGGTGCATGGGGCCTAGTCTTTCTGTGGGCTGTCTTGAATTTAAACATCATGGATGGAATGGGATTGTGCTGATTTTGCAGTGTTTTTCGATTTTTGGGGGTGTTCATGGGGAGGGACATGCCATGTGGCTGGTGGCCATTTTGAGTGCAGCTACAGGCACTGGCCATGTGCTGGCAGGCAAGTGGCCATTTTGAATGCAGGCTTTGTTGTTAGGCCTCCAACCATTTTGCCTACTTTTCAACCTTTATTTATGCCAGGGGTAGTGAGTCTTGCATGGGCCTAGTATTTCTGTGGGTTGTCTTGAATTTAAACATCATGGAGGCCATAGATGAATTGGGATTGTGCTGATTTTTCTGTGTTTTTCGATTTTTTTTTTTTGTAAAATTTTGTGTTTTTCGATTTTTGACCTGTTGTTGGGGCCTTGACCAGGGGTAGTGAGTGGTGCATGGGGCCTAGTCTTTCTGTGGGCTGTCTTGAATTTAAACATCATGGATGGAATGGGATTGTGCTGATTTTGCAGTGTTTTTCGATTTTTGGGGGTGTTCATGGGGAGGGACATGCCATGTGGCTGGTGGCCATTTTGAGTGCAGCTACAGGCACTGGCCATGTGCTTGGCAGGCAAGTGGCCATTTTGAATGCAGGCTTTGTTGTTAGGCCTCCAACCATTTTGCCTACTTTTCAACCTTTATTTATGCCCAGGGGTAGTGAGTCTTGCATGGGCCTAGTCTTTCTGTGGGTTGTCTTGAATTTAAACATTATGGAGGGCATGGATGGATTGGGATTGTGCTGATTTTGCAGTGTTTTTCGATTTTTTTGTGCTCTATAACTGAACTGATGTTCCTCTGTCTTCCATTTTTTTTAGGTGCACAAGACTCAAGAGAACCACCAGTGCCAGGAAGAAGTCCTGCAGCGGTGTGTGTGTGCAGCATAACGTCACGCGACGTCACGTCTGGCCTCAGACAACTCTACAATTCGTGCAACTGCGGCCTGCTGTCTGACCTGCTCTGAAGAAGATGGCCCCAAAGAAAGTTCTCCGTAGCTCCTCTAGCAAGAAAGTTGCTAGTAAGGAGCAGAAGAAGCAAGTTACCAAGGAGGCTGGTGTGCCACCCGCCACTTTTTTTGGGAGCAAAAAAAAAAGTACGCCTGCAGCAGCAGGATCTGCTGGGGACCAACCTGAGAGCAGCACCCCTGCTCCATTGGGTTCAGTGCCTCCACCACCACGCCAACTTAAGTCAAAGCCCTTGAGTGCTTCAGAGGCAGTCAGTGTACTTCTCCAATCACCATCGACCAGTGATGTTGGCTCATCGCAAGAAAGTAGCAGCAATGTCCCTGAATCAACACAGGTTGTTGTAACTCATCTGACAAGTGTTGAACAACCACAGCCGCAACAACAACACCATGTGCAAGTACACACCCAAGTACATGTGGAAGGAGAGGCAGCAAAAGGAGATGCGCAAGCAAAGGTGCATGGACGTTCACAAGTGCCCACAATAGTTGTTCCTCCCGAAGTAGGGGCACATTTGGAAATCGACAATGAAGCTGAGGTATCATTGGAAGCCACTCCTCCTGATGATCATTCATTGTCTTCCACATCCCTAGCAAGGAAAAGATCAAGGGGGGTGTCTACATCTTCTTCAAGCCCACCTCGTTCTGGTGCAAGTGATCTGTCTTGGGAACCACGACAACTGCGGTCTGACAGTGAGGCAGAGGCACACCATGATCTGCCACCGGTACCTAAGCGTAAAAGGAAGGTCGTCCAAAAACTCAAACCTATGGAGTGTGATGAGGCTCAACAAGAAGTGACAGATATTGCTGGTGATGAAGCCTCTCACGATGACGACGAGGCAGTCATCACAAAGGTCACTGCAGCCCCACCGGGCATGCAGCAAAGAGACATTTTGACCCTATCCCGAGAAGCTGCTGAGCGTGATGATGATGTCGGCGAGGAGGCAATGGAAATGGAATCATTAGATTTGGAGTTAAGTAGTACACCAAAACCTACCGCTTCCATATTTCTTCCTCGCAAGAAGGTACCCACCTCGTCCTCGACCTCAATTCGTGGTGGTGAAAGTGCAAAACGTACTGAAGTTCGGCAATCCACATCCTCCACTTCATCTGTCATTAGCAGCAGGACCACCACCACCAGTATCGCCGCCTCCTCCGGCCCCCGAAGACATTTCAAGTCTCCAGTTTGGGACTTCTTTAGTGTTTGCCCAAAAAAGGAAAACGTAGCCATTTGTAGCCTTTGTAAGCTTCGATTTAGTCGTGGTAAGCTTGGTTCTAACTATGGTACCGGAGGCCAGAGAGGTCATCTTGAGAGAAGGCACCCTGTCGAATGGTTTCCGCACCTAGAGGCGGTCAAGAAAGCCGGAATTGCACGTAATGAAAACGTTGATTTGTCATCTGCTGATGACGAGGAGGTAGAAGACGATTCAAACACTTCACTTACACCCAGTTCCCATGTCAGCAGCACACCCCATGGGAGCCACACTAAGAGTGTGGGAGAGAGTGAGACATCAATGCGGAAAAGTTCATCAGCGAGCGTAACTGGGTCGAAGAGATCATCATCATCCCGTAAATCATTGGTCCAGGGCAACATTAAAAAGATGTTGTTTACAGAAGCGCAATATGAACGCAACCACCCAATGACCCGTCTGTATAACACTAAGCTGGCTAAAATGCTAGCTCTGGACCTTCTCCCTTTTTCTTTTGTAGAAGGGGTTGGTTTTCTAGAATTAGTGACAGTGCTCTGCCCTAAATGGAAGGTTCCTAGCCGGTTCTATTTTGCCCGAGTTGCGGTTCCAGCACTACATGAAGATGTTCTGAAGGTGATTGGGGCAGCTTTGCAGAAGAGTGCTGTTCACACTATACATCTGACAACAGACATGTGGACCAGTGGCGCAGGCGCTGATTACATGTGCATCACTGCACACTGGGTCTCTTTTTCAGGGGCTAAAGCAAAGCTAAACTCAGGTGTTGACACTAACATTGTTTTTAAAGGTGCTCGGAAACATGCAACACTAGCCATGTTTGGTTTGGAGAAACGTCACACAGCAGAAAACATTTTGGATGTCTTTAACACAAAGGTCCTTAACTGTCTGTCCCCACTAAAACGCAAGGTTGGTTATGTTTCCACAGACAATGGCTCCAATATAGTTAAGGCCATGAGGGACGGTTACTATTTCAGAGTGCCGTGTTTGGCGCACTGTATAAACCTGGTTGTCCAAAAATTCTTGGGTAATAAACGCAGTGCAGCGTACAGTGTATTGGAGAACTGCCGAAAAATTTGCAAGCATTTCAGGCATTCTTTTAAGGCCCGCAAGCAGCTGAGGAGCATGCTATATCAAAGTCAAATGCCAGTGAAAGCACTCATCCAGGAGGTGGTAACACGTTGGAACTCAACCTTCTACATGCTTGAGCGTCTGTATGAGCAGTATACGCAACTCGATCAATTTTTCTTGAAAGAGGGTATAGAGGAGCTGAGGATGGGTGGGCCGCAATGGAACATAGTTGAAAGCCTAACACGCATGCTTCGTCCTTTTGAGGTCTTCACACGTGCAGTCAGCAAGGAGGACTCTAATTTGGGAAAAGCTATCCCATTGTTGTACATGCTGGAGGACCAACTGAAGGAGGTGTGTTCTGTGTTTCGAAAAGATGACAAAAAGAAAGACTCTTTGCTTCTGGCTGAGAAATTATTAGAGCTCCTACAAGGTGATGAACGTCTTCAAAAGATCCACTCAGAACAGCATTACATTTGTGCTACTATTCTGGATCCACGCTACAAAAAGGCGCTGGCAGGCAGAGCATTCTTTCCTTTTGCTGATGAAGATGTTACAAAGTACAAACGTTGGCTAGCCTTGTCAGCCAAGAAGTTTGAAACAGAACGGCTGGAAATTGAAGGAAATGGCAGTACATCAGCAGGCCATCCCCAGTCAAAACAATCCACTTCTGCACCTGTGGCTGTGGCACAAGTGACCTCTCAGCCGTTAAAGACACCGGCAACCGCATCATCTGCACGAAAGACAGCAGAAACATTGGAGGCTGAAGAGGATTGGCTAGCTCTGCGTGGGTTTGGTTCTCAAAAGGCCAGAGGCACAGCAAGAGCTACGCAAAGTGGAGGAACCTTGGAGGAGGACCTTGAGTCGATGGTGAAGGACTATCTGAATGACTCCACAGAGGTCTATGTTAATTCTGACCCATTGGCGTATTGGCATGGGAAAAAAGAATTGTGGCCACAGCTCACCAACCTGGCTTTAAACTACTTGTCTTGCCCACTCGCAAGTGTGTCTTCTGAACGGGTTTTCAGTGCGGCTGGTGGGATTGTAACTCCCAAACGGAGCCGCCTCTCGCCCAAAAATGTGGAGAGGTTAACAATGATCAAGATGAATCAGCACCTCATACCACCAGATATAAGAGTACGAGAGAGCGTGCCGGATGAAGAGGAGGTGGCCAGCACCATAGATGAGGGAATTTCTACTCTGTCAGGTGGCACTGACCTCACCCGGGCTGAATTCGCAGAGTATGATGACGAAGCCTTATTCTTATTCCTGGACCGTGATTCCGACTTCGAGCCCTGAAAATGAGACAACGAATCAATAACTTTCTTTTTCATCCTTATTCACTTTTATTCCTGTGTGTCTGTCTTTCTTTGTTGTGCACAGTTAATATAATTCAAACTTTAATCAGATAATCACAAAGACAAGCCCATCAGCAGAACTGTCTTCACTTGTTTGCTAATTTATTTGAAGGTGCCGCAGTCTGCATTCCTCAGGTTCACAAGTTCAGAAGAACATGCTCCTCTATCCTCCTCCTCCAGACTCCTATTTCCATCAAAGCAGAGGGCTGGTTTACGCCCAATGAAGAAAGACTCAGCACTTGTGGGGGTGTTGTTCTACCTCTTTGCAGGTGAGTTGACGGGTCTGGGGCCATTGCTGGGAAGCACTAAAAGTGGTTTGTGCCAAATCCGAGGCGGAAATTTTTTTGTGTTTTTGATGACTTGCTTGCCTTTGAGGTGCTCTTAGGGGGGGTTCCGTCTGTTTGTGGGTGAGTTTCATGGTCTGAGAGCATTGCTGGGACACTCTAATCTTGATTGCATTTGCTTTTCAGGAAATCCGTCGTGCCAACCCCGACTTATGGCCCAGCTACGCAGCGCGTTTGGACCGAAGGCCCAGAAATATTGCAAGTATGAGAGTTTGCTTTTGGCCTGTTTGGGGGTGTTATACTTCTTGGCGGGTGGGTTGCCGGGTCTTGGGGCATTCCTGGGAAGGTCTAATACCGGGTAGAAGTGGTTGGGACAAAATCCAGGCCGATTTTTTTTTGGGCTATTTCTGACATTTTGCTCTATGTAGCGTTTTCGGGGGCCTGTTTGGGGGGCTTCCTGGTGTTTCTGGGTGAGTTTCGTGGTCTGGGAGCACTGCTGGGACACTCTAATCTTGATTGCATTTGCTTTTCAGGAAATCCGTCGTGCCAACCCCGACTTATGGCCTAGCTACGCAGCGCGTTTGGACCGAAGGCCCAGAAATATTGCAAGTATGAGATTTTGCTTTTGGCCTGTTTGGGGGTGTTATACTTCTTGGCGGGTGGGTTGCCGGGTCTTGGGGCATTCCTGGGAAGGTCTAATACCGGGTAGAAGTGGTTGGGACTAAATCCAGGCCGATTTTTTTTTGGGCTATTTCTGACATTTTGCTCTATGTAGCGTTTTCGGGGGCCTGTTTGGGGGGCTTCCTGGTGTTTGCGGGTGAGTTTCGTGGTCTGGGAGCACTGCTGGGACACTCTAATCTTGATTGCATTTGCTTTTCAGGAAATCCGTCGTGCCAACCCCGACTTATGGCCCAGCTACGCAGCGCGTTTGGACCGAAGGCCCAGAAATATTGCAAGTATGAGAGTTTGCTTTTGGCCTGTTTGGGGGTGTTATACTTCTTGGCGGGTGGGTTGCCGGGTCTTGGGGCATTCCTGGGAAGGTCTAATACCGGGTAGAAGTGGTTGGGACAAAATCCAGGCCGATTTTTTTTTGGGCTATTTCTGACATTTTGCTCTATGTAGCGTTTTCGGGGGCCTGTTTGGGGGGCTTCCTGGTGTTTCTGGGTGAGTTTCGTGGTCTGGGAGCACTGCTGGGACACTCTAATCTTGATTGCATTTGCTTTTCAGGAAATCCGTCGTGCCAACCCCGACTTATGGCCTAGCTACGCAGCGCGTTTGGACCGAAGGCCCAGAAATATTGCAAGTATGAGATTTTGCTTTTGGCCTGTTTGGGGGTGTTATGCTTCTTGGCGGGTGGGTTGCCGGGTCTTGGGGCATTCCTGGGAAGGTCTAATACCGGGTAGAAGTGGTTGGGACAAAATCCAGGCCGATTTTTTTTTGGGCTATTTCTGACATTTTGCTCTATGTAGCGTTTTCGGGGGCCTGTTTGGGGGGCTTCCTGGTGTTTCTGGGTGAGTTTCGTGGTCTGGGAGCACTGCTGGGACACTCTAATCTTGATTGCATTTGCTTTTCAGGAAATCCGTCGTGCCAACCCCGACTTATGGCCTAGCTACGCAGCGCGTTTGGACCGAAGGCCCAGAAATATTGCAAGTATGAGATTTTGCTTTTGGCCTGTTTGGGGGTGTTATGCTTCTTGGCGGGTGGGTTGCCGGGTCTTGGGGCATTCCTGGGAAGGTCTAATACCGGGTAGAAGTGGTTGGGACAAAATCCAGGCCGATTTTTTTTGGGCTATTTCTGACATTTTGCTCTATGTAGCGTTTTCGGGGGCCTGTTTGGGGGGCTTCCTGGTGTTTCTGGGTGAGTTTCGTGGTCTGGGAGCACTGCTGGGACACTCTAATCTTGATTGCATTTGCTTTTCAGGAAATCCGTCGTGCCAACCCCGACTTATGGCCTAGCTACGCAGCGCGTTTGGACCGAAGGCCCAGAAATATTGCAAGTATGAGATTTTGCTTTTGGCCTGTTTGGGGGTGTTATGCTTCTTGGCGGGTGGGTTGCCGGGTCTTGGGGCATTCCTGGGAAGGTCTAATACCGGGTAGAAGTGGTTGGGACAAAATCCAGGCCGATTTTTTTTGGGCTATTTCAGACATTTTGCTCTATGTAGCGTTTTCGGGGGCCTGTTTGGGGGGCTTCCTGGTGTTTGCGGGTGAGTTTCGTGGTCTGGGAGCACTGCTGGGACACTCTAATCTTGATTGCATTTGCTTTTCAGGAAATCCGTCGTGCCAACCCCGACTTATGGCCTAGCTACGCAGCGCGTTTGGACCGAAGGCCCAGAAATATTGCAAGTATGAGATTTTGCTTTTGGCCTGTTTGGGGGTGTTATGCTTCTTGGCGGGTGGGTTGCCGGGTCTTGGGGCATTCCTGGGAAGGTCTAATACCGGGTAGAAGTGGTTGGGACAAAATCCAGGCCGATTTTTTTTTGGGCTATTTCTGACATTTTGCTCTATGTAGCGTTTTCGGGGGCCTGTTTGGGGGGCTTCCTGGTGTTTGCGGGTGAGTTTCGTGGTGTGGGAGCACTGCTGGCTATATATACTTTACTTTGCAAGAGGTTTGAAGCAAATCCATGGTGGCTGAGGGGACTTAGGGCCTAGCTGCAGAGCGCGCGCGGAGTGATTTGGGAAATTTGTGAAAAAGTGACTAAGTCCCCATTTTTGTACTTTTGCTCTTTGGCTGTTTGGGGGTCTTCTACTCGTTTTCTCCTGGGTTGACGGCTCTGGGGCCATTGCTGGGAAGCTCTAATACCGGATAAAAGTGTTTTGGACCAAATCCCAGGCGGAATTTTTTTTGTGTTTTTGATGACTTGCTTGCCTTTGAGGTGCTCTTAGGGGGGGTTCCGTCTGTTTGCGGGTGAGTTTCGTGGTCTGGGAGCACTGCTGGGACACTCTAATCTTGATTGCATTTGCTTTTCAGGAAATCCGTCGTGCCAACCCCGACTTATGGCCTAGCTACGCAGCGCGTTTGGACCGAAGGCCCAGAAATATTGCAAGTATGAGATTTTGCTTTTGGCCTGTTTGGGGGTGTTACGCTTCTTGGCGGGTGGGTTGCCGGGTCTTGGGGCATTCCTGGGAAGGTCTAATACCGGGTAGAAGTGGTTGGGACAAAATCCGCGCGGAAAAGCCTTTAGTTTTGGCACTTTTTGTAACTTAGGGTTCGTTAGGGTTAGCCCTAGCAGCAGGATTGCATGTGTTTCGGGGTGTTCTAGATTTTTCAAACTGAGTTCTGGGGTCTTAGAGCACTCGTGAGAATGTGTAATTTTGGTTGCAAGTCATTTGAAGAAAATCCATGGTGGGAAAGGGGGGATTTGGCATAGTTAAAGAAAGCCTTTGCCACTATTCTTAACTTAGGGTTCGTTAGGGTTAGCAGTATTTCTATTGCATGTGTTTGAGTGGGGGGGATTTCGAGTCTTGGAGCGATGCTGGCTATGGCTACTTTTGCTTGGTTGCTTGCAAGTGGTTTGAATGCAATCCATGGTGGGTAATGGGTAATTAGGGTACTTCGGCCTACTTTTACTTTCAAAGTAAGTTTTGTCACCAGTTTTCTGCTAGGCCTCGTTTTTTGAGATTTGATTGGGGGTCTTCTACATTTTTGCGACTGGCTTTAGTAAGGGTCTGGGTGGGAGCACTGCTAGGAAGATCTAATTTTGTTCTAAAACACAGTTTACAGTACACCTAGCTTGAGGGGCAAGATCCGATACATTAATTTGCCCATACATCCTTCAAAAGGTGACTCAGAGTACGCACTTTCAAAAACATTGTACTGTCTACTAGGAAAAACAAATTGTGACTTTTTGCACTCCACAGCCTACATGCCTTATATTTATTTATCAGTGGTGTTGTAATATTATATCACTTCCTGTTTTTCGTTGAATAATTACAGGCCGGGTTTCAGTCTCTGCAATGGGGAAAAAAGGATGGAGTCAGGCTTCACAGTAGCGAGCCACAATTCAGCATCAGGCAGGCAGTGGACAGGGTGTCTTCTGGTGACCAACATCGATGGACGAAGCGTCGGCTGCAATGGAGGAGTGCCGCTAATAGGAGGATTTTTTTTCTGCGGGCAACTTACTTACCACTTCCAACAGGACCACTACAACCACATAGATACAGTATCCCTTGCCTTTTTCTCTGACTGTGACTGCATTTCTTGGCTCTCTCTCTGCTTCTACATTGATCCCTTAACACATCACTTAGTCCACTCCACTATCACATCTGCACCACACATAGTCATTTGTAAGTGCTCCTACGTAATTCGCAAGTCGCAGCACGCCCCAGGCCGTAGAGGACTGGGATGGCCCCAATGATGAAGCATGTCACCAAGGGGCAACCCTGGTGAGTGAGGGGACACCTAGAAAAAAAGCAATTTCTCCTTTTCTATCTACTATACATTCTGTCAGGTTACGCAGCCCCTAAGCGCCTACCGTACTATGAAACTACATTTCCCATGAGTAGGCGGGAGACTTGCAGACTATTTAGTGAGACTATATGAGAGTACCCTTGTATGTTAGGACAGCACTTCACTGATGCCTGTCTTGTCTTCTGTTACAGGTATCCTTTCCCTGCTGACCCTACCTTTACCCATCCCACATTTTTTATTTTAGTTTGTTATTTTTCTCCCCCGCCTAATGCCTCGAACACCCTGTGTTTACACTTCTGGGTGTTGGTGACATTTGGAAGTGGAACCATATTTGCATCGACTGGATCACGGGGAGTAAACCTGACACCTTCCAGACCAACCCCATTGAGTGTTGTTGTGAATGGATTTATAGTGACCAGCAAGGCTCTCAGGTATCTGGCTACAGAGACCTTATGTTGAATATAGTTATCAATATTTCCACCCACGCCCTGTACTGTCGCATTCTTTCTTCCACAGTTGTCGAAAGTACTAATTACTTTTAACTGACATGCATGCAGTTACAGTAGTGTATGCACTTTCAAAGATTGATGGATAGGTTTGTACCCAAAGATTTGTTTATGTTCACAATTGTTCGTCCATGCTGTGCTACTTTTTCTTGTCTCCCAAAACCTTTCCCAAAAACCCCCGTACCCATCCATTTTTCAAACCCTAACCCTCTTCCCCCGGGCTGTGTGGTTTTGATTGATGTGTGACTAAATTACAGCAATAAATCCACACACTTGCTGGGGAGGATAAGGTGATAGCAACAGGCTGGTGAAGAAATCCGATGATATATTCTTACTCTGCTTGACAAAGACCCATGGCTAATGTCAAAGAACTTCAACCGAATTAGTTATACTTTAACATTTGTTAGGCTACAACGTGGCACTGTTCTAGTGTACTTCTGTCACCTGCTATATTCTGTATTGTACCTTTGTATTGCTCAGGAGCACAAACCAGATTTCATTTTCTTTTTTTCATAGGCAAGCAACTGCCACTGTGTCACACCACTAGTACCACCGCTATGAGGAAATTTTATCCGCCCAGGATTGCCAACCTTATTTGCTGTTTCCCGTGGAGCCAGCCCTGGGCCTAGCCCTACTTGCAAACAGAAATTACAGGTAAGATAGGCGTTTGGTTGGAGGTAGTATAATGGAGTATTAGGAGAGACGAGAGATTTGATTGACGGTAGTACTACTAAAGTCCTAGGACTATTCAGGAAAACAAACTTACTGTTATGTTAAACCCCCACCCACCAGACTCAAAAGCAGTAAAAAACAGGTATGGTCAGATAAAGTTTCAAAAAGTATATTTTTATAGCCCTAACAAAAGAATCTCCCGCAAGACCCTCCCTAACCCCAACGATTGTCCTTCAAAAGTCCCCAAAAATCACAACTCCCAATTCCCACCCCCCAAAAGTCTCTAAAAAAGGGGCAAGGGACACTATGGCAGGGTGCTGTTGGAATTAGCAGCCAGGGCATCATGCTCCTTGCGGAGGGTGGCAAGTTCGAAGCGGAGGCCCTCCACCACGTTCTTATAATTATGGACCTCCTGCTCCAGGTAGGACAGTCTGAGGGATAAGCGGCGCCGGTGTGCCTTGCAATTCCTGTGAGGGGCAGCTGCTTTCTTTGCTGCTGGGCGGTGGCGTTTGGCTTTGGTAGCCCGGCTCCGTACCGCTGGAGCACTGCGCTGGCTGGCAGCCCGCACGGAGGAGGAGGCAGCTGTCCCAGTGGACGTTGTTGTTGTTCCAGACTGCGTCTCCTCCTCCTCCAGGGCCACCAGCCGCCGATATTCAGCAACAGTGGCATCCAGCCTCCGTTGCCGGGCCATTCGAGCCTGCTCCTTCCTCCTTGATGGTGTCTTGGATTTGGAAGGAGCAACTACATGAAAAAAGAAAGACATAGTCTGTAACCAATGCTCCTTAAGATTAACACAAAATGATTGAGCAGAAAGTTGTCACAGTACAAGTAGCAAATTGAAAGCACAGTGCATAACTATTGAGGACAGTATCTATGTAACCTCCGACTTCTTCATCCTTGCTCTAACATTAGTGGGAGTTTAAGGAACAAATTCTACGAGCACTATGGACTTCTATTACAGTCGACTATGACAGTACACCACTCTTATTCTTCTTCTTCTCTCTTGTTTAGGACAATTGGTACGTTATCTTATGCAAGCCGGCATAATGCCAGCGCAGTGAACTTGCACCCGAGAAAAACAGACGCACACCATGGTGAGTGAGACAGACTTGCGTTACTGTACCGGTCCAGTACATGCAGGTGGTGAAGCTCTTACTTTTCTATTACGGGTGGCACTGAGAATACTCTGTTAAAAGGGCTACTGCTTAATTAATTTAGCTTTCACCCTACAGTGCAAATGAGTATTAGAAAAGGAAAATGAAGAAGCTAAATTATCTGATTATCTATCACTTCACATGGGATGTATTTGATGACATATGGGATGACTTTAGGTGCTTTGCTTATTATTGAGTGAACAGTGATACCCCCACACATGAATGACGTACTACTACTAAACTAAAGTTATTAAGGGAGGTAGGGAGTGCCCACCGTAATAACTGGATATATGCTGTGCTTGCAGTTGCAATACAAACTACTGCTACTATTCATGGTAGTCTTTGGACAACGTTACAACTTCTTTTCCTTGCCTTTCCTACACTGGAACGGACGTGCGGGTGCGGTGTTACATGCTCTTCAAAGTAACACTTAGTTCATCCAGTGACCGTCTACTCTCTCTAGATTCACATATGCTATCTAAGAGTCAGATAGTACCATGAATGATCCAGGCATCCATCCATTCAAAGTATATTGCACACATACAGTTTCTGTCTCACCCACCCAGGCTGTTCTCCTTCCACCCATCCTTGCTTCATCATTCACCCAGCCATGCACCATACCATTTTCTTACCTTCCCAGCCACCTCGGGGACCAAGCAAACACATATCATTCTTCTTTGCCAGTCATCATTACATTTCTCGTGCTTCCACACTTACTTACACCCTTCTTTCGCTTTTCGTTCATCCCATCCATCAAGTTCACCTCAGATCTGATTGGGATTCTTCTCGCCAAAAACTTCACAGCTAAGTCGAAGTACATTTAGAGGAGGCTACTACCTGCTTTTTTTATAATACACCCGTGCAGAAAGCACACTCTGCAGTCTTCAATCTCAATGACTAAGGAATGTATAGCTTACCTCTGCCCGCCACCACCGTGTGAACCCTCACAGGCATGTCCTTTTCCGGCACTTGCACCGCCTCCTCCCCAGAGTTGTCCTCCTCGTCCAATGCCACCACCTCCGCGCTGGCCCCGTCTCCAGATGTTCCACCTACAAAGTACATTTAATAATGTTAGAATACACCACTCACTACTATATAATATTTGGTCTAGGAGGAAGAAAGAAATGTGAAAAAAAGTGTACAATTTAATAATTTTTGACTGTGTACTCTAGAGTAAAAAGGTCCCTTTTTCCAGGGAAGGCTGTTGTCTTGCTGCACTTTTTGGCACAACTGATGAATGTTTGCTTTTTACTTTTTAACACGCACCACTTTTTCTCCTAACAGACAGAACCTTGACTTCTAAGAACACGAGCAGGATCAAGTTCAAACCAGGTGAGAGCTCGGCTCGACCACAAGAAATGTGTCCAATTAATCGTCAGCACTAAGCACTTTTCCATTTTCAGTTACACGTTCACTTTTATGACAAACTTGAATTTAATAAATGTGTTTACTTTTAATAAAGCTTTTAAACTTAAATAGAGTCTGTGGTTTTTGGTCCTCCAGACTAGAGTGGATGAGCTAAAGGTTTTCGAATTTTTGCAAGCATGAGTCCGTGCCTCTGCCATCGGTGACTTTGGGAGCTAAATGACTCTGCCACACTATCTAGTCAGTAAGGAGATTGGGGCCGGGGTTCAACTACAAAGTCTGTTATCACTGAGGTATGTGGAAAGTCTAACAGTTACAGCACCTATTATAATTGATAAGCTAAGCGATGCATTATTTAGTGTCCATAGTTCTGTTTGTGCAGATTTGTCCCTGCAACAGTAGTAGAATGGATTGTCCTATCCAAACCAAAAGTAAAGTAGTATCTTATTATTTCTTGGTGGTGGTCATTCACCTTTTTATTGTTGGCAATGGTCAAAGCATAAACATTTAGAATACTTGAAAAGACAATATGGACAATCCCAGAGGACTACACTCAGTGCATAGAGCTATTGCTGACTAGAATGGGAGTCCAATGGAAATGCCAAATGTGCAATCTTAGTTAGCTACACAGACAGACTAATAAGAATAATCTAGTAATACCACACGGAGTCATAGGGATAAGAATTTAGATCCTGTCTACAAGAAGATCAAAGACGATTTAGAAAAAATCGAATGAGGAACGCTAGGAAAAAATAAGTACTCTATATTAAAATTAAAACTTACTGGGGCCAGCAAAGGAGCCCTCGACTGCCCGGTCCTGGCCTGCATCGACAACAGCACCCTCCTCCTCCTCCTCCTGTGTCCTCCTCTTGCCCCTGGGGGAAGCTGATGTACAACATGAAAGAAAGAAAAACAGAAAACATGGATGATATTTATTTCTCAACCAAATCAAACATTTAAAAAAGAACTAACAAAGTAACAAAATATTTTTGCGAAATAGCAAATAGGGAACGACTCCACGGGATATATTATTGACCAATCTCATGTGGTCGACTACGTCATTACTTTAGTATTGCTTGATTTGCGGACCGTCGAATTGGAAACTACCCTATGTAACTCACTAAACAAAGTACTAAAAAGGTTTGCCTAGGATTGGCAGGCAGCAGTCCGCAGCACGCAAAGTGACAGCCAAAGTCCATTGTGATTGAAGATCAGCGACAACACTAAAGTTTCCTACTACATTCACCAGTCATTAAAATACTCAAACTATTAATCCACCACCACTATTTCTTCTTATCGCCATGTGTACAAAGGAAGGACTGGACTTGAGTCTGTAGGGGCTGATTTATAAGGCCCTTGCGGCTCTTTTGCTCCATTGTTGCGTGACTTTTGTGACGCAGCGACAGCACATAAGAGGCGCAATGGTGCGGCGTATATTAACAACGTGACGCATCTGGGAGATGCATCACGTTGTAAAGCCCTGCGCCAATAGGGGTGTTCCGGCGCAAGGGAGGGCGTTCCTGCGCAGGAACGCATCCTAAAAGTGGCTGAGGGAAATCTACAAGATTTCAATCAGTCACTTTGAGGACAATGATGCGTGACTCAAACCCTGCGCCTGCTTGAAGCAGACGTACGGCTTGACGCAGCATTGGGGAGATAGGGCACCCCAGAGAATTGATGGAGCTGCACCATCGTTGCGACGCAACTCCAGCAATGCGCCACCTTTACGGCACAGATGCGTAACGCTTTGGTGACGTTTTGGGCCCATGGCGCGCCGCATTGTAATACGGCGCACCATGGGTGATGGTGGCGTGACGCACAATTACTGACGCATCCCTGCAACTTTGCAGGGATGCGCCGGTAATTAAAAATCTGAACCTTAGTGTGTAGCATTGCGCAGTTCTTTCAACTACACTCATACATAATTTCACAGGCCAATGAAATGAACACATAATCTAAAACAAATAAGCATAGTAGCAACACTACTGAGAAGGAGAGCAGTGTACCTGAAATGCACAGAAGATTTTGAAATAAAATGTACCTACAATGTAATGAGCAGCATTATTGCTCTTGTAAAAAAAACAAAAATTTGCAATATAATAACACAGCAGGAGAAAACATAGTAGTAAAGACATAGCTACTACTACTCACCAAGCCCGGGGATCTCAAGGCCAAGGAGGTCGAGCAGATCTCGCTCACGGGTCAGGACATCCGTCCAGCGGTGGGTGGCCTGGTTGTAGGTGCGCCAGACCCGAGAGTGGTGGTAAATGGCCTGGCACACCTTCTCCCACCGCTTCCGGCGCTCCCGGGCCCCGTACCCGGCACTGATCTTGCCGCCTCCCATGATGGTCCTGGGGAGGCGGCGCTGAACATAAAAAATGAGTTGGCCCACCTCCTCCGGGGTAAAGATCTCCTGTGGCATCACTAGCTCCCCCCTCAAACGCCCGCACGGGAGCCGGACACGGGGTGCGGGACCCTTCCCCTTCTCGGGATGCTTCCCGGCTCCCTTCACCATGGTCTGGGCGGAAAGGAATAAAGAAAATAGAATAGGGAAGAGAAGAAAAGAAAAGAGTTTACAAAAGTAGTTTAAAATTAACCAAAAGTAGCAGTAAACACAAAAATATAGGGCTAGAAAAATAGAGGGATAGATAATAAGTAAAATAGATAAAAAAAAACTTCAAACAAGCAAAGGATGGCAGAGATTGACAGAGGATACAAAGACCATGCCCAGAACCATAGCAATGAATGAGAAACAAGATGGCCGCGCCCGTTCACGACCGCGCGGGTAAGTTCGCGCGAGATTTTCCTTGCGAACACGCGCGAGACTGTACTGGCAAACCGCGGACTTTGCGAGATTACACTTCGCGCCCGGAAACGGAAATACGTCAGGCAAACAAGATGGCTGCGCCCTTGCACGACCGCGAGGGTAACTTCGCGTCTTGCGCTACGAGCGGCTCGCAAAAACGCACAAAACCTTGCCAACTAACACGCTGCAAAAAAAACAAATTGCATATTCGCACGAATTTGCGGCTTCCGAATCCGATCTTGCGCGTGTTCGCACCCCGCGAACCCCGCGAAATTGCAGAAAAACGAGTTTTTCAAAAGTGAAAGCACTCGGCAGGGGCAAGAGTTCAAACTCATCATTAGTAACAATTCCCGGTAGTGCTTCCTGACTGGGGCCCCTCCAGAATTCAGTTGCTAGTTGCAACAATTGTATGACCCTGCTCTGACCCTCACAGCAGGCTCATACAATAGCTACAAGTAGGCCACAAAGAAGGTCCTGGGGAAAAAAAATGCACTGCAACAGAAAGCAAAATTACAGATAAGGAAGCAGGTGCCAGACTGGAATTTTAAAACAGTGACACATTAATAAACTAACCCCAAATTAATTCATCTGAGTTGAAGCAGGGATGGTGTGCTTGCTTTTCCCCCCATAATCTACAGTAATGATGAACCAGAGGGTGGCATTGATGTAACAGAGGGTTGCAGTGGTGAAACAGAGGGTGCTGGGAACCTGTGATGATGAACCAGACGTAGAAACAACATAATTCGCGACCGTTGCGCGACGAAATGTAAGTTCGCAATTGCGAACTGGTACGAAACCCTCGCGAACTGGCAGAAATCCTTGCGAACACAAAAAAAAAAAAAAATCCGCAAATTCGCAAGAATTCGCGGATTTTGCGGATTGCGAGTTCAAAAATCCGCAAATTCGCGAACGCGAGATCCGCAAAATTCGCCCATGCTTATGCTGCGGTCAGCCGTGCTTCAGCGTGCTGTGGGTCAGCAGTGTTTTAGAGTGCTGCAGGTCAGCTGTGTTTCAGCGTGCTGCGGGTCAAATGTGTTTCTGTGTGCTGCGAGTCAGCTGTGTTTCTGTGTGCTGCGGGTCAGCTGTGTTCCAGGGTGCTGTGGGTCTGCTGTGTTTCTGGGTGTTGCGGGTTAGCTGTGATTCTGGTTTTTATAGCATGGGTGCTGCCATTTGCAATGCAATCGGTCTCACATTTGCGAGAGTTTAAGCTATTGGCATTGTAAATGACAATGCCTTTTATTTATCTGTTTAAAAAACAACACATAAATAAAAGGCATTGTCATTTACAATGCCAATAGCTCAAACTCTCTTAAATGCGAGACCTATTGCATTGCAAATGCTTGTTACTACAGGGGCCGATATTGTGGCACTGCTGCAAAACCAACCCCCACCGGTCCGAAACTGGCCCCCACCCTTCCGGCCACCAGCAAAACGCCTGGCACCTGCTACGGCCAGTCCAGACCTGAGTGCAAACATGTGAGAGGGGTCCCCTGACTCCTAGTTAGGCATTAAGATGCTGAATTAATCAGGTTTCAATGGGCCTCTCAGTCCCTTGACTCCTGGGACACTGCACCACTTGCCCCACTGATAGCGACGCCCCTGCCCTTTCATTTGCTAGGGCTAGAAGGCAGATGTGAGCACTCCTTAAGTGGAATACAGTGGAGTCGTGGAGGGGGGGGAGAGGGGGACAAGCACAAGCATGGGTCAGGACAGCTTGAGGGGCATTGTATGAGCTTAGGGAACCAACTAGCCGGGGAAATGTAATTAGGCGAGCTTTGTTGGGTGAGCTTTGTTTTTATTCGGTTTATGGTGCTTAAATGATGTTTTGAAAAGAAATTGCTCTGCCTCATCTAATTCTGAAACTAGCACCTTTATCGGGGATATAATTGGGCCTGGTCTCACCGGGTCTCAGATCCGAAGGTAAATAGAAACGGACATTGAATCGGGCCCCTATCGTGCCCTATATTCGTGCCCTTAACTTTACTAATCAATAACACAGCTGCCATTCTGAACAATGAATGTAAAAAAAAGTTACGGTAATCCATGTCAGTGATTTAGATTCTGTTTATATTTTACGTTTTGCTTAATCTTGCATTCCCTGCGAGTGTTAGCTACTTCTACGATGTTGTCTTTCTGTATTTCTTTCAGTATTGCATATTACTCTTGCGTAGTGCATAGTTTGAGTTGAGTAACCTCCAGGGGCCGTATTATACATGCTGCGCTGGGAGAACTTTTTTAAAGGTATGCCTGCGCAATGAAGGACAATGTGCAGTATTATGAAGAAAGTGTTGCCCTGGGGGCAGCGCATTCATGTGAAAATCATGTGCATCGGCAGTGCTGTGTCTGCACCTCAGTGCTAAAATACCTGGGCTTCAGCCATCCTGGAGTGAGGTGAATCAGCAGCGCTGTGTGTGCTCCCTCAGTGCTAGAATACCAGGGCTACAGCCTTTCAGGACTGAGGTGCATCGGCAGCGCTGTGTGTGCTCCTCAGTGCTAGAATACCAGGGCTACAGCCTTTCTGGACTGAGGTGCATCGGCAGCGCTGTGTGTGCTCCTCAGTGCTAGAATACCAGGCCTACAGGTATTCTGGATTGAGGTGCACCGGCTGCAGTGTGTGTGCTCCTTCTGTGCTAGAATACCAGGGCTACAGCCATTCCGGACTGAGTCGCATCGACAGTGCTGCATGTGCTCCCTTAGTGCTAGAATACCAGGGCTAGGGCCATTCTGGATTGAGGTGCATCAGCAGCGCTGTGTGTGCTCCTTCAGCGCTAGAACAGGGCTGCAGCCATCTGGACTGCGATGAATCGGCAGCGCTGTGTCTGCAACACAGGGCTACAATACCAGGGCTGCCCCCATTCTGGACTGAGGTGCATCGGCAGGGCTGTGTGTGAACCTCAGTGCTACAATACCAGGGCTGCAGCCATTCTGGACTAAGGTGCATTGGCAGCCCTACATGTGCTCCATCAGTCCTACCATATCAGGGCTACAGCTATTCTGGACTTAGTTGCATTGGCAGCGCTGGGTGTGCTCCTCAGTGCTAGAATACCAGAGCTAGAGCCATTCTGGATTGAGGTGCATCAGCAGCGGTGCGTGTGCTCCTCAGTGCGAGAAAACCAGGGCTGAGGAACTTTAGGAGTGAGGTGCATCAGCAGCGCTGTGTGCGCACCTCAGTGCTAGAACACCAGGGCTACAGCCATTCTGGACTGAGGTACATCTGCAGGGTTGTGTGTTCTTCCTCAGTGCTAGAATACCAGGGTTACAGCCATTCTGGACTGAGGTGCATCAGCAGAGGTGTGTGTGCACCTCAGTGCTAGAATAACAGCGCTGCAGCCATTCTGGAATGAGGTGCATCAGCAGCGCTCTGTGTGCCCCTCAGTGCTAGAATACCAGGGTTGCAGAAGTACAGGACTGAGGTGCATCGGCAGGGCTGCATGTGCTCCTCAGTGCTAGAATACCAGGGCAACAGACATTCTGGACTGAGGTGCATCGGCAGCGGTGCATGTGCTCCTCAGTGGTAGAATACCAGGGCTGCAGAAGTTTAGGAGACTGGTGCATTAGCAGTGGTGTGTGCTCCTCAGTGCTAGAATACCAGGGTTGCAGAAGTACAGGACTGAGGTGCATCGGCAGGGCTGCATGTGCTCCTCAGTGCTAGAATACCAGGGCTGCAGACGTTTAGGAGACTGGTGCATTAGCAGCGGTGTGTGTGCTCCTCAGTGCTAGAATACCAGGGCTACAGCCTTTCTGGATAGAGGTGCCTTGGTAGCTTTGCGTGTGCTCCTCAGTGTTAGAATACCAGGGCTACAGCCATTCTGGACTGAGGTGCCTTGGTAGCGTTGCGTGTGCTCCTCAGTGCTAGAATACCAGGGCTACAGCCATTCTGGATTGAGGTGCATCGGCAGCGGTGCATGTGCTCCTCAGTGCTAGAATACCAGGGCTACAGCCATTCTGGACTGAGGTGCCTTGGTAGCGTTGCGTGTGCTCCTCAGTGCTAGAATACCAGGGCTACAGCCATTCTGGATTGAGGTGCATCGACAGTGGTGCATGTGCTCCTCAGTGCTAGAATACCAGGGCTACAGCCATTCTGGATTGAGGTGCATCGGCAGCGGTGCATGTGCTCCTCTTTACTAGAATACCAGGGCTACAGCCATTCTGGACTGAGGTGAATCGGCATTGGTGCCTGTGCTCCCTCAGTGCTAGAATACCAGGGCTGCAGCCATTCTGGACTGAGGTGAATCGACTGCGGTGCGTGTGCTCCTCAGTGCTAGAATACCAGGGCTACAGCCATTCTGGATTAAGGTGCATCGGCAGTGGTGCATGTGTTCCTCAGTGCTAGAATACCAGGGCTACAGCCTTTCTGGATAGAGGTGCCTTGGTAGCTTTGCGTGTGCTCCTCTTTACTAGAATACCAGGGCTACAGCCATTCTGGACTAAGGTGCATCAGCAGAGGTGTGTGTGCTCCACAGTGCTAGAGTATCAGGGCTACATATATTCTGTACTGAGGTGCACCGGCAGCAGTGTGTGTACTCCCGCAATGCTATAATACCAGGGCTGCAGCCATTCTGGACTAAGGTGCATTAGCAGCGCTATGTGTGCACCTCAGTGCTAGAATAACAGCGCTGCAGCATTCTGGACTGAGGTGCATCAGCAGTGCTGCGTCTGCACCTCAGTGCTAAAATACCTGGGTTACAGCCATCCTGGACGGATCACTGAAATAATATCGAGGGTCAAAATATCGACTAGCCAAAATATCGTGGACAAAATATCGACAGTCAAAATATCGAGTTTGTATCTACAAACAGGTAAGTACAAAAATATTGAGTACAAAATATCGTTTACAATAATATAGTTGTAAAAAATATCGACTTTATAAAAAACAGTGTTAAATTAAATTAATATTAAAATGTAATTACTAAAATATACTTAAAAATACTTACATTAACTTATAATAATTAAATAATAAATGAAAGTAATTAAAAAATGTTTTACAATATTATTTGTTAAAACATATATATATAGTAACATACTATAATTAAATAAGATACTGAAAACTGACCCTGAACCCTAAAAATACCCCTTTACCCAAAAACCCAAAACTGACCCTAAACCCTAAAAATACCCCTTTACCCAAAAACCCAAAACTGACCCTGAACCCTAAAAATACCCCTTTACCCAAAAACTAAAAACTGACCCTAAACCCTAAAAATACCCCTTTACCCAAAAACTGAAAACTGACCCTGAACCCTAAAAATACCCCTTTACCCAAAAACTGAAAACTGACCCTGAACCCTAAAAATACCCCTTTACCCTAAAACTGAAAACTGACCCTGAACCCTAAAAATACCCCTTTACCCTAAAACTGAAAACTGACCCTGAACCCTAAAAATACCCCTTTACCCAAAAACTGAAAACTGACCCTGAACCCTAAAAATACCCCTTTACCCAAAAACTGAAAACTGACCCTGAACCCTAAAAATACTCCATTACCCAAAATTAATCAATATTATTTAATTACCAATTAATTATTAATTAACAATAACAATAAAGTAAATATATTAGCACATTAGCTGTAATTAATTTAATAATTAATATTATTTTACCCCAATTAATTACTTTACAATAACACAAAATTATATATATTTAAAATTTACTCTAATTAATGTAATTAACTAATTACAATTAATTAATTACCAATTAATTCCTAATAAACAATATGTCCTAAATTATATTAATTAATTAACTAATTAATATTAATTAATTACCAATTAATTACTAAAAAACAATATGTACTAAATTATATTAATTAATTAACTAATTAATATTAATTAATTATCAATTAATTATTAATAAAAAATATTTACAAACATATATTAATTAATTAAATATTATTAAATTACTTCCCACCCTATTCCCCTATAAACCCACAACCCGCTACAGAATTACATTACGCAATTATTATAAAAACAAAATTCATTTAATAAAATATTTTATAACATTAATACACACTTTTCACACATATTATTACATAAAAATACACTATAAAGTATTATATATTATTAAAAATTCGATATTTTTGCTATCTATATTTTATACAGTCAATATTATTTCACTTACCTTAAAAACGATATTTTTGTAGTCGATATTCTGTCCAGTCGATATTTTGTCCAGTCTATATTTAAAAGTCGATATTATGTCCAGTCGATATTTTGGAGTCGATATTTTGTCTGTTCACCATCCTGGACAGATGTATGACGTTATAACGCATACTTTTACAATGCATACCTTTACACGCATTTTTTACAATGCAACATCCATTACAACGCATTCCATTACAACGCATGCCATTACAACGAATTTTTAAAAACTACCTTTACAATGCATTCCATTACAACGCATACTACCTTTACAACGCATACCATTACAACGCATACCATTACATTGCATGTATGGTAAGTATTGGATAGTGTAGGGGTAAAACTTACTATTCTAACTCCAGGGGGGTGCAACAGTAGGGTAAGTGTTGGGTAGTGTAGGGGTAAAAATTACTATTCTAACTACGGGGGTGCAACAGTAGGGTAAGTGTTGGATAGTGTAGGGGTAAAAATTACTATTCTAACGCCAGGGGGTGCAACAGTAGGGTAAGTGTTGGATAGTGTAGGGGTAAACAATACTATTCTACCTACGGGGGTGGAACAGTAGGGTAAGTGTTGGATAGTGTAGGGGTAAAAATTACTATTTTAACTCCAGGGGGTGCAACAGTAGGGTAAGTTTTGGGTAGTGTAAGGGTACTATGCGTTGGGATGGTATGCGTTGTAATGGTATGCGTTGTAATGACTGCGTTGTAATGACATGCGTTGTAATGGTAAGCGTTGTAGTGCCATGCGTTGTAATGGCATGCGTTGTAATGGATCTTGCATTGTAAAAGTTTCGTTGTAATGGTAGTGCGTTGTAAAGGTTGCGTTGTAAAGGTTGTTTCCCTCCTGGACTGAGGAGAATCAGCAGCGCTGTGTGTGCTCCTCTGTGCTAGAATACCAGGGCTACAGCCATTCTGGACTGAGGTGAATTGGCATTGGTGCCTGTGCTCCCTCAGTGCTAGAATACCAGGGCTGCAGCCATTCTGGACTGAGGTGAATCGACTGCAGTGCGTGTGCTCCCCAGTGCTAGAATACCAGGGCTACAGCCATTCTGGATTGAGGTGCATCGGCAGCGGTGCATGTGTTCCTCAGTGCTAGAATACCAGGGCTACAGCCTTTCTGGATAGAGGTGCCTTGGTAGCGTTGCATGTGCTCCTCTTTACTAGAATACCAGGGCTACAGCCATTCTGGACTAAGGTGCATCAGCAGAGGTGTGTGTGCTCCACAGTGCTAGAGTATCAGGGCTACATCTATTCTGTACTGAGGTGCACCGGCAGCAGTGTGTACTCCTGCAATGCTATATTACCAGGGCTGCAGCCATTCTGGACTGAGGTGAATCGGCATTGGTGCCTGTGCTCCCTCAGTGCTAGAATACCAGGGCTACAGCCATTCTGGACTGAGGTGAATCGGCATTGGTGCGTGTGCTCCTCAGTGCTAGAATACCAGGGCTACAGCCATTCTGGATTGAGGTGCATCGGCAGCGGTGCATGTGTTCCTCAGTGCTAGAATACCAGGGCTACAGCCTTTCTGGATAGAGGTGCCTTGGTAGCGTTGCATGTGCTCCTCTTTACTAGAATACCAGGGCTACAGCCATTCTGGACTAAGGTGCATCAGCAGAGGTGTGTGTGCTCCACAGTGCTAGAGTATCAGGGCTACATCTATTCTGTACTGAGGTGCACCGGCAGCAGTGTGTGTACTCCTGCAATGCTATATTACCATGGCTGCAGCCATTCTGGACTGAGGTGCATTAGCAGCGCTATGTGTGCACCTCAGTGCTAGAATAACAGCGCTGCAGCCATTCTGGACTGAGGTGCATCAGCAGTGCTGTGTCTGCACCTCAGTGCTAAAATACCAGGGCTACAGCCATCCTGGACGGATGTATGACGTTACAACGCATACTTTTACAATGCATACCTTTACACGCATTTTTTACAATGCAACATCCATTACAACACATTCCATTACAACGCATGCCATTACAACGAATTTTTAAAAACTACTTTTACAACGCATTCCATTACAAAGCATACTACCTTTACAACGCATACCATTACAACGCATACCATTACATTGCATGTATGGTAAGTATTGGATAGTGTAGGGGTAAAAATTACAATTCTAACTCCAGGGGGGTGCAACAGTAGGGTAAGTGTTGGATAGTGTAGGGGTAAAAATTACTATTCTAACTCCAGGGGGTGCCACAGTAGGGTAAGTGTTGGATGGTGTAGGGGTAACATTTACTATTCTAACTCCAGGGGGTGCAACAGTAGGGTAAGTGTTGGGTAGTGTAGGGGTAAAAATTACTATTCTAACTACGGGGGTGCAACAGTAGGGTAAGTGTTGGATAGTGTAGGGGTAAAAATTACTATTCTAACGCCAGGGGGTGCAACAGTAGGGTAAGTGTTGGATAGTGTAGAGGTAAACAATACTATTCTACCTACGGGGGTGCAACAGTAGGGTAAGTGTTGGATAGTTTAGGGGTAAAAATTACTATTCTAACTCCAGGGGGTGCAACAGTAGGGTAAGTTTTGGATAGTGTAAGGGTACTATGCATTGGGATGGTATGCGTTGTAATGGTATGCGTTGTAATGACTGCGTTGTAATGACATGCGTTGTAATGGTATGCGTTGTAGTGCCATGCGTTGTAATGGCATGCGTTGTAATGGATCTTGCATTGTAAAAGTTTCGTTGTAATGGTAGTGCGTTGTAAAGGTTGCGTTGTAAAGGTTGTTTCCCTCCTGGACTGAGGTGAATCAGCAGCGCTGTGTGTGCTCCTCTGTGCTAGAATACCAGGGCTACAGCCATTCTGGACTGAGGTGAATCGGCATTGGTGCCTGTGCTCCCTCAGTGCTAGAATACCAGGGCTGCAGCCATTCTGGACTGAGGTGAATCGACTGCAGTGCGTGTGCTCCTCAGTGCTAGAATACCAGGGCTACAGCCATTCTGGATTGAGGTGCATCGGCAGCGGTGCATGTGTTCCTCAGTGCTAGAATACCAGGGCTACAGCCTTTCTGGATAGAGGTGCCTTGGTAGCGTTGCATGTGCTCCTCTTTACTAGAATACCAGGGCTACAGCCATTCTGGACTAAGGTGCATCAGCAGAGGTGTGTGTGCTCCACAGTGCTAGAGTATCAGGGCTACATCTATTCTGTACTGAGGTGCACCGGCAGTAGTGTGTGTACTCCTGCAATGCTATATTACCAGGGCTGCACTAAGGTGCATTAGCAGCGCTATGTGTGCACCTCAGTGCTAGAATAACAGCGCTGCAGCCATTCTGGGCTGAGGTGCATCAGCAGTGCTGTGTCTGCACCTCAGTGCTAAAATACCAGGGCTACAGCCATCCTGGACGGATGTATGACGTTACAACACATACTTTTACAATGCATACCTTTACACGCATTTTTTACAATGCAACATCCATTACAACACATTCCATTACAACGCATGCCATTACAACGAATTTTTAAAAACTACCTTTACAACGCATTCCATTACAACGCATACTACCTTTACAACGCATACCATTACAACGCATACCATTACATTGCATGTATGGTAAGTGTTGGATAGTGTAGGGGTAAAAATTACTATTCTAACTCCAGGGGGTGCAACAGTAGGGTAAGTGTTGGATAGTGTAGGGGTAAACATTACTATTCTAACTACGGGGGGTGCAACAGTAAGGTAAGTGTTGGATAGTGTAGGGGTAAACATTACTATTCTAACACCAGGGGGTGCAACAGTAGGGTAAGTGTTGGATAGTGTAGGGGTAAAAATTACTATTCTAACTCCGGGGGGTACAACAGTAGGGTAAGTGTTGGATAGTGTAGGGGTAAAAATTACAATTCTAACTCCAGGGGGTGCAACAGTAGAGTAAGTTTTGGATAGTATAAGGGGAATATGCGTTGTGATGGTATGCATTGTAATGGTATGCGTTGTACTGACTGCGTTGTAATGGCATGCGTTGTAATGGTATGCGTTGTAGTGCCATACGTTGTAATGGCATGCATTGTAATGGATCTTGCATTGTAAAAGTTCCGTTGTAATGGTAGTGCGTTGTAAAGGTTGCGTTGTAAAGGTTGTTTCCCTCCTGGACTGAGGTGAATCAGCAGCGCTGTGTGTGCTCCTCTGTGCTAGAATACCAGGGCTACAGCCATTCCGGACTGAGGTGAATCGGCATTGGTGCCTGTGCTCCCTCAGTGCTAGAATACCAGGGCTACAGGCATTCTTGACTGAGGTGCATCGGCAGCGCTGTGTGTGCTCCCTCAGTGCTAGAATACCAGGCTACCGGCATTCTTGACTAAGGTGCATCGGCAGCGCTGTGTGTGCTCCTCAGTGCTAGAATACCAGGCTACAGGCATTCTTGACTGAGGTGCATCGGCAGCGCTGTGTGTGCTCCTCAGTGCTAGAATACCAGGGCTGCAGCCATTCTGGACTGAGGTGAATCGGCAGCGCTGTGTGTGCTCCTCAGTGCTATAATACCAGGGCTGCAAACATTCTGGACTGAGGTGAATCGGCAGCGCTGTGTGTGCTCCTCAGTGCTATAATACCAGGGCTGTAGTCATTCTGGATTGATGTGCATAGGCTGCAGTGCGTGTGCTCCCTCAGTGCTAAAATACCAGGGCTGCAGCCAGTCTGGACTGAGGTGCATCAGCAATAGTGTGTATGCTCCCTCAGTGCTAGAATACCAGGGCTGCAGCCATTCGGTGCCTCGGCAGCGGTGTCTGTGCTCCTCTGTGCTACAATACCAGGGTTGCGGAAGTTTAGAACTGAAGTGCATTGGAAAGATATATGTGCACATCAGTCCTGAAATAACATGAATGCAGCATATATGTGCTGATTTATGGTCAAGCTGTGTTCGTAGCAGGAGGCTCTTTACTTGCACCATGTGGACATTATAGTGACTAGAAAAGCCAGTAATAGAGACATTATGAAAGTGCGGCCCTGAGCTCAAGAGGGCCAAGGAAGTCATGTCAGAATAGACAGCATGTTCTGCAAAGGGGGACTCTTGAGCTTAAGCGCAGGCTGTTTTTGATGTTGAACATCATAGGACACCTGTTGTATGAACGTGTCATCTTCTTCCGCTCGTGTGTTTAGAAGAGGTTTGCCTTGTATTGTGATCTGGATGACCAATGAGATTGTAAAGGTATCTGTGAGTCAGAGACAGGGCTGTTTGCACTGTACTGTCAAAGAGAGTTTAATACATTGAAAGGACTCCCTAGGGTTCGCAGAAACCAATGCTGTCTGTACCTCAAACTGACAGCCTAGGCACACACTGTTAGTGGATCTTTTACACTAAAAGGACTTTGGGGAGGTGAGGACTCTAGAGACAGTGATAAAATATCTGGGAGACTCATTCGGACCTATTCAGGGTTGTAACTTCATGGGGGATGGTTTGGGTGTGACACCCCGAAATAAATGAATTCTAGTTGTTGGGTCTCGGTGCCCAGAGAACGGTGTGCAATGTCCGTGTTGGTTTTTCTGCCAGTAATAACAGAAAAAATAGTTACATTTAGAGAAAGAGCAACAGAGATATAGTCTGCTGGCTGAATTTTAAAATATGAAGCCATATCACCTGGAATTAATACCAGCTTTATTTTGTCCAAACTGTGTGATCTTATGCAAATATTTTATAACACAGAGCCTTCTTTTATTAATTATCAGCTAAAGGAGCACTTTAAAAACTTGAGTTAAGGATGTGTGCTCTACAAGTACCTCTTATGCTTCATTTAATAGACTATAATGTTGCTCCATCTATGAAAAGAAGCTAGTCAACATTTAGGGTTTATATTGCTACTGGCTGGCCTTTTAGTTCACTAATGGCATTGACGCTGGGGAGGGGGGGATACATACATGTTTATATGTTCATATTAAAAAACTATCACTAAAAAAATGGTTGTCTGTGCAGTGATATAATCTGAACAACTGAGGCGAAACGCTGTCACGTGTTAAATAAATACACTTTCTTGAACTTTGAAGAGACTGTATCCTATTTTTACATTATATTTGTTGCATGATATGCATGCCAAACATTTTCATGGCTTAGCTTGTGCACAGACTCTTGGAGCCAAGACCCATGGCTCTGCTCTGGCTTGACTCAACCCATTAATTTTTCTCTGTCGGCCTCTATTTGCAACTCGAGCTTAGTACATGGGACCATCAGTCACTTGATAAAGTGAATTGTAAAAGGTGAGGATGGAAACATGGAGTCCTGCCTACATGCACTGATTTGACAACACCCAGCAGAGATGTAGAAGAGTGAATGCAGTGGAAATACATTTAAAATAAGTGATCCCAAGGCGGGGACCCTAGGCTGTTGTGTTGTACGTGAATATAGTCATGAAGTGCCAGGGAGAATTGCTAAACCCAAGTGTGACAGGCAAGGACATTGATTCAGTGGAATGTTTGGGGTGTGACACCCCACATATGCATTCTTTGTTTGGTAGTTGGATCTTGAAGCCCTGAGTCGGATGTGTTATGTTGCTTTCGTTTATTCTTGTTGTTCTTATTTCATTAGGAGTTCTTAACTTGTGCATGTTTTCAAGCAGAAACTTAATGTATAGTGACAAGTTTGCCAAAGAAAATAGTAAATCTGCCTGCACCAATTGAAGTACTTCTTGAATGGGTGCAAATGTACTTCTTTTAGAATTAGAGTAGGCTCAGAAAGCAGGCATACTGCTACCAATCAAAAACTCAAAAGGTGATGGGATAAATGCTTACAATTAGTCTAATCAGTGGCAATCACCCGGGATAGCATTCCAACCTATCCGTTTTTGGCTCACTGTGCCTTTCTAGACAGAGGCTCACCTAATGCAAATCAGTACTGTTGCTGCTCCTCGTGGAAAGCGTCCATTCCAAACCCTGGTCATCTGACTCCTCCACCCTGCAGCCCACTACTTTTTAGTGGGAAATTTGAGATTCACACCGCCTAAATATCATTGATTTAGATATTCCTCTGGAACAAATCGAAATAGTTTCCGCCAATGATAAGCCACAACCAGTCATACCTCACAGAGCTTAAAGGAATTGAACCACATTCTTCTAGCATATCACGAGTCATGCAAAAAAATCATCAGCCTCAACCCAATAGGCACAAAACATATGCGCATTATCCCATACTAACACTATTATCAACCTAAGACTTTTGAATTGAAAAATGCCACTGTATATTTTTTTGTTTTTAACAAAGAAACAAACCAAACTCTTTCCCAACCTCAGCAGTAAACGACGATGCAGACATAAAAGACACATGGAAGACATTGCTAGCCTCCGAGAAGACACATGAGCACCTTGTAGAAATCCTGCAATCGAAGAACACATGTCAGAATGCAAAACAACTCTAAATTTATCACACATCCGACACCGACATCGGATGCCATGCCTCAGGATTTAGAGCTCAACTTTCATGTAAAAGCATTAACAGAAATATTTTGGTAATGAGAGACATGTACCCTATGCAAGAAAATAAACTCAAAGAAACCATGTGAGCTATCTCCTGGTATGTACTTCATTCAGTGCAAAACAGCTTCCTTTTCACTTGCAATGGTTTCTTTTTCAGTAATATACATCGGTTTGACTAGAGCGCAAAACAATCCTCAAGGTCCAGATTCCATTTTGATCCATAAACATCTAATTCTCTCTCCACATATAGAAGGTAAATTTCAATTGATTAATAGTTTATTGCAAAGTTTTCTTATAAACAGCATAGTTATAGGGGCCCGGTATACTAAGACCTTTTGCCGTCACAGAACCTGCGAATCGCAAAATCACAGACTTTGCAATCACAAAAAGGGCAGATGCTATGTGCAGAGGAAACACTGTGACTGACTCACAACATTCCCTTTGAAAATTATTGTGCTTTAGCCCTAGGAGATGGCATGAGAAGTGCACCTTCCTCTTCCTATCAAATTGCAATGAAATGTATTAGTGATTTTAGACTGCAGTTCATTACCAACCCGTTGATCTGATGCACCCTCCTTGAATGGGGTGTGACACGTAAGAACAAGCATTGGCAACACCAATACCTTTCACCTATGCAAGAGCTATCAGCTTTGCCAATGTGTTTTAGGCATGATTTACACCTGTGTTTCTGCTATTCAGCATGGCTAAAAGTTAGTGGCATAGAGAAAAGTGGCATGGAGTGGGGTAGAGGGTGTTGTTTGGAGTGGAGTGTCATGGAGTGAAATATAGTGCTGTGGAGTAGGGCAGAGTGGAGTGGAGTATTGTGGACTGGAGAAGTGTAGAGTGGAGTGTTATTGAGTGGTGTGGTGTCATAGAGGGAGTAGAGTGGAGTAAGGTGGAAGGGCTTAGAGTGGAAGGGAGAATAGTGCTGTAGAGTGGCATAGAGTGGAGTAAAGTGGCATGGAGTGGCCTAGAAGGAGTTGCGTACAGTGCAGTTGAGTGTCACAGAGTAGAGTGGCATAGAGTGGAGTGGGATGTTGTAGAGTGGAGTGACACAGAGTGGATTATGGTGTTTTAGAGTGGAGTAGAGGGTTGTGCAAGGACTGGAGGGTTGTAGCGTAGAGTGGAGTGTTGCAGAGTGGAATAGAGTGTCCTGGAGTGGCATAGAGTGTCGTGGAGTGGAGTAGAGTGTCTTTGAGCAGATTGGAGTGGTGTACAGTGGAGTAAAGTGGCATGGAGTAGGGTAGAGGGCATTGCATAAAGTGGAGTCGATTTTTGTACAGTGGAGTGGCATATCATGGTGTAGATTGGCGTAGAGTGCAGTGTCCTAGAGTAGAGTTAAGTACGCTTGAGTGTCATGGAGCGAGTGGAGTGTCGTAGAGTGGAGCACCTTAAAGTGGAGTGGTGTAGAGTGGAGTAAAGTGTCTTAGAGGAGAATGTCATAGAGTAGAGTGTACTGGGGTAGTGTACAGTGGAGTAAAGTGGTGGGAAGTGACAGAGAGAGATTTGCATAGAGTGGAGTAGAGTGTCATAGAGTAGATTGGCATAGAGTAGAATAGATAATCATGTATTGGAGTGGCACAGAGTGGAGAAGAGTGTCATAGAGTGAAGTGGAGTGTCATAGAGTGGAGTGTTATAGAGTGAAATGGCATAGAGGGGACTACTTTTGTAGAGTGGAGTGGCATAGACAGTTGTGGAGTTGAATGGTACAGAGTAATATGGAGTGGCACACAGTGGAGTAGAGTGGAGTAGTATGTCATGGAGTAAAGTGGCATGGAGTGGCACAGAGGGAGTTGCATAGTTTGAAGCAGAGTCTTGTTGAGTGGCATATAGTCGAGTAGACTGTTGTAGAGTGGAGTTGAGTGTCATAAAATAAAGTAGAGTGGAGTGGTGTAGAGTAAAGGTGCGTAGAGTGAAGTTCCATAGAGTGGAATGGAATGGTGTGCAGTGCAGTGGAGTGACATAGCCCCAACCACCACCCCTCCTTTGAACCGTTGCATAGTTCTGGAATGATTAATGACTTTCTCTGTTGCCATACAATGGTATCATGTTGTAACCATCAACAAAATGAGTGTTGTTTCCGAGACTCTTTTCTGATGGTCCAAAAAGACATAATTCATACTAGAACACAGAGAGCGAAGACACACCCATTATTGGTGTGGAGGTTTGAGGCACATCTGCAAGTTAAAAACACAAGATAAACCTTTTCAAGCTATTCATTCAGATCTAGAATACCACTTCACTACAGATCAAACTCGCTCCTTTCATCCACTTCAGAAATGACCTACACACACTCTTGTAAGAATGTTCCTTCTCCACTGAGAAGCACTCTCCAGCTCCTCTTCTACCGTGGCCTGCACTGTAACAGAACTCAAACACTTAGTAAGCACATGCCTAAACCTAAATCCTCCGTCCCTCAGGAAACTATAAGAAAATCTCCATTGCTTTCTAAGTAGGTTTGTGCTTCTTAAATTTCAGTCACTATTTAATTTGTGTCGGTGTTTCCTGGGGCTCAACCCAACACCTAATATCAGTGATCACTAAGCTTGTTAAAGTTTGGTGATGAACTAGCACTTGGTCACCACATGATGGCAGAGTCAGTGCTGCTCCACTTACTGTGCCTCTAGTGGCGTAACAACAGCCCCTGCAGCCCCCGCGGTGCAGGACGGAGTCGGCCCCTGTGGGCCTCCTCAGGCACTGTACACGGGTGGTGGCTGAGAGCTCTTTACTAGGGCCAGAGCGTGGCCCCCCTACATGCACTTTGTAGGGTACACCCCTCGAGTTTCATCACGCCACTGTGTACCACTACAGCAGCCGCTCACCAATCCTTTGCCTCGCAGTCCACCTCTGCCTCACCTGAACAACAACATTTCTTGGCTGCCTAACCTGCCCAAAATAGGAAGAGAGGGTGAGAAGGGGGCGAGCCTTAAACCTTTCAGTGTTGGAGCAGTCTCACCTCCCTGCCCTCTGAAGCTGCTTCTCAAGTCCTGGTATGCCAACAAATTCGTACTGGATTTCACACTAGCTCCTACTGGCTGAAAGCTTACTTTGTGCCGAGGTTCTCAACCAACTGGGGGTTCATCCTAAGGTATCGACTCTTCACCATAGGCTCTGGAAGTAGCACTGTTGGGGGTGCTGCTGCACCCCCAAAATAACCATGCTAAAGTTCAGAAGGGGAATGAGCAGTAAAGAAGCCTTTATTTTTTTCATCTTGTTACATTTCCTGTGTTCTAAGGGACTTCAAATGTCAAACTATGTCTTCAATAAATTGTTTATTCTTTTAACATAGAGATGTGTGTTTACTTTTCGTTCTCTGATTGCAAAGTTGGAGTATTTTGTAAAGTGAACTATGTGACAATCTTGCTGGGGTGCAGGGAATGTGAAAGCAAAGGCTATAGGATGTCAGTTGTTTTCTAACGCACAATAACATGTAAATACCTATAAATTTACTGTACAAATATTTCAAAATATAACAGTAAACAGTCGGCAGTTAGCAAAGCACACATTCCAATTTGCTACCACATAATGTTTTAGTAATATATTTTAAACTATGTACTTACTCCAAAAGGCACTATTGGCTGCATTCCGCACCAGTACTCCTCTCCTTCTGATTGGCTGTGGCTCATTTGCCATACTTGTCCTATTTTAAATGCTTGCTTTTTTCACAAGCCCTGGGACTTCAGTGATTTAACATTGGTAACAGCACCCCCACTCCGACAATTGTTCCTGCCCCACAGGTCTTCACTGGACGAGCGTGTTGATATTGTGTGACACGCAAGAGCTTTCATCACGAGGCCTCACATTTCTCCATCTGTTTTTGAGAATAAGTTCCTTGTGACTGTCCAGAGTTGCAAGACGTTTCTGCTGTAATCAGCAATCCTGCGAGGGAAAGCTATGCTGTCTGCATAAGTTTGAGGAACCAGGAAACCGTAAAAGCTACAGTCTGCCCAGTCTTTGGGATCTACAGGAGATATCTGCTTTAGTAACAAAATATGCAGGGATCACAATATTATTGAAGCACATACGTTTTCATTCTGTAATGCACATTTTATGTTTCAAAATTGCACAGTAATTGTTTAGGATACTATTAGAATGTAAAGAAGGTATGGGATAAGTGAATGTTGAACATGTTCAACAAACTGGCAGAACCAGAAAAGGTTCTGAGTAAAACACTAGAGTTCAATTTACCCCCTGTCCCTCCAGCCTGCTGGCTGAAGGGGATTTTTCTGACACTGAGGGGGATATGTACAAAGAAGTGGCGGAGGGAGGCGTTAGCTGTCATGGCTAAACACCTCACTCCGCCACTTCAGAAACGCAATGCTGCACTGTTTTTACAAGGATATGGTGCAGCCCTGCGTTTCCCCCTGCGCTGGCACTACACTTCACAGTGTAGCGCCAATGCAGGCAACATTGCACCATAGTGCAAGGGTGTTTGTGTGCAGGGGAAGATAGTTTATGTGTAGGAAGGTGTCCCTTCCTGCACATAAACACTCTTTAAATGCTGTTTTGTCACTTCTATGTGTGCTGCTTAATGCAGGACACATGGAAGTTACAAAATGTCTTTTTTTTACGGATTGTTTATGTGCAGGAAGGGACACCTTCCTACAGATAAACAATTAAAGGTATTTTGTAAAATTGTTTCACCAAGGTCAGACCAGGTTTTTCCTGGTGACCCTGCTCCTGAAGCTGCTTTGTGCAGACCACTCGTGGACCACAGCTCCTCCTCCCAGCCTCCTACAAGCACCTCTTTTACAGCTCCTATCGGGCTGAAGGTGTGCGAATTGCTTGGGGGCTGAGAGTTAACACTGTGAGGGTGCTGAAGTACTGGACAATGGGCATCCAGCAGTGTCTCTGAATGGTCTCCTTGCAATTTGGACAAGAGGAAACGTCTCCCTCCCCTAGGCATCCCGACACCATCCATGAGACGCCCGGGGAGGGTGCTCTCTCCCATGGATCCTAATTGCAAGGAGACACCTTTCTTTCAGTTGAATCGGCAGGGAAACAACAGGACACATGATCGTGCAGGGCCCCATGCTGGTAGGCTGAGTGGGAGGCACTGGGCAGCTGCCGACACTGCCCATGGCTGCGCCGGCCATGCAAGGTGTTAATAAATAAGCAAAAGTTCTTTGGCACATTTGTCTTTTAGATCACATGGGGTGAACTTCATGAATTATGCGGAAGACACACAACTGCTCGTCTCTCTAGATTATACTGTGCCTCATCCTTTTGATAGGTTCCATCAATGCATGACAGAGGTCTCCTCTTGGCTGTCCCCAAATTCATTAAAATTCATTGTGGAAAAGACAGAGATCCTGTGTTTATGAATAACAAACCTTCACTGGTCCTACCCTCCAACTTCTGTCCGACCTCATGGACCTGCACTCCTTTCTTCGACTGAGTCAGTGTGGAACTGATTTTTCATGGATGACAACTATCCTTGACAAACTATGTTTATCAGCTGTTAGAAACCTTCTTATCATTCCTGTGCGTCATGCATTGAATCTAGCCTCTTCTCTCTGCTTTAGTTCTCAATTTGGTAGTGCAGTCGGTCATTGTAAGAAAACATACTATTTGCAGGTCCCCCCACTGTCTCCCTTATTTGGACTACTAGCTGCTGACTTTTGACTCTGACAGTACACTGAATCCTGCTAAACAGGCCCCAGTGTCAGTGTTCTCTCCCTAAATATGATACATGTGATTTGGTAACCCCAATTGCCAAGGACTGTAACCCCATTATAAGTCACTGGTAAGTTCCAGGCTCATTACATCCCACTCAGGCAAAATTAGGTAGGCAGGAGGTGTACATGCCCAGAAGGCTAGCCACACTCCTAGGGCGGGCAACCTGGAATGTATAGTCAATTAAGGTTTCTGCAATTTTCAAGAAGGGGCAGAATAGAGGGTTCTGAGTGAAAAGGGTAGCACATACCCTTGGATACGGTCACTGCAGGGATGGATTAGCTTCTGGGGCTAGTAACCAATCGGCCACTTGCACCCACACCCCTAATGGCCCTAAATCTATGGTTTAAGGGGCACACCTCGCACCAGAACTCCAGATCTAAATCGACTTGCAACCAAGGACAAAGAAAAGACCAGATTCTGCGACTTCAGAACCAGCACATAGAGAAGGCACGATAACCTGCTCCTGGGCAACCACTCTGCACTTCATGACTGTGTCTCCTCTCCAATCAGAGACCGGTTCCAAAATAAAGAGGAACACCTCTGAGACCCAAAGGCAACTCCAGAACTCCCTCGAACTAGAGGTACTAGTCCCCTGAAGCCCACAGGTAAAACACGCTCCCTGAATCAAAGAATCACTGGCCATCAGGTATACTGAGGGATCGCCCAAAAGTAAATGGTCTAGTGCATTGTAGGAAATATAGTCTTGACCCCTAGAAAGTTTCAGGCTCCTACCGTTTTACCCCTGACTCCAGGATGTCAAAATAACTCAAGACTGAACTTGCTGCTGCCAAAGTTTGTTGGTGGGCAGACCGGCTGCCACTATCTTTATTCACTGCTGTGCCTCGAGGGAACCCCACAGCATCTTCAACCTGTGCCCTCATTGGCCCCATTGTCAAGTTTTTGCATCTGTTTCCTCATCAGCATAGCTAAGCAGTAAAATCAGCACCCGCAACCCCTGCTTTAGCACCAGGGACAGTACAGTAGAGAAATGGTCCCAGTGGAGCAATTCTTAAGAGTAAACAAAATTAAAGTACACTAGGCATTAATACACTAATACACTATGGATATGTACAGAACAATGTTATTTAATCACATTGAACATCCTTGCTTGTAAATCAGCAAATAATTCTACATAAATGACTTCAAAAGTAGTACCAAAACTGTGCCCCACGTTGCTGGGACAAAGGAAATGGAGAAGGTATTGTGCATCAAGTGAGGGTTAGAAAGGTGTTGAGGGAAAGTTGTGACATTCTATTCATCGCATGAATATTTACAATGGAACACATCTTATTTCAGCCACACATTTCAATAACAAACAATTCATAGCCATGATTTGGAATGCTATATCACAGTGATAAAGCACTGTTGATCCAACTGGCATGAGACAATGACACAGTCGACGTTTCGACCCCCAATAGACAGAGGAGGCTGCTAGAGTCCTTACGACGGGGTCTTCCTCAGGACAGAAAAAGAGGGAGGGGGCACCATGAGCCACCCTGAACTGGATGGTATTGACGTTGTGGTTGAGCCAGTAGGCTCCAAAGGACAAAGAGTGGATTGATGGCACTTGAGGCATTCAATATAAAAATGATCGCTGTGAAACATCCATTACATTAGGGAAGGTTGCTAAAATCTTGTGTCCAAAGTAGACTGAAGCATTCCAATTATACTGTTGCCAAATCTGTAATACAGAACAGCTTGCCTATTTGGGTCAAGCACGATCACGACTTGTGTGCAATCCTCAATCTGAAATGAATCGAGCGCAAGGAACAGCAAGGACAATTGTGCACTGGGCGCTACGATCCAGTAAAATTCAACTGACTGTCATGGCCTGGTCCTAGGACCCACATCATCTTAACCCCCAGTGCCTATTTACTCTGGACTTGACCTGCAAGAGATCAATTGTTACTAATGTTTTTCTACATTGACCACAGCTTTAAAGTTTTATGGTAGTGAATTGCACCAATTTTTTTTTTCTTTTAAAATCCGTAACTCCGGGCATACTTATCTGATTGTGTTATTTTTTTTGCCTGAATTTATGTAAAAATCTACTTTATTTTTTATTATTTAGTGTCTGTTTTCTTTCAAGTCATGTCAATTACTTATCGTCCATGTTGGTACTCTGAAATGCCTGAAACATGTTCCTCTAGTAAAGCTTGACTGCTCTGTGCCACTCTACCAGGACAGAGCTGGGGATTTATTAGTGTAATTTGAGGTATTGTGAGAGCATTGCATAGTGAAGTCTAACCAGCCTCACGACATAATATTCCACTTTCCTCCAGTCATTTGGACTCTCCTGTTTGCATTTTGAATTTGTTACACCAAATTCAAAATGCGGATGTCAGATTAGTGCTACAATGGCCTTGGGATGGCTCCACTTCTGCAGCTTTAGATGTTCTACGCTGGTTGCCTGCGTCTAAGAGGATTATGTTTAAATCCCTGCGTTATGTTTACAAGGCCGTTTACAGGACAGGCACTCTTTATCTTCAGCATAAGTTTAAACATGTATACATCTGTCCGCCTGCTGCGCTCTTCTGAAGCGAACCTTGTTATCATCCCAAAGTTTGGACACAAACACTTAGGGGGCAGGTCCTTTATGGAACTCTCTTCTATTATCTTTGTGATCAACACATGATCTGCTAGCCTTCAGAAAGTCCTTAACCCCTTGGCTGCGGCGGCAATTCCGCCCCAGCACTAGGGGGGTGGGGGGGCGCGCGGCGCTCCCATGCTTGTGATGGAACCGCTCCGTCACGAACCTCTGGTGGGATGTGTTGATGACGGGGCGGTTCCGTCACGGTCCCGCCCGCTCAACAGAACGTCCAACGCAGGTGCGCCAAGCGGGCCGTGACGGAACCGCTCCGTCATCAGCACAGCGCGTCCGGGGATGGTGACGGAGCGGTTCCGTCACCAGCATGGGAGGGGTTAAAAACCTGGCTCTTCTCACAACAGATGGTTCTGTTTCTACTGTTTCCTTTCGTACTGTTATCAGCCAGCACTCCTGCTCAGGTAGAAGCGCACTGTATACAATGACTAACATAGCATTAACCTCATAGCTGCTATGGAACGTCCAGCTCCAGTGCTGGATGTTCCATTGCGCAGGTGAGGTTCGAACGTTCAACGGCCGACGGCAGCACTACGGAGTTAGTGGTGCCGTTGGCCGCCGAACGTGCGCAGCACCTAAGGGGTTAACATAAGAACTGTTCCTTTACCCTAAATACTTAATCTATAAAATGCAAGACTTTACTAGACATAGCTGGGTGCCAGGCCCAGCTATATCTCGTACGGGGGAAGAGCGTAAGGAGCTGACCTGGTCATGTGATAACATTTTGGCAATGACTACAAGAATTAATTCTTGGCTATTAACACTGTTCACCACTAGCAGCTTCTCACACTGCAAAGCACTCAAACTTCTCACACTGCCCACTACAGCCAATGTCTGACTCTGCCTAGTAGACATGTCTTTTTACTCTGCCCCAATAATGCCAGCTTCTCAATTGCCCTGTACTGCAAGCTTCCCACACTATAGGCCGGTGCCAGCTTACACACTACCTTCTCGTGTCCTCTTTTCTCAATATACATCACTGTAATCTTCTCACACTGCCCCCTGGTGTCAGCTCCTCCTACTGCCTCCCATGGCTGCGTGCACACCAATGCCAGCTTCTTACAATGCATTCTATTTCCAGCCTCTCACTCCGCCTCTGGTGCCAGCTTCTCCCATAATTCACCAGTGCCAGCTTTTTGCATTGTCCTCGAGGGGCAATCAAACTAATGCATTCCTTCCGATCTCAGCTGGTCCTGCCAGCATGGGTACCTAGTAAAAGAGTCTTTTGTGGAAAAAATAAGGTAATAATAGCATAAGAAAGGGCAAGTAAAGGCAGTGCAACAGGTACATTAAAAATGGCTGGCTACTTGTGCCAACAGAAAGAAAGAGCTGGTAAGCGCGAGGACTAGATGGGACCAGCGCACCTGTACACTAGCCCATATTTAGTCACTCCAAAATGCGAGACCAGTAGGCGGCAGCACCGAGTCACTTGCATTGAGTATTGCTGCCGCCTGTAATTGGCCCAAAGCTTCTTGAGAGATTTCTGAAGTCTGGATTATTACCCGTCTGCATTTTCAGAATTCCTTTTGCTTTTTATTTTTTATACTATTGGATGTCCCTATAAATGTTTGTACATTGCGTATTTGAAACTGGAAAGATTATTTTTTGGCAGCCATGTTTCCCTTTTAATTTGGAAACTGAAAATTGGACTTGATTTAATTGGCTGGAAAGGTCACCCTCCTCACATGAGAAAGTTGTGTTGTTCTTGCAAGCCTTTTATACAACGCTACAACAACGCTCACATTTGGCCAGGGCTGAGGAAACAACCCAGGTAGGATTTTCACACGTCTCTGGTGTTGAATCGTGCCAGATGCTGTGACAAGCTTTGACTGACATTTTACTGAGATTCCCACGTCTCATCAAGGTCAGTCAAGATTCACAAGTTAAGGCTGAGAGTCTCGGGATTGAGTCATTCAGTATTCTTAAACTCAAGTGAGTCTTTTGGTGCGTGTCTTAAGTCATGGATTGGAGTCAGAGAAGTTTATGACTTCTTAGTTGCAGGTCATTCAAGATAGTAAGTCAGTGGCTGTCTCATATATGATTCTAAAGTATGAGCTGGAGTCATTCAAGATTCTTTAACCCCTTCACTGCGGTGGTAATTCCGCCGCAGTGCTAGGGGGTGGGGGGGGGTCGCACGGCTCACCTGCGCTTGTGACGGAACCTCTCCGTCACGCGCCTCAGGTGAGCTGTGCTAGTGATGGAACGGTTCCGTCACGAACGCGCCCGCTCAATAGAACGCGCCGCGCAAGCGCGAAATCAGCGCCGCACAGGCGCGTCGAGCGGGCCGTGACGGAACCGTTCGGTCACTAGCACAGCTCACCCGAGGCGTGTGACGGAACGGTTCCGTCATAAGCGCCGAAGGGGTTAACATGATTTATAGCTCATGTAATTTCCTCAAGTATTGACTCGCAGACATTCAATACTCTAATTCAAGGTTTTCCAAAGTCGGTCCTGCAGGGCCGGATCCATGCCAGATTTTTAGCATATCCCCATTTAGATAAATGCAGTTATCAGACCAATCTGCAGGATCAGCTTTGAAGAACTCTGCTCTAATTCAAGGTATGGACCTATTCAGGATTATCATATCTTAGTTTTGAGTCATCTAGATACTTTAGTTGGGGCTTGGAGCATCACGATTCTGAAGTCTAGGTCTGATGTTGCACAAGATTGCTAATTCTTGGCTGGGGTCAGGTAAAATTGTCAAATCCGGACGGGATTCATTTAGGAGCCCCCCGACTTGGCAGGGAGTCATTTAAGAGACTATAGTAAAGGAGAAAGGAGTGGAGGCATAGGAGGAAGCATGCTGCAAGGCACACATATGGCGGCCGGTCCTGTTTTCCGACAGGATGGCGGGAGGAAAAAGTCCGCCCGCCATCCTAATGATGCCCTATGTATAGAGATGGTGTCAATTATTTTAAATATTGATTGTGACCATGGTTTTGTAGGAATAAACACAGTGAGTACAAACTTGCTCACCTGTAGGAGGTTAAGGCATCTTTCAGCATTTATTGCAGTAAGGTCATAGACTTTCTTTCGGACTGCAAATTACTCACTGCATACATTGACAGTACACATGTTTAGCACAGGTTTCTCACTAGATGCTACATCAGCAGTTGCAGCTGTGCCATGAACTGGTGGGGTTGCGAAGGTCACGGAAAACCCTTTGTTATATCATGTGTTTGTGTACCTTTTGCAGCCTTCTTGATCATTAGCGGTGCATTAGCGGTGCTAAGCTTCTGTACGACAAGTCCACCAGATGAAAGGACAACTCCAACCACTAAGAGAACTGCCAATCATAAAGACATCCAGAAGTGTATCAAATATTTAATACCATGGTTCTCCGGTTATCCATATGTGCAGACATTACAAGGGATGTTTTACACAGCAGAATTATTTAACATTAAAGAGGCAAAGATTCTTGGTTAGTCAATGTTGGTATAATTTACTAAATAGCCAATAAGTGTATAATAAGTATGTAATGATTGACGCCTGTTAACTAGAAACAAAATATCAGGTAATGAATACTGTTGCTCTTTGGATTATCATAATGACAAATCTCTGTTCATAAAATGTAAATCAGTAATATGTAGTGATTTATTCATATATCCATGCATGCATTTATTTGCATGATTTTGTAACTACTGAATGAAAACGGCTGCAAAAGCCGTGATAATTTTATTTCGCCTGCCTTGATAATATGCCCCTTGGTTGGTTTGCAAAAATCTCTCCTGACACTTTAATCTCTTGGGTTAACATTATCAGGAGACTTATTTGGGGTCCCTGTTTGTCCCAAAGTCTTGAATGCTACACTACGTTATCTAGTATTTGCATAGGCCGCAATTGCAACTTTTGTGCCTGAGTTGTGCTTTTGTCTTGTCCAGAGTAGTTGCTGGCTAACGCCTGCATTAGCAGTTGCAGACAGAGTGAGAGCGAGTGTGTGTGTGAGAGAGGGAGAGAGAGACCTGTCCCATGTGGGAGGAGTTTGTTATGGCACTTTTGCTCAGATTATAATGCTGTAAACTTGTCACCGTCTCTAGTGCATTCATTCACTATAAAACGCATGGTCCTATAAGACGGAAAGGGAGGTGCATGGGTGGAGTGTGTACGGTGTGGGTATGGTGTGTGAGAGAGTCACAGATGTGAGTGGAAAGTGTCACTGCAGGTTTAGGATTGTGTCTAAACATGCCAGTGTGTGGCAAATGAGCTGTTGAAGTAAACAGCATCACAGTAGGCTTGTTAACGTAGTTAGCAAAAGACACACAATTGATGGACGGAATGCAGAACAAATCAAACATTCATCCCCCAGTCAAGAGATCTGGGTTAAATCCATCATTCTTTTGCTCACCATGCCACCCCAGTTTAGACCTGGCCATATGCAAATCAGTCTTGATCCTGTGCCTCATGGGAACAGTCCAGCCCAAACTTCCAAGCCAGGTCCTCCCTGGACTGGAAACAAGCATCCTAGGACCGGTTCCGGGGTGAATATGACATTGTTCTGCATTATGTCCATCAATTTTTCTTTTTGAATTTGTCACCCTGAGTGGGACGGGTATGCCCAGACATGGGTCCCATGCTCACCATGCCACTGGAGTCAAGCTAACCTAGCTAATGAGGGCTGAAAGCCCGAAACCGGTCCTAGGATGCTTGTTTCCAGTCCAGGGAGGACCTGGCCTGGCAGTTCGGGCGGACTGATCCCATTTGGCGCAGGGTCAAGACTGATTTCATATGGCTGGGTCCAAACTGGAATGGCATGGTTGAGAAAAAAAACAATGGATTTAGGCCCCGATCTCTGTACTGGGGTGAATGTATGACATTGTCCTGCATTCTGTCCATCAATTGTTCTTTTTGAATTTGTCACACTGAGTGGGACGGGTATGCCCCGACATGGGTCCCATGCTCTCCATGCCACTGGAGTCAAGCTAACCTAGCTAATGAGGGCTGAAAACCCGAAACCGGTCCTAGGATGCTTGTTTCCAGTCCAGAGAGGACCTGGCCTGGCAGTTCGGGCATACTGTTCCCATTTGGCGCAGGATCAAGACTGATTTCATATGGCTGGGTCCAAACTGGAATGGCATGGTGGAGAAAAAAAACAATGGATTTAGGCCCAGATCTCTGTACAGGGGTGAATGTATGACATTGTTCTGTATTCTGTTCATCAATTGTTCTTTTTGCATTTGTCACCCTGAGTGGGACGGGTATGTCCCGTGCTTTCGATGCCACTGGAGTCAAGCTATCCTGGCTGATGAGGGCTGGGTCAGGGTGCATCCATGTTGTTACGTGGTTTGGCTTGTCTCTGGTATATTTTTACCTGGATTTTTATGGTGCATTGTCCCGCCAGACGCGTGGGATTTGCAGGCCCATGGCCGGTTTCCGCTACTTTTTGTACCGCGGTTGGCATCATCGCATTTCTTTTGCTTTCGCGTATCGCATATTTGCGGGGTGGCGTTGATTTTCACGCTGACATTTGCCGCATTGTCTGGTGTCTATCACATGCTACATGCTTGTTCTGAATTCCACATTGACATGGGGTTATTTTCCCACAATGGGCTGCAATGTTGAAAGTTGTGTTACGCTACTCTTGCGATAGTTATCACATGTTCTTGTGAATATACCCCTAAGGTGCTGTATGTGTCGGTGGATGGCACCATTCATTTGATGAGACGGTGGGGACAGGGAGCGGCGCAATCTCAATGTGAAACTAAATCTGCTTTTCAGCTTTTGCCGATACACTTGATCATTTTCGATTGTTGGGAATGCAATTTGGAGGTGCCATCTATGTAGACAGGGTTTTGCTGATGGGCTGTGACATTTTATGTACGTTATTTGAGGCCTTTAGCATGTTCTTACAGTGAGCGTTTACTGATATGAGTGGGCATCGGGTGGTGTCTATTTAATTAAATGACTTTTTGTTTGTGGGCCGGAAGGACTCTGGTGACTGCTTTACAGCACTCAGGCTATGTGAGACTATAGCAAATGACATGGGGGTGCCGCTGGCTCCCCAAAAAACTGAAAGCTGTGTGGTGTTGACATTTTTGGACTTTGGACATTGATCTGGGCACGGAACAGTTGGTGGCAAGATTGCCACATGCAAAGGAGCTGGAGATCCAAAGATTCTTGACTAAAGGGATCGGTGTAAGGTAAGACTGAGTTGAGGGCAGTGCAGAAATCGCTTAGGTTCTTGAATTTGGTTTGCAGAGTTCTGCGGGAGGGGGTTGGACTTTTTGCAGACGCCTTGACATGGCACTGTCAGGGGCAGTGTTGCCACACCACAGAGTATGGATTTTAATGGCTGTGAGGGCTGAACTCTGTATATGGAAGACTTTTTTGTTAGATTTCAATGTAACATCTATGAGTTTAGAAGACAACATGGTTTGGCAGTCCAGATTTTTTTAGACATGGCAGGGTCATGTGTTTTTGGACTGTTTTCGGACAAGAGGTGGTCTGCAGAACAGTAGCCAGTGAACTGGTTGCAGCAGGGATAGAGCATTGCCTTTCTTGAATTCTACCCATTGTTGGTGGCTCTGACAGTGTGGGGTAGTGAGCTGGCTAACAAGAAGGTGCTCTTCAACGTGGACAACATGACAGTTTTTGACTTGATGAATATACAAAGGGCGAGAGATTTGAGAGTTTTGGGATTGTTGAGCTGATTCATGCTGGGTTGTTTGGCATTTGAATATAGTTTTCAAGGCACAGCATGCACCTGGCATAGAAAATGATATAGCGGACTCATCTTGTTCACAGTGGCATAATTTTCGCAGATTGGTGCCAAGGGTAAAGGACGACAAGATGACATTGCCTGCAGACATTTGGGCCTGGGGGTAGTGAGAGTGGTTTGTCTAGTTGTGAGGTCTTTGACTGAGTCCTCCAGAAGGTGCAACCATTTGGCATGGAATGAGTTTGGGGATTTTGATGGATGTCCACTGGATCGAGGATTCAGGATCACAGTGAACTTGAAGGGAGAGGGTTATGTTTCGTTATGTAGTGTATTGATGAAGGTTTTTCGCCCACAATTATTGCTAACAAAGTTGTGGGTGTTTATTTCTATGAAAAATTTAATTTGGGTTTTCACCCAGCCAGGGATCAGATCTTGGGCTGGATTGTGAAAGGGTGGGCAAGGAAAAGGGTACAGGGGTCAGTGTTACAGGATGCAATCACGTTTGATTTGTTGCAAGTTCTTCTTGCAGTGTTGCCTGATTGTTGTTATTATTGGTTTGAAGTGGCTATATTCAGATTTGCATGATTTGGAATTTTGTTGGTGCCTTTCGAGTGTCTGATTTGTTGGGAGCGGCCCCAGATGTAGAGGTGATGCATGGGGAAGTATGCATGGATAAAGTCAAAATGAGGATATGGCTGTGACTATCCTAGACGGATCAGATAGGGAGGTGCAAGTGGGTATGGTTGCAGGAAGTAGGTAGTCTTGAAGATTGTCAAGAGCAGGAGTAGTGCAGGTTTCAAGATTGGTAAAGTAACTTTATTGCATGATTTAAAAAACCTTTGCAAGTACAAAAGATAAAATGAAACACTTGTTAAGTTTTATAAAATTGAACCCCAATTCCTGTAATAAAAAAGCGTCCGGCCCCCCACGTGTACGAAGTCTCTTGTAGGTACATTGCCCATGAATGATTGTATAATAAATCCCAGAATTAGCCAGCCTATTCGCCAATCCATTTTTTTTTGGTAGGAGTTTTGTTTTGAGCTTTCCAACAGATTTTCATGTGTCTAAGTGCCCGCAAGGAAGCTTTGTTGTGGAGGTCCTGAAGTCTGTGTCGCTGCCTGAGGTGGCGATCGACTTGTCCCCTCCCCCAGCTTTGCTGCCTGGTCCATAAACCTTACCAGTGCACAGTTTAAATTTGTGTTCCGCGGATCAAAACATGCCAATACGGCAGCTCTACACAATCTGACCACCTTGTTGTTCCAGCCCCTCCGTAAAAGAGACCTTCTTTCCTTCAAGAGGCATGGACATAGGCATAAAACGTGAATTATGTCTTCCCTATGATGGCCGCAAAGCCGAATGGTTCCTGGGCCTGGTCTCTTTTCCATTTAGGAAGGTGGCAAGACAAGGGGATCCCTCTAATCTTAGTTTTAAGAAGCATAGCTTAGTGCGTGCACTGAATGGTGAAGTTAAATAGCTCTGAGGTGTCAACTGATCATATGATATAAGGGTCATCCACCGTGACTTCTGCTTGCAAGACTTGCCTTGTCTTCCACATAGGAGAGCTTTTTTGCGCTTATTTTTGCTAGTTTGAAGATTGGCCTGGGCACAGGCAGAAGGCCAAATTTTTCATGAAGGAGGTTACAGCATTTCAATTCTTGACAGTGTTGTGCATGGCTTTGCCCAAGTTTGGGAGAAATCTGGCCACTTTTGGAAAAAAATCTTTTAGGGTTGGGGTTGCAAACTGCAGCGGCATGCTTGGGGTGGGATTGTGACAGATTCATCAGATTGGGAGGTCGAAATAGAGGTGCTGTGAGCGCTAAGTGCGAAAATGAAAGGTGCTACCTGAGAGGTGAGGTTGGGGTATGACCAACCCTAATTTCCTTCTTTCTACCGCAGGGTGCATGAGGGGTCCTGCGGGCAAGCTGACGACCTGGATAGCTGGACACTCATTCGTGCTCTGGGCAGTGAAATATGCAGACCAGCAGGTTTACAGATGAAGCCTGCTTCTGTCCAGCAGCAGGCATGAGGTGCTATGGTGGGAAAAAAGGGGGATGCGTTGGGGCAGTTTTTTACCTTGGTCTGCAAAGCTGATGCTGCCGAGGGGTTGCCCAGGCATACTCCTGGTGCATTTGGGGGACAACGATCTGGTTCAACTGTTTGGTTTGACTCTGCTGCAACACATGCAGCGGGACTTGGAGTTGTTCAAGAAGAACCTTTTGGGAACATGTTTGGTTAAGACTGACAATGGAGGGGGGCAATGAAACATGCAGTAATTGACAAGGCTCAGAGGAAGCTCAACAGGGCAATGAGGCTTTTTTGCACAGTCAGAGACTTTAAAGTAATAGCACTTGGGGGCATAAAGGAGGTAGAGCAGTGCCTTTTTTGGGAGGATGGGGTGCACCTTTCTCTAATAGGTAATGTGTACTATATAATGGAGATGATGGATGTGGTGAATACATTGTGGAATGAAAAAATCTGGTGCAGGAGAACATATTGATGAATCTCTTGGATCCTGCTGACTGGTGGGGGGGTGGGGGCAGTAAAACAACCCACGGGGTTTTCCTGGATGGCGGTATCTTAGTGGCTGTAAAGTCACAGGTGGGCTTATCCACCCCTTGGAGGGGGGGCAATAAAGGGAGCACAGGCATTGGAAGATGATGTGTGGGATTACTATATCAGGTCAAAGAGTTTCATTGGAGGGTGTTTGGTAGGAGAAGGGAAGGAGAGATTTGGTAAATGGAAGGAGGTCAGTGAGTGAAAGGGGGTCAGCCGCGGCTGGTAGTGGGAGTACCGGCCAGGCGGTGACGTGGGGAGGGGGCGGGGCAGGGTGGGGGGTATTAATGTATAGATTACGGACTTTAGCAGGTAAGTAAACATATAAATAAATAAAAACAAATTTCGATGCGTGCACTGCATCGCCAAATGCGAGGCAGTGCGCGCAACAAATTACTTTTTATTTATTTTTATGTTTACTTACCTGTTAAAGTCCATAATCCATACATTACAACCCCCCCCTGCCCCTCCCAGTCCCCACGTCACCGCCCGGCCGGTACTCCCACTACCCGCCCGACCGGTACTCCCACTTCCGGCCGCGGCTGAAGGGGGTAGAATGAAGTGAGGTTAGGGCTTTGGGGCGTAAGTTGGTATGATGCGAGAATGGTTCGGTGAGGGGAATGTCATGTTTATGATGTTTTGATGTTATGTTAAATGTTATTAAAGCTGGCTAACTGTTTTTGCAATCATATGCTAATAAATGGTCTTTTACGCTAAAAGATGACATGACGTGTGTTTATTGTATGAGTCGGGCTCGCGTTCCCTCCCGCGCATACCGCATTGCAGCTCTACAATACATTAGTAGCGTTTAGTTCCCAGAAAGATCATTTTGTCACTTTGAAAATCGGAAATAATCATCTTGTCGCTCTCTAATAACTTTCCAATTGGCAAACAATGCACACCCACGTCTTAATTAAACAAGCCATTAACATGAACGATGTCAACAACAAGCAGGCTGCAAAAAAACATTCCCGCTCATTGTTAATATGCAGAGTGATGGAAAGAGTGGCACAGATAAGACTAGAGGGGTTTTGCAGTAGGATCTTATTTAAAGGTGCTCGCATTCTTTCAGCTCCTGCCTTCCTACCAAAAAGAACAAGTAACAATGAAATGTAAAAATATAAAAGGTGTTCTAACAACTGTAACTAGAAAAACTATTTTGGCAAGATCATTTTAAAGTACAGACTTCAAATATTTTTCACATAGGTTGGAATGTCCTATTTCTCAGTATTCTCTATCTGTGTTATGCTTCATATAACTCTACATTGAGGCAAGTAATCCAAAGTACCATGTAGTGGAAAAGTTACTATGTGGGTAATTTTGAACATTATCATGGTAACGTTTCAGTTATTGCAATGTTGAGCAGATAAATACATCGACCAATTAACTAAATAGACAATATCTTATTCGGTCATCCAATCTTTTTTCAATATTTCGAATTTGATCACTTTTACATTGAAGCATACACTTCTTGAACACAAAAGAAAATGCTTTTCCTTTCTTCATCTGTGCACAGTAACTTCCATGGTGCAGTATATCTATTCACGCATCAGTGGCTTAATTCAGGAGCCCAAAATAATAACGGTAGAAGGATTTCTTGAATTAATATCAGCCCCTGGAAATCGCTCAAGGATATATTCTAGTCCATTGTTTTTCACCCATCATGAAAATTTAAAGAGAGACCAGCCATATGCAACTTGGTCATGACCCAATAGGAAGATTTGAAAACTGTCAGTGCATTCATTACCCTCCATTCGGAAACACAAACAGCCTCAGACCAGTCTCAGCCCAGTCTCAGCCTATCTAGGCTTTGTCAGTGAAGTATAGCTTAAATTCTGTGACTATGTGAGCCCTTGATTTAGGGCTTACTCGCTGCAAAGTCTACAGCAACAACTAAAAAGTGTTGGAAGGAATGCTTCAATTATACTAATGCGTGCTGCATTCAAGTCCATCGCTTTGCGCTCACTATGTTATCTGAGAGGTGAGGGTCTGCTAATTGAACTTATTATGTGGAATCGGCAAGCGATTTGTTATATGTAATGTGCTCAACTTCAAGGTGGAACAAACAATAAGAGCTGCAAAGAATAATCCGATGAAATAACAAAATTAGATTTACTAGGAATGTTTGCAGGGAATGGCATAGATATAGACATTATATAGAGGCGTTAGTGAGAGTGCATACATAATGTTACACATAAATAAAGTTATTTACAGTGATGTAAAGTTATGATAAGGAACCCACAAAAATGGTAGTGATAGAGTTTAAAAAAACTTGAACTTTTCAAGTCCATCTTCAGTGCTGCTTATGGCCCTGCTTACTTGTAGCCAAGGAAATACTGGTTTAATTGTCACTTAACATTTGCATCTGATTGTGGGAATTCTTTCAGGAGTCCTGTAGCAGGCAGGAGTAACAGGGGTCAGTTCACGTGAATTAGAACACTCTGGGACATTCTGTCATTGGGCTATACTTGGGCTACATCTGGGTGATATTTGGGCTACATTTGGGCTCGTTTGTCTCTGGCGGCCATCTTGGGAGACTGCCTGTCAGAATCTTTTAATGAAATAGGAGAGGATTTGAGAAGTCACTCAAAATGTGCCCTAATTTTTCTTTCTGCTGCACTAATCATACTTTCTATGGCAAAATATACCCCCTCATTTTGTTCCTTTTTTAAATTAAATGTTTTAAGAGTTACCACTTTATTCTAATCAAGATGGCTTCAGGTGTAATAAGTAGTAGAGTGAGTAGTAGAGAGCAGTAGAGAGTGAGTAGTAGAGAGTAGTAAAGAGTGAGTAGTAGAGAGTAGTAGAGAGTGAGTAGTAGAGAGTGAGTAGTTGAGAGTAGTAGAGAGTGAGTAGCAGAGAGAGAGAATAGTAGAGAGTAGTAGAGAGTGAGTAGTAGAGTGAGTAGTAGAGAGTAGTAGAGAGAGATTAGTAGAGAGTGAGTAGTAGAGAGTAGTAGAGAGTGAGTAGTAGAGTGGGTAGTAGAGAGTGAGTAGTAGAGAGCAGTAGAGAGAGAGTAGTAGAGAGTGAGTAGTAGAGAGTCGTAGAGAGAGAGTAGTAGAGAGTGAGTAGTAGAGAGTAGTAGAGAGTGAGAAGTAGAGAGTGAGTAGTAGAGAGTGAGTAGTAAAGAGTGAGTAGTAGAGAGAGAGTAGTAGAGAGTGAGTAGTAGAGAGTAGAGAGTAGTAGAAAGAGAGTAGTAGAGAGTGAGTAGTAGAGAGTAGTAGAGAGTGAGTAGTAGAGAGTAGAGAGTAGAGAGTAGTAGAGAGTGAGTAGTAGAGAATAGTAGATAGTGAGTAGTAGGGAGTGAGTAGTAGAGAGAGAGAGTAGTAGAGAGTAGTAGAGTAGTAGAGAATGAGTAGTAGAGAGTGAGTATTAGAGAGTAGTGGAGTAGTAGAGAGTAGTGGAGAATATTCCAAAGTTTGGCACAGCACCACTTGCACAATAAGTCCAATCAAATCTATCACTTAGAGTCCTTATTGAAGCGCTGAATCTTGGTGTATATTCAAATGCTTTTATTTTCCTTATGTTTATGTACCACAGCCAGCCGACGCGTTTCATCTGAGTAGTAGAGTGAGTAGTAGAGAGTGAGTAGTAGAGAGCAGTAGAGAGAGAGTAGTAGAGAGTGAGTAGTAGAGAGTAGTAGAGAGACAGTAGTAGAGAGTGAGTAGTAGAGAGTAGTAGAGAGTGAGTAGTAGAGTGAGTAGTAGAGAGCAGTAGAGAGAGAGTAGTATAGAGTGAGTAGTAGAGAGTAGTAGAGAGTGAGCAGTAGAGAGTAGTAGAGAGAGAGTAGTAGAGAGTGAGTAGTAGAGAGTAGTAGAGAGTGAGAAGTAGAGAGTGAGTAGTAGAGAGTAGTAGAGAGTGAGTAGTAAAGAGTGAGTACTAGAGAGAGAGTAGTAGAGAGTGAGTAGTAGAGAGTAGAGTAGTAGAGAGAGAGTAGTAGAGAGTGAGTAGTAGAGAGTAGTAGAGAGTGAGAAGTAGAGAGTGAGTAGTAGAGAGTAGTAGAGAGTGAGTAGTAAAGAGTGACTAGTAGAGAGAGAGTAGTAGAGAGTGAGTAGTAGAGAGTAGAGAGTAGTAGAGAGTGAGTAGTAGAGAGTAGTAGATAGTGAGTAGTAGGGAGTGAGTAGTAGAGTAGTAGAGAATGAGTAGTAGAGAGTGAGTATTAGAGAGTAGTGGAGTAGTAGAGAGTAAGTAGTAGAGAGTAGTGGAGAATATTCCAAAGTTTGGCACAGCACCACTTGCACAATAAGTCCAATCAAATCATATCACTTAGAGCCCTTATTGAAGCGCTGAATCTTGGTGTATATTCAAATGCTTTTATTTTCCTTATGTTTATGTACCACAGCCAGCCGACGCGTTTCATCTGTACAACAGACCTCAAGACCTTTTTGTTTCAGCGAGCTTTCAGCCCATAGCTCCCTCCCTTCTCCACAGTTTGAAATCCTATAGCGCCAAGAAACTGCCAAGTGAATGTGCGCTTTACAAATAGCTCAAAATTCAAATTCAACAGAACTTCTTCAGGGCGTTCTTATTTCCTTCAAGTTATGTCGGTATCCTGTTGTCATATAACTAGATATTTCTTCCAAATGTTAGACGAGACGTAAGTACATTCTTATTCAAAGTGACTAGGTATCAATTTTACCCACACAATTCGGGCAGACTTGAGTAATTTATAGCATCCTCAAAGTCAGTCATTCAAGAATTCCAAAGTATAGGACATGATAATCCAAATCCAAATGTTTCTCAAGAAAAGTCATTTTCAATCGTTCAGAATATCGGCGTTTGGGCAGATATGACCCAGGGACCCTCAGTATGCAAGGGGAATTAGTCCCCCCCCCTGCAAACGCGCCAGTGGCCTGCGTTGCAGAGAGGTGTAAAAAGGGGCATAGCCTCATTACACCTCTGTGCAATGCTGACCCCTGGTATATATTGGAGGTTTCAGGTGGGCTAGTTGGCCCCCAGGGACCCCCAGTATGCAGAGGGAATCAGTTCCCCCTCTTCAAACATGCCCGGGGGCTGCGTTGCAGAGAGGTGTAAAAAAGGGTGCAGCCTCATTACACCTCTCTGCAATGCAGCCCCTTGGCGCATGCTGGAGGCTCCGGGTGGGCTAGTTGGCCCCCAGGGACCCCCTGTATGCAAGGGGAATTAGTTCCCCCTCTGCAAACGGGCCAGGGGGCTGCGTGGCAGAGAGGTGTAACAAGGGGCATAGCTTCATTACACCTCTGCAATGCAGCCCCCTGGCGCATACTGGGGGTTCCAGGTGGGCTAGTTGGCCCCCAGGGGCCCCCAATATGCAAGGGGAATTAGTTCCCCCTCTTCAAACATGCACGGGCTGCATTGCAGAGAGGTGTAAAAAGGGGCGTGGCTTTATCTACACCTCTCTGCAATGCAGTCCCCTGGAGCATACTGGAGATTCCTGGTGGGCTTTCAGAACTTATATAGTTAGGAATTAGCATTAAAAAACTTTGAAATTCACTGAAAAAAACATAGGTTTCAGGGCTTATATAGTTAGGAATTAGCATTTAAAAACCTTGCAAATTCACTGAAAAAAACATAGGTTTCAGGCCTTATATAGTTAGGAATTAGCATTTAAAAAACCTTTGAAATTCACTGAAAAAACCATAGGTTTCAGGCCCTATATAGTTAGAAATTAGCATTTAAAAAACCTTTAAAATTCACTCAAAAAACTACAAATTTAAGGGGTGTTATAGTTAGCTGGACATTTCACTCATTCAAAACCATTGAAATTGCTCCTATATAGTTAGTTGTACTAACTATATTTCGCGCACCCGCAATCCACTGCTGATGATGTCACATATTACATCATTCATGACATGGTCAGTGACATCACTGATGGCATCTCAAATGACATCACTGATGACATCATCCACGTGACAATCACATACACCTTTTCATACACTAGTAAAATCTTTCATCACTCTTTGTAAAATACAGAGTATCATATTTGAATCCATTGTTACAGCAATACAAGTATCTAAAAACCCACTCAGTGATTCATAGATATATACACACATCTAATCACTTACCTGTAGATTCACTCATACATGCTGTCAATGAACAATAGAACACTATCAAAAATACTTTACACCTAAATCGAAATTACACACCAGCACACATCCTATTCACATATGAAGTCATCCTACTCACTTATGCAAACAATGGATCATACTTACATATTAACTTAGCTACACACTTATAAACACACAACTTCATCTATTCATTTAGATAATAAGTCATACTTAGTGAATTATAAAATCATTATTACAAGTATAACGTTATCCATACAGGCACTCACACAATCATTGAGTCTTATGTATACTTATTTATATACAACTGACACATACACTGCCTTTTATTTTTCTAGTTTGTTGGACATGTACCATTGAGAAATATATTTGCTCATCACCACACCCATAAAGATATTCACTCACCCAAACAACTGTTAGAACATGTAGTTTTACCTTCATATATCTAGTGAAACAACTATTCACACATTTTTGGGCAGTCACACACACCCCACCGAACCACACACACATTCACTCTCCCATACAAATACTCAGTTAACTAATCAATAACTAATATAGACTTTCACATAGCTAGTAACCAACTGGAGAACCACTATAAATTGGTCAAGTAAACAGTCAATTACACTGCTACTAAATCATCCATCCAAATATTTATTTTTATATAACCACTCATTCTTCAATGCAAATTGCTATATGTATAATGCATATTTAAATAACGGAGCAAATCACATTCACTGGATGATGTCATCAGTGATGTCATTTGAGATGTCATCAGTGATGTCACTGACCATGTCATGAATGATGTAATATGTGACACCATCAGCAGGGGATTGCGGGTGCGTGAGACCCTGATGCAGAGGTCTAGCCCGGGACCAGGGTTCAATTCCCCACCTTGGCGGGTCTTGCCTCAAAATTCCACGGACCTGATCATTCTCGCCTCGGTGCCTATCCCAATCATGGAGTCCCACTCTGCAACTCTGGGCAATAGCTTGCTTAATCTCCACAACGGCCCCCACAACGCTAAGGATGCCTGGCCTCCACCTTGGGGGTGCCCAGGAGTGGACGCCTCACAGGGAAAACCTGGATGGGTTCCACAGCGGTATTCGTACAAGCGCCTTGAGACCCTGCGGGTGAGTAGTGTGCTATACAAGTATCAATTTACAATTTTACATTTAACTATATAGGAGCAATTTCAATGGTTTTGTATAAGTGAAATGTCCAGCTAACTATAACATTCCTAAAACTTACAGTTTTTTGAGTGAATTTTAAAGGTTTTTTAAATGCTAATTTCTAACTATATAGGGCCTGAAACCTATGTTTTTTTCAGTGAATATAAATATATAAATATATTATCTACTGGTGGTCGCCAGTAGAGAGATATAGTTAGGACCATTTATGACATTTTCCAAAAAATTCTCTTTTCAGATCAGCTCCCATGTTGAAAGTTTGGGGTGATTCATCCAGGGTGGGGATGAGAAAAAAGGGGGTTTCCAAAACATGTTTTCTTCATGCAATATCCGTAGGAAACTTTAGACAAGGCTCCAGGTCAAACTGCTGAACGGAATTTTGCCAAATTTAGCAGAGAGAAAGGTCTTGGTCCAGAAAGCACGCTTTTGTTTAAATGGGGTAAGTCTGTTCAGTAGTTTTTGAGAAATATAAACATTTACAGATATCGATATTTGAGAATTCTGACATCTGATTGGCTGAGGCGTTACAAGCCCATGCATGTGGCTCATTGGCTGCAAACTGTTAAAACTAGGAAGTGTTGGCAGCCATTTTGTGACTGAGTTAAAAGGCGTAGGGGAAGAAGAGAAGAATTGTATAAGAGGGTATAGTAGGAACACTAAGGTCTTAGTTTAAGCAGTCTGTACAGTGCAGAGGCAGTGTTTAAATGTTGTGTAGGCTCTGGAAATCCCGTCGGGAAAAAAATGCGCTGTATTGCAGCAACCAGTTAGGTTGCGTAGTCTCTGGAAATCCCAATGGGAAAAACAATGCCCCGTATTGCGGCAAGCAGTAAGGTTACGTAGGCTCTGGAAATCCCATCGAGAAAATAATGCACCTTATTGCGGCAAGCAGTGTATAGGGTGCACACAAAGGTAGTGTGAATGTTGCGTAGGCTGTGGAAATCATGTCCACATAACAACAATGCCTGGTATTGCGCCAATGTTCATGAGGCTGTGGAAATCATATAGAGAAAGTAGCAATGCGCCATATTGCAGCTTTCATTTCATATAATGCGCAGTAATGTTTACTTAAATTGAGGTGCGCGCTTTTATCACGGACAGTGTCACTTTGTTAGACAAAATGTAATATTATGTGGGAGGGCGTGTTCTGTTCCTGTGCACGGAACAAAATTAAGGTTTAATTGGCTGAGGTGTTCCAACACCGAGCTCAATGTTCATTGGCTGCAAAAAATTCAAAGTAGAAGTGTTGCCAACCATTCCCTCCCCCTGCGTGGAGTAGCAAGGACATCTGATTGGCTGACGTGCTCCAAGCAGGACCTTCCCGAGCTTAATGTTCATTGGGTATAAACCATTGATAGTAGAAGTAATGCCAGCCATTCCCTCCCCCTCCACGGAGCATCAGGGATATCTGATTGGGTAACGTGTTCCAAGCAGGACCATCCCAAGCTTAATGTTTATTGGCTGTGAAGCATTAAAAGTAGAAGTGTTGGCAGCGATTCCCTCCCCCTCTGTGGAACACCATGGACATTTTATTGGCCAAGTGTTCTGAGTACAAGTTTGCTCATTATTGGCTGGGAACGGTTCACTGTTGTGAATCATATTGTGATGCACTTCAATAGAGTACGGGAAAACAAAGTAGTAGCGGGGAGGGTAGGAACACTATTTACTCTGTACAGTGGTCACAAGGTGATGGACAGAAATTGTTAAGGTTAAAATAGTTTTTTATATATTTTAAGGTCTAGTTATATAATTGGCGTGGGGTGTACAAATCACGGTGGAAAAATAACAGCATATGTTGCGGTCTTCTTTTTATTAGGTTTGCGGGTGAGATACTTCCCGGGAGCTCTATTTAATTATAATGTGGTGTTTACTTTTCTGACGAGGAGGTGTGGCTGTACAGCAAAAATTTCAGTCTAGTTTTGAAACTGTTTTTATTAAGCAATTACAAATAAACTTTCTTCAGAAACTGATGCTGTATATATCAAAGGGGTGGCAAATAAAAATACAATTCATAAATATCCCTGAAGCGTGGCCGCAAACTCCCTTTTTTCTGCTATAGTTTGTAAAAGTGTTGAGTTACTTTTAGATAAAGTAGAAAAAAAGTGCTACAAGAAACACTCCAGCACTACATCCTCTCTGGTCACAATAACAAGTAAAAAACAGTTAAACACAAATGACATTATATTACATAGAAATATACGACAACTACCAACACCAGCAGGCTCTGCGAGAGCCGACGCCCATTGTGGCAGGTGGAAAGGATTAAAATGCTTGCTCCTCGAAATGTTCACAAAAGCCTCCGAGGAAATGCTCGAGTAGCATGAAACGCGTCAGGCTCATTATTTTATTTGGACTCTGTTTCCTGCACTGCGCTGACAACTTGCACAATAAACGAAGATTTACCTACCTGTGAGCTGGCTCTTCTAAATGGGGTAACTCTAATGTGTGAAATATATATATATATATATATATATATATTCAATGAAAAAACCATGCCGAACCTCTGCCCAAATGTAAGTCACAGTTTGTAATACTTGAATCTAGAGTTTGACCCTAAAAAGCCAGAACCTTTAACTGAACAAACATCTGTCCTTGGATTTTTCAGAGTTATTCCCTGAATTAAAAGTCAAAGCGAAGGTAAAATGTATGCTTAATTTTTTTAACTTCACCCCTTTCGCTCATAGTGCTTTTAAGGTAATACTGATTTATATTTTAATTTAATTTCTTTCTGGTCTTCCCAGAAAATGTCCTGTTCAGTCTACAGCCCTAATGAGAATCCCATAAAGAAATAAAGGATTCGAAACGCGCCGGCGTTCTCCTTACTGCTGGGTTATTTAAATAATAATTGTCCAGATGTATCATGTTGGTTGAATTTTATGCACATTGGATCTAAAAATGTTAACCTAGGAGTGCCACAACCCCTGTATTTCGTATGTAATTTGATGCACTAGGAAAAGTTGTTGTTGCTTATGGTTTAAAACTTTGACTGGTTTTGTTGTTTCATAATGTCTTGTCTTTATACATGCATTTTATTTTGTTCACAATATATGCTATATATGTTATTTTGAAACTCCGGCATTAGGTGGTGTGTGCCTTTCCACTGACACTTCTTGAAAAATTTTTGAATTTGTGAAAGTTTCTTCTTTTAAAAAAAACGTTGGTAATTAATTTACCCAGACCATGCAAAAAAGATAAATGGTCTGAAGTCTGTTTATTCATTGAAACAGCCACTTGAATAGCAGGCCAGGCATACTTTCCTTTTTAAAGTATTTCAAGTCCTGTCTGGCCCTAGTTGGACCAAACCCCCCTTCCCACTAAACTTCTCTATTTTTGTAGCTTAATGTCCCCTTTTAAATACTGCCCCTTTACATGTATCACTTTGAGCAAAATAGGCGTTCAATGGGTGTTGCTGTGGGCGTTCCACCACAACACCCATTGCTTTTTGACGCTGTCCCAGATTTACAAGGATCTGTAAATCTGAGGCAGTGCCAAAAACTAAAGTCATACAAGAGCAGGTGTTCCTTCCTGCGCATAACCAATCATTAAATAATGGCGATTTTATACTTATATGTGTGCTACAGCACGCATAGATATAACATATCACCATTATTGATTGTGTATGTGCAGGAAGGGACACTTTCTGCACATAAGCAATCATTCCCCACATCTCAGGCACCCTCCAATATGGTTCAAGGGTGCCTGCAATGGCCCTGGGCAGCTAATTTTAGGCACTAGCTCCAGGGAAACCACAGGGGTGTGCTGTATTGTTGTAAATATGATGCATCTCTGTGTTTTGGCAATGTCGGAGTGCGGCGCTGCCAAATTTAGCGCAGCTCTGTGCTCCAACATTTCAGTATAAATATGCCCCAATGTGAGCACATTTGCATGTTCAAACTGGTGCATGGGCTTACTCCCAAATCTACATCACTGGGAAAGTGCACCGGTGCTAATGGTGGTATTTCACCTGCGCCTGTAAAGGGTTTGCACCATGAAACTTTGCACCTGTACCACAGACACATTCACTCATGTAGCACAGCTGTATACACCATAACACAGTCCTAATATGTCCTGCCCATTTGCAAATGATTACTTTGAAGTGGTCTAGTCCTACTGTTTGCAGTGAAACATAAAGACAGGTGTAACTTACAGAATGCCCCGATTTGTTAAATATAAGGCAAATACTGAAAACATGGCATCCTGCTAGCAGCCCTGTTCCTGGCACTTCCGCTTACGCGCAGCACTGAACCGTTTCCTATTTTTAACCAATACAACCTATTGGAGCATGCAAGGGTCAGGATGATTGTATTGACTAGTACTAGCCCCTGTGATGAGAAGCGGGATGATCCAGCTGCCACCTACCAACCGAAAGAGACATCCCATTCGACAGAATGAGCTGTGGCAAAATTAAATATTTCCCTACTTGAGGCTTTGCTTTGAGTTACCTTTTCATAATGAAATTTAGAGCCAGTGTTCACCCAATATTGTTTGTGTGACTGCACAACATAGAATTTTTTTTAATTTAGCATGACCAATTATTGCAATGAACTCTGCTCATTTGCATTATTTGTAGCACCTCACTCTGTAGTTTTTAGTGGAAAACATATTTTTGACAATGTATTAAGAATTCAGTGCCTCATTTATGAGACCCTACCAGCACTTTTGTGCCCCCGGAACGTCACTTTTTTGACATTCCGGTGGCACAATATGCCACCTCATATTTATAAGGCTACATAAAGCCACTTTACATGGCTTTTTATTGCCTTATAAATATGTGCCCTTTTACGCAGAAAACTGTGTAAAAGGGGCGTTCCATGGGTTTTGCTGTGGGTGTTCCCACACAACACCCATGGAACCTGACACATTCCCAGATTTACGAGCAATCGTAAACCTGGGAATGTGTCAGAACCAAAGGGTGGCATTAGGGAAGCGCAATGAAGAGAAATTAAAATATTCTCCTCGTGTTTTCCTTTTTTTATGTGTGCTGTGAAAAATGTAATTGCATGAATTGATTGATTTTGTGCAGGAAGGTGTCCCTTCCTGCAGAAAATCTGTCAGCCCCGCAACGCAGGCATCCTTTCACCATGGTGCAAAGTTGCCTGTGCTTTCGCACGGCAGATCATTGTGCGCCTGCGCAGGGGAAAAGGACAGGAATGCGCCGTATCACATAGATAAGGTGCATTCCTGACCTTTTGTTTTACCATAGAGCAGCACAGCAGGAAGGCCTGCGGCGTTGCCCTATGGCAAAAGCCCATAAATCATGCCCTCAGAACTTCAGAACACACAAAGAAAGGATCAGGAGCCAACTCTCAACCAAAAGTGGAAGGCCAAACCAGTAATTCAGCGGGTTAAAACACCTACTGCGAATTGAAAAAATACCACAGGTCAATAAAAAACATAACACGCAATACACGGAATCAATGTGGACAGTGACAGCCGGCATGGCTCGCGGGTGGTAGGGCGGGGAGGGGATGTGGCAGGAGGGGAGAGTCATGCAGGCGGGTTTGGGTTGAATGCACAATATTAACAAGCACTGGCGTTGCCAATAGGTCTCGCAGTAGGAAAGTTGGAGTTATTACAATTGCAAATAACAATGCCTTTTATTTTTGTTTTCATTTTAAAAACATAAAGGGCTTTGTCATTTACAAAACCAATAGCTCCAACTTTCCTACTGCGAGACCTATTGGCAACGCCAGTGCTTGTTTAGAATGAGGAGACTCCAGCAGCTTCCCCTGCAATAAAGTTTTGCAAAGAACATAACAAAATAAAAATCAAAAAGCCCTGGCTGGGAAACATTTGAGGAAGTGAGATGTAAGAGTAAATGTTCTAAATTTTGGTAGCAAAAAAATAAAAACATTCAGTGCTAAAGCTTGCAAAACTCTTCTGAGGCCTACGTGGAAGAGGAGGGCTAGGAGGGTTTCAGGAATAATCTGAAATTGATATCTGGGTTTATTCGCGGGATCAAGAACGGAGTTGAAAAGATATACAGATTTAGCCAGGTAGCATTTCTTTTTGTATACACTTGACTAAGCCTTGACTGGCATCACTAGCTCCCTATCAAACTCCAGCAACAATGTAGCATAGGTACCATGCATCAAGGTTACGTCGAAGTAGGCTCTTCGATCTTTAGGGAGGACGCTTTGTTTACACCAATGTTGCTGCATTGGGGGAGGGGTCACTGACAACACCAGGCTTCACCAATAAAGCCTAAGAATACAACTAGTTGCTTAATATAGGTACTTTTCTGACAGCAATTGCAGGCAGCTCATTTCACATAGAATGAGCCCGAAGCTCATAGCTACCGAAAGCCAAATCAGCAGGCAATAGCCCAGATAAGTTCTGAGACCTCATATACAGAAGTATGCAAGACGCCACGAATATCTTCCCTGGCGCTGGTTCATTACTTTGCTTTGAATTCCGACAATTCCTGTCTTTACAGTATTTTTTATATTTATTTTCTTTTATTATGTATGTTGGAAGCAAGCTAGATATCTTAATGGTGCTTTAAGAGCAGTCCAAACTCCTGTTCTTTGAGATCACAGGTCCTATAGCACTATTAAGGTTGGACGAGGAGGCCCTGTCAGACAGCATGGTACAAGTGAGTGAGTGGTTGATTTTTTTTTTTTAACTGGTGCTGCCATAATGTGCTAATGTGAAGTGGCATCCGTTTTGAACGCATAACACTTGTGCGAATTAAAATGCAAGATTAGCCACAATTTTCTTTAAAAACGTACAAGAGCAGGTAAAGGAGTCACCACAAGCAATTTTGGCCACGGATTTGCCCCCTAGTGTGGATCTTCCAGTGCGATGTTTATTTAGCATGGCATAACTAATGTTTGCGTTTCGTTACAAAGACCAGCGATCACAACCTAAGTACCACTCCTTGGAATTGGCCAGTTAACATAATAGATGCAGTAATTGTAAAAGAAGATACGCTAAATGTATTGGGACGAAAAGGGTATAGCATCGTTATACCGATGACGAGGCGCCTAAGCGGTTTACTTAGAGTACCACCCTACTCATTGAATAAAAGCTCCGGTTTACAGGGGGCTTGGTGCTATTGGTATTCTAGGGCAAAATAGCTAATTACCTGAAACTCCAGAGTGCACTTGGTGCCCTGTGCGATATCTTCATAGAAGCACTGCTTGGCGTTGTCAGGCAGCTCAAACGTGATCTCTGAGGCAACAGCGTAACCCAGAAAAAGAAGAAAAGAGCAAACGAATTTAGGGGTGGAGAAGTCGCAGAGCGCACGCTGGGCGAAGCCCTTTGATGTGCTGTGCGGCAGTTAAAAAATGCAAATAGGAGGGAGGGAGGCTGATGCCATGTGGGCGCGATCCTCAACAGCATCATAGTTACCACGTTTAATGCCTTGATATGAAGAGCTGAGAAAGGAAAAGCCAACTGTTGTAAAGAGAGTATCTAAATCAAAAGTCACTTGTCATTAGTTGAACAAAAATATGAATAGTATACATATAATAGAGCTCAACTTAATCTAGCGGCTTTTTCATCAATGGTCTCAAAAGAATATGTATACTCCAACACACAATTAATAATAACCTTCAACACACGGTGCATTTTAAAGATAAATTGGTTTTCCAACCGCGCGTTTGTATTCAAACACTACAATAGACAACCAGAAAACATTACAATAAAGATAAGACACAGACCAGGAAAACAGAGGCACACAAAGGCAGCCGACCCAATAAATGTATCCATAAAGAAAATTGGGTGTGTATGGTGTAGGGGGTGGGAGGAGCGGGGGTGTCGATAACACTCTTTTAGGGGAGAATCAGTGACAAGAAGGAGGACTAAATTGCAGGATGACTGAGAGAAGGAATGTATGATTTGGTGTTAAAAGCGAGCATAACTAAAGTAGTTGGGGCAGGTTCATGTGGTAAAAGACGGTGGTATATGGGTATTGCCTCACCCCTTACAGTGGTACCCCGGGCGCTGTTAGCAGCAGATGATACGGGAGACGGGAGACGGAAAGCGGAAGGCTTCCGGAAGCGCTAAACAGGTTCCTGTATACGTGGATTTTTAGTGCACAAGTGGAGTTTCTGTCACTGACGTAGAAATGAGACTAAAAAAGAAGCCCCGACGCCCTTCATGTTAGAGTCAGGCTCGTTCGTCATGTGTTTCGTGAACGCTTGCATCACGGATGTAGAAGAGAAAGTGGGACGTTCATCACCTTAAAACGGCCAATTCAAGGTGCCATACGTAATATTGCATACATTGCCCACAACAGGACAGCCTTGAGTGCCTGTGTAGATTGGCAGCCATCTTAGATCAATTATGCTGTATGAGCAACAAGGACGCGAAAATAATGAAAAAAAAAGACGCGAGTGGTGCGCGCACAAGAGCGGCCGGGAAACTGAAAGTACCGCCAGCCAGCGGCCGGCCATGAATAATTAGGGGAGGAGAAGCCGCACAGCACACGCTGGGAGAAGCCCTTTGATGTGCTGTGCGGCCGTGAAAAAATGCAATTAGGAGGGAGGGAGGGAGGCTGATGCGCGTGTTTGGTCACGTGATTCACGTGAACTTAAAGAAAACCGCAGCGCAAGAAGGAACGAGGCAGAAATACGGCCACCTTGAAATTCGGAACATATCTGGTTCTGGAAGAGAACTCCAACTTTATATGCCCGTTCGAAGCATGTTTTAAAACTATTTGAGATGCATGAAATTTGAGAGAACTCCTGACAATTGAGAGAAGAAAAGAGACCCCAAGATAAGGAGCTCCAAAGCTAGGAGAAAGAAGGCCGAATGAACAAAATTTGAGATAGCCCAGAGCGATAACAACCTGACCACATCACGGTACTTCGCCCACAGAACCCTAAGGATACGGTATAATCATCCGTTCTCTGAAACCCCAGAAAAGAGAAGTCCTGAGGAAGGTGCCACAAAATCAACTGTACAGCACCGAAACGCGTCGACGCACTGTTTCTTTGTTCAGAAGAATCCAGTTAGGGCCGGGTAATACTTTAGATGGGTGTCTCATTTCTCCACTAAAGCGTTACAGTAATTGAACTAGGCCAGGCTCTTTGGACCTTGTTTTATTGAGTGGCTAAGATATCTGGTGAGCCACATATACACTAAGGGGTTTATTGTAATTACATGTATTTTGCTGTATATATTTTTTCACATATGTTTTAGTTATGTCTCCACTTCCTGCGTGGCGTAATATCATGTATGTGCAACACTGTTGATTTTTATTCCTCCAAGGTATCTTTCACTTGGATTTTAAACTGTTTTGTGAAAATTGTATGAACTTGCTTTGTTTTTATTATGTGATTGATTGAAAAATATTTTTTTAATAAATATAGATTGTTAACGATCCCATTTTCTTTGTGGAATACTATTCTTATAATTGTTCAAATACCCTCTGCACTGTGTGACCTTTTTCCTCTCAAAACAGGGAAGGCCAACATTTATCGTTCAACCTGTAGATCCCAGGGATCCCCCCGTCTGACTTATTGTCTTTCTACCCTGTTCCCTGGTGAAAGTGGGGTACCCTCTCCTTTTGAAGCCATACGTAATATTGCATACATTGCCCACAACAGGACAGCCTTGAGTGCCTGTGTAGATTGGCAGCCATCTTAGATCAATTATGCTGTATGAGCAACAAGGACGCGAAAATAATGAAAAAAAAAGACGCGAGTGGTGCGCGCACAAGAGCGACCGGGAAACTGAAAGTACCGCCAGCCAGCGGCCGGCCATGAATAATTAGGGGAGGAGAAGCCGCACAGCACACGCTGGGAGAAGCCCTTTGATGTGCTGTGCGGCCGTGAAAAAATGCAATTAGGAGGGAGGGAGGGAGGCTGATGCGCGTGTTTGGTCACGTGATTCACGTGAACTTAAAGAAAACCGCAGCGCAAGAAGCCCTTGGTTTGACGAGGGTTTTAAGGACCTGAATTCTCGCTCCGCTCAATGCGCTTGCGCGCATTGATAGGTCGCGAGACCTAAAAAAAACATACCTTACCCGGACCTGCGTCTCTGCTCCTGCTTTCCTTCTCTTCGACCAGGAAGCACAGCCAAGCCCAACTGACCAATCACAACACTGCAATGCAGCATTGTGACTGGTAAGTACCCAGGGTCCCCTGACTAATCACAATGCTGCAATGGAGCATTGTGAATGGTCTGAGCGATGTGACACGGCGCTCAGCCAGGGTCTGGGATGGGCATGTTCTCCATGCAGGCTGTAATGCAACTTTCATGGAAAACAAAGAAGCTGCACATGACTGGTTTGGCCAGCCCTAGAGGGCTGACCAACTACTCCTCCCCTACCCTGCTTCAACAGCAGAGTAGCTCAACCCACCCGCAAAGTAGCACGAAGAATAAAATGATAATAACGCAAAGTTATTAGCATTTTATGTTTCGTGCTTTCCACTGCTCAAAAGGAGTGGGGCAACGCTCCACTGCCTCAGCGGAGGAACCGTCACTGAATGTGGAATGTCCAAGATCCCATAAATGAAAGGAAGATACTGTTGCTCATATTGAGCGCAGAACTAACTCTTCAAATACAACATGGTCCAGTAATTACAGTGAAAATGTAGCCATTTATGCTGTATTTAAATTATGGGATGTCAATTTGGTGAGAGCTGGAAAAAAAACATTGGGGCCTATTAGCAAGAAATAGCGATATTTATCGCTAAACGAGGTTAGCGACTTTTTTTTTTTTATCGCTGGCTATCGCTGGATAGTTTAGTGGAGAAAACATGCTATTAGCAACGTTTTTCTCCATTGTGCTAAAATATCCAGCGATAGCGGCAAAATGTGCGAATATTGCTGGAAATCCAGTGTTATTCTCGCATTAACGCCTATGGGGGCTTAATCTGATAATCCCCCCCCTGTTGACTATACAGGTAAGTCAACTTTTTAGCAGGCATTAGTTTATAGCGATAATCGCGTTTGCGTGATTTTTTTTGCGCTTCGCCTGCCTTGCTAATAGGCGATAGCTGTGTTAGCGACTGTTTTCAGTCGCTAACAGTTTGGGTACACCCACTTTGCATATCATTAGCGATAAATATCGCTGACATGCAAAGCGGGCCCCAAACCTGTAGCTATCGCCTAAAAGCTGTCGCTAACTGCTGTTAGTGACAGCTTACTAATAGGGCGATAAAAATATCGCTGCTTTAGCGGGAAAAAGTCCCGCTAAAGCGGCGATATTGCCCTTGCTAATATGCCAACCAACTTCCTTCTAGTCATAACTGCAGGCTTTCTCCAGAAATAAAAGCTGCTAGCCACAGCTCTTATATGAATTACCGGGGAGTGAATTTCAGGGACATTTTAATGGAAGGACACAGTGTGAAATTGCCCAGCGTCCCCACTTTCCAAGTGGGGGCTCTGGCGATATAATCTTTACATCTGAGAGCAGCATCCTTAAACATAGATTTGCTTCTTTCTATTTGGCTTCTCTTCGTCACCTGTCAATCTTTCTCTCTCTGTCTAACTTCTTCCTACCTCTTCTTTCTTTGCTTCACATCTCTTTACCTCTCCACTCTGCCTCCTCCACTCCTCCCACCTGTTGCCTTAATTCCTCATTCTCTCTTTTCCTCATCTATGTGTCTCTTTCTTTCCAACCTCTGCCTGCTTCCTTATTCGCTCTCACTCTCTCTGCCTTTACCTTCAACGTTTAATTCACTAATGTTTGACAATATAATGTCTTGAAAGCTGAAAATAAGTGAAGAATTCACAGTTTTTAAAAACATGATCCACCACAAAGGGGCCCCATTACCTAAGATGGCACCGATGAAACTGGAATACATGAAATCTACCTGTAATATACGAAAATGCTTTAATAATGCAGGAGCCCTATTTCCTTACGTGTTTGTAGTGTAGTTCCTATTTTCCCAATAGGCTCTGCGCATTGGAATAACATAAACAGCAGTGTAGACGTAGGTCTGAGGTCAACTAGGTCTCTAGTGACTATGTGAAACTTAATTTAGGTTTGTGCCAGCTAGCTCAGAGGTCACTGGAAACTTTCTCAAATGAATAGGGAGGGTTAGCTTCCCTGGCTCAGACAAGAAGGGATTCAGTTTCCGACAACCTAATAAACATGACAACTTTGCTCCCTCAGAATAAGAGTGTATCTCTAGAGTCATGTGAAAACAATAGACAGCTATTTCACTCAGTCAGCAGTGCATACTTAGTTTCACCAGAGTGCAGAGAAATAGAGAGACAGGCGTTTTCAATAAAAAAGGTGTTATTTATTGAGCAGTCTTCTTTCTCATGCAAGAGAAGTGAATTGCCACAATTGCAATACTTAAATTAAAGTAAAGTGCATACAGTAAAAGTAGTATTATGAAATAATACTGTAAAAGCATTGATATGGTTTCTTAGCCATATGATACTTTAAAATGGATAAAATATATACATACATAAATACATTGACTAACGTACTCAACTGCTGCTTCTAACTAAGCCTACCCCGGTGTACCTGACCTAAGCCTAATACATGGGAAGGGATGAGTAAGTAGCAGTTTAAGTTAAGTTGGTTAAGATAGTTTTGCCAAAAATCTGCATCAAGAATTCTCTTACGGGTTTAGTCAGCTCTGTACCTTGGTAATAGAATGTGGGAGGTCTGGTATCTCTTTCCCCAGGACTCGATATTCCAGCAGCCCGCAAGGGTAGGCTGGAAACACCGGAGCTGGATTTTCTCGGCTGGAGAAAAAGACAGCGTCTCTCTCAGTGCGTCAAACAGGAGGGGCGGCTTCCGTGGGCACTCGCATCAGCTAGGCTCTCGGGCAAGTAGATGGCCGCTCTGCTCCAAACCACCGTGTGTTTGCTTAAGGCAACTGTTGGTATTTTATACCTGGAAGGTGCTGGGTTTGACGTAAGGTTGGACAGAAGACGTCACTAAGAACTAACAGTTCTTTCTGGACTTCAGGAGTTCTTGTTCAAATCAAAACAAAAGTAGGGGGGGTTTCCCGGGCTGCTGGAGGCTTGGTTTGTTTAAAGAAAGCGTTGTGCTTTCTAGGAGTCGATGGGAGTAGCCGTGCTGTGCTTTGGACTGCATGGGCTATTACTGAATACGAATCTGATTCTTATGCCTTTGTCAGGAAATTATTGATTATAACCTCACTGTCAGGGCCTGCTCCACAGGATCCGATCGATGAACAAAGGCGTCCACCTCCTGATGTTACCAACACCCTGAATGAGTACACAGGGGGTTCGAACCATCAGGCGAGGGATAAATAATGAAAAGAGACCGGGGAAGGGTAGGGGTCAGCAGGGACAAGGGATCTGAAACGACAGAGCATAGGTTTTATAACAACAACCAACGATAAGGCTACTCTCAATGATTCTCTCTAGACTTCTGAATACCTTGAGGGGCTGTACACATTTCTCCAGCAAGTATAAATGAATATCAGTCCAGCTTCCTGAAAGGAAACACAATGGTTATCACAACAATATCACACCGGTTTAAGATCTAGAAACTATAAACCCTTTGTGAATACACACCATATTATGTGGAGAATGAACCTTTGTAAATGATCCCCCCCCCCCCGGAAATAGTGACTTGTTCCTCTAAATTATTCTTTGAGTAATGCACAAGTCTTTAGTCTGGATAAATCTTAAAAGAGTTTGTAGTATAATACCACACGTAGTCACTCGATCAAGCAATGCTCTGTCCCTTAAAATCACTTAGAATTTCCTTTAACCAAGGAGAGGTAATACGTTGGTGTACACTTCTGCAAAACAAACGTCGTGAAACAATATAACGACAACGTGTGGTTGCGACCACCACTACGCTCCGCTATTTCAATAGGATCAGATAAACAAATACTCTAGCCGGCAGTAGGTAGTTTTACTCACCACTCTACTCCGGACATTGCAGGACACGAAAGTTTACTCTAGCCGGCAGTAGGTAGTACGACTCACCACTCTACTCCGGACATTGCAGGACAAGGAGATTCAATTCGAATAAGGCTTTCAGCGGTAACTTGCAGCAGCCGCCGCGGAACTCCGTGAAACAGAAAACCCAGAGGAGCCGGGCTTGAAATTGACACGCACCCGCGGATGCGTTACTTCGAAAAGAAAACAAAGGCTTCAAATTCTATAATGCCGGAAGGCGCCCGAGACCAGGGCTCCCAGCGGATCCATAACAACAGTACCTTAACGCTGAGACGAGCTTGATCAGCGCTCTCACTTCTCAACGCGGCAGCAGCTCGATGAATGCCGGTCTTCTCCCAGCAACACGGAAAACACAAAGAAAGGACTCAAAATTACGTGCAACTCGTTTCCTGCAGACACCACCCTTATACTTCCCCCTACAAGGATCATGGGAGATGTCGTTTTCTGATGATTAGGTAGGCGCGGTGATGCAGGAACCTGACACTCACAAGGGCATAAATCGGGAATATAGAATTAGGGTCCTAGATATGAACACGACATGTAATGGCTGCTCAGCATTTCAACCCACTTTCAAGGAAAGACCTTTAACTGGCAATGGAAAGTGCCATGACAGTACTACAGTTCACGCTGGGCTTTATATTTTGATATAGAATTTTATGTTTTGTAAAACTGAGGCATGAAATATAATGTCACCATTACTGCATGTGTTTGCACGTTTTTACTGATGCATTTACCACTATTCCTTTGTGTGTTAAAACGCATAATTACTTTGGATGTTTCTAGTGCAGTAAAACAGTATCACATTAGCAGTTTCACTGCTAATCTCCATTTGTACGTAATCAATAAGATATGTAAGGAAGTGACTTAGCTCATATTTACCACTTAATGCAGTTTTTAAAATGACTCTCAATGTGTATGCAGGTAAATACTTGCATTTCATTACAGTAATTCATTAAACACATGCACCAAGTTACAAAATACAGTGATTTTTTTAGGCTTTAATGGTCTCAATTCTAAATGAAAATGGAAAGACAGAAGAGAAGAAGGGTTTTCACATTTTGTCATCAAGCATCACACAAATAAAAAAATAATATGCCCAGGGAGTCTGGTTATTTAGGTATCACTCTTCAGATTTTTGAAGAAAATAAATGTTCCTAATGCTTGCTTTCCATACTATGCTCGTGTTGTATCATATAGAATTGTACATTTTAGCTTGGAAAACAAATAAACACATTTTTTGCATTATATGGGGTTAGATAGTCTTTAAAATACTATACCGGCCTCCTTTGGACCTCAAAACGAGTATCACTAGAGTGAAAACCTAATCATGCACTTCACGTACTTGTGTCAAACGAATTTATTCCTAGGTATTACAGTATTGATATATATACATATATATATATTGTCGCTCCAAGGTTGTCCACCTTTGAGTAGCACACGAGCAGCAGCTTGATTTATGTGTTGATGAGGACGGGGATCCGCTTGTAGATGCCGCTCCATAATGGATCTGCCCGACGCGTTTCGAAGCTCCATATGCTTCTCTTCAGGGGCTTTAACGAAAGGAGTGTGCGCAACCGCTAACCCACTTCTCAAGCACCAGAAGAAGGAGGAAAACCAGAAGGGGTGGTCGGAAGGGGAAGAGCCAAACCAAATCAGACTACGAGAGTAACAAGGAGCAAAAGAGGGGCCAGGTGGTAGAAGAACAAGACCATCTGACCATAGTCAATCTCTCGCATAAAGCTCTAACACCGTGTGAAGAGTCCGTACTCAAGCTAGGACTCACTTTTTGCCCTAATGATTGCATGGAATATACTCAAACGAGAATAGACGTATTCAAATTTGTCCGCAAAATGAAACTACACAAATTCTATAAGATTAAACCAACTCCGAGAGAAACTAAACTCTTAAGAATGAATCAAAGAGAGACTGATCTTTTGAATGTAAATGATCTGACAGCATTGGAACTATTAGAAAATTTACGACAAGAGAGTTCCATGGAAAGTGCCATAACAACCACCACATTGACCCAGAGACTGTCCAGAGTTGAGATTGAGCAAGAGGCGCCGAGTAGTGGTCTGAAACCGATTTCCAAATTTCTACCACAGATGCCTCCTGATGTTATAGATACCTTCTCGGATTTGATCATCAGGGAGCTGATGGCTTTTAGGGTCAACAAAACGCCAATGAGGAGGACGGACAACTTAACTAAGGCTCAACGTCTGGCGGTGAAAAATTTGGCAGAAGACACCTCAATTATCTGTAAACCTTTGGATAAAGGGGGAATATTGTGCTTCTTTCCCGGGAACAATATGTGGAGGAAGCTATGCAGCAGCTCGGAGACAAGAAATGTTATGAACTATCTTCAAGGAATGTGTATCATGAAAGCATAGAGAAGTTACATAGTTTGTTGAAAAAAGGGCATGACAAACATATGCTTGACTTGGATGAGTATCTTTTTTTTAAAACAACCAATCTGATTCTACCAACCTTTTATCACCTTCCTATGGTACATAAGAACATTGACAAACCACCGGGGCGGCCCATATTCTCCTCGATGGGCGGATTGACAGAGAACCTTTCAAGATTTTTAGATCATTTCTTGTTTGAGTCAGTCCTCTTTTTCAAATCTTACATCAGGGACACTACGTATTTCATCGAGCAGATTGAGAAGCTGAATTCGCAACACTCATATTGTTAAATCACACTTGATATAACCAGCCTCTACACGTGCTTAGATCACCTTCAGGGCCTACACGCGGTCGACTATTTTTTTAAGAAACAACCATTAAAGTTGGCCATGCACAATGCGATGTTATTAGAACTCATCGAATTTCGTCTCTGGAATAAAAAATTTATTTTTCAGGACAATATTTTCAGACAAGTCTCCGGTACGGTGCTGGGCTCCTGCTTCGCCCCTAGCTACGTGAATTTATTCGTGGGCTGGTGGGAGGAGCAGGTAGCCTGGGCCCCGGGGAATGAGAAATGGTCAAACAAAATCGTATCATGGAACAGATACATTGATGACCTGTTTTTGGTCTGAAATGGTTCCATAGAGAAGGCTGAATGTTATATAAGATTGTTGAATGATAATAGCTGTAACCTAAGATTTACTGCCCAGGTGGGTTTGGTGGCAGCTAACTACCTGGATCTCAGGGTAGAGATACACAATGGGAGAAGTAAGACAGCACTCTATCGAAAACCCACTGCAGGAAATAGCACGCTGCATGCGTCAAGTAGTCATCCCCATAGTTTAATTAACAGCATTCCCTATGGGGAGATTCTTAGACTCAGGCGTAACTCCTCGTTGGACTGTAATTTTGAGGATGCAGCTAAAGGCAGTGTGGATAGATATCTGGCAAGAGGCTACAAGGCTAACTCCTTAAGAATCCAGTCAACAGGGTGGAACAACTACCCAGAGAGTCATTGTTTGAAAAGAAAGAAATACCTAATCAGGAGGATGGGAGCTTTAGGCTTGTAACCACGTATTCCCGTGATTCAAATTGGCTTAGGTCTCTAATGAAAAAACACTGTAATGTCTTGAAGACTGACAATATCATTGGCTCAGATATACCTCCCGCTCCTCTGATAACTTTCAGAAAAGCCAGGTTTCTTTGAGAGCAACTTCTACATAGTCATCTAGACCCGGTTGTAAGGAAAACAGGGTCGATACAAGAGGCAAGGGGGTTCTTCCCTTGTGGAAGATGTAAAGCCTGTGCCTTCAGCAGACGAACGATGTCTTATGAGATAAAGGGATGTAAGGGAGGCAAACAATCAATATATTCATGTCCTGCCATACCAGCTACTCTATATACTGTCTATGCTGTCCCTGTAATTTAAAGTACATAGGGAGAACCATCAATCCAGACAAACTAAGAATTCTTGAGCACATGCGAGCAATCGTGAAAAAGGATTTTTCCTTTCTGGTTCCTCGACATTTTGCGATCAAGCACAAAAGTGATAGAAACTTCCTTCAGTACTTTTGTTTAGATCCTGTACCGGAAAACTTGAGGGGAGGAGATAGAGTACAGAAACTTAGAAGACTGGAGTCTCTATACATAGTGGACTTGCAAACCAAGATCCCTGGAGGCCTAAACAGCGGGGAGGAGATGGCAGTACATTTGGGTTAGAAGAGTCACAGATTGAAAATGTATTCTATGCAATCTGCCTTACATGTGGGACTGTATTTTTTGAATTTTTTGAATTTTTCTAATGATTTCGGATACGTTCAAGTATTTTTTGAAATTGTGTGTTTCACAATTTCCATTGCGGGGGAATAGGGGAGGGGGGGATGAAGAAGTACTGTGGTGAAATGTGGATTCTAGATTGGATGAGATAATTGTCCCATTTTTTACCATTTTTTTACCATTTATTTGACAAAGCTGAATAAGACTTCATGGAAGGTTATAGTCAATTGATGTATTGATTAATATTGTTGAAAATCGTTTGCACGAGGGAATCAGCAATTCGGTAGGATTGCCACTGCCGATCCACGGCTAGATAGTAAAACATGATGATATCGTCTAGGTGTGTATATTTTATTGGACTACAGAGTTTATGAAATGCTTTGTTGTTTATAATGTCCGCTTTGATGTAAATATTCTTTTTACAAATGTCGCTTACCACTGTGTGAATTGCGCAAGTGTCCATCGTTTGTTTTGACCATCCAAGCCTGGTTAAAAAATGGCGCCGCACAGCGCTTTACTGTTTGACACCGAGGAAGGGAGCTTTCCCGAAACGCGTCTGTCTTGATAATAATTCTCGCTTTGCTGATAATCTCCCGGGAGTGCTGCTTTTTCTTTTCTGAGGATTGAGGAAGGATATTGGAGCTTGTAGTGATATCGCGGTACACCACCGCGTTGCAGCACCCGCCCTAAGAGTGACTCGCTGTTTGGTGTTTTGGAGCAGTGATATATTTATATTTATATATATATTTACTAGCAGCTCGTCCCGACGTTGTCCGGGTATGAATTGCTGCCGGCCAGTAGTATATTGTTTTGTAGGATTTTGTTTTGATAGCATTTCTTATCTGTGACAGGCCTGTGAAACGCTCCGATTCACAGTGCACTGCTGATGCACTTAAGAGTGCACGTTCAGTAGTGTGTGAACTCGAGTTTCCCTACTTTATTTTTCCTTGCAATATTATAGCGCGAACTCGACAACTTGGCATGAGCACAATTACATTACAGAAGAACACATTCATTTGTGGTAGGCACGGGGAGACAAAGCGATTTGCCTGGAATCACAGGATGTTGAGCTGATGCCGAGATTCGAACGTAGCTCCCCAGCTCTAAAGTTTGCAATTCTAGAATGTGTCGCGGGAGGTGTGTCTAAAAGTGTATGTCGGTGCTGGCCATCAATGAGAGAGACCTGTGCATTTTTCAAATGGGTGGTGAAAATATATGAGTATGTTGCTGGAGATGTGGGCCGCTGTGCTACCAATGTACTTACCGGGGGAGGGTAAACACCCATTATTTCGCAACTTTCTTTCTGCATACCATCAATCCGCATACTTTCATTATGAAAGTACCATGACTCCGCAATGCCATTATAACGCATGGCATTACATTTTTTATGCTTTTACCACGCATACATTTACAACAAAATTTGTTGTAAATGCATGAATGGTAAAAGCATGTTTTTTTTTAATGTTTGGATAAAGTAAGTATGGGTATAGGGGTATATGTTTTGGGGTACTGAGGTATATGTTTTGGGGTGTTTGGGTATTTTAAGGGTTAAGATATAGTTTTGTCTTATGGGGTACAGGGGTAGTTTTAGGGTTTAGAGATAGGTATGGGGTTTGGGGTACAGGGGTATTTTTAGGGTTCAGGGCTAAGTTTGGGTTTTGGGGTACAGGGGTAGTTTTAGGGTTTAGGGATAGGTATGGGTTTTGGGGTACAGGGGTATTTTAGGGTTCAGGGCTATGTTAGGGTTTTGGGGTATAGGGGTATTTTTAGGGTTCAGGGGTAGGTTTGGGGTTTGGGGTACAGGGGTATTTTAAGGGTTCAGGGCTAGGTTTGGGTTTTGGGGTACAAGGGTATTTTAGGGTTCAGGGGTAGGTTTGGGTCTGGGGTACAGGGTTATTTTTAAGGTTCAGGGCTAGGTTTGGGTTTTGGGGTACAGGGGTATTTTTAGGGTTCAGGGGTAGTGTTGGGTTTTGGGGTATGTGGGTATTTTAAGGATTCAGGGCTAGGTTTGGGTTTTTGGGGTACAGGGGTATTTTAGGGTTCAGGGGTAGGTTTGGGTAATGGAGTACAGTGGTATTTTTAGGGTTCAGGGCTAGGTTTGGGTTTTGGGGTACAGGGTTATTTTTAGGGTTCAGATGTAGGTTTGGGTTTTGAGGTACAGGGGTATTTATAGGGTTCAGGGCTAGGTTTGAGTTTTGGGGTACAGGGGTATTTTTAGGGTTTAGGGATAGGTTTGGGTTTTGGGGTACAGGGTATATTTATAGAGTTAAGATGGGTTAGTGTTTAAGGGTGTTGGGGTATTTTAAGGAGTAAGTGTGGGTTGTGATTATGGGGTGCAGGGGTATTTAAAGGGAGCAGGGTGGGATTAACACACGATATGAGACATGGCTTGAAGGGCGGAATGTACCACACACCCCCAGCGTTTGTCACGCCCCCAGCACACGCCCACAGCACAACGCAGATACGCCCATAAGGGACTACTTTGCTGGCACAGTTCTTTTACCTTTTAAATGTATATGGTGGGCGTCTGCATCGCCTATGTCCTTCTGCTGCAACTGCCCTTTCCAACACTGTATTGGGTGTTGTGATTGGTGCTGTGGTTCCTGAGATTACCCGCCTCAAAGGTTTGGGCTCTCTTTATTATATTAGTATGGATATGCATATATATATATATATATATATATGAAGAAAGATTCCTCCCCAGCCTGCTCTGCGCTCGCAGACACCGCCTCCACGCCAACAAGGAAGAGGACCGGACCAGCAAATTCAGCAAAGATGGTATTTTTATTTACAGATTAAAACAGAACCAGCGACGCGTTTCGGGCGGGAAATATATATCAGGATTGCTGCTTCAACACCACCTTCTGTCTCCTTCGGTAAGCAGACACGGACCCAGAATTAGTGCAAAACTTCAAGTTTATTCCTTGTTGGCCATTACGCGTTTCACCATCGCAGTGGCTTGATCACATGACAACGCTAGTTCAATTGTGGACCAGTTATAAAGCAGCACTAGTTACACGTGATTAAAGTGATGAATAGACATAAATGAAACATTTCGGTATCATTCTAACAATCATTGTTTTTAAGAATGTGGAATTATGATTGAAACATATACTTCTGATGTACTCAATTTGTCATAAGTAGATTCACTTTCATAGATATTGCATTTTAAATAATCATATACTATACATTTTAAATAAATGCGTTATTTAAATAGAAAAAATAAATTCAATCTTTATAAATATCTAAAATCTCCATTGGTACAGGGAGCTTTAAATACATCATGTCAATAATTTTCATTATCATGGTTTCTCATAAACTTGAGTGAATCAAGTAATGCAATACATTCCAAATATAAAATGTTTGCCTGTGATATATATATATGTTAGATAGACAGATAGATAGATATAGATAGATAGATATAGCGATACACATATATATATATATATATATATATATATAAAAAAAAAATATATATATATATATATATAAAACCCAGAGTTGCTCTTTCTGGAGCGCGGGGACCCATGAAGAGTGGCGTACACGCCAGCAGAGCGTACGGCAAATAATATTCCAAAAAGGCACCAATATCGTATGCTCTCAGGACAAATAAACAGGTCACCAGTGTATGATCCAAGAGTTTATTACACAAGGGGTTTCGACTGTTAGCATAGCCTTGCTCACTGTTATGTGCAGAGTGAGACAGCTGTGAAAAGAGGACTTTGAGTCATTCCTAATAATGACCCCAAATACCCTGTGGCACGCCATTTCTATGATAAATATTTCTCCAATGCAGCTGACTTAAGCTTTATCATCCTCAAACAAATCCTTAAAAATCCTAGAGGGGGTGACAGAGTGCTCTTACTCAGACAACAGGAATCAAGATACATTATTGATTTCCAGACTAAGAGCCCAGGAGGTCTGAACCTAGATGAGGAACTTGCGATACATTTGAAAGAGGAGTCTTAAGTTGTTCTTCATGTATCCATGCATATTTTAAGGTTCTTGCTGTTTTTGTTTATGTTTTTGCTTCATGTTGTCCACCGGTATTTATGGCAGCCTCTCTCCCCGAAGTCTGTTTCTTCCATGGTCTGGGTGTGCATCAGGAACTATTTTAATGCTTTCATAATACCTGTATGTGATTTTATGGGATCAAACTCTGTTTCTTGTTTTTAATATATTCCTTTTTTATTTTGTTTCTTTTGCAGAAGGAAAGGAAGGGGCCCACCCACTTGTATTCATTTGCATGGGCAGCCTACCCTTTCCCCTCCTTCATCCTTCACATCTTTAGCGTAGATTCTTCACTTGTGGGTTACTTTTATTGGTTTGAGTCATTGACATTGTTTTCCTGCAATTTATGGTGCTCGCTACACACATTCGGGCGCTTGTCCTATATACTGCATCCAATTGTATTTGTATAGGCTTGTTGCAACCCTGGAGTTTGGCTACAGCGAGACAGGCGCCCGCCCTGATTACTGGGTTTGCGGGAACCAGCATCACTTGCGCACATTGGTGATTCCTTCGTCTAGTATATTTGCAGTCTATAGTCTCCAACATTAGATCTGGCACTTGCCAATTACAAAGACTGGTCTCTTCCTTTGTTGCAACACAGGCTGTGGTCTATTCGTTTCTGCCCTCACATTGAGGTTGAGTGTGAGCAGGTGGCACATGCCAACAGCAGGCTCCTGCATTTTGCACTATTTTCCAGTTGCTCTATGGTGTATGTCTTAGATTTGATGATGGACGAGAGGGCACAGTGATTACTGGTTTTCTCCATCCTATTTAAAATATAGACAGGACGATCGTTACTCTGAATGTGGGGTATCTTCCCGATTGAAATGAGACATTTGATTTGATTGTATGCATACTCAATTTTAGACTGTGAAATTGTGGTTCTGCATCTTTTTCAGTACATTACAGGTTAAGTACTATGTATTTACCATTACATCATGGCTGCCATAGAGTATCCACTTTGGAAAGTAAAGTCCTCTTTTCACAGTTGTCTCACTCTGCACATTACACTTGAGCAAGGCTGAGCTAACAGTCGAAATGCGTTTTGTAATAAATACTTGGATCATACACTGGTGACCTGTTTATTTGTCCTGAGAGCGTACGATATTGGTGCCTTTTTGGAATACCCTTCTGTCTTTTCAATTCTGACATTAATTAGGCAAAGGAGTTTAGTCGCCCCCTTGGGCTCATTCCTCTAAATCACAAATACAGCGTTTTGCCCCAGTGGACTTGGTGACACACCCTTATGTCATCAATCTCTCATCTGAATCCTCAGATAAACCAAAAAACAGTTACCACGCCCCAGTGGGCTAATACCTCAACCACAAAAGTCTCAGCTCTTAATCATATTCTCTTATACAGTAGCACAATCAGGTAAGATAGTTTCTTTCTGCTATCTCCATATTGAACCGCCTCTTTTCTCTCATGTGTTCTAAAAAAGAAAATATATAAAACAAACTGTAACTAGTAAATACATATTATAAATATATCTTTAAATAATTCTCTTCGAGAGATCAATCAAACCATTTCTATTTACAACAATCCTGTTATCATGTGAACGACTGTGGTTTAGCTCTAAAAACAGGAACATTTCTATCTTATGCTTTATATTTCTAACTTTTCTGCAAAACGACACTTGGCCTTTCTTGTTCTAAAAAACCGTGACTGGAATATTTCTTATTAACCCAGATGTACTTCAAGTTCTTCATCACAATTGTGCCCTAGGGGGGTCATTGTTTTGTATTGTATGATCAGTCTTGATTCTAATCTTCGCAGGCTTTGTACTCTATTACCACCTCTTTCATCTAATTTGTCGAACACACAGAAGCTCAGCAATGATGTATCCTGTTTGTGGTGACTCTGAAAATGTCTGGCAATTGGGTAAGCTTTGTCACCGTTTTTTATTGCCCGTAAGTGTTCTAACACTCGAAGTTTTGCCTTATGGATCGTGCTGCCGATGTAGCACATGTCACATGGGCAGAACAATGCATAAACTGCATATTCTGTGTTGCATGAAGTATGTTCTCTTATTTTGAATTTTTGTGCATCTGGTGATAGAGTTACTTCCTTTCGGTTGCGACTATTTTTACATGCCTTGCAGTTTCTACAAGTGTAGAAGCCTTGTATTCCAGTTATTTAGGTTTTTTACTCTCGACTGCTCTACAAGGCTGATCTTATAAGGATTTTGTCCTTTTAAAAGTTACTTGTGGTGACAACTCTACATATTCTGCAATGTCAGGGTCAGTTTTTAAGACTGGCCAAAATTTGCTTAGGCTCTTTTTAATCATGAAAGATTAGTTGCTATAGGTCGTAATGAAACAGGTTTTATTTTCTGTCCCGTCTTCTTCCATGTTTCTTTCAGATAGTAGTAATTCTCGACCTCTCTCTGAAACTGCAATCTTTGCTTTATTTATGATCTTTTCCAAGTATCCCCTGATTCTAAATCTTTCTGACATTCGATTTTCCTCCTCAACGTAACCTTGCTTTGTACTGCAGTTGCGTTTAGCTCTGAATAGCTCGCCCACAGGAATACTCCTAATGAGCGAACTTGGATGGCAGCTGCGGGCATGGAGTAAACTATTCCCTGCCGTGCTTTTTCTGTACAGGGTACTCTCCAATTTGTTAGTGACTATTTTAAGATTAAGGTCAAGAAATTCCATACTGTCTTTCTCCCAATGACTCGTGAATCTTAGATTTTGCTGGTTCTCATTAAGAGATTCTACAAAGTTTACAGCTTCGGCTTCAGTCCCTCTAAATACAACGAAAATGTCGTCGATGTATCTCATCCATATGACAACTTTTTCTATGTACACGGGCATTCTGTATACGACTTCTTTCTCCCAAAGTCCCATGAATAGCCCCCAAAACATGGCGCAAAACATATATATATATATCCTTTGCTAGCTTAGTGAAGTATGTTTTCACTGTTGACTAAAATGTGACACGCACAGCTGTACTCAATTAAGCACTAGCACTTTAAATTCCCTTGTTTGTGTCCATGGCACGCTATGTGATCAAGCCTCTTTCGAGGTGAAACGCGTCATGGTGGATTGCAGGCTGTAACTCTTGGCACAGAATAAATGCACTGAAGAAACTGCACCTACTTTGTGGTCTCGCTCCTTTCGTTGTTCTGCAGGGGAAGCAGAAGCAAAAACGACGACTTTTTGGAGAGATATATATATATATATAAATATATATATATATATATATATATATATATTATATTAAATCAAATATGAATGCCTTTTCTCATTGATTTAAAACATCCAGTAGTTCCAAGTATACTTGCTAATGAGCAGGTGGCAGGATCTTCTTCCCTAGAAGTACAAGACGTCCTTGAGCAGTAGGTATACTTGAAAAATACAATACTGGCTCATTATTCTCCTAAAATCCCTCTTCCATTTGCCAGGTTTTGAAAGCATGGTTGTGCTTCTTGGAAACGTGCAAATGTATGACCTTGAACAACATGGTTTCAAGGCCCACCTGAACCATAGAACTTAGCAAGCACACTCAGATCCCCTTGATATTTTAAAGTAATGCAAAAAGACAACCATATTTTATTATAAAATGTAAATACATTATGGTTACATATGTAAAAATAACAATACTCTAATGCATAGGAACACAAGAGTTGACCCAACTAGAAATACATGAATTGCAGGTTTTCACAGCCCCACTTTTTCCAAAAGGAAAAAAGTTCCTTTTGCAATAATTCAATAGAAAACAGCCTCATTACTTCCACAATTGCATCTTCGTTGTCACTTTCCTCATCAACAAGCTTCAAAGTATTGACCGCATTTTTAGTTTTGCAATAAAGTTCAATGATGCACAATATTGGTATAATAGCTATATTTATTGCCTGTCTGTTTATACCTGTCCAGTACCAGCATGTTGAAGTTACCAGTATGGACAGATCCTCAACCCTGCATAAGGGATGGATCACATCAGTTAGGTCTTGGGATAATTCCTCATTCAGAAGCAAGAATGCATCAACCACCAACCAGATGCTCAAAGCAGGAATGGGTAACAGGCCAAACATAGAGAGTAATCTAGTATCCAGAAGGAGGGGAGGGGGTCTCTCACCTTGGACAGAGGTGGTAGTGATGAAAGGCTGCAGGTGCAACATCATGTGGCGGTGGTGGTACAGGCAGAGACGTTAAGAGCGTAAATCTTGACCCACAGCAGACGCAGTGGCTGCAGCAGGAAGAGCTTTGGTAGAAGATCCAGGGCCATGCAGAGGCTCTGAAGCATTGGCAGGAGCACCGGTGTTTCTAGAAGAAGCAACTTGTTTGCAATGGGAAGAGTGGCTCCATCTCTCACCGGACCACAGCATTTTACAGGTGTGTCGCGATGTACAGGATCTGACAGGGTCCACGCCAGCGAGGCTGTTGGACAGTCTTCCTCTGGCACCTCTGAATGTCAATCCAGTCACAGGGAGGGTTGGAGGGAGTAGTAGGTTTCGCTTGGAAGCTCTAGGAAGGTTGCTTGCACCTGAGTACTGAAACTGTAAGGACGTTGTATTAGCCTCAGCAATATTGTAAGAATGCATCAGCACTATACTGTAAATCCAGCTTCGTAGTGGAGACAGGAAGATTTGAGGGGAGTATCGTGGATCAGCTCATAATTTTTTCGTATAGGCTCAATTCTGTCCTCTGAGAAGGGCTTGCTCTAAAGGACCACAATGCTAATATCAGGGCATCTGGCCATGTTAACTGTTTCTGTAAATAGCTTATCTGTTGTGTTCTTGAGGGTATTATTACTTCTTTTCACTTTGCCCGCTGGCTGAGTTTGTACAATGATAAAGTCCCCCGGGCCTCGTGGCCCTACTTTACGTTTATCTGGTGGAAGATGTGCCCGCATCTCTGACATTTGCCAGAAGGAGGATGACTTTGAGAGAGCGCAAATTTGAATAAAAGTTATGTATAGGCCATATTTACAAGCACATCGTATAACGTAGGAATGAAATGTATATCGTAACGTGAAGTTGACACTTATAGCATAAAGTTAACAGATGTAATCAACGTAATATAGGAAATGTAACTGTATTTACTTTAGAACATGTATTAGATTTAGAAGGCCCGTATACGTAGTGGGCTAATGTAGAAATGTATAGAAATGCTTATGAAATGTAGAACGTGCAAAGTAGAATTCATGTACGTGTGTAACTTTAAATGGAGAAGCGGCGAGAAATGAAACGTGAAGAAATGCGTAGAACATGTATAACACGGTATAGCGAATGAGAATATAAAGTTATACTCTATGTAGTTTGTATTCTATGTATAATGTATTCACATATGCGTAAAAGACTTTACTAAATACGAATATATATATGTGTTAAAGGTTATACTGTGTAGAAGGCTTTTTGTAAGAATGTTAGAAGGGTTTAGGTCATTTGTGGGTTTAACCTGGCTGACCAAGGGTTCGCAGAAGTGTAGTCCACTGTTTGTAATTTTGTGGGCTCACAGGAGTCGTGAATAGCCTTGCTGTGAACGTGCGAGCCAAAGGGTCTAGCGCTTGCGAGATTTAAGGTGACAACGCTGGACAAGGTTTATGGCCTAAACGTGATAAGAAGCGCTTGGAATTTGAGAGTTGTTTTGAGAAGTCCATTCACAGGACCAAGAAAGGTTATATACATAACTATAAAGATTAAAGTTCTGTTGGGGTTGTTGACTTGTGCTCAGAAAATGTCAATTGTAATATTGAATGAAGTCACCAATGAGAAGACGAAGATGACATCGGAGGAGAAAGGTCAACTTAACGGACGGCGAAAGAGACGAGGCAAGGAAAAAGCTAGAAGATGACCTCACGGGGAAAGTCCGTGGTGGGCGTCGAAGGGGCGTTCCACCCACACTGTGATTGTGTATTTTAGGGACAGCACCCCGGGGATAAAATAGCGAAGCGAAGGCGAGGGCGGACAGCTCCGAGCAGAAGCCATCATAGAGAGCTCAGAGTAGATGACTTGAGCAGATGCGCTGAGAGAGATCAGAGCGCAAGAGAGCAGTAGGCCGAGGACCCTTAGAGAGCGGATGGGTAGGCAGAGAGGGTACTGCTTCTTAAACTTAAGTTACCTTTAGAGGCTAAGAGAGTTTGAACTTCTTTGGGAGTCAAACTGCTGACACCTTTTTAGGTTAGGAACTTGCGAAATAGGGATGTCACTTAGTATAGAGTAGGTATAGATTTAACTTGATACTTTTCTCTTTCTGTAGATGACGCAAAGGAACCACTTCACATCGATGCTTTAAATTGCTGATTCTGGAATTGATTTTGTATTCTTTGTATACTTTTGAGATTTATCCTAAGAGGATTGTATTCGCATTTAAATTTGACTTTTATATAAAACTTTCAAACTTTATCAGTTGTAAGTGGTTCTTCCGAGTGGCGTCAGTTTATGGGGTTGCTCTAACCTATGCGGGGTTTGTCTTTTACTCAACGACAGAAATCAATCGATCCAAAATTTTCGAATGAGATAAATTATTAAATTGATCATAAATTGATATCAAAATCTCATTCCTCGCAGTTGGTAGCAGAGAAAGATGGTTTTCTTCTTGAGGAAGACAACCTAGGGCAGGTTTAGTTTACCCCAAGGTCCCTAGTCATCGACGACCAGAAGAAGAATCCCAGCCGAAGACGGTGCTGACGGCGTGTCGAGAGAAAAGCAGCAGAGTCGGTCGAGAGTGAGTATAAGGGTCATGCGTTGTAAGATTGCGGTGTTTTATGTTGTTCCTGTGTTGTAATGTCAAGCGGAGTTGAATGCCTGTAGTGTGATTGAGGGAAGGTTGTGAGCGCGCGCAACCGGATGAAATCTTAAGCTCCAGGGAAGGACTTAAGTGGTTCGGGTGTATCGAACACCCAGAGTAATTTGTCTACCATTGAAAGGGGGTCATGAGGTACCATTGATCGCCCGACAGACCGATGATAGGGGGAGCGTAAGAGTGAGTGAATGAGTAACGGACGCTGGTCGTACGTTTACTGTGTGTAAGTAACCTATCAGTTGAGGCGATCGTCCGACCGTCAGAGGGAAGACGTTTCGCCAGTTGAGGTAGCAATTACAGTTAGACTGTGGCCGTACAGTCAGAGAAAAGTGATCGCTTGGACGGAAGTAGTCATTTTTCAGTGTATGAATGAAAACGCATGCGAAATCGTGAGACGAGTTGAGAAAGAAGGAGAACTGCTGCAGAGGGAACGAGTGACGTCAGCATAGAACCGCGCTGAGATTGGTTAGTTTGTCAGACGACAGCGAAGAGTCGCGCTGAGATTGGTCGGTCAGCGTAGAGTCGCGCTGAGATAGGCCGATTAGTGAGAGCCGCGTAGGGATTGGTTGGTGGTTGTCATCGGGACATACACAAGGACGAGAAAGAGGAAAATAGTAGAGTAGCGAAAATGAAGTGTTTTAAGAGTTTGAGAGCAATCTTTAGGAGGAATGGAAGAAACTTATATGCCGGAGAAGAAGCTCCACCAGAAGGCACACCAGCTTATCATATGGCAGTGAATGTAGGCTTACACTCGATACTATGGATCTCCGAGTGGAATAAGCTAACTGAAGGGAATAAGGAATTGACGTTTCCAAGATTCGGAACGTTTAAGCTAGACGTGTTGAACGAACTAAAAGCGGTAATGCTTGCAACAAGACCTCTACCGAGGCCAACACAATTTGAAGCCCTTAGTGCATGGTTTAGAGCAGCACACGAAAAGAGCGTAAAGAGGCGCCAGGAAAGAGTGAGAAGATCAGTAAAGGCAGTGCAGGATGCTAAATGGGACGAGGAAGCTAAGAAGTGGAGGGTACAAAAGATAGAAGCAGACAAACTGTACCCGATGCTAGAAGTTACGGGAGAAAAGAAACCTCCAGAGGAAGATGAGGAAAGCGAGACGGAGGAGGATCTGATAGAGAGGCTATTAACAGATAGACCACCTCCGTACAGCGGAGGGGCCGCAAGTCCCATATTACCACAAGAGGACGGAGCTAGATGGGGGGAATATAAATCGATCCCAGTAACAGAGTGGGATGCCAAGAAAGATGAAGAGATACCTCAATCTAGTTCCGAACAGAGAGTAGTGGGAAGACTGGTGGTCCAGAAGGTGCCAGAAACGCAATATGCAAGATCGTATCAAATGTCAGATGCTCTACAAGTACCTGTTACCATAGGCCCTATTGTGTCAATCTACAACCCAGAAGAGGTCCAGCAGGAGGAACAGGCACGATGGGACAGGGAAAGGGCAGAGGTGGAGAATAGGAATACCATGATGAATCCTCAGAGACAGATACTAGCACCGATGAGTCGGAGTACCCCATTAGATGCTGCAACAGGTCCCTGGGTAGAACAAGGGGGTCAAAGAGGGCCAATGGACTTAAGGGGACCAAAACCGAAAACCCATAAGGAATTAAGGGAATACCTGAAAGAATGGGATACTGCCGAAGAGGCTCGGAATAAAAGTTTAGAAACAGGAGCAGAGTGGAGAGACCAGGATAACCGGATCCTCTCTCATTGTGGAGCTGGAGAAAGCAGCCCGGAGTGGGAGAGAGGGAGTCAGGAAAGCAGAGGAAATAATTGTCCTACTATCAGCGGCAATAGGCAAATGTGCGATGACAGGAGTGCAGGGTGTGGCGAAGTGCCTCGCGTCACCTTTAGTGAGGGGGAACGAAGGACGCAGGAGTACCGAAATACTTTCAGATGCACTCACCATACCCCGAGTGAAACAGTGCAACATTGGAATCACGGGAACATGGAGAGTCGTGAAGGGTCTCGCCATGCATCCGGCGACCGCGAGCGAAGTCATGAGAATATAGGGAGTCGCGAAACGTCTCGCCATACTTCTGGTGATCAAGAACGAGATCGGGGGAGCATGGAGGGCCATGAAGGACCTTATCGTTTATTGAGCGATACCAGACAGCAAGCGAGTTACAGTGGTTTTGAACAGAACGGTGGATCCTATCTCGTATCTGGAGAAACCGAGCCGAAAAGGCGCAATGTAGGGATGGGGGATGGAGTAATGTTCCACCACACCCCACGGGAAGATGGAAAGGCTTGGGATCTAGAGAGGTGGGAACAAAGAGATGGAAGGAAAACTCCTCATAACTCACCTGTGCTTAGGCGTAGGGCGCATAGTGGAGGTGAGAGGGGTATGAGCGAACCACCTAGGACTGACATACTGAGAGCTGAAATAAAAGCAAAACGGCTCGATGTAATGAGTTTGAAGTCAGACTTAGATGAAATAATTGATGGCACAGTGGCAATAGAGAGATTAGAGTTGTACGCACCAGATGAAATATTGTTCTTATCCAAGGATGTTACTCGGAGAGCGAGGTCAGCTCATGAAAATTTATCTAATTTGGCAAATAGGTATATGATAGACCTGTCACGAACCAAAGCTTTACAGCCCAATCATAGGCTAACTTGCACGGATCAGGATCTGGATGAGCGTAGAACGATCGCGCTGAAGGTACACATAAGGGAATTGGTTCAGAGTATTAGATTATGGAGGAATTTGGATAAATGGGAGGAAAGATGGTCTAAGAAAGGATCCGTCAGAAGGAGTTCACTTACAAGGTCCCCGGATACAAACCTAATGCGAATGGAAGCTTTCCCTTTGCGAGAAATCGCGAACGGAAACTACGTTCATGTACCTTGGAGTAGGGGGGATTTAGCGGCATTCACTAATTCTTTCCCCAAGTTAAGAGAAAACCCCGTAGAGTGGTACAAGCAGGTAGAGAGGTTCGTAAAGATCTCTAAGGTGCTGTGGATCGATTTGAACACATTGTTCGATATCGTAGTACCCGGAGATTTGTGGACGGCATGCAAGCTTAGTGTTGAATGGCCCGCTTGCGAGCCTCCGAGAGATATTCGGACAAATGGTCCGTCAGACAGAGTCATGGAAAAATACGAAAGAGTAATAACATGGCTAAAGGAGAAGGTGCCAGTGCAAGACATAGACTGGGTTAAGATAGATCGAACAACTCAGGAGCCTAAAGAGACAGTTCACGAGTTCTATGAGAGGTTACTGAAAGCATTTAAACAATACAGTGGGTTAGACGTAATGGATCCTAAGGACATAGGACAGTTTGTGTCGAAGTTCGTCTTAGGATTGAGACCAGACATAAGCCTGATGATACAACAGCATTTGATCTGTTGGCAGAACAAACCTTTAGATGAGATTCTGAGGTATGCTAGGTACTGTAGCGATGAAATAGATTCGAAGGCAAAGAAACTCAAGGAAAAATTAATGCTGGTACAAATGCAAGCAGCTGGAAAGGGTGGACAGCGGCAACAGGGAACAGGAACGCAAGCAAAGAAACAGAATAATCAGAGCAGAGATGAGGAGGAAAGACCAAGACCGAGAATGGATATCGCGACACTGAAAAAGACAACAAGGTGTCATCAGTGTAACGAAGTGGGACATTGGCGACGCGAGTGTCCTTACAATGTTGAGACAGGGGAATTAGAACAAGAGGAGGAAGAGGTACAGAATAACGTGGTTAAGGGAGCCGCAGCCCCGAAGGGAAAGTTTATCAAAGGGGGGACTCAGACTCCTCGAGCCCCGTTTCCTCAACCACCTCGCATTACAAATGGAGGGAAAACCTATAGACAAATGCCATTGTTTGTAGGAGGAGAGGAATGCTACTACGTTGATCCTCTTACAGGGCAACGAGTGAATAGGGAGGAAGACTGTACTCTAGGAGCAGCCCTGGAAGTGGATCAGAGAGGACCATACGTAGAGGCTGAAGTAGCTTGATGTCCTACAACCTTTTTGGTGGATACAGGGGCCACTCGATCCACGTTGAGATCAGCGGTAGTCCCAGGTTTGCCAATATCGGGAGAGACGATTCAGGTGGTAGGAGTCGCAAACAAGAGGATGACAAATCCTCTGACCGAACCAGTGTCAGTAAAGATAGGGAACTACAGTGACGAACATCAGTTTGTGATCTGTGATTCTAGCCCTGTGTGTTTGCTAGGAAGAGATCTGTTGTGTAAACTGAATTGCACAATACATTGTACACCTGAAGGAGTAGAAGTGCAGACCAATGATGAGGATGCCGATTTTAAGGTTGTAAACTCGCAAGAGTGCGTGGAACTATATCCTACCTTAACACTGGAAGAGCTTCCACAGGATTTGAGGGAGAAAGTGTCAGCTGAGGTGTGGGATTTTACTGGAGAAGAAATAGGACTGATCAAAGGAGTAGAACCAGTAAAGATCTTGGTAAGACTCAATGCGGAATATCCAAGAACACCACAATACAAATTGACACCAGAGACGATTGCAGGAATAAAGCCTGTGATCGAATCCATGATTAAACAGGGAATACTGAAGGAGATCGTGGGTAGTCCATGTAACTCCCCGATTATGGGTTTGCAGAAGCCTAGTGGAAAATACAGAATAGTGCAGGATCTTCGGAAGATTAATAATATTGTTGTCTCATGTTGTCCAGTGGTACCGAATCCATCAGTGATATTATTTCAGATACCGTTCCAAGCTGAATGGTTTACCGTGATAGATTTGTGCCAGGCTTTCTTTTCGATTCCTTTAGATGAAGAGAGCCAGTATCTTTTCGCTTTTAAGCTGGAAGATCGCGTCTTAACATGGTGTCGTATCCCTCAGGGGTATACAGAAAGCCCATCGATCTTTAACCAGCTATTAAAAAGAAATCTTGAAAGTCTAGTACTGCCCAAGAATTCGGTTCTAGTCCAGTACATAGACGACCTCCTACTTGCGTCAGAAACTGAGGAAGCTTGCAGAGAAGACACCATTACCTTACTAAATCACTTGGCCGAGAACGGACACAAGGTGTCTCCAAGTAAATTGCAATATTGTATGACTGAGGTGCAATACTTGGGCCATAGGATTGAAAAGGGAAAGCGGAAGGTGTCTCCAGACAGAATAGAGGCGATCATGAAAATGAACGCGCCTACAACGCAAAGAGAAGTCAGGATGTTTCTAGGTATGGTCGGTTATTGTCGGCAGTGGATAGCCAACTTCTCACTGAAGGCAAAACCGTTATTACAACTGACGCACAAAGGAGTAAGTGATCCGGTACCATGGGACAAGGATTGTTTGATGGCGTTTTTGCAGCTGAGGGAGGACTTATGTCGTGCCCCGGCTTTAGGAATGCCTGATTACACAAAACCATTTTTGCTTTACTGCTGCGAAAGAGAGGGATGCGCGTTAGCAGTTTTGGCCCAGATACATGGAGATGCGCGTAGACCAGGGGCGTATTTTTCGGCTACATTAGATCCAGTAGCCGCAGCGTTGCCCGGATGTCTCAAATCCGTAGCTGCAACGGGTGTCAGCATTGAACGTTCTGAAAGTGTGGTAATGGGTCATCAGCTAGTAGTGTATGTACCACATTCTGTAGAATTGTTAATGACCAGGACTAAGACTCAGCATCTGACAAATAGCAGGCTCACACGCTACGAGCAAGTCATACTGGCTGCCGAGAATGTGACCCTAAAAAGATGCTCCGTCTTGAATCCTGCAACTTTTATCCCACTTCCAAACGAGATCGATGACGAAATTTGTACAGATCATGACTGCCTTGATGTGACTGAACTATGCACCAAACCGAGACCCGATATTGTGGATGAGCCATTGACTGACCCCGATGAAATTTTCTTTGTTGATGGTTCATGTGTAAGAGACAATATCGGTCAGCTGAGAGCAGCCTATGCATTTGCACAATTACAAGAGTAATAGAAGCCGCTTGCCTGGAAGGAGTACACTCCACTCAGGTAGCTGAAATTGTTGCTTTGACGCGTGCTTGTTTAGCAGGCGACAAACTTCGAGTCACCATATACACCGATAGCCAGTATGGTTTCGGGGTAGTTCATGATTACGGGCAGCTATGGTCTCAAAGAGGTTACATGACCTCCTCGGGTTCTCCCATTAGGAATGGAGAATTCGTGAGACTTTTGTTAGAGGCATTGCAAGGCCCAACAGCTATTGCAGTGGTCAAATGCGCAGCGCATACAAAGAATGTCGATTTTGTGTCACTAGGTAACCGCTATGCGGATGAGGTAGCGCGTTACTGCGCAGAACAGGGATATTCTCACACTGATGTGAAAGTGGGGGGGATCCAAGAAAGAACTGAATTGACAATGTTGTTAGATACTATAGATACGTGGGATGAGCTAAGAAGTGTTCAGGAAAATGCACCAGATGATGAGAAAAAGAGTTGGGAAACAGCTGGTTGTTCTAGAAGTGAGATGAATTTCTGGATATCTGCCGATGGGAGAGCAGTTTTACCTAATGAACTTGTTAGTCCAATGGCAAGGAAATTGCATGGATCAGCGCACATAGGTAGAGATGCTATGGTGAGAGTTTTCAGACAAACGTGGTTTAACCCGAAGTTTAGAGTAGCGGCAGAAGCAGTGTGTCAGAGATGTACGATCTGTCAGCAGCTAAACGTGGGAAAGAGAACACCAGTCACATTGAGTCACATTGGGAGGTCTGGGGGGCCTTTCAATAGAATGCAGCTTGATTTTATAGAAATGCCTAAATGCAATAGACTCAGATACGTCTTAGTGATTGTTTGCATATTTTCTAGATGGGTTGAGGCTTACCCTACACGTAGGTGTGATACACTTACAGTAGCAAAATTGTTACTTAGAGAGTTGATACCGAGGTTTGGGGTGCCATCCTCTTTGGAATCGGACAGAGGAACTCATTTTAACAGCGAAATAGTGAAGATGCTATGTTCAGCTTTGGGTATCGATCAGAAACTTCATTGCAGCTATCGACCAGAAGCTTCAGGGATTGTAGAACAAATCAACAGCACGATAAAGTCCAGACTTGCCAAGGTTTGTTCATCAACATCCCTGAGTTGGCCAGACGCACTTCCAGTGGTTCTTATGAGCATACGTAGCACACCAGACAGAAAAACAGGTCTCTCTCCTCATGAAGTGCTAATGGGGAGAGCCATGAGATTGCCATCGGTTCCGACTGCAGCCCTAGTGAACATCACAGACGATTTGATCTTGGACTACTGTAAGGGACTATCTGATGCCGTTAATTTTGTGTCCCTCCAGGTCCAGGCTGCGGAGGTTCCATCAGCACAAGATTTGTGCCATGACCTGAGTCCGGGGGACTGGGTCCTGGTGAAGAAGCATGTCAGGAAGAACTGCTTAGACGTGCGCTGGAGAGGACCGTTTCAAGTCATACTTGTGACGAACACTGCAGTAAAGTGTGGAGGTCTGCCAAACTGGATACACGCCTCACACACCCGAAGAGTGCCAACACCTCTAGAAGAAACAGCTCCTCTCTCGGATGAGAATCCAGCGGAAAGCGGAGAAGCCATAGAGGGGGAAAGCCAAGCTGTGGAGGTGATCGAAGAGGCTGAGATTGAGACGGAACAGGCCGACGAAGGTCAGGACAGCAGTGAGACCGAAGTCGCCTCAGGAGAAGAGAGTAATTGGGAGATTGAATCAGATACTGAACAAGCAGAGAGTGATCAAGAGACAAGTCCAAGAACAAGGAGCGGGAGGACAAGGAGTGACGAAGCTAGTTGGCCGGAGAGAAAGAGAAGGTCAAGCTTAAAAGCAGATCAAGAAGGAGCTCTTGTCCCGATCGCTGAAGAATCGGATCAGGAAGAGGAAACTACAGACTCAGGAACTGAAAGTCCAAGGAGATCGAGAAGGGTACGTGTGCCCTGCAGAAGGTACGCCACCCCAGAGTGGACTTATCTAGCAGATGTCTTGGGGACAGAAATCTGGGAGAGTGAAGAAAGTGAAAGTAATCGATCACGATCCATTTGTGGCAGTGGAGATATGGATGTTGACGCCTGGACTCGAGACTGAGGGATTACTGACTTTCACACTTCCCATACCCCCATACTTGAGTCAAATTCAAGATCTAGTGCTAAATAGATTACAGTTTCCGACTTTTGGTCATCAAATTCCAGAGGAAGAAGAAAAAGTCATCCGTTTTGAGTTATTGGAAATAGTCGTGAAAGCTGCAGGTGCGAGAATAATTGTTGATGCATAAAAGACTTTTGTATATATGCTATAAAGAAGAAGATAACCTAGCGCCGAGTGGAAAGAAGAATAAAATTAGGGATTACATTTAGAGGACAGAGAAGGGTTAGGGTTGTCTGTTGCTAAAAGAGAAAAAGACATTGTTGCGAAAAAGAGACTTTGTTGATAAAGAGCACTTTACAGACTGAGAAAGCAATTAAAGCGAACAAAGACTGGAAAAGAAAACTTTTTCGCAAAAGAAGGAGCTACGCTGTTTGATAACATGGAGAACGGCAACCCAAACCGAAAAGCTAGATGCATAGTAGGTACACTAATAGCAGTAGTAATTTTTCTCATAATTACAGTAGTGACAATATCATACATAATAGGACATGAAAGTGATAAAGAAACAGCAGATGTAAAGCCTGTAACGACTTTGAGAACTGCTCTTGTGGGGAAGAACGAGGGGAGCAATGTTATACGTGAAAAGGCGTTACTGGCAGATGAAGCTCGTAGATTACATGTAGACGAGTCACAGGGAAATTTTAGATCAAACGCATATGCTAAACTATTGTACGAGTATATCGATGCCATGGAGGCCAAAGATTGTTATGTTTGTATGCAATTGCCGGCTTCTGTAGACGAGGGCATTAGATATCATCATCTCCCACTGACTTATGGGATAACATGTAGTTTATTGCTTAGTATATTTTATGGTAGGGAAGGATTTGAGTACTACTTTTCAAATTATGATTCGGTACTGCCTGAAGTTCCGAATTATAAGCAAATGAATAAGTGGGACTATTACAAAAAGGAGGATAGACTAGCCAAATTCTTTCTTCCTTGGGATACACTAGATACTTCATATGCACGCAGAAATAATCTAACTTGCAAGGTGTCAGAGGTTGAGAAAAAGTTTATAGGACAAGTAGATGACAGATACAGAAGGCAGAAGATTCTAAAAATGTCAGGACAGTGGAAGACGGATTGGACCGAAGAAGAGAAAGCACATAAAAAGAAAGGTAGCAATGGTCCAATAGCTTTGGATAGAACGCAGAAAGGGAAGTTATGTTTAACTCGAAGCAAGACGTATTATGAGAGTGTATTTGTAGGTGAAGTAAATTGCGAACATGCTTTTAGACTAGAGTACTATACGAAAGATTTTATGAAAGGAATGCAAGCTATTCCGAATGTGTATTTTGTATGTGGAAGAAATGCCTATGTAAAACTACTTGACAATTGGTATGGTTCGTGTTACTTGGCAATTGTCTTCCCCAAAATATATCATGCAAAGGATCTAGCGATTATAGAAGTAAAGGCTTCGACGAGAGCGAAAAGAGAAGTAGGAGATGTAGAAGTAGTAGGAGATGTATTTGGAGCGATGTTTCCTATGTTAGGTTTAATACTTAACGATGTTAAGATCAGGAGACTAGCTACAGTTGTAGATAGATTGTCTGCAAGTACTGCAAGGTCATTAATGTTAGTAGAAGGCGAGATGCAGTCGATTAGAGCAATGGTTCTTCAGAACCGACTTGCTTTAGATGTACTGTTAGCAAAAGAAGGCGGAGTTTGTAAGGCTTTGAAGGTTCAGGAATGTTGTACTTATATTCCTGATAATTCAAAACCTCTTGAGAAAGTCATACAGAACATTACACAGATTCATCAAGAGATCGAAGATTTATCAAAAATAAACGTTTGGGAAAAAGTCGGACATGGAGTAGGAAAGGTTGGGAGTTGGTTTGCCAACCTTGGTAAAAGCATAGTATGGTATATATTAAAACCTGTATTGATAGTATTAATTTGCATAATCACATTGTTAGGTTTAGAAAAATTGTATAAATGGTATAGGTCGAACCGGTTACAAAGATCCATGAGAGAGCAAGAAAGGAGATTAGCTGCGTTACAAGATCAACAATACAAAAGCTTAAGAGCACTCGAAACGATGAAAAGAGGGAATATTGTAACTAGTTCTGTGTAGAGATATTATTCAAATTACATCTAGTGATGACTCCTAGAAGTCATCAAAGGGGGGACTGAGAGAGCGCAAATTTGAATAAAAGTTATGTATAGGCCATATTTACAAGCACATCGTATAACGTAGGAATGAAATGTATATCGTAACGTGAAGTTGACACTTATAGCATAAAGTTAACAGATGTAATCAACGTAATATAGGAAATGTAACTGTATTTACTTTAGAACATGTATTAGATTTAGAAGGCCCGTATACGTAGTGGGCTAATGTAGAAATGTATAGAAATGCTTATGAAATGTAGAACGTGCAAAGTAGAATTCATGTACGTGTGTAACTTTAAATGGAGAAGCGGCGAGAAATGAAACGTGAAGAAATGCGTAGAACATGTATAACACGGTATAGCGAATGAGAATATAAAGTTATACTCTATGTAGTTTGTATTCTATGTATAATGTATTCACATATGCGTAAAAGACTTTACTAAATACGAATATATATATGTGTTAAAGGTTATACTGTGTAGAAGGCTTTTTGTAAGAATGTTAGAAGGGTTTAGGTCATTTGTGGGTTTAACCTGGCTGACCAAGGGCTCGCAGAAGTGTAGTCCGCTGTTTGTAATTTAGTGGGCTCACAGGAGTCGTGAATAGCCTTGCTGTGAACGTGCGAGCCAAAGGGTCTAGCGCTTGCGAGATTTAAGGTGACAACGCTGGACAAGGTTTATGGCCTAAACGTGATAAGAAGCGCTTGGAATTTGAGAGTTGTTTTGAGAAGTCCATTCACAGGACCAAGAAAGGTTATATACATAACTATAAAGATTAAAGTTCTGTTGGGGTTGTTGACTTGTGCTCAGAAAATGTCAATTGTAATGTTGAATGAAGTCACCAATGAGAAGACGAAGATGACATCGGAGGAGAAAGGTCAACTTAACGGACGGCGAAAGAGACGAGGCAAGGAAAAAGCTAGAAGATGACCTCACGGGGAAAGTCCGTGGTGGGCGTCGAAGGGGCGTTCCACCCACACTGTGATTGTGTATTTTAGGGACAGCACCCCGGGGATAAAATAGCGAAGCGAAGGCGAGGGCGGACAGCTCCGAGCAGAAGCCATCATAGAGAGCTCAGAGTAGATGACTTGAGCAGATGCGCTGAGAGAGATCAGAGCGCAAGAGAGCAGTAGGCCGAGGACCCTTAGAGAGCGGATGGGTAGGCAGAGAGGGTACTGCTTCTTAAACTTAAGTTACCTTTAGAGGCTAAGAGAGTTTGAACTTCTTTGGGAGTCAAACTGCTGACACCTTTTTAGGTTAGGAACTTGCGAAATAGGGATGTCACTTAGTATGAAGTAGGGACAGATTTAACTTGATACTTTTCTCTTTCTGTAGATGACGCAAAGGAACCACTTCACATTGATGCTTTAAATTGCTGATTCTGGAATTGATTTTGTATTCTTTGTATACTTTTGAGATTTATCCTAAGAGGATTGTATTCGCATTTAAATTTGACTTTTATATAAAACTTTCAAACTTTATCAGTTGTAAGTGGTTCTTCCGAGTGGCGTCAGTTTATGGGGTTGCTCTAACCTATGCGGGGTTTGTCTTTTACTCAACGACAGAAATCAATCGATCCAAAATTTTCGAATGAGATAAATTATTAAATTGATCATAAATTGATATCAAAATCTCATTCCTCGCAACTTTGGCAGTCCTCCAGATCGGAATGCGAGTAATTCATTAGGGGGCAGATTTACAAGGAACTGACGCATCTGCATAGATGCGTCAGTTTCCTTGCGTCACCTCCAAATGTCCTTGCGCCATCATGGATGCGCTGTATTTATAATACAGTGCACCAATGCACAAGGAATTACAGATGCGTCAGAAATTCTGATGCATCTGTTGTAGGAAAAGTGACGCTTTGTTGGAGTTTGTCACAAAAGTGATGCAACTTCAGCAGTGCACTAGAAAACATAGGTAGGTCCCATGTAAAATGCCCAGCGTCAATCCTTACGCCTGGTCTGAGCGGGCGTAGGGATTTTGATGCAGTGAATGTGTAGAGTGACGCAGTGAAATCTTGTAAATTTCACTGCGCCAGTTCTACGTGGCTTTTGTATGGGAATGCCTACCCTGCATACATTGGGCCTCATTTATAAGAAATGACGCATGGCTGCGTGAAAGCAGCGATGCGTCACTTCTCAGAGTGCACTCCTTGCGACATGATTGATGCGTCATATTTATAATATGACGCATCATGTCGCAAGGAGTTACAGATGCGTCAGTATTTCTGACGTATCTGTATGGCGCAAAAGTGACGCATTGCTGGAGTGTGCCACAAAAGTGACGCAACTCCAGCAATGTGTCCTTTCACATGGGGCAAGCCCAATGTGAAATGGCTTGCGTCAGTCTTACGCCTGCTGTGAGGCAGGCGTAAGATTTTGATGCAACAGCGTCCTAAAAGTGACACAATGAAATATCATAGATTTCACTGCGTCACTTCTACGACCCTTCCTTGCGTCAATATGCCCCCCTTGCATACATTATACCTGGCGCAGGTATAATGTGGTGCAGGGGTTTACAAAGTGACGCATCTACCTAGATGCGTCACTTTGTAAATATGGCGCAACAAGGCACATTTTTTACACCACTGGTGCGTCACAAAAAGTGATGCACCGGCGGCGTAAAAGTGATGCACAGCCTCATAAATGAGGCCCACTATATCTGGCTGGCGCAGGTATAATGTGACGCAGGACTTTACAACGTGTCGCATCTCCCTAGATGCGTCACGTTGTAAATGGGCTGTAACTTTTATGCAGCAGCTTGCGTCACAAAAGTGACACAACAGCAGTGCAAAAGTGAAGCAAGGGGCTTGTAAATCTGCCCCTAAGCATTTATGCTGTGTGGCTGACTGCGGCGGCCCACTCCTCTCGATAACTGCACGAGATGACTCATTGTTTCTCTTTCTGATAACACGCGGATATACTGTGACATGGACTGACGTGTTTACTTCTCATTTAAATATTGGACATGCGCATCTGCAACACGCCACGAGAATTGTTAGCTTTCCCTTAACCTCACAGGGTGCCCCATGTGAGTAACTACCATTCTTTAACACACATGTTTGGTGTGCACATCACCCCTCTGGCAATTGATTGCTGCATTGCTTCGGGTGGCTCTCGTTGTTAGGTCCTGATGAGACCCTCCATTGGATGTGGAGTTGAAACACAGTCGACACTACTAACATGTCAGAAGGCTATGGATAATTACTATGTATCACATAATGGTCACTGTTGTAGAATATGAAAACTTGCTCACAATTTGTCACTTTTTCATATATAGGTTCGAAGTTCACTTGGGACACTGGGCACTTTTTCAGCTGCAATATAATACTTGCACAAACAATATTTGGCCTCAAATTTTTGTTCTGTTTAATTGTTCCTCTCTTTCAGTATACGTATGATAATTGCCATCGTAGCTATTATTAAGTATCCTGTACGTTGCCCATGGAAACCAGTGTTCCCTCGTTATATATTCGGTACGCTGGTTCCTTGTAAGTAGGGTTGCCCTTGTTCCCTGAACATGACCCTTGGCCCCTTTTCCTGCATTTTGTGGCAGGCAAACGGCACAATATTTGCACTAACTTTGTAATACGGAAGAAAAGATAGCTGCTTACCAATAGGTTGCAGACGTATCATGTCATCCCTATCAACATGGGCTGTTCTGTCATACACCCTGGCAAGGTTGGAGAGGAGAAATTTCAGTACGACCACACTCCCAGTGCTTTTTCCCTCTAAGGGTCTCTTTTACTTTGCTGCTTAATCCAGAAATTTCAGAAGCTTGCTGAGGCAATTATGACAGAACTTTTAGAGATGGTACAAGAAATAGATCAGTTCTCATAACACACATAGAAACATCAGTAGTTTTACACAATGTGGCATTCTTAGCAGCTGAATCATTCAGGACATTGCCCCTTGAAACATCATGAGGGTGCTGGTGTGCCGCTGGCCACTGCCACCTTCACTGGTAATTGTAAAGCATTTAAAAAGCTTTGAATATATTGCTCATTCTTGATGGGAGTTCCAGCTGATGTTAGAAAGCCCCTTTGCAACCAGAGGAGACCAAAGTCGAGCATCACTCCAAGCGAATACCTATACTTTCAATACAGTAACAACATACATATTCCTTTGCTAGGATTCAGGCTCAAGTGAGAATGACAAGCTCTGTGTACACAATACAAATGGTAGAATAAGATACTAAGACACCCTCATTGTTTCTGAGACATAACATGCAAAAGGTACATTGCTTCACAGTCAATATTGGGCACATCACAAGGTTTAGTAATGTGGGCACTGGCGAGGAAGCAATCACGAAGATCTCTGTCCTCACTAGTGGGCATTGGTCAGACAGGATTCAAAATGGAACAATGCACTAAGGCTATATAGGAAGCAGACAACAAATATATTTTGTATGGGGATATGCAGTGGAGGGGGGGCATCTTCAAGCCACAGCAGACCGGGAGAACTCACCAGCTGGACGCAGACAGCTCCTGGAACGCTAACGCTGTGGTCTCGCCGCGGTCGCTCCACTCCACCTGGCGACTGGCGGCTGGAGACTACAGGTCCCAGGGAGCCTAGCACCATCTTCCTGCCGCAGCGCACCCGGAGGCGCTACAAATTCAGGACGCTCCCTCCGCGTCGCGGGACGCGCGCGAGCGTCGCCGGGCTGAGCCCGGGCAGAAGGCGAGCTGTCTGTGGCCGTCCGTGGACGACTGTGGACGGGAAGGGCCACCCCCCTTGTCAGCAACACATTTTCCAAGAAGGACCCGGCACCCATTCGCAAGGTACTGCCATTTGCCTTTCCCCCCACTTGTGCCTCTTGTTGTCAGTTGCCCTCTTCTAGAGTGTGAGTGATATTCCACTTCTACGCTGGTCTTATTGTTCCCCTCGCATTACTCTTCATATTTTACTGTTCATCAACGAGGCAATCTACAGTAAATATGAGTATCCAGGGCAAGAAAGTTAAATCATCTGCTTCACGTCCAAACACAAGACTTCAGGCCACAATGCCGCAGTCCCTTCCAACACTGACGGCAATTGATAAAATGTTGAAGCAGACAATAGGGGTCGTTGCCAACATAATTGAAGACACTGAAAGAAGATTATCCCTCCCAGCCACAATAAGTCCCACAGACCAAGGCATATATTGTTCGGCCATTGCCATGGACCCCACGATACTGGATTCTTACCTAACATCTACTTTTGCCGAGCTCCCGTGTGCACAGATTCCGACTGAGACTCTGGCAGTGGATGACTCATCTTTAGCTCTAGTTGAGTCCTCCACCAATAATAATGACGATCAACCCTGCATTCTGCCTTCTTCTTCCCCTGTGGCTAACCTAAAATCTGGCAGAGTGGCCTCTAGGAAAAAAAAGGATAGTCCCACTAAGAATGCAACTACGAAGAAACAGTCCAATCATAATTTGGTAACCCCATTTGACCATCCCCGGCACCCACCTACAGGGATACCTTGTTGGGTTACCAATATGGTGACTGATCTCCAGAACAGTTTAGAGCAAATAATTGTATCCCATATTAAACCTCTGGTCTCTAAACTTGATAGGCTATCATCCATGCTAAACAATAAGTCTATGGGGACAACTAAACCACATAAAGGTAACCCGTTATCTACTGCTTCAGATGGTGCCTCTGCAAAGGTACCCTGTCCTGAGGTAGCTAAACCCACTGCCCCAACAGTTTTAAATAGAAAACCAGGTCAAGCAACCACTGCTGTTAAAGCTCTAAACCTCGTACCACCTCCTACACCTGTAGCTAAACCATCAGGTTCTACCACTTCTCCCGCTGCGGGCCAGACTTCTAAACACAGTCAGCATTCCAAGGAGGGCAAAAATATGGCACCAAAAAAAGCAACACCTACACCTAGACCCCTCCCATCTAAAGCAACCTTCAAACATTTGCCAACAATAAATTTGCTTCCAGAAGCCCAACTATTTGTAGTGGCCCTAGTGGGAGTTCCACCCCTTAGTAAGGGGAAGAGAGAGCAGGAGGTGGAGCTACATAATAAATGTATACAGTGGTTAAGCTTGAATAGACCCGTACCTCCTAACATATCAGGCCACATACTGGCAGTGAGAAGAGTAGAATGGATTTGGAGGGGCCCTAAAACAGTGGCAGGGGATGTTATTACAATCAATTTTAGGGACTACTCAGCTGTTGACCATATTTGCAGAACCCCTTCTTATGGAGTGTCACAAATATTCCCTATGCACTTGTCCTATTTCTATCCTATCCCGAGCCACAAACTGGCCCAAAATAGGAGACCACAGAACATCAGGAATCCTGTCTTCCAACCGAACGGGAATCACTTTTGGCAGCCTTTTGGGGAGGATTTCCTACCACACGCCCCGCTCTATCCGATACAACCCCATTGGAATAGGTTTAGCGTCCTCGAGGAGGTGGATTGACTCACGCAGTCATGCACACCCCCAAGAGAACATAAAGAAGGCAACCCAGAGGAAGGCGTTGCAACTCAGGAAAAGTCACTACCCTTTGTTAGCTTTGTGACTCTCTCCCCTCAAGCCTCAACGGGGGAGGAGACAAAGGTTGAACAGAGACTGAACCAGGCACCACTAAGTGAACGAGGGGGAGAAAAGGATAAAGTAAAGGTCAGGGAAGGCAGTATAAAAATAATCTTGTGGAATGTTGCAGGCCTAAAAAGTAAGCTACTTATACCAGACTGGTCCTACTTTATGTCCACTTATGATATTTGCCTAATGCAAGAAACCTGGTCCCTTGAGACTAGTGAAAATCCCGGCTTTGCAACCTATGACATCCCTGCAGTCACAGGAGGGAAAGGCCGCCCTTTGGGTGGCCTTGCCATATGGGTAGGTCTACACTTAGGTATGCAGGGCGTACAGGTGGTCACCAACTCGCCAGATATCCAATGTGTTTTGCTAACATCTGTTGGCGGATCCACACTGGCAATTATTAACGTCTATTCAAGGCCCACCATGAATGGAAAAGAATCGAGCACTATTCAAGTGCTCGATCATTTCTTTCAGTCACTTGACCCCGCAACCTCGTTCATTCTTGGCGGTGATTTGGATTGCCAGTTCGAGCCATTGGGCGGATCTGAGTTGTGTGAGGAGGATGAGGTCGACTTGCTCTGGCAAATTCCCGCCTCAAAAATAGCCCCAGTAAAGGCCTGGACCCCACTAGTCCTACAAATTAACGCCTTGACCCTTGCAATGTCTCTGCGGGCATGCAATGGAAGGGGCAACAACAAAATTTCCAGCCTGCCCACATATAACAGGACAAATCGAACTTCCACTATTGACTATCTTATGATGGAGGCTAAAGACTGGGGCAAGTTCAGAGATTTTGAGGTTGTCCCAAGGCATGATAGTGACCATAATGCCTTGGTATTATCGCTTAAACCTGGTGCATTTGCATTGACTAATCCTGCCTCTAACTCCACCCTGGTACCCCCACCATATATTATATCTAATAACAGGAGAAGAGTTAAATGGCCTTCTTACCTAGACTCTCCTACCCGACTTGCACAAATCTATCAGCTAGCTGTCCCATTAATAAGTGATATGGGAAATTCCATCTCCCATGGGCAGACTATAGAAATTCACAGAAAGTTAGTCGAGAGTCTAGGGGAAGTATTCTATCTGGTTAGTGGGACTAAGTTGCGCCGGAATAAGACACACCCCTGGCACAACCATGTAAGCAAAAACCTTAAGAAAGACCTACTTAAGGCTATTAAATCTAAGGATGTGTTGAAAGTGAGCCCATATTACTATCGATGCCCGGGCGGTTGGCGCAAGACGCCTCTTAGTTCCCATTCTGAATAGTTACCAAATAAAGAGACGGGCGCTGGAAGCAGGAATCACAAGAACAGGATTTATTACTCATGAGGAGAGCCTGTCATTTCGGACACGAAACACAGTGTCTTTCGTGAGGTGCTCTAACAAGTTCTCTGAGACATCGCCTTTTATACCTTACAAAACATTCCTTATTACAATAACGACATTGTGAAACAAGGAAAAGACATCCCCGTAATCCTCGTGTCAATCCCACCCCACATATATCCACAATAGAGGCCCTTAACCTGCCGATAAGAGGGGGGGGCAATCACGCAGCTGAGTGTTCCGCCGATTCTTAGGATGTGTGCGCCTGATCGTACCCCTGGGGGTGGGGAGGCCAGGATCAATAGTGGGTCCTTTGAAGAGGAGTGACTCCATACAATAAGGGGCAGTAAACAGTATCTCCCGGCTTAGGCGATGGCTTCGGACCTGTGTGGACAGTCAATCGCGGAGGGAGGGTTTACCAACAGAGGGGTTATTCATGAAAGGAAAGGAGGTGTTGGTCAGGCGCGGCCGTGACTCCCAAGGACAGGGTCATGCGGACCTGTGCATGTGAGGGAGGGGGCAGCCAGGGTGCGCGGAGGGAGAGGGTCATTTGAGAGTGGGGGGGGTGTTCAAACGCGCGCAGGAGGGAAGCCGGGGATTTCACTGTGCGGGCAAAGAGGCCATGGTGCCTAAAATGGCTTGTCAGGTACATGCGGGCACGGGCCTTTACTGGCGGAGTGATGCGGTCAACGTCTCGCGACATTCGTGGTGCGTACAGGGAGGGGAATGGGAAAAGACAAATGAACGCCGCTTATGTACATCAATACTGTGAATTTCCACAGTCGCCGCTTTTTACATAACAAAGTTCATTTCCTAATTGATGGGCGTACATATAAACATGTGTGGTTGATGAAATAGCATCTGTCAATACTAACACATTGCATATAACCATGAACAGTCGATGCAATTGGCAGAATACAGCACATAGGCAATTGCATTTGTTGGGTTCCTAACGTTCAAACGTACTACATAGCATAAATGCTTCTGACTTTCTCAAAAAAAAATGTGACCAATGAACATTTTGACCAAGTAGTTGAGGGAGGAATTCAATCCAATACATAAGATCTCTTCGTCACAGTGTCTTTTTAGCAGTGAGCCATCACTGGTAGGCTCTAGTCCGTGTCCTTTTGTTGGCGCTGTTGAGCACCGGCGGTGGAGCTATAGGTCCAGCTCGGATTTAACCTTTCGCGTTGCAAGGCGCAGTCTGTCCTCTGCTGTTAGACCACAGTCCTGTTCCCTAACCAATCCTTTTAGTGGCGCCTTATGCTCGGCACCTATATTTCCGTGGCATAACCCCATTCCCACCTAAATGCTGTTCTTCCTTTCGGCAAAAAGTCATGTGGAAAAGAGGGTGTGTGGTTCAATAGTCGATGGGAGAGAGGGCGGAGTGGGGTCAGATTTCCTGGGACACACCAAAGGGACCAAGGGAGCAAAGGATAACAAGCAAGCAGGCCCATCAATCGGGCTTGAAAAGGGGGACGGAGGCTTCAGGCACACGTGGGTTAGCGGACAGAGAGCTTCAGGACAACCCTTCATCCTTTCGTTTACCGCGTCTGAGAGTGCTGCCTCATCCCGTATCTTGTTGCGCTGCGGCTCCACCTTTGGTCGAGGTCGCATGTGTCTCATGATCTGCAGCCAGGCTGTGCGTCACGTCCGACCCTTCTCCTCCGGTGATCGTATATCTTTGAATGGGTAAAAACAAATTTTAGAGAACTGGCAGGAGAAGAGATTTTTACATTTGAATTCCACTCGCAATCCTAGCACCTGGGGGTTATGCTCATTGGTCATAGTCAGAAGTCTATTACCATGAAGTAAGTATGTGGGTATTTCTACTGTGTTCGCACCAAGTCTAATCGGCGTTCATTCATGACACATATGGACAGAGGTCAGACTCCTATCACTTGCGTATTTCATCAAAAACTCCAAAATTGGCAACATTCAGGGGAGACTCGTCCTTCTAACCCGAGCCTTAACAGTCTTACATTTCCCTTTAGAGCTGGCTAACTCTTTCAAACAGAGCGGGGTGCAATCATCGAAAGACAGGGTTAAACAGGTTTTTCTCGAGGGGCGACAGTTACTCATGGTCATCAGTTACACATCGGGGACAGCAGCTGGGGTCAATCAAGTGGGGCGGGGACGCTTCGGGCATTCGCGCTTGAGTGCAAAGGGGTGGGGCAATCTGGGCATTGGGGGTCAATCTGGACATTGGCGCTTGTCTCTAACGAACTGAAAAAATAGGGTGCCATTGACATATAGTTCCCCTATAAAAGGCCAGATTAGGGGACCTTAGTCGTCTTACCTGTCCTTTCTTTCTTAGCCAATTCAAGTTCATTCATTTTGCAGAAAGGAGAGGTAGTAATATGGCAAGTTACAATCGTTTTAGTTTCTGTCAATTTCGCTGAACACCTTCGTGTTCAATAAGTATCCAATCAGACTGGTGCCAGCGGGGCACAATTTTACCACAAAAAGGAAGATGGAACAGGGGGACTCTCGTAGAGAGTGAGAGTCGTTCGCAACCTAGACAAGCCATTCGGTACACGTATGACATGTAGAGAGAGAGGGAGAGAGAGAGAGATAGAGAGACGTGTACGGAAATAGGTCATTTAGTGCGCTCACAACACAGAACAGCAGGGGTCAGGTAACAAAGAGACGCGAACAGAGGGGAGACATAAACCCATACAGTACATACACACAAACTCAGACGAAGGAAGACAGTACATGTATTACATACAAAGAGATTCGCCACAAAACATAGAACAGTTATTCGCCAAAAAGATCTCTTTTTGCATGCTGCGTATCTTTAATATCCTATTTATCTACGGGCTGAGCTCTTTTTACCTTTTCCTCCTTTTTCTTCTCGCTTGCTATTTTTGCGAGCATTCTCGATTGCTAATACTTACACCTCGGTCAGCCGGTCAGAAATTAACCTGGTCGGGCTATTGCCCACGGTTGGATCTTAAACCACCTTTGAGTTTCTTCTCTTGGTGAGAAGTTCTCCAGGCTGAGGCAACGGAGGGTATTGATCGGGAGAACAGTCGGACAGCTTGGCTATATCTATAAGAGTGCGAGAAGGAGGTGGTACATTTTGAACATCAACAACATTCCTACTTTCCCAGACGGGTGGTGCCTAGGTAACCCTTACCCCAGGACTTTTCCTTGTCCTTTCCCTATCTAGTTAAACGTCATAGTTGCACCATCTGGCGTGCTGGTTTGAGTCAAATTCCGTCATACAGTCCTAACCCGTCAAGTTTCTATGTCAGTCCATCCTCCCAGTCGCTACGTTCCAAGGAGGAACAGTCATATCTAAGTCTACGTCTTTCAAAAACTCGTTAGCATAAGTACTATGCTCAGATTCCCTCCTTCCCTTTTCGTCGGTCGTTCGATCATCCCTCCTCCATACTTCAACCGATGTTCCGACGTGACCTGCAGAAGGGAGGAGAAGAAGGGGGTGGGGGTAGCATTCAAAACACATCAACGCGCATAAATCTGAAAAGAAAAAAATTTTTTTTTACCTACCTCATACTCGACCTATCTCCACGGGGTTCATTCTCTACCATCTCGGCGTTTAAGCCCAGAGGGTCCAGTAGTGTTGGGTAGACAATCATCGATGGTCTGCGTATCTACATGAATCACTCGAGCGTGGCCTTTTAGGTCATGTGTAAGGGTGGTGGTCAGGTGGCATTTCCTCGGTATTGCTTAAGGGCATCTAAAACTTTTTCCTGCTATCTGTGGCATATAAGGTAACTGCTTACGTATTGGGCCTTTTTACCCTTCAACCTTAATAAAGCTGCTTATTTTTCGCTTATATTGGAGACAGTAGTAACACATTCGAAACTCATTAATGCAACCGCTACAATTATACTTTCTTTTTCAAAATACCTTTAATGAAAAATGTTGGCGCACAAATACGGGCCTACAACCCAGTGGGCCGGCTACGGAGCAGACTGGAACTGTGCATAAGAGGAACGAAGTCGGTGGCCATTCATTTCATAAAGTGCTGCAGTGCAATAAAATCGTATCGAACTTTCTTACGGGGCGAGTATAATGCGTGTCAAGAATTCAAGCTTTCAATAATATCATCTCATTGTCCAACTATTTACTCAATACCTACCGTATATCAATTCATTGTCCAAATGCTCAATCAGTGCCTATTTTATACCAATTCATTGCTTCCAAACATAATTAGTACCTACCCTAAATCAGTTCACTGTCCCAACACATAATCAATATCCATCTTATCTACTTTCATTGTCCAAAAACTGCATCATTTTGTATCGGCGCCATTTTGGGCGAGGTCAGGCAGGTCCCAGTATAGTCAGAATGCCTCCACTGACTCGTGGTTGGACCAGAACCTCTTTTGGTAGTTCAAAAAGTTTTTCGCAATGGGGTAACAGACTAGCAATATGGACCATCAGTCAAAAGTGGGGAGGGAGGCAACAATCTTTCCTACCGGGTCATTCTGGTGTTCCACTGGAACTGAACAAATCTGTATCTTTGCAGGATTTTAGTCATTTCCAAACTGAGGCTGGCGCCGGCAGGAGTGCGCCGACGTCTCGTGGCTCCATCGGAGGACGGGGGCGGGGGGCGCCTCGTGGAGAGGTCGGCCCCCCCGGCTCTTTTAGAATCTTCAAGGTTGAGGAGCACAGGGCGTGTGCCCGTCCTGGGTAAGAAAACCCGCTTTTTGATATGGACCCTCTTCAAGCAGGAGCGTTGGGGTGTCGCTGGAAGCCTCCACCTGGAGGGAGGTGGGGGAGGCTCGTTCGCGCCGCCTCCCCCTTCCAGCGACCCCGCGCCGTTCTTCGGCTCCAGCGCTTTGGTATGGCCGTGCCAGGCAATGAAGATGGGGGGGGGGGGTCGGAGGCAGCAAGACATCCCCCCCTTTTGTGGCGGGACTACCTGCAACTCTCAAGTGTTGCCGCTGAAGGGACTACCTGCAACTTTCCAGAGTTATCGCTGCGGAGCTACCTGCGTTGGCTCCGGTTTTGCTGACGGCCGGAGCTGGCGATAGAGAGGGGGGGGTCGGTGGCTGAGGCAAGACATCCCCCCCCCCGTGGCCCGCAGGGCAGAAGGAAAGAAGGGAATGGGGAGACCATAACAACCTTCGGGCCGTACGCCCCACAGTCTCCCCTTCCGATGGCGGCCAGCCGAGCCCTGCTCTGCACGCATCGAGGCCTCGCCTTCCGGATGGGCGTAACCGCGGACCTGTTGCACTTCGGGAGCTTCCGGAATGGGGGTAGGTACCTATTGATTTGTATCTATTTCATGTTACCGTTATTTGGGCGTGGTGGGCAATGAGGCAGACATGTTTGGAGCAGGAATAGGCAGCGGAGCCTAGCTACCTCGTGGCTGTCTTGCCGTCAGGCTTTCGCCATTTTATATTTCTTATTACGAACTATTCCTAATGTTTCTTATTTTTAGTGAAGTCGAAAGCTCATCAGGGGGGTTACTGACTTAGCCCGATTTCTTTTATTTTTCCTTCCTTTCCTTAGCGTGTTTCAAGCTAAAGTTTCTGTTAACAGGGTACGGTGATCACTTCATATTTTTATATGTCCTTTCATTAGGGGTACTCCTGGACGGACCAGATGAGTTACCTCCAATAAATGGTCCGGGTGGAACTAGATTATCAATCAGTGGGGAACACATGTCCCTTCATTAGGGTATCATCCTGGACGGACCAAATGATGTACCTCCAATTACTAGGGTAGCCTCCTGGACGGACCAGATGGCCTACCTCCAATAAATGGTCAATGAGTGGGGAGCATATGTCCCTTCATTAGGGTAGCCTCCTGGGCGGACCAGGTGAGCTACCCCCAATAAATGGTCAATCAGTGGGGAGTGGGTAGGCCTGACGAATCATAAAGGGGCATAACCTACCCTTTACTACTTGCAAAGACTAGACAGAATATTTCTATTCCACGTTATTTGCAAACAGAAAATACCTCAAACGAACAATTCCTTGGACAACAATGTCCAGTCAATCAATCAATCAGTGGGGAGAAAAACAGGCATGACGGATTACAACGGGGACAAACGTCTGCATTACCTGCCCTTCGCTATCTGCAAAGGGAGACAGAATATTCCTATTTGTCTCTGTTTGTGGACAGGGAAGATCTCAAAGAGCAACAATCGATTATTAATCGATATCAAACAATCAGTGGGGCGAAAGGTAGGCATGACGAATCATAAAGGGGCATTACCTACCCTTCTCTATCTGCAAAGAGAGACGAACGTTCCTATTCGCCGCTGTTTGCAAACAGAGAATGTCTCGTTCTCAAGAAGAGAACCAATATTTCAAGTAGCAACCAAAGCTAAATGAACAACAACAATATCAGCATTTAAATACCGATTCCAATACAATCAATCAATCAATCAGATGGATAAAACCATGCTACCAATCAGGCGTAAAAACGCCCTACTTAATCTTACCCGGACCGGACCATGCGGACAGTTCTTCGTCTTCCCCCTCCAGCGCCCGATCGTTCTCTTACTCTATGCAGCATTCCTGTGGGATTCCTGTCAGGACAATAGGTCACTCGAGAGATGTCTGTTCAGAATCGGTGAAGTTCATTCAATCGGCAGCCGGACGAGGGCCCTCTCAAGGCAGGTATACTCCAATGATTTAGATGTTCACCTCATCGTCTGGATCTCTCTTACTGGACCTTATGTCACTGATGGCCCGATGTTGGGCGCCAATTGTTGAAAGTGAGCCCATATTACTATCGATGCCCGGGCGGTTGGCGCAAGACGCCTCTTAGTTCCCATTCTGAATAGTTACCAAATAAAGAGACGGGCGCTGGAAGCAGGAATCACAAGAACAGGATTTATTACTCATGAGGAGAGCCTGTCATTTCGGACACGAAACACAGTGTCTTTCGTGAGGTGCTCTAACAAGTTCTCTGAGACATCGCCTTTTATACCTTACAAAACATTCCTTATTACAATAACGACATTGTGAAACAAGGAAAAGACATCCCCGTAATCCTCGTGTCAATCCCACCCCACATATATCCACATAAGATGCCGATAAGAGGAGGAGGCAATCACGCAGCTGAGTGTTCCGCCGATTCTTAGGATGTGTGCGCCTGATCGTACCCCTAGGGGTGGGGAGGCCAGGATCAATAGTGGGTCCTTTGAAGAGGAGTGACTCCATACAATAAGGGGCAGTAAACAGTATCTCCCGGCTTAGGCGATGGCTTCGGACCTGTGTGGACAGTCAATCGCGGAGGGAGGGTTTACCAACAGAGGGGTTATTCATGAAAGGAAAGGAGGTGTTGGTCAGGCGCGGCCGTGACTCCCAAGGACAGGGTCATGCGGACCTGTGCATGTGAGGGAGGGGGCAGCCAGGGTGCGCGGAGGGAGAGGGTCATTTGAGAGTGGGGGGGGGGGTTCAAACGCCCGCAGGAGGGAAGCCGGGGATTTCACTGTGCGGGCAAAGAGGCCATGGTGCCTAAAATGGCTGTCAGGTACATGCGGGCACGGGCCTTTACTGGCGGAGTGATGCGGTCAACGTCTCGCGACATTCATGGTGCGTACAGGGAGGGGAATGGGAAAAGACAAATGAACGCCGCTTATGTACATCAATACTGTGAATTTCCACAGATGTCCCTAAAATTATATCAACCAGACTGTTGTACAAGAAGGCGCTCACTTGAGCAAAGAGTGAGTGGGAGGAATCTAGGTGGGAAGAGCTGAGACAGGCACTACTTCTAAAAGATTCCAAGACCTTTTGGTTAATTGTCACTTCTTCAGCGATAGGTGAGAGAGACACTGGGGTCTCGAACATCGCCCCTATAGTGTGGGAGGCTCACTTTAAGTCACTCTACACAAGCCCTGAGTTGGAGGACATTGGGTGGCTGCCCCAGGGGGAGATCCTAGAACTGGCACTGGCCACACGGAATGATGTTCCGCGGGACCTCCGGCATGACAGTCGACTGCCGGGGGCCCCGGGGACTGGGAGTTTAGACCTTCGTGCCCGTATGGCTAGGGACCGCTTGCATGAGTGTCGATTAATGGGGGCCCCGGTCATTGGGTCTTCTCCTTGTCAGATTCTTAGTTCTGATCGGGCCTCCGAGCTCTCGGTTGCCCCAGACCCCCCGCATGAGAGTCGACTGCCGGGGGCCTTGGGATCCAGAATCTCGAACTCCTGTACCAGCACACCCCGGGACCCCCTGCACGAGTATCGACTGCAGGGGGTTCCGGGATTAGGGATTTCCCCCTGTAGAACCCATGGCTCTAATCGAGCTTCCGAGCCCCCCATAGCCCCAGACCCCCCGCATGAGTGCAGACTGCCGGAGGCCTTGGGCCCTGGACTCGGACCATGTCCTGCAATAGTGAAAAAAGATGCCACTACTGGGGCTCCCACTTACTGTCCAGATAACATCACACTCAGGGAAGTTGAACTCGCAATTGAGAAATTGCTCCCGGGCCTGGACAAGCTCCCTGGAGATCTTTTTAGATCTCAGCCAAAGATCTGGGCCCCATACTTGTTGGTTCTGTTCAATGATGTCCTACGGGGCTCCCCAGTCCCTGAGACCTGGCTGGGGGCTGAGATTGTTCCAATTTTTAAAAAGGGTTGCCGCTTGCTCCATCAAATTATAGACCAATTAGTCTACTCGATACCACTCAGAAGCTGATGGGCCGAATTCTGCTAGCGAGGCTACTGGGCTGGATGGAGGAAAACAACATTTTGACCACCCTCCAAGCCGGTTTTAGATCAGGGGTCTCGACCTTGGACCAGATCTTCCGACTCCAGGTCCTATACTGGAAAACTGCAAGAGAAGAGGGTGGCAGCCTCTCCCTTGTTTTTGTGGACCTGAGGGCCGCATTCGATCTGGTCCCGAGGGAGAGGCTCTGGACGGAGTTGGAGGATCTTGGTCTCCCTCCTTATTTACTAGACTCCATAACTGGGAATTATGCTCAGGTGAGGTGTGGGAAGAACGGGAAATTATCTGATCGTTTCCCTGTCACATGAGGAGTACGCCAGGGCTGCGTACTAGCCCCTACCCTCTTTAGCTTATATGTCAATGGCCTGATAGACAGACTTAATTGTGTCAGGGATAATGATGCACCACGCCTAGCCACTGGTAGGGTGCCCGCTCTGATGTTCGCGGACGACACCTTGTTGTTGTCGCGGACATCATCGGGCATCCAGCGGGTTTTGGACGGATTTGTTTCTTTCTGCGCCTCGTGGGGTTTGGAGATCAACTTGGAGAAAACCAAGTTTATGATCTTCAACCCCCCTAGGCACACCCACCCCAACCCCACATTGAACGGAACCCCCCTTGAGCGAGTCAAGACCTTCACATACTTGGGAGTGACTTTGACAGAACAATTCACATGGGACCAGCAAGTCTCTAAATCCTCCCTGAGACTTGCATGGATCTATGATGTTACAACGCGTTATTTTACAACGCAGGCTGTAACATCGCAACTTTTACAACGCAGGTTCCATTACATCGGATGCCATTACAACGCAGGACATTACATAGCAGATGCTATTACAACGCATACCATTACATCGTAAGTATAGGTAAGTATATCTTTTTAAAAAAAAGGAAATTAAGTTAATTTAATTAATTTAATTTAACAAATATAATAAAATTGTAAATAATTTAATTTATTTAATTTAGTTTAATTACATTTAAAAATGGAATTAATGTAATTTAATTAATTTAATATAATTTTATTAATTGAATTTAATAAATTTTATAATTGTAATTCATTTAATTTAATTAATATAATTGAATTAATCTTAAAATTGTAATTAATATAATTTAATACATTTAACTAAATTTAATAAATTTAACTAATTTAATTTAATTAAAGTCGTACTTTAAAAAAATAAACCCTAAAAATACCCCTGTACCCCAAAACTCAAACCCAGCCCTAAAACCTAAAAATACCCCTGTACCCCAAAACCCAAGCCCAGCCCTAAAACCTAAAAATACCCCAAAACCCCAAAACCCAAACCCAGCCCAAAAACCTGAAAATACGCCTGTACCTCAAAACCCAAACCCAGCCCTAAAACCTAAAAATACCCCTGTACCCCAAAACCCAAACCCAGCCCTAAAACCTAAAAATACCCCTGTACCCCAAAACCCAAACCCAGCCCTAAAACCTGAAAATACCCCTGTACCCCAAAACCCAAACCCAGCCCTAAAACCTAACAATACCCCTGTACCCCAAAACCCAAACCCAGCCCTAAAACCTAAAAATACCCCTGTACCCCAAAACCCAAACCCAGCCCTAAAACCTAAAAATACCCCTGTACCCCAAAACCCAAACCCAGCCCTAAAACCTAAAAATACCCCTGTACCCCAAAACCCAAACCCAGCCCTAAAACCTAAAAATACCCCTGTACCCCAAAACCCAAACCCAGCCCTAAAACCTAAAAATACCCCTGTACCCCAAAACCCAAACCCAGCCCTAAAACATAAAAATACCCCTGTACCCCAAAACCCAAACCCAGCCCTAAAACATAAAAATACCCAAACACCCCAAAACATATACCACAGTACCCCAAAACATATACTCCTATACTCATACTTATTTTAAAATGTACTTAAATTAATATATTTATTTTATAATATTAAAAAACATAAATAAATATATTTATTTATAATTAATATTAATTAAATTAATTAAATAATATTTAAAAAAATGAAAAAAAATTAAATACTTACCAATACTTACGATGTAATGGCATGCGTTGTAATAGCATCTGCTATGTAATGTACTGCGTCGTAATGGCATACGATGTAATGGAACCAGCGTTGTAAAAGTTGCGTTGTAACAGCATTCCGATGTAAAAGTTGCGATGTAACAGTAACATACCGACTTGCACAGATAACGGGTGGCATAGGCAGATTTTGCAGTGGCCTATCCTTTAAACCGGTTACCCCTGCCCTAGAGATATATAAAACACAGGTCAGGTCTGCAGCCTTATACGCTGCAGAACTCTGGGGACACATCAATATATGTAACCTAACGAAAGTGGAACACTCCTTCATGCGGCATTTGTTTGGTCTCCCGCAAAGTACGCCTCTGCTCCCATTACGCTTGGACCTGGGTCTGGAACCTATTACTGAGCTGGCGGCAGCCCGACCTCTGCTCTATTGGAGAAGGCTCTGGTCTGTGCCAGAGCTGGAACCGTTTAGAGCAGAATTCAAAATCATTTAGGGGCAGTTAAAGACTAAGAACATTACATGGTTGGCACATGTTAAGTCCCTTTTTCTACCAAATTGGCCTTCCCCAACTTTGGGATACACCGGAGGACAGCTGCTTGAGAATCCAAAGGACCGTCCTGGTGGCAGCTGTAAAAGCGCACAACCGTAAAATGCTACACTGCTCAAATTTCCTGGGCAGACTGTCCAATGAGTTCCTCACAAAAAAAGTTGAATTCGGCAAGGAGGCATTCTTGGACCTGGTGCAGCCTCCACTGGCAAGAAAGCTATACATTCAACTGAGACACGGCTCTCTACCTGTCGGGGAATTCACTTCAAGATGGGCAAAAGCGACGAAGGCTAACTGCCCTGCCTGCAATCATGCCAGGGAAGACATTATACATATCCTCTTTTTCTGCCCAGCATATGGTGAAATTCGGAAGTGCTGGATCATTCCTCTTTGCAAAAACTTGGGCTTTAGGCACTGTGCTCTTGCCTGTAGGGTCTTAACCTGTGACACTGCCCCTCCCATTGTCTTTGCTATTTCCCGGTTCCTTGTCGGCATGTGGAGGAGAAGATCCGCAATAATCCATAAGGACTAAGGGACCACTGCTTTTATCTTAACTACTCCTTTGATATCCATTGTTTAATAATTTTTTAACTTCGATGTATTTATATTTTAACATTGTACTTGTATATATCTTATTGCACTTTTATGGTCTTTGACCGAAATAAAGTTATCAAAGTGAAGTGGAGAAGAGATGGGTTTTTACGTAAGAAGGAGTGGCACCGTAGAATGGGGGACAGGATCATAATGTTGTCAAAAGTTTCAATACGATTTGGAACTGCCATCACAGACTAAAAACATGGAGGAGCCCCGCCAGGACTGTGTCCAAGACCGAAGAAAATACGCTATGTACCAATACTCCAAACGTGAATCCATTACTTCTATTATGACAATTCCAAGTGAAAGGTTTGGCATAAGCAGGAAGATTTAAGGTGGGTGCTGAAGTCAGAGCCTGTTCAACTTTTTCAAATGCATTTTTGGTTTTGGAAGACCACTGCAACGGTTCAGGGGTTTCTTTATGAATATATTCTTGCAAATGTTTGACTTTTTCAGTGTAACCCAGACTCCACTATCCACACTACCCCACCATTCCCCAAAATGTATGCACTTGGGACAGAGTAACAGGACTGGGCGACTTACAGATGGATTCAGTTCTTTCAGAAGACGGGTGGCACTTGCATCATTCTTATCGCCTGGGAGACAGTTCCACAGTAGTAGGTCAGCCTGCCACCTGTACCTGCATACCCATCAGCGTCATGGGGAACATGTCCAATAAATCCTCCTCACTCTGGTCCTCACTCTGTTTCTCCTTTTGTGGGTCAGTGATCTGGGGAAATAATTATAGAGGATGTGGAGCAGTAGGTAAACAGGCTCTGACTGTATTAGTGGTAGCTATTTTGGTATTCCAACTTCTTTTGAATATCTCTCATACTCTGGATTCAGGTTTATCTCTGTGTGCCTCCTCATGCCTTTGTGTAAAGAGCAGTCATTGTTCAGTATCCATCCTATTTTTAGAATTTTTCAGTTGTTTTCGTAAGTTAGTTAGTTCTTTATAAAATATACTATGTTCCAGAAGGGACATCTTCCTGTCCTGATTCGTAAGTCCCACTTACACATGTAAATATTTGTGCATGCATTTAACATATTGTTGATGCACAGTATGAGCAGGTGACCCTTTCAGTGGTGGCTCACTATGTTTAGAATATCCAGCCACTGTACAGTTCACTCACACTCCGGTAATGAGGAATGGGTCTGCAGACCTTGCACCCACAGTTGATCTCAAGGATTGAGATAGGGAAGGTAACATAAAATGGGATATGGTTTCCTTCTGTTATATTTTTGAAAACTGATCTCATGGGAATGTAGAATGTGTTATGCACTCACATTCAAAGAACTCCTTGATTTTGACGAACTTTCAGACTACACCTGGAGAGGCTTAGGAAGGTGTCAGGGCGGCTACATCTTAAGGTCTTTTTTTTCTCAGCTGATTCTGTCATATGAATTGGTTCCACAGACTTGCATCGGGGGTATGTATATTAATATTTTACTAATTTATTATAAAGTTTAATACGCTTTTTAATTTATTCCTGTACTTTACCATCTCCACCTCAACTGTTCAGTCTCCCTAGAGTAAAGTACAGGGAACAATAAAAAGGTCTATTTAACTCAAAAAAATTTGATTTGTAGAAAGATTTTAATAGTAATACATTTTAGACATTCATTTTAAATTAATAGCAAAATTTAAAAAATAAAGTACGATTTATTTTTTTAATTAAATATTATTTTGTTTAAATAAAATAAATGAAATAAAAAATCTTTTTCTGCAGTTTAAATGAGTAAATAAAGTCACACCTAACTTTTCTTTGTATGCATCACTAATTATTAAAAGTGATTCAAAGAATTAATTATTTTAATAAAAAATAATGTTACTTTAAATTATAATTTCAAAAAGGTTGTTGAAACTTTTCATAATTATATAAGAAATCTGTTTTATTTTCTATTTTTTAACATTAAATTGCATTTATTTATATTTTAACTATTTTAATGTAATGTGACATTATTTCCTACGGGGTTTAATTTTAAGTCCCTACCTCAATTTTTTTTGTATTGGAGGGTGTTGCAGTATCAGTGGTTAGCCATATGTAGTACTTTATCTCTGAGCTTGAGCAATTCCCTACTGTTTTGGTCCCTCTGTAGTAACTTTAGAAGTGGAGTTCGTGAATAGCAATGGGCTTACTCTTTTGGGGGTGGGCACATCTTTATTCCACTCTAAATTCCTCTACGTTAATGGCAAGTATGAACCTTTTGCCAGCCACTCCTCCTTGTCCCTCCCACATTAACTTCTATGTAGTAAACTTACATGTGTGAGAAGCTCCCAGTAGAAAAGATAGGAGAGGTGGAGATTTACACTCGTAGGTTTGTGAATAGCATCTTGAGTACTTCAGTAATACTATCATAGTACTGGTAAATTCAGCTTGTGAATAGTCCCCTACGTTTTTGGGTATCATGTGAACAAGCCCACAGCTATATACCTCAAGGTTACCTGGCCTCCCTAAACATGTTGCCACTTCTCGTTCAAGGCCCACTTCCTTCCACATGTCAACTGGGTAGCAGTGGCAGAGAGCTTCAGGCTGTCGGATTGAACCTTGTTCATTTGTCATTAGTGCATCATTTGACAGACACAGTCTCGGGGTACCAGTCCCACATCCCTCTACATGCCTCTGTGCCAGGCAAACCAATGTGGTGCTAGAAGTTGGGCACTGCTTTGTGGCAATGTTAGGGCAAATAGAGAGGTGTGGCTAATCCAAACTCTAGCAATCCCACATCGGCATGCTGCTTTAATCCGTGGCAACTCAGAAATCCCACTATTGAGTTCCCTACCCTCATTTGAAAATGACCTCTACTGGCCTCCGATGAGACCCCCTTCACCTCTGAAGCTACTGTTTTAATTTACTGGTGAAAGTGCACCCTCTCACATGCAAACAGGGCGCAAATCCTAAAAAAAGATTTGGGGGACTTACCAAGTTGGTCAGCATGCAAGTGACATCATGGCACGGGACATCAGAGCGTGTGATATCAGGGCATGTGACATTGCAAATGGCATTACAGGATGTGACATCACAGGAAAGTTGGGTAAAATGTGTCCACAAGGGATTTGGTTCTTCTCTTTACTGATAGTCAATTAATTAGTTAGTTAGCAAAAATCTAACTCTAATGTATCCAACGGATAACTACAAGACTTCAATTTGATGAAAACAATCAATGATGTTTAAAGGGAAGAAGAAGCACACGGAAAAATATTTTTATCTGAAAAAATATATTGCATTGAATTGATCAGTGAATAGATGTAAGGGGATATGATGAAACAATCAAATGCAATAAACAATGTTAGGGACAGACATGTATAAATCAGAAAATCAGTTCATAACAGCTCATCAACTCCTGCAAATCATAAGCAAAAACCAAGTCAAACAATGTACGATGGTTAATTCTTTGTGCAGCTGAATTGCTTGTGGAGATGATGGAAAGGTTTAAGTTTTGGTCTTGGTAGCAGATGTCTATAAGACCATCTTCAGGACAGAAATATTTTTGCAAGATAATGCCCCTAAATTTAGAGGGGAAAAGGTGTTAGTTCTGTCGGGTCTTCAAAGACTAGAGTTTTGCCATTGTTTGTTATTCTGAACCTTGCGGGTCCTACGAATAAAAAATCACTCAACAACAATCCGATCCTAAAACTCACGAAACAAGCACTGCTGAAGCTAGACCGCATCTTAGAGACCAGCATCAAAAACTTAAAGTGGGAGACACTATGGGAGAACAACAAGATAAAATACAAAGGCAAACCCTTGGACATGGGCACATGGAAAGGGATACATTTCCCAATACAGCTAGAATACGACGGAACGCCAAAGACCTTCAACAACCTCCAAAGAGAACACAACCTACCAGACATAGAACTCTATAACTTCTTAGCCATAAAAACAGCCCTGACGAAAACCAAACTACACAGACCAACCCCCTCGATTTTCCAGCTCATGGAGAACATAAATAAGGCAGGCCATCAAGTCTGAAATACACAAAGTACAAAGTTCCCCAAGAAAATAAGTAAATCAGAAGGAGAGTGTGTGGAAAAGAGTGTAAGGAGAGTTAGGGCAGGGAGCAAAAAGCTCCCTTGTTGGAACTGAGAGGACTCACACTCCCAGCGAGCTAGATGTCAAGCTTCATCATGGGCCTCTTGCTCCTCGTCAGACTGGCGCTGCAATGTCTGACGGGCGCCTAAAAAGACGCTCTCTGTCGGAGGTCTTTTGTTCCAGCCAATGGTTGTGTGCCTGTGAGGGGAACAGTGGAGGTGTAGTCATGTGGGGATAGTGATATTAAAAAAGGTGAATCAATTCACAAGGTCATTTATTTGCGTGATTTATTCCCTTGGTTAAAAGGTGGGAGGGGAGATAGAGGCTGTAAGGGGCACAGTGGAACTACCTCAACCCCCTGATCAGGTCGACATGTTTCATGCAAGATTAGCAATTCCTCAGGACCTATAGTGAACAGTACTACACAGTGAAAACAAAACTAAACATAAAAAGTATAAGGGAGTCAATACAACCTCTCTGGGTCTGTAAGGGTGCAGGCCTAGTGGTTCTACGGTAGAAGGGTGACCTAGGAAAGATGTGAGATAATATACAACACAGCCCCCGCATTGATAGTGACCCACCACTGGTGGCAGGCTCCACAAAGTGCTTTGATTGGTAATTACTTATTTTTTGGGCCGTGTGTGAATGAGGGCATCTTTGAGGTTAGATGTACGCTTAAAAGCAAAGCGGGGACGTGGGATGTCTAAGTCCCCTGTGTTCAATAGCCCCCAGTGTTTATTCACAGTCTTTTTTAGGAAGGCCGAATTTTTAGTGAAGCAGGTCACACAGGTAATCAAGTTGTCAGGTTCTTTTATGTGTGTCTCCAGATGATTTGCCTAGAATCCTGATATGATGGCACTCTTATAGCCATGTTTTCCTCATTGGCATAAATCCGGATACCTACTCTAACATGGTACCGGATTCGTGTACACTCTTCTGTTTCCTCAGGTTACTACACCTACCTGTGCTGCCCCACGGGAACAGACTGTGAGGCCCTTTAGGGATTCCTTTAGGGTAAGCTTCAGCCTTCACCTTCATTCATGTATTGTTGTTTTTAATTGTTGTTATGTACCAAAGTGTCCACTGGCTTACCTTGCTGATATGTCCAGTGTTTTATTATTCCTATGAGTGTGTGAATTCCTTTGGAGAGTTTGGGTGACCAACTGTTGTTTGAAGCGATAAACGCCATTACAAACACACTTGGCTGATTATCTCACATCTTTCCTAGGTCACCCTTCTACCGCAGAACCACTTGGCCTGCACCCTTACAGACCCAGAGAGGTTGTATTGACTCCCTTATACTTTTTATGTTTAGTTTTGTTTTCAATCTGTAGTACTGTTCACTATAGGTCCTGAGGAATTGCGAATCTCGCATGAAACATGTCGACCTGATCAGGGGGTTGAGGTAGTTCCACTGTGCCCCTTACAGCCTCTATCTCCCCTCCCACCTTTTAACCAAGGGAATCAACCACGCGAATAAATGACCTTGTGAATTGATTCACCTTTTTTAATATCACTATCACTATCACTATACTACACCTCCACTGTTCCCCTCACACGCACACAACCATTGGCTGGAACAAAAGAACTCCGACAAAGAGCGCCCCTGAGGCGCCCGTCAGACATTGCAGCGCCAGTCTGACGAGGAGCAAGAGGCCCATGATGAAGCTTGACATCTAGCTCGCTGGGAGTGTGAGTCCTCTCAGTTCCAACAAGGGAGCTTTTTGCTCCCTGCCCTAACTCTCCTTACACTCTTTTCCACACACTCTCCTTCTGATTTACTTATTTTCTTGGGGAACTTTGTACTTTGTGTATTTCATGTTTGATACTGGACATGTACACTGGACCCCGCTAAATATTGTCCAGAACTGGTTCCCTTTATTTGCACCAAAGGCCATCAAGTCTCACTGTTGTACAAAATACTCCGTCCGATCACGTCTAAGCTCAATGACAAGAAGATGGCCCACTGGGAAAGCACAATGGAGAACAAACTAACCGAACAGGAAAAACAGTAGCTCTGGGAGTCCCCATCCAAGAACATGATTTCTCCAGTGCTCGCACAACGAAATTCTGGATACTTCACAGAGCCTACTGGACGCCAGCACGCCTGGCATCAGTGGGAATAACTGACAATGACACCTGCTGGAACTGCAGATCAGAGAAAGGAGACCTAGAACACCTCATCTTCAGCTGCCACAAGGTTAAAAAGTTCTGGAAACAAGTACTAGAATTCACCAACAAAACGCTTAGCTGCACCCTGAAGGATTCATTCACCACAATAGTCACAGCACAGGTATCACAGGAAATGGTGACCCAAGAAGATAAAAACCTACTAGACTTTCTCCTCACGTCGGCTACAAAAACAATTCTGACAAACTGGAAGGACACCTCCAAGGCCACATTCAAAAGCTGGCTCAATTGGGTGATCTTCCTTAGAGGGGCCGACACGACCACCCTCAGAAACACGCCTGGCAGACACCGAGGCAGAGAGATGTGGTCCAAACTTGACAATCACATGCACACCTTCAAACCACCATAAGCACAAAGGTCTGCACACCAATACTAGATCACAGGGAGTTCAAGAGCAGCTTACCCACATAACAGACCCTCAGTTTCTGTCCACACCCACCGCGAACAACAGAGGCCTTGGGACCCATGTTATATGTCTTGTTATATGTTACATGTTCCTTTTGTTTTGAAACATTGACGCGAATGTATCCAAGCAGTGCAATTATATGTCTGTCAGTATTTGTACCGTATAATCTGTAAATACCAATAAAAACATTTAAAAAAAAAAAAAACTCACTCACCTCCTGCACTTTGCTACTCAGAGCTAAAGCAAACACTGTGCAGGCACTCCTGATTGTGTCCTGGTGTCTGCATATTACACCAGGACGAGTTCAGCATATAACATGGGGGCCCAACTTCTTGGCAGGGTGGACTGCTTCCATCCTGTGAAACTAGTGGGAGGACACCATCTACCCGTGTGTACCCCCAACTTGTGCCTGCACATGCATCTACACTTGTAAACAAATGATCGCCGCTTTGTGCAGCAGCCTCTGGGAGGGCCGGACACTGACTCTCTCGCTGCTGCAGGGGGCGCACTGCACCAACCTGGGCTGTGTTAGGTGAGTTAAGGCCACCCATACCTGCAAGCTGAAGGCTAAGCACTCCTACATCGCTTTTATTTTTATTTAACGCTGCCCACACGTCAGTGCTAGTATTTTATAAATCTGTTCATATTTGATTTAGGAATTAAATGGCTGAGTGTCCTAATAAGGATTTTACCTGAAGATGTGAATAGGCAACACATTTTTCCATTAAATATTTTTATTGCCACAAGGCTTGGCTTAAGGTCTTCAGCAAATATAACAGGCCTTTCTTTTCACTCAACTCATTCCCTTTTTAGATTTTATTGTGCCTCACATTTTTTCACCATGCAAGTCTGTGCATTTCTGGTTCAAAAAAAGATGGAGACAAATGTATTAGAAAGCAATTCCAATGCTTGGTCTGACTTCATCATTTGTGACCTGGGGCAAAAATCATTAAATATCAGGAGAAGGTGTGCAGAAATAAACACTCGGCATTTGGCTTAGTGTTTAAACAGTGTCCAGGCCTGGCTCTTTAGAGACTTATTTAGTGAAGTGTCATCTTCTGAACATTTTATATTTGTAAGGAGCTGCTTTCTTGTCTAAGCAAAACCCGTGAGAGGTTAACCCTTTTGGCGTAGGCAATTTTTCATAGTGCAACATTAGTCAGTTCCATGGCTTCTGGGCACTGTTGGGTATATGAAATGGCAGGAAGTCAGCTGAGAGGGGGATTGAAGTCTGCTTCTTGTGGGATATCCCAAGGACTCTGTTTTGGTTTGGGTCTTGTGGCCTTGCATCAGATTTCGTTGATGCACCCACAGCCATCTTCGAATTATGTTTCTCAAAAACAAAAAGACAAAAGTATTCTAAAATGGTCACCCCCCTCCTGCGCATGTGTGTGTACGCGTCTACTGATATAATGGTGGCCATTGTGTAATGCTTTTTCTCAAAACAAAAATTAAACAAGCATTCCAAAATGTGTGACTGTTGTTACGTATGCATGGGGATGCGCAGTGGCCATTTTGGATTTTTGTTTGTTACTTAAAGGCTGAAAACCAAAAGGCAAGATCTATTTGCTTTGCCAATGATATATATATGTAAAAGTCTTCAGATTATAAGGAGATACCTCCTTGTTCTCTCCCCCCAAGACCCATACCATTCATATAGCTTCTTCCCCAACAAATCCAACCACCCACACCTAGATCACACAACTTCTAAAACGATCACATGTACTGAAAAACATCAAACCTAACAGCTGGCACACATAATGTCATTTGCCAGGTGGAAATTAAAAATCAAGGGAAGGTGTGAATGCATAATCGCACGGTTCCCTGATCGCGGGTTCACCCCACAACCCTCCACACACCATTCAAACCATTTCCTATGAATCGCCTACTGTATTAGACCACACCTCCTCAAAACACCACCACATCAAGAGGAATGAGACCATACAACTGAAATGCTTACTCTTTAAAGCAAGGTACATGACCAAAAACCTCCTCAATATATTTGATTTGCCTTCAGAAAGCACATCATACCTCACTTCTCAGTGAAGACTTTTCACCCATATGCCACAAAGCCATCCCAAGATAAATGTTTCGGTCAGAAATGGAGGGAGTCTTGTAGTTATCATCAAGAAAAATAGTATTGGCAAAATTGGAAGCAGTCTAATAGTCATCCAAAGAAAATCACTAGAAAATAACTCACATTAAAAACACTATAAACAACTATAACGCTTTCCTGTTAAGATGTCATCCCACTCTAAAGTCTGCTTGTTCCTTCTTTTTAATCTATAGAACATCACCGAGCAAAACAAACTTTAATGATTGCTCACTTGATATGGTTACCAAGACTCTTCTGAACCCCCCCATCCTATACATTCTAGATGACCTCAACAACCATTTTAACTTGAATAATTCAACTACAAAAAGGTGATTCAATGCAAAGTAGATTCAGTTGTAGAAGGTGTATATGTTTTAATGTCACTTTTTTATTTGGGGTTCTTTTGAGAAGGAAGTAGGATTTTTTTTAGGTCTAGTTTTTTTCAACTGTAAGTCTGTGCTTTGGTTGTGGTGGTTGTTACCATATTTGAAGTGTGGTTATCGATATGTATGTTGATGCTGAGGGTAATGAAATTGGGATTGCTCCAGATTTCGGGGGAGATGTCTAACACTGTACCCTTTCCAGGAAGGGGGGGGGGATAATAAGTCTAGTGTGTGCCTGTTGGAGTGGAATGGGTAATATACAATTTGTGAAAGGTTGAAGTCTCAAGGTTGGCTCTGATGGCTATGATTCCTTGAAATATGGCACTACCTGAGCTCTTTTCAACGTCACTGCAGATTTACAACACTACATGACTAGCGACATCTGTTGGTCAGTGTGTGGGCCCGGACTCAGAAGTAAAAACAATGTTTCACAGAAGCAAGTACTAAAGTTTCTCAAGATATACCTTTAAACAGGCAACAATGATGCCGGTAAGAGGGCTCCCTGAGGTGAATGCTTGCAGCTGAAACATGCAATGATCTGCAGGTCAAGGTTTCTAGCCCTGGCAAGGCGGACTCAGCCTTTCATGCTTCTGAGGTCAGTAAATTAAGCACTACTAAATTAGGCGATTCTAATACAGGTGATCCGAAGCACTTAGAAATGTGGTATGAAGTGCTGCAGAGAGAAGCGTGTTATTATTATAATGTGAAAAGACAGTGTCCCGTTCCAAAATGGCTGGTTAAGCTACAGTGACACTTTAGCAAAGAAGATATGAGAGGAGAAGTTCCCATTTAGACATGATGCCATTACTCAACAGACATGGCCAGAAGCCACTTGCTGTGCAGCCAGCACTGATCCAGGAGTTCTTCAAAGTGGAAAACTGGATGTCCTCAGGCCACAGAACAACTGATGCAATGAGTGAATGTGGGACTTCTGGTCAGTGCCATCATCACCGTGTCCAGACGCCAGGAGGCTAATGCAGTCAAATCCATCCACACATTTCGAATACTTGACATGGCGACAACTTGTCAGCCTCTCTGCAGCTGTCCTTTTTCCCTTGGACGATTTCAAATACGCTGCCTCCGGCTGCTGATTTTACCCATACAGAGGCAGGGCCAGAGGCCTTTCGAGCCAAAATCGACTGGTCTGGCGGGAAAGAAGGAAGTTTTCCCGGCAGACCAGGGCGTCTGGCAAGATGGAAGTCCTTTGTCATACTCCATAACAGAACACACCACTCAGGCATTGTCAACTGTCACCGTCACCCGACAGAGAGGGAGGTCTTCGTCACCACTCAACAACCTGCATTCTATCTAAAAGTGCCAGCATTATGCTGTGGTAGGGGAAGAGATGTGGGGAAATCGACGTACATTTTTTGTCATGATCGCAAATGAAGAGAGGAGGCAATCCACACCTAGAAAGGACTGGACTACCTCCATCAAAGGGTATTTTTAACAAAGTGAGAAAAATGTGATTTCATTGCATTATTTTACGGTTTTATCTATCATGCACAGAAACTGAGGTGTTTTTTAGAAGAGGAAAAAAGTTAATCTTATTAAGACCGTTGGAACATTTAAACACTGTGGGGCAGATTTACAAGCCACCCTGCGTGGCTTTTCCTGTCCTTGTACATATGCCCCTTTACACGCATCACTTTGCGTGAAAGGGGCGTTGCATGGGTGTTGCTGTGGTTGTTTTTGCACAACACCCAGGGAACAAAACACATCTCCAGATATTTGAGGAATCATGAATCTGTTAATGCGTGTGAATGCTACACCACCCTAGGGGTGGCTTAGCGAGGAGCAACGAGGAGAAATGTTTTAATTTCTCCTCATTTTTTCCTCTTTCAATGCATGCTGCATTCTACAGCACACATTGAAAGAGAAAAATGCCTGTAGTGATTGTTTTTTGCAGGACGGTGCCCCTTTCTGCACAAAAACAATCTCCCCATTACACAGGCATCCTTGCACCATGGTGCAAGGGTGCCTGCGCCGGCGCATGGCAGCTGTTTGTGCGCCAGCACAGGGGAGAGCACAGGAATGTGACATATTATTGTAAATATGTTGCATTCCTGTGCATTTGAAGTGCCACGGAGTGGGCTTGCGTTGCCCCTATGCAGCACTTCCTCGTAAATCTGCCCCACAGGGGCAAGCAAAGTGCTGCGGGTAAACGGGCCATATTTACAAGGACAGGAACACCCACGCAGGGATGCTTTTCCTGTCCTTGTAAATATGGGCAGTTAAATACGCCACCGGTAAGTCACAAAATGTGACGTACTGGTGGCGCAGGGGGCTTGTAAATCTGCCCCAGCATCTTTTATGAAACCAGGCAGGCCGGCAGTAATGTACCAATGGCTCCAGTTTCACTTTCCAATTAATGGCAGACACAAAAGTAATAATAATGAATAACATAAACAGAAATGCACATACACATATTAGGGCATGCATAACATAAACGTCAGTGTTTACCGACCTTTTGTAATACCATGACAGTTAATTCTTCAAAATGTCCTTGTAAGCTCTAGTGCTTTATTTCATATTTTAATGCCTTGTATGAGTGATTTGTACTTACTGGGGAGAGGCATTACATTTCAGATCTTTGGAGTGAATCCTGAAACTGATTGTCTTATAGTCCTTTCTTTCTTGGACATACATCTTTCTGTGAGAATGGAGTCAGAGCTCCGGAGAACCCTACAACCTTCTCATTTGATCTGTTTGTGCTCAAGTGTTTTGGTGTGTTTGGGAGTATCCTTTCAGAGATATACAATTTGAGGACACCCTGATCATTGACAGGAAGCTAATTTTGAGACTTGATCACAGGTATGATACACTCAAAGCATTTCACTGCAGAGACAAGTCTAGCAGGGAAGTGGAGCACCTCATACAGAGAAGCAAGTTGTATCTTGTGTTTACCTTTCAGGAGAAAGAACATTTATGTAGTACCCTTTATGGGGCACTACAAAAATAGGGCCATGTATCCGTTCTCCATTCAGCGGTTCGTTTTATATCTGCAGCCAAAAGAAGTGACCACGTCACACCCATTTTGTCTTCTCTTCGATGGCTTCCCATCGAGGCAAAACAAATCTACAGGACGGCCTGTATCACACACAAAGCCTTGCATACTTCCTCCCATTGATACCTGGCGAATAAACTAAAAAGTTCTGGAGGCTCTACACCGTCTTATAATGCGGAGCATTTACTGCTTGAGCCCGCCACCTTCAAAAGGGAAAGATCAATGGCTCAATCGTTCTTAGGTAATGCGTGAGAATCTGGAACTCGCTTCCTCCACTACTCCGTACTATCACCTCTACCCGGACCTTCAAAACCAACCTCAAAACTCTTCTCTTTCAAAGACACTTTCAGAACGAATTCACTCCTTTTCATGTCCCTCAAGGAAGTTCTTAAATTATTGTAAATTTGTAATCTATGCTTGTACAATCTTTATCCTATTGTGTTTCTTGTGTTTTTTTGTGTGACTGCCATCTATTGTTTTATTTGACCTTTTTCTGTTTCTTGTTTGTTTCTGTAACATGTAAATATGTAATATTCTCCTCATGTAACGTACTTGGTTCTATTGTGAAGCGCTCGGACACCTTTGGGTAGAAGTCCGCGCTATGTAACAATGCATTAAATAAATGTCAGACCAAGAGATTGTACCACCATTTTCAGAATCCAGGATAAGGCCATCTATCATCCCTCAGTTTAAGTTGGTATTGCACCCTCTCTGCTATAGACTTTATTTGAATCCATAAATTCAGGCTTTTGTCTTGCCTGAAGCCTAGTGAATTTTTACATTCAATGACGTAAGGTTTGCCGTCCAATACATTAATTTAATCTGGCTGAGTTTAGATGGGATGGAACTCTCTGCAGTGGGAAATCAGTAGGATCTCAGTTTGGAGGGATATAGTTTAAAGTGGTGATATGATTCACAGACTAATGTCTTGTAGTCTTCTGTTGAAGGGATATGCTGTCTGGGAAGGAGCATTTTAGTGATTGCTGTGGGCCATTGGAATAGAGAAGATATGAGATGGTGAAGACTTTAAGAAGTGTAGTCAGAGTTTTTAAGTAAAGATTCGAAACAGATTGAGATCAAATGAGTCCTTGAGGTTCTGCTACAATGAAAAGCAACTGGTCTTATATTATTCTTATCAGTTTTATTTGCAGGAATCGATTTTCTAACTCAGAAAATAATTTAGAACTAAATCATTTATACCAATAATAGCCTTAGGTATGTTTAGGTGAGTGCTGTGTTCTTCTGAATAAAATATAGCGAATGGCCAGGAGAATAAGTAGACAGGTGATGGAAATTTGACCTTTCAGTGTCATCCAAGATATGTTTGACTTATAATGCTGGACATTATTTGTACTGGCTATAGAACGCTGTGTGTTTTACCCTTGCTAACAAGTGGTAAAATACTTGTGCTCCTCCTTTTTGAAATGGTAAAACTGGTAAACTCCTAATTGTCGTATTTAATTTATCTATAGGTCCTGATTCCATGGTACCCTGGTATACCCAGGGCCTGTAAGTTAAATGGCATAGGTGGACTGTAGCCCCTTGTGGCATGCATTACAATGACAATGTAACATGACTGCAGGCCTGCCCCAAGAAGCCTGTCGTGCAAGATTTAACTGCAAATTTGATCGGTCAAACAACCCCTTTGAAAGGCATCACCATCCATTTAAACATTTATAAGCTACCTCTAAGTAGGCCCCCTTGCCTAAAAAGGCAGGGTGCATGCTATTTAAAAGTAGGTTATGTGAAATGTTATTGTTAAACATTTCAGTACAGTAGGCTAGTATTTAATATTGCATCCCAGTGTTTTCCTATGAAACAGCCATCCTTGCTACAGTGAAAGTAGTTTTGAGGTGCTAGTCACTGTACATACTTTGAAAAATAGGATGTTCAATTGGCACACAGACTGGTTTGTGAGTGGGTGTGCAATTTGCTATGTGCCCTTGTGTTAAGAGGTCTTGCATTTTGTCTGTTCATAGGAAATCGCAAATCAACCTGCCAATTAAAAACCAAGCAAAAGCTCAAACCAATAACAAAATATAAAATCAGTGCCACTCAGTGGAAGTCAATTAGCTTGGAGAATGATGGGATATAAATATCAGATCCTTAGTGCACCGATCGAACGTAGCAAGTAAGCAGTTTGCAGGAGAATCTCCATTTAAATAAGAACAAGCATTTACAATGCAATGGTCTCGGCAATATTATAGGTAGAGCTATTGGCATTGCTCATTATTTTTTTATTTTTTTTGTATCCCTAAATAAATGGCATTGTCATTTATATTGGCAATAGCTTAATTGCTTGCATATGCGAGACCTATTGCATTAGCAGAGAGAGAGTGAGGTAGTGAGATAGAGAGAGAGTGAGGTAGTGAGATAGAGAGAGAGAGTGTTGTAGTGAAATAGAGAGAGAGTCAGGTAGTGAGAGAGAGTGAGGTAGATAGAGAGTGAGGTAGTGAGAGAGAGGGAGGTAGATTGAGAGTGAGGTTGTGAGAGACCGAGAGAGTGAGGTAGTGAAAGAGTGGGGTAGTGAGGGAGAGGGATGTTCTGAGGTAGTGAGATAGAAACAGAGAGTGAGGTTGTGAGGTAGTGAGATAGAGAGAGAGTGAGGTAGTAAAGAGAGAGTAAATGTGGGTTAGTGAGATAGAAAGAGAGAGAGTGAGGTAGTGAGATAGAGGGAGAGTGAGGAAGTGAGTTAGAGAGAGAGAGTGAAGTTGTGAGGTAATGAGATAGAGAGTGAGGTAGTGAGATAGAGAGTGAGGTAGTGATGTTTTGAGAGAGCGAGTCGTGAGATAATGAGGTAGTGAGATAGATAGAGTGGAGTAGTGAGGTAGAGAGAGTGAGGGAGTGAGAGTGAGTTAGTTAGAGAGAGTGAGTGAGGTAGTGAGAGAGAGAGTGAGGTAGTGAAAGTGAGAGAGTGAGGTAATGAGATAGAAAGAGATAGAGTGCCTCAAACTACCAAGGACTGGAGAAGTTGGGGAAACAACCCAGTGAGAAATGAACACAGAGAGAAAGGAAATCTATCATTGCTGACTCATACCAGTGAATGGAAGCGAACGGAGCTGAGAGGCGGGTCTAAACTGCCTACTACACAACATAAGATCTCCTGACCGGAAGCTGCTTCGCAGCTTATAGGTCCCTCGACCTAAAAAACTATTTCCATGAACGTTGTGATTTTCTACACAAAATGTTGCATTTTTCAGAGCCTCAAAAAGATGACTGTGAAATTCCGATACTCTTCACAATTGTGATTTTACTGTGGCAAACGAAACCATTTACACGTTTTTTATTACCATTTTTCCACACCTATGAGTGGCCCCAGCACTCTCCTGTGGTCAGTCTCCTCTCATGTTACACCTCTCCTGCATTGTGTAATGTTTTTTCCACACTAAAAAAAAGTAGTTTTTGTTAAACAAAATTGAGAATATCAAGATGGTAAGGAAACCAAATCACAGAACCCTTCGCTAGCCACTCACGTGTGTCAAACAAACAATTCAAATGTGTTTGACAGGAGTCACTGAATCAGGCCTTTAAACTGCATAGATGTACAAAAGTGCTAACCATTTTAAGCCTGCTCAGCAAGTTTAACAACACTCTTGAATCTCAAATATTACTGAATGGATTTACGCTAAACTAGAAAGCATGCTTTCTGAGTCTGAGTAAAGTGCTTAGTGCTGTGAAAAGAAAATTCCACAGCAATTTTGTAAAGGCGCACCATGGATTGCGTCCAACCCCAAGCACTGATGGGGGGGGCCGAGAGAGGTGCAAAACTTAAGTATCCCTCCAGGAAAAATGCATCAGTCCCACGGAACTGCTACGGTGCTAACTTTTACCAACTTTGAGGGGTTGAGCCGGCCTCTGTGTCTTTCTGAACGTTGCCCTTTATGTGACACGCAGTGTGTGGTAGATGGATTGGCTCTCTGAGCTCTCTCACCGCCAGACGCTTTTCTAGCCAGAGATCCTATTTTGGAAGCCCTCGTTTGCCTGCCACGGCTCGTGTGAAGAGCAGAGAATGCACCCTCTCTGTACCCTGCCATTCCCCGGGTTTCATTGCAGCGCATACGACGGTTTCAAAGCACCGTGTGTCAGCGTCTGCTCGTGTTCCTCATTCTCTGCCCCGAAGAGGCGCTCTGCGCCCCCTTGAGTGATACATGAAAGCGATCGGAGCCAGGCTGCACTCCCTGGGAGGAGAGTGCCCGAGCCAGAGGGTGGGCGTTTCTGCAAATGATGCACTGTCTGACGCAGCGAGGCTGCCAGAGCCAGCACCCGACATGGGGCCCAAATATCAGCGCCTGTGATCAAAGCGAAAGAGTGAATGAACCTTCCCGGGACGGTAGCCTCTGCAAGATAAAACAGAGCAATCGTGGCAGCCCTTCGGGTGGCTGCAGTTTGACTCGCAAGTGCTGTAAAGCTTCGCCTAGCTGCAGCTCGCATGTTTAAAGTCTGATTGGGGCTTTTGTTCGATGGACACTTTTAACTGTGACCCGTATTAGCCCGGAGTCTGGGCTGGGAGTCGTGCGCTGCGATGTAACCCAGTATCAGGCGCGCAACGCCTGTTCCGGACTAGACAGCTTTGCGTGGGCTGAAGCTTGCCACTTGTTGCGTGTCTCCGACCACTTTTGCGGTTTCACTGCGGCATCCTTGGAACCTCGTTCACATTCGTTCCTGTCAGTAATAAACCACGCGGCTTTGGTGTCTGTGCAGCGACGTGTCCTCAGAAGCTCAAATGGAATTGGTGTGCTCACGAAGGGCTCTAATGACTAATAACAAACTTGGTTGGACTTGTAATTTGTTTACAAGCTCGGTTGCGGTTTCGTAGGTTGGTTGCAGTTCCTGTGATGGCTGCGGCTCGTGCACTCACAAACGCGGCTGCAGTTGACTGATTTGCTCTTAAAACACCCGGTGCGTTTGTAAGCTGCATGGTCTAACGCTGCCTTTGTGTGCCTTGTGTTACTGAGGCGGGTCACCGGTGCTGACTGAGTTACGGGTCACCGGTGCGCTCGGCGCGAGAAAGGCCGCCGTGTGTCGGTGTAGGGGGTGGGGGGAGCAGGTGTTAACCAGGGTCTTCATAAAGCGCTGTTTGCTCACCTTCAATGCCGTGCTGCGAGGAGGAGGCTCTCCTCTGCACTTGAAGACTCGGCGACGGACAAAAAAAATGGCGGCCTGAAGCTTCGGGATTTTTTCGAATTCGGGGGCATGTTTTGCTGTCCTGAGTGACGGGCTAAAGAACAGCAAAACTTACGCCCCCGAATCCGAAAAAGACGGAGCTTCTTTGGAGGGACGGCTCTCTCCTCCAATGGCTGGCCTCTGTTTAGGAAGCCAGCCAATGGAGGAGAGACGAAAACAGAGGAGGGATAAAGCAGACTACTAAGTGACAATAAATCTCGGACTTCCGGTCTGCCGACCGGATATTACCGACACCTAAAAATCCAGACTTCTGAATGAGCACTAACTAGGTATTCCTATACCTTTGTGGTTTGTTGCCAGATCTTACACTCCCCAAGAAACCTTCTAAAAAATGGTGACAAAACTGCTTTTCAGCATTATTCCCCCAAGAATTAGTTAAATGAGCTAAATCTCCATGTAGTACATGATGGGTCGTGGGAATTGTTTGCTTCAAATTTATAGTCCAAAACGGATAGTGTTTAACTTCTGTTTTCTACTTGCTACGCTCGATCTTTTATGAAGGTAGAGTAACAAAAAATTCAGAATACCATAATTATGTATTTACTGCTGTAAATCACTGTGAAAAGGTAAAGTGTGGTTCAGAACTTAATTTAAAAAAGAATAAGTATGGGGTCTAAAATTCTGCTCAGAAGCCTGCTTCTGGCGCCATTGAAGGTTGGTGAGCCAAATGCCGAGGCTGCATAGTCCTGTTTCCCTCTCATGCCTCCTTAAACCACTAGCAGGGTCTTATCTCAGTCTTTCAGGTTCATTTTCAACCCTGCTTGCGCTCTTAATTACTCTGTTTCTGTGGTTTTCTTACTCCTTCTTCTCCCCTTTTATGTTTTTCGTTCTCTTGCTCTGAGTCAAAGTCTGATAAGGAAAAATAAGTTCCAGTTCTCAAATATTAATGCCATTTGGTCCCGACTGCAACCACTGGCTCAAATTAAGATCTGGTGATGTTCCTTTCTACACACAATTATTCTAGTTTCTATTTCATCCTGTCATAGCTCCTCCTTCAAACAATACAGAAGCATATACAGTATGCTCTACATATACTCTAAGTGCTACATTATACAATCTAATACGGGTAGAATCACACGGGCGAGGGTTGGAGGGAAGTAGATGGGTACGGGCGGTGACAGAGCAACACACAAACTCTCAGGGAATGCATACCACCACTAAAGAAAATATTAGTGCTCGAAAATCAAGCAGTGGAAGCAGAGACGGCAGCTAATCAAAGAGATTGTAAAAAGCAATACTTCTTGGGAGAGACAAACACAAGATTGAAAAGCTGGGGCATGAATAAGAAGCAGGGAAATAAAAGTGAGAAGAAAGGCCAACCAGTGGTAAGCTGTGGGCGGGATCCAAGCCCATCTATGTTCATGGTAAGCCACAATATGCCTCGTAAAAGACAACACACGCGTTGAAAAGTGTGCTTGACCTAACAAAAGTCTATGGGCCAAGAGCAAAATGCAAATCAAATTGGATGGATTCCTGAAGTGGAATGTTTACAGATGAGTTGTACATCACACATAAATCTGTGTATAGAGACTACAAAATGAGTAACTCTAAGGCTCTTGCTTCTGCATGTGTGTGTGTGTGTATGCGTGTGTGTGTGTGTATGCGTGTGTGTGTGTGTGTGCGTGTGTGTGTGTGTGTGTGTGTGTATGTGAGAGTGTGAGAATGAGAGTGCAAGAGAGAGAGATGTTTACTGTATTCGCCTCTGCATCCTTGTAGTAAAGAATTGTCGAGTACAAAAGTAATCCAACATTCGTCAGAGCAGAAGATCCTGGAATTTTCTGTCTTGCTAGGTTCTTCTTTCCCATTGGGTTAATGTGGGAAACATTCACTGTAGGAAAGAACTTTAGAACTGAAATCTCATAGATTATACCAAAGGCACTTCAAAAGGGAAAGAAAGAACGATAGGAAAGACTTTTATGATTTGACCAGTTTTTAAACCTCTGCACGGCATCAATTTAGCCAATACAATTGCATTTAAAAATGATCAACCCATATAATTTGAAGTGGTGGTCAGAAAGGTATTATTAATTCAAGGGAGTGCTACACTTCCTCCTAAGAAGCACAGAAACAGATAATAACAGGGACAGTGTTCGATATTTCCCAACTATTAACCACATCATTTTCATGAACGTGATAATGATGAAATAGATCAAAGACATTCAGTAGATATTTTTGCTAAGTTTCTTGAATGCCCTTCTATGCCCACTGTTAATATTTAACTCTAACAAAATGCGTTATAGAATGGAGTGGAGCACTTTTGCAATCAATCATCAGCCTCCTGAAACTTACTGATGATAAAAATAGAGTGTGTACTTAGGGACGCCGTGTATATTTAGGGACGCTGAGGTACTACTTACTAGCAGCCCCTTTATACATGGCATAATAATAGCTAAATTGCAAATGAATCCCCCATGATTGAGTTAAAAGGATAACCAGTGTATCCCCAACCTGCCCAATCAACCCCACTTCCCGGACATCTAGGCACCCCTAGGAGAGACACACACAGACAAGGATACAATCACACACCTGCCACACACTTAGAAGTGCACACATTCACAGATATTTTAATTCAAAAATGCATACACAAGCACAGACACACACTTTATAAAATGTCAGTTTCTTGATCACTATCCCCCCTCATAATTGAACCATACCATGGATCCCATCAGGCTGCTATGTGATTCGTCCCTAAGTTTTTGTCTTTGTGCACAGGGTCCAATTGAAGAGGATGATAAGGCCTTGAATACCAAGCAGGCCTGTGGTAGTATAACTCTGAAATGTTCAGAAGTAGGCCCAGGTGAAAATGTCATTATTCCCTTATGCTGGCATGATCTCAGGTAATCAGGGCCAGCTTTACGACATTGCGACTGATGCGATCGCACTGGGTGCTGACCTGTGGAGGGGGCGCAGACCTCAAGTGGGGATGCTGTGTTTAGTAATAATGTATGATTGGAGAGATGAGGGGCGCTTTGCCCGGTTTTACTGTAGTGAGACAATCCAAAGAGGCGGTCATGGGGTTTGGGGGCGCCAATAATGATTATCGCACTGGGGCCACCAGCGCAAATCCAGGTCCTGCAGGTAATTTCAGGAATTTTGCAGTAGGCTCGTTCTGTGAAATTCCCCAAATTATGCTATTATGCCACTTCACATAATTGTTTGCCTTTCAAGGTGATGGAGCAAGGATTCGCACGTGAAGCGACTTGCTTGTATTCATGAACCTCAAATTAGGTTAAAACACTAATCAACATGTTTGTCTTATTAATATTACATTACACAACTCAAAATGGGTGTCCGAGAGAAGCTTGCTTATGTGTTTTACTAACTGTAATATGCTTGCATATAAAATGGCTGCTGCTATGCAAAGGTTTCTACTGCGCATGCGTTTGTCATACTCACGTGACAAGACGTACTCTTTGCTTTGGAGGTAATCTGTCGCTTCTGCGCACTAGTTTTAATATGGCTGCTCTATGTTCTCACATGCGAGAAGCTTGCACGGCTGCTTTTGCTAAGCTGTTCATTCTGCCTAATCCTAATGCTATAGTTAAATGAAAATTAATGGGTATAGAGTAGAAACACATGGTATACAGTGTATTAATTTATTCTGTGTTCTAAAACTGTTTCTTTCTATTCTTTTATGAAATGATAAATTTGGGCCTGGGAGAGGTAATAACTCCATTTTGAAAGTCCTTCTGCGCATGACAAGCTCCAGAGAGAAGCTGAGAACATTTGTCATTGAATGAGAGCCAAAGACAAACACAGCCAAGATGTGCCTGGGAAGCTAACCCTTAACCCTGCCAGAGGAAACTAAACTGTGCCCAATGTATTACAATGTATTTAATGATAAATTCTCCATTGTTGGGTGGGAAAAAAATGACATATGAAAATGTATTGATGGGCGAGAACGTTAAAAATGAATATTCAACACTGAGGTATCAAAATTTGGTGTGGTGTGATGACCTCTCCTCTTCTTTTGTCCAATCAAAATTGGGAATCCTTACACTTGCAACATTGGGGGTGGTACACTGACCAGGAAAACAGTATAACTAGGGTAGGCTATAGTTAGCTAATTTGTCCGACTTATCCGAATAGCTGACTTGTCACTGACCCAACTCACTCAATAGGTGATCGAGAGCAGCGGGGCTGCGAAGAACTGTGTCAGAAGATTCGCTGACCCAATCGGGGTCCGGGAAGCTAAGGTGCTGGCGAAGCACTTTGTCGGGGAATTGATAACCCAATCGGGGTTCTGGCTGTTAGCTGCAGAGAGGGAGTAGCGCAGGTGTTGCAATTGAACTGCGAGTGCCGGTCTTAACCTTTGGTGGTCCTGTCCTGATCCAAATCTGTTTTTTCCTTGTCCTGATTCTGATCTGCACCTGCTGGCCTACTGGCAACTGCAACTGCAACTTTTGGGGTTTTCTGTCCTTCAACTGACCCGTGGCCAGGGTTGGTCTTCACACCATTCTAGGTAAATATAAATCTGTTTGGGTTTGTTATCATATATTTGTTCCTTCTCTTTACCCTCCCTAACGTAAAGCTTTGATTGCATATATTTATATATGTTCCCTCTTCTTACCCGCCCTATGGTTAGAATCTTTTGCAAAACTATTTGTATATGTTCCCTCTTCTTACCCGCCCTAGGGTTAAAATCTTTTGCAAAACTATTTTTATATGTTCCCTTTCTTACCCTCCCTTTGAATAAATGCTCGAAATCGTTTCTTGATTAGCATGTTCCTTTTTCTTACCCTTCCCAAAGTATAAATGCTCAATCATTTGGTTACATAGCATGTTCCTTTTCTTACCTTCCCTTATTTTGCTAAATGATCGAAATCAGTTTAATACATCTTTTGCATAGTTACATTCTGGTTCTGATTTTCATTATTGAGAGTCTTGTGGTGTTTAATCTTTGGATCATGACCATTTAAGAGATTTAGATAAAGAGTTTTAAAACTTCCTGAGTCTGTGATTATATGAGTGCAAAATGTTATTTTTCTTATTATGCTAACTCCCTGATCCAAATAGGTTACAGGTACCTGCGACAAGGATTGGTAAGTCAATGGTATAGGACTCAGTAAATAAAATAGACTGATAGTAGAGCGAAGGTTACCTGGTTAAGTTGTCAAGTTATTGATTTATGGGCCCAGGTGAGTATGATAAAATTATAGTCAGGTGAACTGCGCGTCCTATCAAAGGCAAAAACGTAGTGCAAGCACACAGGAACGACACAAAAAAACAGAATGTGATGGCTGCTTTTTTCAATGCTTGTGTTTTTTGCACTTTTGTTGCACCCAATGCTTACACGCTTCCAAAATGGACTTGAGGGCGTATTTCGCGCTAAACTATGGTGCCTACTGCAGCTTTTTGGATAATAATGGATCATTTCAGTTGTTTTTTTCTGAACATTCACATTATTATTTAAGAAAATTATGCAGATTTGACACAATCCTGGTTAGAGACTAAGAGCAGCACTCTTTCACGTGCGCCCCGAGGAGATTTAACACCTGCTGTGGGTTGAAGGGAGCAGCTGGTGCTGTTGAGAAATCAACAATGGTTGCTTCATGTCTTTTGCCCTGACCCGATCCCGCCTCCTCCTGTCATTTGCTGACTGGAGAGTTAGTCAATGAAAGGAACAGGTAAGGACCTGGAGGCTGGGTTGAACTCCCGCCAGGGCTCAGCGAGTGCTGCTGAGTGCTCACCCTGATCCTGGGAAACAGTGCCTGCCTGCCTGCTCCTTACTGGCATCTAATTCTCAGACTAACCCACGGTCATGAAAAATCACAAATTAAGCAAACCATTGTTACCGGCAAGTGTGTGATGTACAATTGGCTCTAATTTGGTAAATCAACGCCCTTGTAAAGAAATTCTATGAATAAAAAATAAATACATATATAGGCACACCCACTTCTGTTTGTTCTCTTGCACCCTTATTTTCTGGGATGAAATGATTTAACAAAGAACACCAGGGAAATGTGTTTGCTATAAATAATGGTAGGAGAAATGCACATTTTGTGCTGTCAGTGAGAGTCTGTGCCCAAGTGAAAGAAGTCACAGCAGTGCCTAATTTGCAAATGAAATGGTGCTGGTGATCAAAGCCCTGCTCTTAAACATAGGACTGGTGCAATTAAATGTGTGCGCTCAGAATTCCAAGCCTGTGCATTCCTAAATCAACCTTATTCATCTTTAATTCGCTAACAGACACCAAGGGGATATTCACAAGGAAGTGGCATAGAGAGGCATTAGCCTCCTTGGCTTAACGCCTCTCTCCTCCACTTCGGAAACGCAAGGCTGCACCATATTCACAAGGATATGGTGCAGCCTTGTGGTTCCCCCTGTGATGGCGCTAAGTTTAACAACTTCAGTTTTACAACTTAGCGCCAATGCAGGCACTCTTCACCAGAGTGCAAGGGTGTCTGTGTGTACGGGAGGATTGTTCATGTGTAGGAAGGGGTCCCTTCCACCACATAAACAATCCTAAATGCAATTCTCACTTTCATGTGTGCTGGTTTATGAAGCACACATGAAAGTGACAGAATAGCTTTTTTTTTTAAAAAGGTTTGTTTATGTACAGGAAGGGACACCTTCCTGTACATACACAAACCATGGCAATTTGATTTTTCCATGTGCGCCGCACAAGGCAGCACAAATGGAAAAAGCAAAAACAAGGAGAAATAAAGCATTTCTCCTCGTTTTGCCTGTTTAAGACCAGGATTTTCCTGGTCTTAATTTTGGCGCTGCCTCCTACTTACTCTGTCCTTGTGAATATGCGGCAGTGTCAAAATCAATGGATGTTGTGGTGGAACGCCCACCGCAACACCCATTACCCTCCCCTTTCACGCTAAATACAGAGTGAAAGGGTACCTTAGTCACAAGGCAGCGATACGCTACGTTAAGGGGCTTAACGCTGCCTTGTGACCGAGGCAAGGCCCGTATCTCCATCACTGCGTCACTGAAAGTGGCGTTGTGGTGGCGATGGGAGCTTGTAAATATGCCCCCCAAATTCCTTTCTCCCTTTGTGATGGTGTTTATGTTTTCTCTGTTTCACCACTTTTTTTCTCTCTTGTTCTCAGTAAACGTCCAATGCAGATAAATAAGTGCCACTCCCCAAGTACGTGCTGGTGCCCCCCACCAGAAATCACCAGCCCAAATTAAGCACTGAAGCAGTGCACATAGGGGCAGATTTATGCTTGCGACACAACCTCAGCAATGCGCCGCTTTTACGGCACAGATGCATGACGCATCTGTGCCGTTTTTGCCCCATGGTACGCCGCATTGTAAATGTGGCGCATCCAGGGTGGCTGAGCTGCGGCGCACAATTACTGGTGCATCCCTGCTGATATGAAGGGATGCGCCAGTAATTGAAAATCTGCCCCATGGTATGCCCAAAAGCGTGCAAGGAACTTCTAGGAAGACTTAAAATCAAGCAACATGAAGTCAATGTAAAAGGATATGGGCAACAGGACATAAACAAGCATTAGAAATGCAATAGGTCTCGCAGCATTAGAGTTAGTGCTTTTAGAATTGTTAATGGTTTTTTTTGTAAATCTTTAGCATGAGGGTGAGGGTGAGTGAGGGTGAGTGAGGGTGAGGGTGGGTGAGTGTGAGTGTGAGTGAGGGTGAGTGTGGGTGAGTGTGTGTGAGTGTGGGTGAGTGTGGGTGAGGGTGAGGGATTGAGGGTGAGGGGTTGAGGGTGAGTGAGGGTGAGGGGTTGAGGGTGAGTGAGGGTGAGGGGTTGAGGGTGAATGAGGGTGAGGGAGGGTGAGGGGTTGAGGGGTTGAGGGTGAGTGGGGGTGAGTGAGGGTGAGGGGTTGAAGGTGAGTGAGGGTGAAGGTGAGTGAGGGTGAGTGTGGGTGAGTGTGGGTGAGTGTGGGTGAGTGTGGGTGAGTGTGGGTGAGTGTGGGTGAGGGATTGAGGGTGAGGGGTTGAGGGTGAGGGGTTGAGGGTGAGGGGTTGAGGGTGGGTGAGGGGTTGAGGGTGAGTGAGGGTGAGGGTGAGTGAGGGTGAGGGGTTGAGGGTGAGGGGTTGAGGGTGAGTGGGGGTGAGTGAGGGTGAGGGGTTGAGGGTGAGTGAGGGTGAGGGGTTGAGGGTGAGTGAGGATGAGGGGTTGAGGGTGGGTGAGGGTGAGGGTGAGTGAGGGTGAGGGTGAGTGAAGGTGGGTGAGGGGTTGAGGGTGATTGAGGGTGAGGCGTTGAGGGTGAGTGAGGGTGAGGGGTTGAGGGTGAGTGAAGGTGAGGGTGAGGGTGAGTGAGGGTGAGGGGTTGAGGGTGAGTGAGGGTGAGTGAGGGTGAGTGAGGGTGAGGGGTTGAGGGTGAGTGAGGATGAGTGAGAGTGAGGGTGAGTGAGGGGTTGAGGGTGAGGGGTTGAGGGTGAGTGAGGGTGAGGGGTTGAGGGTGAGTGAGGGTGAGGTGTTGAGGGTGAGTGAGGGTGAGGGTGAGTGAGGGGGAGGATGAGGGGTTGAGGGTGAGTGAGGGTGAGGGTAGGTGAGGGGTTGAGGGTGAGTGAGGGTGAGTGAGGGGTTGAGGGTGAGTGAGGGTGAGGGTGAGTGTGGGTGAGGGTGAGTGTGGGTGAGGGTGAGTGAGGGTGAGGGTGAGTGAGGGTGAGTGAGGGTGAGTGAGGGTGAGGGATTGAGGGTGAGGGGTTGAGGGTGGGTGAGGGGTTGAGGGTGAGTGAGGGTGAGGGTGAGTGAGGGTGAGGGGTTGAGGGTGAGGGGGTAGGTATTTTGGGATGCGAGGTGACACCGCCACGAGACCTTGTCATAAATGCATAACACTGTTCACAAAGGAAGCAGCTGCTCTGCCCCATCTACCCTCCCTCCTCAGTTTGTTAGCACGCCATCAGCATCCACATATCTGAACAGACAGCTCCCTATCCAGAGGGCATTAGGCAGTTATATAAGTTATCATGTTATTAAAGACCGAGTGGCCTCAGATGGCAGTAGCAACAAGACGGACGGACGGAAGAGAGGGGAGGGGGGAGGAGAAATGCGACACGGAGGGAAGGGGAGGGGGCGGAGCGGGTTAAATTATACAAACAAAAAACAAGCCTTTCACCGTAACACGGCGGGCAGGGGAGGTGGCGGGCAGGGGAGGGGGCGGAGAGGGGAGAGGTGCGACACGGCAGGCAGGCAGGGGAGGAGAGTAGAAGGAGGAGGGGGGAGGAGCTGTATGTGTGAGTGCTCCCGAACAGGACAGGAGGCTTGTAGGAGTCTGAGGGAGCATGTAGACAGCACAGGGCCGAAAGGAGACGTGCATGTATGTGTTTTTAAGAGCAGTAAGTGTCAAATGAAACAAGCAGCATGTGCATGCCGGTAGGGGCAGGTAAGGAGAAAAGGGCAGAGGGTTTGCGTCTGGTGTGCGCGCGCACATGAAGGGGTAGGTGCAGGCAGGCAGGCCTGTGAGTGTGAGGTGCAACATTTATTACCACCACTACCTTCTTGTGTTTTTTTATCTTTGACGTAAGCCCTGCCATTTTCATCCTGCTACTAACAACTGGGAGTATAGCACCAAAGCATATGATTTGCTAGCAAAGATGTGGTTCATTGTCCTTGGAAAAATGTAAATGTGCTCTCATCCTAAATTCAAGGCCAGATAGCTGGATACATGCAGTTCTTAACCAACATCCAAAGGTCGCTACCTCTAAATTGGGATGCCACGTATTCTGACACTTAAATATGCTTGGGAAACATATATGTAAAATGCAGATTCCGTCATCCAAAAATATGAAGTTATTTACTCCAGACACACCTCCTTGTTAAACATCGAAAATACCCATAGCTATTTGCCATCATGCCCTAGGACAGTGAGTGTGGCCGAACAGTGGCAGGACAGCAGGGTGCCGCTGCCTGAGAGGAAGCTACCGAAAGGCCGAGATCGGAGGCACCGCAAATGCGGTTACGGCCTGAAAGGTGAACAGCAGGATGATGTAGGCGATCACAGAGGGGGGTCTGCATGGTGAAAGCAGCGGAAGAGACAATCGAGGCTCTTGCAGAGAAACGGGCCTGGAGCAGAGCTTCTCGAATACTGGAAAGACAGAGAGACGTGCGGGGGCCTGACCCTGTGACAGTGTGGAAGTGAACCGCGGGGGCCCAGAAACCCGAGTCAGACCCCCTGGATTCCTGAAAAAGTAGAGACACTGCAGGCAGCCGCAGAAACCACCAAGAACCCGCGGATCAAAGCCCGGACAGTGCGTGCGGAGACCCAAACAGGCTGGCAGTGAAGGGAGGGACGCTGGCAGATACAACCAGCAACGAGCAGAGGAAAAAAAGGAAAAGGCGATCTGACCCAGCGAACGGGGAAGTATGTACAAATGGCGTGAGGCCTGAACCAGTGAGGAGTGTAGCGGTCCCGTAGACGGAAACAGCGAGGTTGTGACAGGACTGGGGCGTTCTCCCTCTGCAGCCTTACCCTTGGACATCTAAAGCAGACACCACGGGGTGAATGGAGTAAGGAGCCGCTGCCCTCACTGAGACAGGCCGGCCCTGGGAGCTATAAGCGCCTCCCTCCCCCACAACAGAAGCTGACCAGTACAATCTCGGAGGACAGAACCGGGTGAGCACGAGACAGGGTAAGACTGTCCTGTTCAGTGAGACACTGAGGGGCCAAAAGAAGGTGGAAGGGTTGGACGAGCACAATCAGGGGGGAAAAACAGAGGGCGAAGGGGGCGAGGCTTGGGACCCTAGAGCCACCACAAGATGGTGTGCAGGAGAAGTAGTAGCACATAATTGGACGCCTCCTGGCGGACATGGCGCAGGCACATTGATGAGCCCACAACAGACATAGATGGTGGAAGACGGGGTGGCCGGCCTGTGTTCCACTGGACTACCACTCGGAAGAGCACAGGGGATGCGACCACAGCGGAAGGAAGAGAGGGGAGGGGGAGGAGAAATGCGACACGGCGGGAGGGGGCGGAGCGGGTAAACAAAGACGGACGTGCACGCGCACGCGCTTTTAAGGTCAATGCGCATGCGCATAAGCTCAATGCGCATGCACATTGACCTTAAAAGTCACGGGCACTGCAAGGAATCGCCACGATTCCTTGCAGTGTAGATAAAGAGTGGATAAGTCGCAATACTCTCGCTTGCTCGATGCGCATGCGCATCGACAGGCGAGACCTAATGAGTTGCTAGGCTACAAGAGGGTAGGGGGGCTTTTAATGTTGTCATTTTTGTATATATGCATCTTCATTATTGACTTCCCCGAAGGCTTTCTTATTCTTATGTGATATACAAAGCTTCATTCATTCACGTTGCCACTTTTACAAAACCTAATACAAAGTTTCTTTGTAGTATTGGTCGTACTTAAATCACCCTCTTTCATTTGAGAATGCATTGTTCTGCGGTTTCTTGGATCCGTATACATCCTTTAGTTTATGAAAGATGTTTTCATTGCAGATTAACTTTTGAGTTTTGTTTTGCCATAATTATGCCAGGGATCCAACCAAGGAGATTAAGATTAGATGAAAGTAGATCAATGTCCAATATTTTCTTTTTCTAGCTTGTGTAATCTCTCCTATTCATAAAAATATAGGAAGGTGGCACAGATGGTAAGATATCACAACACCCCTCCCTTCTGTACACTGCACTCTGTCATCCTATCCCTATCTTTGCTCTTGTGTCCTTTCTTTTCAGCCAGTCTTCTCTTATGTATTGAGTGTTCTTCTTCTTCGTCCCAGACATCAACACTGAATGAGCCCCCAGGGGGAAAGACTGACGAGGAAACATGATGCTTGGTCTCAGAAGGAAGGTTGAGTCTCCAAATCCTCGTTGACTCTCTTGTATAGAAGTCAAGGCCCAGCTCATTGATGGTTGTGTAAATGTTGGCCAAGCAACAATGTAAGCCAATTAGGGTCTCTTAGTACCTCAGGTTTGGGTTACGGTTTACTAGGGTGTATGAGGATACCAGGACCGATGTTTCTAAACTACTTCGAGATCACCAATGGACCTAGTGGTCCTGTCTATGAGATAATCATGTCCTAGTGGTGACTATTTTCTAGACCTCAGCATAGCCTGGCAGAGTCAGGAAAGTTGACTATTGTGAGAAGGCACCTGGGCTTTCTGTAAGCCTCAGCTTGTCTGTTCCTGTGTCAGGACCTGTTCCTGTTTCTGCTTGATTGTTTGTGTCTGCATCGCCAATCGCTGCATTGCCCAGTTCCCTCCTCCCACATTTTGCCTTCCGATTTCTGCGGATTTCTAGCTCCGCCCACCCCAGGACCTACTTAGTACAGGCTGCAGCGCAGCTGTGCAAACAGCAGGCATGCAGCTGGAGCGCCAAAGGCAAGCCTGTCTACTCTCGCCCATGCCTGGACCACGCCCAGTGCCAGGAACGCTGCTCCTCGGGCTCCCACAGATACTCCCCGGAGGAACTTCTGCAAATCAACCCTGGATGCCACCAAGAACGCTGATACGTCACTGCGCCGCAAATCACTGCTGGACCTTTCACATGGTTACATTGCTGCTTCACCTGCAGCTGCACTTTCGCACCCTCCATAATCACCCACCCACAGAGCATCTTTCCTGACTCCACCTCCTACACACACACTTCGCATAACGCTCACCAATAATTGCTCCCATGCATACTTCTCATAATCCGCTCGCCTAACAAGCATGCCACTGATGTCTTGCGCTTCATCCATACCCACACACCTGACCTCATCTTCCTCACAGAAACCTTGCTCAACCCTCCACACCAACAGAGAGGCTCCACACCCTGGACGCAGCTAGAAGAATGTGACCGAAGTCGCATGAATCAACATCCTCCAACTCCACCCCTGTGCTTCTCTGATGACGCCAACAGTAACACAGCAAACACAAGGAGATGATGGACGGAGCGCTGAAACTTTCCAGATACTCACCCCCAGTCGCATATCTGATTTAAATCCATCATCGTTCTTTAGCTCACGTTGCCACCCCAGTTCAGACCCAGCCATATGCAAATCAGTCTTGACCCTGTGCCTCATGGGAACAGTCCAGAACGGGTCTTCCCTGGACTGGAAACAAGCATCCTGCACATAAATAATCATTTAAAAAAATGCTGTTTTGCAATTTCTATGTGTGCAGCATTAAGCAGCACACATAGAAGTTACCAAACTGCATTTACAGATTGTTTATGTGCAGGAAGGGGGACCTTCCTGCACATAAACAATCTTCTCCCCAAGCAGACACCCTTGCACTATGGTGCAAGGGTGCCTGCGTTGGCTCTAGGCAACGGAATTCTGCACCAACGCTAGGGAAAACACAGGGGTGCGCCGCATTCTTGTGAATACGGCACAGTCCCGCATTTTCAGAATGGAGAAGCTTGGCGGTAACAATTTAATTATCCCCCTAGGTATCGCTTCTTCTCTCCTAGGGCTGGCAGAGGTTCTCCTCTCTGGCAGCACCACCAAACAGCAGACAAGACAGTCATCAGCAGTATCATGGGCTAAATATTAGCATCATATCACATCCATATCATCTCAGCTAATCCCATGCCCCCTCTTACGATAACAACCAATAAGAGTGTACTTTACCAAGAGGAGATTGTAAATGGGTTATCTACGCACCTGAACAGCACTGAATCTTTCATCATTATGCTCGACTGCCTTCATTGAAAGAGCTCCATTAGGCCCAGAATGAAGTCGCCCCATTTGTTTTTCTGAAAATTGGCCTCAATTATCAAACGCGACAGACAGCCAAAGACAGCATTGAGAGCACTTTTACTGTACATGCTTTGTTTACTTCTGTAGAGGCCTCGGCCCAGCCTCCCTTTAGGCGGTTCAGTCAATCTACTAAGGTTTCAACAGCTTTCCCAAGTTTCTATTCGTCTGCACGGATGTTATAATTATTTCTGTGAGCACGGTTTTCTCGGCCAATGTTGTAACTGGATATATTGTTTTAAATCTACTTAATACGTGTTAGCTTCACAGACTTGTCTTTGCGTTCCCTGCTAGAGCGTTCTGTAAGTGTCTTTGTTCAACCCCTACTTGGGTTCACTTTTGCCATGGCACTAGAATTGACATAAAAAAATGACACCCCATAAAATCTGAAAGACTCATAATTCTCCTGTTCCTCCACCACCCTCTATGCTGCTCCTGGATTTTTTTCGATTCTCAGTAGCAGAATGGATGACCGAGGCAGGATGCTGGAACAAACGATTCACAAGAATAAACATATTAGTAAAGGAACCAAAATTGTGGAATTCCATCAACAAGGCCTCTGTTACCACTGAAATCAATTGCTAAAAGATATTTGGCTGGAGAGCAATCATAAAATATCATTTTTAGTAATATGTGTTACTCCTTGCAGGCAAGACTCTTTTCTCAAACTAAAATCACTTTCCGCCTGATTCATCATAGTGCCGTTTTGCGAGTTTGAAATAGCGAATCATAAGGAATCGCTATTTCAGACTCGCAAAACGGCATTCATGTAGGAATCGCAAAAACAAAAGCGATTTGTAGGAAATGGGACCCCCGGCCGGCCAGGGCTTGCACCACAGCCAGTCAGAGACCGCCACTCCTATGAAAAGTCGACCCCTGCTCACCCTCTAGGTAACGCGGCGTGGGCAGTCAGGCCTATCTCGGAGGACCTGTGTGAAGCATTTGCGCACGCACCCACCAACAGTAACATCCCAGGCCTCCCACAAAATGGAACTCCACACAAAGTATATATGAAAATAGTCTTTGTATTAAGAAGGACACATAGGAACACACATTGTACAAGGAGCCCGAGGCACGGGCAGGGGTTACAAGGAAGAAGGTACAGGGCAGGGCCAAGGGGCCCCTGCCAGGGGTATGCACAGGATGGATCTAGCATTAGAACACATATCGACTGGGAGCTTCCTCGAACTAGCAGTAGAACTCACTCTGACCAGGAATCACATACAGGGTACATCTGGTATTCAGGGGGAAGGGAGGACAGGATACATAACATAACAGGAGCACCCGTAGAGGTGCAACACAGAATACTCGCAGGGATCACATTAGTATTAGTCCATAGCAATCCACAGGCCAGCTGGCCTTTCTGGGGCAAGGTGCCCAAGAGTCTCGATGTTCAGGGCAGGCTGCAAGGAGCCCGGGGCAAACCTAAACGTGGCAGTTGCCCACGAAGTGCTGGGCAACTGAGGGGCATCGTGGGAGCCTCGCCGGCTCTGGGGAAAAGGGCGCCAACTGGCGGAGCCACTCGGGCTCGAGAACAGGGGGGCGGAGCCTTGCAGGCTCGGAAGGGCCAGGGACACGTGGTGGAGCCTCTCGAGGCTCATGGGGGCAAGGGCACAGTGGAGCCTCCTCGGGGGCTGACATATAGATGGAGCCTCTCGGAGCTCATGGGGGCAGGCGGAGTCCCTCTCGGGGGACTCGGCTTCGTGGGAGGCCTCACGGGCCTCAGGGCACAACCGAGGGTTCGCTCAAGGGGAGGGGCGGGCACCGACAATGTGCCCCGACGCCCCTCCTCTCCCCTGCTCGCCGCAGCACTCACCAGTTCTGGTGCGCCGGTCTCCTTTGCTGCGCCAGCCTTCTCCTTGTGCTCCGGGGCTCACTCTCTCTCGGGAGCCCCATGGGGGGGGGGTCAGCAGCTTCACGGGGGTATCGCAGGAGCGCGGAGTGGGCTCCCGCCGCTCCTGCTTCGTCGTCCTTCCTCGGCCGGCCTCTCTCCTTCTCTCGGGCCGGCAGCCAATCACGGCGCGGCCTGGGGGATGACGCTAGGGGGGAATCCCGGGCCGGCAGCCAATACCAGCGCGGCCCGGGGGTGACATCACTAGGGTCCCGGGCGGCGGCGGTGAACTCGGGGGGAAATCGATGAGGAGTAGGCTCCCTCGTAAGGCACAAGGGCAGGAAATAAAGCGAGGTAGGCACTCGCTGGGGGTGTAGAACCTTTGTAGCACTGGGCAGACGCCGGGTGAGCACCGGTTTGTTGAATATAGCGCTCCCAGCGCTCGTGCAGGAGTGAAGCGCCCCAAAGCGGTAGAGGGCAGGGAACAACGCTTCCAGGTGCTGGGCCGAAGGGACAGCGCTCCCCAAGCGCTAGATGCAGGATAACAAAGTCCATAAGTAGTCCAGGACCTCAGGGGGGGCCCAGCAGCGCCAAGAAGGGGAATGGGCCATCCTTAGTCCAGGAGTAGGGCAGGGCCCAGGGAGGCAAGCCAACCCTGAGCCCCAGCAGCAGCAGCTCTTGGTAGATTCGAGTTAAGAACAAGAACAAGTCCAGAGTGTCACAGCACCCTTTTTATACGCACATTCTTGGTCTGAAGGGGCAGGCAGGGAGAGAACCAGCTGGAACTGGTTATGGGGGGATTCTTTACACTGGCCAGGCTAGGAACATCAGCCACACCCCAGGGGGTGGAGCCAGCATTGTCTGGGGAAAACCCAGCCTCATTCATGACACTCAAACCAGACAGTCAATCCACAAGCAGACCCAGGTTCACTCCTCCCCTCACATCAGCATGCTAAACACTCCCTTCACCACCGGGGCGGACCCTCCCAGATCCTGAGAGCCAGGCTCACCAGCCAGCCTCGGCCAATCATACGCCAGGCACACATTCCACAAATATGCCAACTTCTAAAAGGGGGACTTCTACACTAGACACACTCATACCACATATACCGTTGCGCAGCATTCAATCTCACGAGTTCAGACATACCAGACTTAACCCTGCACACCCTAGGCATCGGGAACTACCGAGGACTCATCCATTCCCCATGTATTCCTATGGAAGGGTAGGTCGCTCTCTCTTCACACGAACTCAGAGGGGGAATCACCATCCCCAGGTTACATATACCATAAAAACTTCAGGGGCGGACCTGCCAGACGGGCCAAGTCCAACACGATTCCTACATATTCCTTATTTGCGATTAGCAAATTGCTAATCACAAATAAGGAATAACTCCCCATTCATTCCTATGGGCCAAAAGGCCCATAGGAATGAATTGGGAGTATTCCTTATTTGCGATTAGCAATTTGCTAATCGCAAATAAGATTGCGATTTAAAGGGGGCCAGGGGTGTCCAAAGGACACCCTGTAGCACCCCTTAAAAGTAAATACGAACAGGTGTTGCGCACACACATGTCCAAAGGACATGTGTGTGTGCAACATGCAACTTAGAAAAATGCTTTTAAAAGCATTTTTCTAAGTTTTCGCTATTTACCACGAGGTTTGACCTCGCTGTAAATAGCGGGCCGAAATTGCGAATTCGCAATTTTAAAATGGATGATGAATTGCATTTAAGGAATCTCAAATAGAGATTCCTTAAATGTAATTCATCGCAAAATAGCGAAATCGCTATTACCGATTTTTGCATTTGGGATGATGAATCCCAAATGCAAAAATAGAGCTCGCAAAGGGCCAGATTCTCAGAATCTGGCCCTTTGCGAGCCCATTTCGGCTTCATGAATCAGGCTGTTTACCAAGTAAACGACCATGAGCTCACTCCTTGGTAATCTCACTTGTTTTTCTTTCTTAGCTGTCATTCTGCTTGATTCATGGAGATCTTCTGGACACACATATTTTCAATTCATATTTGGATCTTCTCTTGCCACAGAAAACAGCAGTTTATTTTGTTCATTTGCATTGTGATTAGGGTGCAAGTCCTAAAAAACAGAAGTGGGGGGACTTACCAAGTTAGGCAGAATGGATGTTACATCATTGCTTGTTACATCACCGGAAGTGACATCACAGGAAGTGACATTAAGTTGCATGACCGCATGTGGCATCAGGACGAGGCATCACAACCCATGACCTCACAGGGAGTGAGTTCGGATCTTGAGACCTCACATATATTTAGCAGGTCTATCATGAGTACATTTGAGAGCATAACTATATTTAACAAATTACATTTTGAATTTGGGTTGTGCCAAAAGATTGATGCAACCCTGGCACAAAATCTTGTCTTCAACTTATACATTTACGTTTTTTTAAACCCTGTCACAAAGAAATTGGCAACAAGGAGAAACATAGCAGTAAATCTGTTCTGCTTAAATGGTTGAAATGCCTTTATTTCAAAATATCTCATAGGGTTAAGGCACCTGCTTCAGAGGCCTTTGTGTGCCAGCTAAATCTCAGGGAATAATGATAATGTTAAGAGAGTCCTGGTGGATAACGTATTTGCTGGAGAGATCTGTGTTTTGCCTAGTCCTAGTTTTGAATCAAGGTAGCATAGAGGGTAAATAGGCCTCCTGCAAAGCACATTATGTAACAGGCAAGTGACATATTTTTATTTTATGTAAATGGGTAAATAGGTTACTGCTTTTCAGACAAAGATCCTTTTGTTACTTTCAGTTCATACATTGTAATCCGTCCAATATAGCACAGTGAAGAATGAAGGGCATGGGGTTCCTACATCTTGTAACCCTCACTGTCTTATGTAACACAACTTTTGTATTGATGTAAACACATATGATTTTTTGTCAATGTATAATCTGTACGTGTGATGTAAAGAGCCCCGAGAGCCTGCATTGGGATGAGTAGTGCTAAAGCACTATAAAAGAAATAAAACAAAATATTGGTATTTAAATTATTATTTGTGTAAATATCGGGGCGACCAACGCATCTGACATTCTTACAGTGTATGTATATCTCTTATTTGAAGGGACTGAACAAGTCATAAGCATTTCTCTCTTGAGTATTTGTGAAGCCCCTGCTTTCCCTCAATTGCATCTAGGTGTGAGGCTCGATAACTCCCAGCCAGGATACTCCATCAAAAAAGGACCCTTCAACTGCAGCTTTTGTTTGGAATCTGATAAGCCCCATCCCCACCTGCCCGCTGCTGTTCCAGCCTGCACCTTTTTGCTTAGATCAAAAGCAGGCAATGTGCAGGTGCTGCTGAAAGTGTCCAGGTGTCATAAAATGGCACCACAACAAGTTCAGCATACTTCTATGAATTCCAAGAGAAGTAGGAAAGGAACATGGCACTCCCCTGAAAGTGGGCACCTTTGCAGTAGGGTAGACTACTTCAAACAAAAATTGTGGGTAAACAGCGTCTACCTGCATCTGCCCTTGACTTGAGCCCTGATTGTGATGACTGCTTTTGTTCACTTTTGGTGAAAAATTGAAAATCTTTCAATGAATGGACGTACCTCAGGGAAGGACTTTAACTTCAGGCAGCTAGAAATAACTTCATGCAGTCCTCTCGGAAATGCATGACACAGATTTAGCATTTCTGTAATTATATAATGTTGGTCTCAAGCATCAACAAAACATACCCTTCTGATCAAATCTGGCCTTGAGATTTCTCACTAACGCTTTTAATTTAGTGTAAAAAATTATGAAATATTGTACAATATCAGAAAATCAGATGGAAAAAGGTCTGCATACATGAGCATTGATAAAATGAGCACAAAATGCCAGCTGCTGTGCAAAGCATTACAAAAAAATTGCTTTGCCCTTGCAATGGACGGATTGAATAAATAATTAAACGTCGTTTTCAGGAGTGTTCTTTGCTGATGATAAATGGTACACTATTCATTCCAGTAGAAAATGAATGATAAACCAAACCAGCCAATAAAAAAAAATACACCTGTGGGGTCAGCAGCGGTTCCTCCCTTTAGGCAGAGGAGCGTCGTCCTACTGCTCTGCGAGTAGTTTGAAAAGGAAAACGAAAATGATAATAACCAATGTTTTCATTCCTGCTTCGGTGTGGGGAGGGCCGGGTGGGGATGGGCTGGGCAGAGCAGGGGCCAGGGGGAGGAGTGTTAAGCATACTCTAAAGTGCGCAGGATGTTTTGGCTGGGGGGAGGAGTGTTAAGCATACTCTAAAGTGCGCAGAATGTTTTGACTGGCCCTCCTCACCCCCCCCGCCCCCCCCACCACCACCACGCACCACACCAATTTAGTAGCAGCCAGCCGCTACTGTGTGGGCTGATCCAAAAAGTGATTTCCAAAGATTCAAGCAATGGCTGGTGGTCCCTAAGCCAAAGGCACCAATTGCTGAAGGAGGCTGAAGCAAAGCCCTATTGAGTAAATACAGAAAACAAGCACTGGCGTTGCCAATAGGTCTGCGCAGTAGGAAAGTTGGAGCTATTACAATTGCAAATAACAATGCCTTTTATTTTTGTTTTCATTTTAAAAACATAAAGGGCTTTGTCATTTACAAAACCAATAGCTCCAACTTTTCTACTGCGAGACCTATTGGCAACGCCAGTGCTTGTTTTCTTCTCTTTATTTACTGATCAGACTTTGTTCAGCAACTAACGAGGGGGGGGGGGCGGTGTGAAAGTTTATTTTTTAAAGCAGGGGAACAACATTGGGGACAGGTGAGGGGTGGAAGAAACTCTGGAGGTCAAGAGTGAGGGAAGCAAGACGGGGGCATGGAAGCACAACAGAGTGCAGTGAGAAGAAAGAAAATAGATGAAAGAGCAACATGGAGCTGGCAGGGAGAACCACGTGGATGGGAAAGGGGAATACGGTTTGCAACGGAAGGAGGAGAGAAGTACACTATAGAGAAAGCTGGGAAACACATGCACTTTAGTGGACTGCTTAAACCAAAAAAGAAGAAAAAGAAACGTAGTGCTTGTAAAGCGAAAGAATATGGACACAAGTAATTTGTCCATGCTCTTGGGGTTGGACAAACAAAAAAAGAGGAAGGAAATCCGACACAAGTGGACAAACAAGAAGCAACCAAATGAAGTGCTCGGATACCTCCGGGTCTAGCCAGCGCTACATAAAACTTTTCGAATAAATAAAGTGACAAAGCCAACCACTAGCAAGCACCGAGTGTGCTCTAAGCCCACTGTAAAGCTAACCATGTGTCCTGCAACGGACAACGCAGGTGCGGTCTAATAAGGGAGACCTAAAATATCTTTTAATATAGTTATCTGTATGGTCTCATGGCACACAGAAAATGTAAACATTTTATTTAGCAAAAACTCTGCTTAGTGGATATGGTTTGGATAAAAACGTTACTTGCTTTTCAGAAGCTTAACTTGTTGCCTCCCTTGTCGATGTGTTAGGCTATATGGGAAGAGTGGATTTGGGCAGCTTTTATGGCATTCAGACAATCCTGCAACCATGTTTAATCAGATGAAGTTTGCTGCTTAACCACTAAGTTTAGGACATACAGCATGAAGGAGTAAGGACAAAAGCTTGATACACTCCCATATATTGGGTCACCAGTATTGCCCCCTTTTCTCACATAAGCATCTTCTGCTCAGGCACATCATTGCAGTCCAGGCAATTAATATAAGTCAGTGCACTCAGAAAGGGTACAAACTACTGTTTAAGTCCTGAACAGATAGCAACAATGGTTAAGAAAATGAAATGTAGACTAAGTAAATATGTGAAGAACCAGCCCATAAACCAGCTAAAAACAGATGTTCAAGATAACCACCACAGGAACATCGGGCTGTGTCGGGTTTCCTTGACCCTATTGTCAATAACAAAACAATAACGTGTAAATGCTCAAATTCACTGTATTCCAATCCTAAGCTATGCTTAAGTTTTAAATGCATTGTTTTAGAGCAATACACCTTTTAGACCTCTTCCTTTCGCTCTTGTTAGTGGACTGAACATAATTTAGGTGAACGTTTGCAAATAATAATGCCATATGACACTCATTTTACTGCTATAAATCAGAAGAATCATCATTTTTTTCCAAGCTCCAGCGTCTACCCCTTTGATCTATGAATTTCACCTGTGTACTACTTTAAAAAATGTCAGTTCCTTAGCCTCACTTTTTAGCACTGTAGATACACTAAAAAACTCTGTTTATCACGGTAGTATGGGAGAAAACTATTAAATAAAAATAAACAAAGTGTGTGTGCATTTACAAGAGGGACCCGATTATATACACTGCAAGTTTTTTCCCAGGACCTCAGAGCTCCAATCACCATAATTGCTGATGAAAATTCCAAGGCCCCTGCTCCTGAATTCTAAGTGAAGTACATTCCCCTGATGTGGAAGATCAGGAGGAACTGGACTGCCATTCTCAAGGTTTCCTCTGGATAAAATCTTTAATCTCTGAAGCTCTTTGAAGTCATCAAAGGCTTCATACCAAACAACCATATACAAAACCTTTCTGTTTGTTTTCTACATTTATCCTGGGAGTGTGTGGGGAGCAAGGGGGTGGGGTTAGGAAGGGGTAACCTCTTTAAGAATCGAACTTCAAAATACATAAATGAAATATTTCACAACGTATAATTATTTGAATACAATAATTAGGATATAAAAACAAAATTCAATCAAACAAAATATGTTGCGAAAAATCCATGCACCTAGCAGACTGGGCTGATGGAGTTAAGTGCTCTATTTTCTGCCACTCCGGGGAGCATTTGCATTGAAACTGTGCCAGCTCCTGGGAGTTATTTACATATCCAGATGTGTCGTTTGAGAGCGCTGGGAGGCAACACGCACGGTTTTATTTTTGAAGTAAATAATGTTACCCATGATCATTTCACGCAGATTAAAAAGTTCAGACTGCAGTGAAGGCAGCACACTGAATCCAAGCTGAATACATGGACACAGGCAATTTATCCTTACACAGACAGCTGCTCTTTCCATTCACATGACCCACACTCAACCAGCACAACCAGGGTAAGTCTACCCATCTGAATATATTAGGGAAATTAACTAGGGAGTTTCTACTTCAGCCTCCAAGCTTCTACATTAGAAACAAACATGAACCTGAGCTTTTCAAGGAGTGGAGAACATCAGGCACAGCCTACACACGCACATTCATAATCGTAGCTTGATAGCAGCCATATGGGTGGCCTGCAACCATTAGATAACGGACAATGTGCTGTTCTCTAAAAAAATAGCATGCATTCGGCCGTTTTGGACCTACGTAGTATATCCGGTCTCTTAGGAGACCAACGAACCACTTGAACATATGCATTTGAAACACAAAACAGAACAGAAGTACATTTTAAAACTGGATTGTCTCTCTAATAAACGCTGATAAAATGCACAGCTAAATAAGGCGTTCAAAATTAATTTAAAAAATGTCTCAGAAAAGAGGCATAGAATGAACAAGGGAGAGAACAACACGAGTGGTGGGGGAAAACCACGAGGGAGACGCACGCACGGAGACAAAGTTAAATAATGCGTCACCAACACGACACAGGAAAGAAAGAGAAAAGGAACGACGGAACAGTGGGATAGGAAACATTACCTATGAAAAAGGGAGACACAAAGGAAAATAAAGGAATGTAACAAAAACGAAGCAAAAATATACGTGAGAAAAAAAGAATTGAAAGGAAAAAAATAAAGACAAGTACAGGAAATGCAAGGGGGGGATGGGTTGGGTTCACAAGGGAGAGAACAGCACGAGTGGTGGGGGAAAACCACGAGGGAGGCGCACGCACGGAGACAAAGTGAAAAACAACACGTACCTGATAATGCAGAGCGGCCGGGAAATTGAAAGTACGGCCGGCCATGAATAATTAGGGGAGGAGAAGCCCTTTGATGTGCTGTGCGGCCGTGAATGCGCGTGCTTGTTTGGTCACGTGATTCACGTGAACTTAAACAAAACCGCACGAACGAAACCCTTGGTTTCACGAGCGTTTTGAGGACATGAATTCTCGCTACGCTCAATGCGCTTGCGCGCATTGATAGGTCGCGAGACCTAAAAATATGTTCACCAGTAATGGCACAAGTGCCATTACATGTGAAACCTAAAAAGGTGAACTTCTCCTTTGTCAGTATTTTCACAGCTATCGAGGTGAGACTGCCGTCTCTAACTGAGATGAAACCGTCAATGCACAACATTCATATGCAAATGGAATTCAATTAATTGATTCTATTCTTGCAAAGTCCTGACGCTAATGAAGTGGCAATTCTGCATTTGCTTGGAGTGAAGATTTGAAATTAAACAAAGCGTGAGGTTTCAACAGAGCTGAAGATTAAACTACGACCTGGAGTGTTGCAAAATGCTGGGTAACAGGCAGACGTCATTGGCCTGTTGGATATGACCCGTCTTCTATATTGATGCATGTGTAAAAGAAAATGTATAACACTTAAACAAAAGTGTTCAATAAGTGAACCTTTATTCAAAAGAGGGTGACAAATGGATACAAAGCGATTCATGAAAAACAGCAAATATGCACATTGTATTAAATGTAGACATCCATTTGTTCTATTAAGCAAGCATGCGTTATTCATTTTTGTTAATGGAGAAATTTGCAGGCGCGTATAGGTTTAACAGGAGCTGCATGTGTTAAAAAACTCAATATAACATTAAAGCGAGCCCTGTTGTTGGTGTATATATGAGTGGTGCCACCCACATTACTCTACACAGTCTCTTCCTTTCATTGGCTTTTGTATCATAGAAAGAGAAAAGAGATTATCAATGAAGGAATAAGGAAATCTTCTTTCATAAAGGAAGGGGAAGAAGGTCTGGAGTTTGAAAATCGTCAGGCTGTAGTCAAAAGGTCAAAGTTTAGACCCACATGAGAGTGCTGTTTCAATCAGAAATGTTTACATATGTTAGCAATACATTTTTAAAGAAGAAAAAGATGTCACTTTTCGCATGCAGTACTGACGCTACATTTTTCACGCACTCATGAAATGTGTTTCTGAACATTAAAACGCTTACAGAATACTTCCTTTGGTTACTTAGCAACAAAATATTGTACGTTTTCCCCCTTTTTCCATTGTGCTCTGGATTGTGGAGCAGATGTGCAAGCCCCTAGCAACACTTTTTGGCCTTTCGTTCGTTCACTTTTTTGTGACACAACATTGGCGTAAACAATGCACCACATTGTGGCCCATTTACAATGTAACGCATCTAGGGGGATGCGTTACATTGTAAAGCCCAGGGTCACATAATACCTGCGCCAGGTATAATGTATGCTGGGTGGGCGTTCCCATGAGGGAAGGTCTTGTAGAAGTGACGCAGTGAATTCTACAAGATTTCACTGTACCACTTCTAGGACGCCACTGTGTTAAAAAACCCCACTCCTGCTTGGGGCAAGCGTAAGGAGTTATGCAGTGTATTAGGAATAGGCCTCACCAAGCATTGCTGGAGTTGCAACACTACTCTAGCAATGCGTGACTTTTGCCCGGACCGATGCATCAGAGTTTCTGATGCATCTGTCAATCCTTACGCCATGGTGTGTCGTATTGTAATACAGTGCATCCATGGTGGCACAAGGGTTTCGCAGACTGGTGCAGGCAAACTGACACATCTCTACAGATGTGTCAGTTTCCTTGTAAATAAGCCCCTGTTTGTTTGATAGCGGTTGTAAATTTTGAACCACTGATTTTTTCCACAGTATTTCATAGTATCAAAATTCTTCCTCTCAATCAAACAACTAGAAACAGGGATATCATCTGGAAGAATCTAGAAACAGACAACTCATGCTGGGGATTGTTTACGAAACTGTCCTTTTTTGGTTACTTACATTTTTGAGTAAGATTATTACCTTTAGGTATTCACAAACTGCACGTTTGTAGTTAACTTACATTTTTTAGTAGCTTACACTTTATAGTAAGTCCTTGTCCTCATTTGCTATGGAGGGATGTTGAGTCCTACTGGTGAGAAAGAGGTAAACAGCAGAGAATAGATTCAAAGGCAACTCATTGGGGTGTGGTTGGTGGAAACATGGGTGTATGGCTGGGTCAGAAGGAAATGGGGGTTGAAGCAAAATAGGAGGCCCAGGTGGGTGAAAGGAACATTGGCGCAAGGTTGGCACATCAAACTGGCAAAGACAGCAACGTGGAGCTGGTGGGTAGAACAAACTGGTGAGAAGGCAATGTGGGTGGCCTGGGGGAGAGCATATGGGCAAGAGAGAAAAGAGAGGACCTCGATGGAAGGTGGGCAGAAACACACTGGAAAGACTCCTAGGAAACACATACACTCTTTTAGCATTCTTAAACAAAAAGGAAAAAGTACCACCTTGTTACGCCTGCAAACCTTACAGTGGTCTTCCTCCAACGTTTTGCTTGCTTACCTTTACTTTTTGCTGTATCTTTTTGCTGGCCTTAGGACTCTGAGCACTTTTCCACTGCTGACCAGTGCTTAAGTGCATGTGCTTCTCCCCTAAACATGTTGACATTGGTATTTACCTGATCGCCATATTTAGTTTACCTGTAAGTCTCATGTAAAGTGGGATGCCATATACTCAGGGCCTGTAATCTAAATGCTACTAGTGGGCCTGCAGCACTGGTTGTGCCACACATACAAGTAGCCTTTCAAACCTGACTCAGGCCTGCCATTGAAGGACCAGGGTGTGCAATTTACTACCTCTTCAACTTGACATTCAAAACCACTTGCCAAGCCTTAAACTCCCATTTTATTACACACAAGTTACCCTTAAGCTAGGCACTAGGTGGCACTATGAGCAAGGTGCTGTGTAACTAAAAGGCAGGACATGAACTGTTAGTAACAAACAGCTGAATTTGGTTTTTTTACTACTGTGGGGTCTACACATCTCATAGGCTAGCACTGGGGATTCCTTAAAACACTTTTAAGCTGCAATTCCTGATAAGAAAGGAGTAGCTTTATCATGTTATATATTAGGAATGGTAGTGATAAGTTGTCTTTAATGGTAAAGTTAGATTTGACATTACTATTTTAGAAATGCTGTTATCTTTGTTCTGTGTGCATGCAGCCTGTCTCCAAAACATGTCTGGGCTGGGTGACAGCTACCCTTTGGGCTTTCTCTCTAGACAGCCACAAAAACAGGAAGGGCTGGGTGTGACAGAAAACTCATCTGCATTCTGATAGCCTTCTTCAACAGGAAGGGGGAGAGATTGCTCTTACCTACATTTGAATAGGCTGTTTCCTGCCCTCACACAAATGGCTGATTACCCCCACAGATAGCCTGGCAGACTGAATTGAAAGAGATCCTTGTACACTTCAAAGGGCTCCTTTGAAGTCACCCTCTTCATCAAAGGCAATTTAGGGTTTAAGTACTAGTGATCTGACCCTACTAATGCAGCACACTACTGGATCTTCGAATAACTATACTGGATTAAACACTGCAGTGCTGAAAGGATTGCCACTTTGCTGCTTCTCTGCTTTTCTGAGCTGCCCCATGGCTGGCTGATCTCTGCCCTGCTGAGGACAAGGACTGGGCCCATCTCACTTGAACCCCAAGTTACTCCAAGGGCTTGCCTCCTGTTTTCTAAAGTCTCAGGGACACAAAAGGTTTCTTGCATGGCTGGTACTGATGAACTCTGTCATATGTGAGTACTACCCTTGCCTAAGGTGCCCCCTCCAGGCAGGTCCTTAAAAGTGGGTTATCTGCACTACAGTTCCTTTAAATCAAGCTTTTGGGCTCTTCGCGACCACAAATGACCCATAAGCTCCGGAACCACGTTGCTCCCTTGAAGAATCAGGGCGAGTGAGTGCAAGTTTGTCTCTTCACACAACAGCATCACTGCTTGCAACTACGAGGCCCCAGCCCGACTGTCTGCGATGCCTGATGGCTCTTCACTCTCCGCGGACCTCTTCTAATAACGCTCACCGTGCTTACGGCAAACTCCTTCTCTGTGAACATAACTCTTGGCTCAGCCTGAGTAGGTAAAACTTCAGCAGGACCTGTCTGGAACATTTTGGGACCCGCACTTCATTTTGGTCGGCTTTACTTTTCAGATTTGGCCTGGTCTATCGTTAACTCAATTAACCTTTTAGCGCTATTGACTTCTTAATACTGTTTTCGGATTTCATCTTGAAATTCATATCTCGACTTCCTTAGATTGGATTTTTGTCATTTTGGTTTTGTTTTGCTCTGACACATATTCTGTATTTTTCTAAATCAGTGTGAAGTCTTTTTGTGGTGTATTCAATGAGTTACTGTAATTTAAGTGTTGCGCAAATACTGTACACATTGTCTCTTAAGTTAAGCCTGACTGCTCTGTGCGAAGCTTCCGGAGGGCGAGCACAGACTAATTTAGGGTGTTTATCTGACATACCCTGACTAGAATGGTGGTCTTGTTTTAATCAGGGTGCAAACCTGTGCAAACGAACGACCCCACTTCTAACATTGGTGATCAGCGCTGAGGAAAGGACTTTTGTTTGTGTAGTACCTCATAATAATTCAGTGTTCACTACACCTCTATACCTAAGACCAATAGAGCCTTTTTCAATTCTCCATGATTGACCTTTTTGATTTTTCTGCTTATTTATTTCTTACTCTGGAGAAGCTGCACCTGCAGGAATTGACTTTGAGCTGGCCAGGTTAGAATAATGCACTGTGCAGCAGCTGTAAGATTTCTACAAGGCCTTCCAAGTTTCTACAGGGGGATTCACCAGGAAGGTGTAGCTACAGAGAGATTTGAGGGCTTGGGCAGAGACCCAGGATGCAGGCAATGACATCGCAGAGGAGGAAAAGGAGATCCCTGAGGAGAAGGAGAATTTGAATCTGGAGTCTAAAGTAGCTCTGGAACTGCCTCTGGAAGGGGCCAACGACCTGCCAGGAGCAGTAGTGGTTACCGGAGCAGGGAGCAGTGTCTCCTGAAAAAGCCTGTCTCCAGAGTAGCTGGCAGACAGGAGGGTGGAAAGAAAATTAAAGTTAGAGTTTGCAGAGTTAGAGCAGGCTCATGAAGAATGGAGGCTGGCCATGAAGCAGAGGAAACGTATCTATGAGCTCAACCGCAGAGAGCTGGATATAAGTGCCCTACGCATGGGGTCCATCAACAGCAAGGATGGCAGCATACCTACAGTCGCTGCTAGGGGGTCCAGAGTCAGGATGCTAAAGGATTTGGTGCCCAGTCATGTGGTGGGGATGACATAGATAAATGGTTTGCAGTCTATGAAGTGGTTCTAAGAGCGCACAAAGCCCCAGAGGAGTTCTGGGATGGTAGTTTGTGGCAGTACATACCCACGGTGGGGAGGGACAAACTCCTTACACTAGAGATAGAGTACCAAATATGCTACACTGCATTGTAGGTCATTCTAGTCAGCAAGTTCGGACTGAGCCCTGAGAGGTATAGGCTCAGGTTCAGGGACAGCCCCACGATATCTTCACAGACTAGGGTGGATTTCATGGATGATGCTAACAAGGCATTGAAGGGCTGGGTGAGGGGCAGCAAGGTTGATGACTATTCAGGGCTATACAACTTGATTTTGAAGGAGCACATGCATGATATTTGTTTTACAGAGCTGCACCAACACCTGGTTGATAGCAAGTTAACTGACCACAGGAAATGTGCTGAGGCGGTGGACATCTGGGTTAGCACCAGAGTGTCTAAGAAGGTATCTGGGGGAATCACCCAAAATGGTGGTCAGGGTTCCCAACAGAAGAAAGAGGGGGGAAATAAAAATAAGGAGTTCTCTAAAGGACCCCAAACTGACTCACACCGGAATGGGGCTTGTTCTAATTTCCAATCTGGCAACTAGGAGCAAAGGTGCCCTGACAGAAGTCAGCAGCCCAAATCTCCCAAGTGCTAGTATGTACACTACAAGGAGGACCCCAAGTGTCCAGAAAGACCATTCCCTACCACTGGAGGTAAGAACCCAAGGTTGGCTAGCATAGTGCTGGAGAGGAGTTTTTCTGAGTTAATGGGGGTGCGGGGGGAGGTTAGCGAGGTTACTCCAGTGTGCCTGGGTGATGGTGCGATGGTTTCTAAGATTCATGTGCCATCAAATACTTCCAAATATAGGAAATGTGTTACCAAATATAGGAAAGGTGTTGAGGAGCTGAAGGATACAGGAGCCAGCATGACTATGGTAAAGAGTCAGCTGGTTTCCCCAGAGTAGGTAATTCCTAATTCATTCCACCTGGTTGTGGTGGCTGACAACAGAGAGGGTCACCGTGCTGTGGCCCTGATTCCATTTGAGTGGCGGGGCAGTTACAGGTCTTCTGAAAGTTGCGGTGAGCCCTGCCATGCCTATCAACTGTTTGTTGGGTAATGACCTGGAGAACACTTCATGGAAAGAGGTAGGGCTCAAGGCTCATGTGGAGATGTTGGGATTATCTGATTGGATCTGTGCCATGACAAGCTCCATGTCTGCCCAGGAAGGGAGTCAAAAAGGGCTGGAGCCTGGAACAATGGCCCAGACAGCTGATAAAAAGGGAAAAGGCAAAGGGTGTGGGAAATCAGCCTGTGAATGTACCCCTAGTGAGATGGATGGGACAATTGCGGTGTCTACCCGGAGTTCACTGAGGAGCAAATTGGTGAACAGCCAACACCTGCTGATTGGCATGTAGTAGAGTGAGCGCCTAACTCTTGAGGGCATAAGGAAACAGACCAAAGTCCAAGCAGCAGGTGATGTCTCTGGGAGCTATCAAATTTATTAGGAGGGCAACCTCCTTTATGGTGCCTAAAGTTCCTGTGCATGGGACAAGAAGGGCGATGGTGGTCCTCCAATTGTAAAGGGCCTTGCCTTCCTACTCGAGCTGGCTCATGATATTCCCCGGCAGAACACTTGGGTCAAGACAAGACCTTTGCAAGGGTTTTCCCCCAATTATTTTGGCCTAAGATCAAGACTTCCTCAGATGCCTTCTGTAGAACCTGTGTTTCCTGTCAAGACAGTGGGAAAACAGGGCAGAGGCTGGAAGCTCCCCTTCATCCCTTACCTGTCATTAGCACCCCCTTTGAGAGGATGGACATCGGCATTGCTGGGCCAATAGATCCCCAGACTGCATCAACAACAGGTTTATCCTGGTTCTGGTGGAGCATGCCACCCTGTGCCCAAACCATGCCTCTAAGGACCACCACTGCACTTGAAGTGGCAAAGGGCCTCATGGGGATTTTGTACCCGAGTGGGTTTACCCAAGAAAGTTATGTCTGACAGGGACACAAACTTCATGTCTGCATGTATGCAGTCCATGTGGAAAGAGTGTAGAGTAAATTACAACTTCTCCACTCCTCACCACCCCAAACCAATCGGCTTGTTATAAGATTGAACAAGATCCTGAAAGGCATCATCAGATGTCTGCCTCTGGGCCTGAGGGAAAAGTGGGATATCCTCTTGTCCTGCCTGTTGTTTTCCTACAGGGAGGTGCAGCAGAATTGGGCTATGGTCTCTTTGAGCTTCTGGATGGGCATCCTGTCAGAAGACCTCTTGGTTTGGTGAAGGAGGGGTGGAAGCAAGCTTCCAGGATATTTCCCCAAGATAGAGTGTGCTACATATTGACCTTCCAAAGCCAAATGGCTAAGTTGTGGAAGCAAGATTCTACCAAGTTAGAAGACAGTCAGGCAGTGATGAAAGAGTGGTATGACCAAAATTCTATAACTGTGGAGTTACAGCCTGGCAGAAAGGGTGGATCGTCGAACCTGTGGGGCCCAGTGCCTTTCAGGACTGTTGGACAGGGCTTTATAAGACAGTTGAGAAGAAGGGTAAGGCCATCTATGTGGCCGAGAAATAACTTGTAAGCACTGTTTTTGGATTTAATTTTTAACAATTCATTTCTCAACTTCTACTGATTGGGTATTTGTTATTTTTGGTCTTGTTTTACTCAGATAATATTCTTTATTGTTCTAAACCTATGTGTTTTTTATTGAGTTATTGTAATATGAGTGTTGCTCAAATACTTTACACATTGCCTCTTAAGTTAAACCTGATTGTCTGTGCCAAGCTACCAGAGATTGAGCACGGATTACTTTAGGGTGTGTATCTGACTTACCCTGATAAGAGTGGTTGTCCCTACTTGTGCAAGGTACAAAACATCTGCCAACTACAGACCCCATTTCTAGCACACCTGAAAAAGGGAGCAATGGAAGCACACTGTAATACTGTAATGCTTCCATTCCCCTAGGGAAGGACAGACACAAGAATTTGATTAATAAGAAGCAAGCAAATGAGAGCAACAATCAGGCTATAAGTCCACTATTCGATGAAACTCAATGGTGAAAAGACTAAGGTTATGGTTCTGGGCAAGACTCTTCGGCTTGGGGTCCACCCTCGGATTTGGGGTTCACAACACTGGCAGCAGTCCCTAGTGGCCCTTTTCAAATTCTCCTCTAGGTTACAAATCTGGGCTGTTGGCTGGATCAGAACTTCTCCATGAAACCTCAGGTGGTTAAGGTGGCCACTTGTTTTGCACTGTTGAAGTGGGCGAAAAAGATTATTTGGATGATTCTCCATTCACCTCAAAGGACAGTGATCCAAGCTTTAATACTCTCAAGAATAGACTATGGCAACATTCTGTATGTAGGAATGCACATTGGCCACAATATATCCAAGACTTGGTGGTGCCTTACCAGCCCATGCATATGCTGAGATCACTTAATCTAACCTGGTGTAACCTGCCCAGAATCCTTTTGGCCCACATGGGAGGTCATTCATTTACATATCTGGGCTCGAAATTGTGGACCATCCTCTTGGTGTCCTTGAGAACCTGTACTTCACTATTTGCATTTCTTAAAAATTCGAAAAGACCTGGTTGTTTTACTCAACAATCTGGGTGGCCCTACCTTTGCTTAACACCGGTAAACCCTTTTGGGTAGGTGTGCGCTTTGCAAGATGATATGATATTAACTATAATAATAATAATGCATCTTGCAACAGAGCACAAATGTGCTGCCTGGTAGGAGAAACCTAAAAATTAACAGAAGCACGTGGGACAGATTGAGTCTGTGAAGATAAGAAATAAAGGAGAATTCTTGAAGAAGAACGTTTCCAGCAAATATGTCAGTCTTATGCATCTCTTTAGTGTCTGACTGGCAAATCAGTGTAGAATGAGCATGAGATCAAGAAGAAGGTTGGTCGACATTTGCAAAGTCCAAGTCATAGTGGGATTGGAAAGAATACACTCTTAGGCTGCTTCTGAACTTTAGGAAGTATGGGCCATATGTATAAACAATTTTTGCAGTCTGATCAGGCCGTTTCCAACTCCAAAAATGCTTTTACATAAGTGCAAAACACAAATGGTGATTCAGTAAAACATTATCAAATCGCAATTTGTGTTTGCGAATCCGTTTTCAGAAGGGGCGTGTTAGGGCGTCCCTTCCAAATACTAATCTGAATGGGATGTATGAATATTTTGTGAGCAAATTACGGTTGCAAAACATTCATATTTTACCGACTCCTTGTGGGAGGTGGTAGCTATTCACAAATGGAAAGGGGTCTCAAAGGTACCCCGTCCCATTTGAGAATATAAAAAATAAATTTTTAAGAGAAGGAAGTGGTCCCACAGGAAACAGCCTTTAAGGAAAATAGCCTGCATTTAAAAACAAACATTTGCAATGCAATAGGTCTTGCATTTGTGAGAGTTAGACATGTGGGGCGTTGTTAATGGCAATGTGTTTTTTTTTATGCAGATATGTGTAGAGTGGATGTTGGTGGTGTTTAGTGGAATTATGTGGGTTGAATTTGAATGGTAGGTTTGGTATTGTGTGCAGTGCAACTATCCCAATGAAAACAAAAGAAGCAAGACTGGAGGGGTGCTGGTGAAGCGTACATCAACATGGAAAGTGGTGGGTGGGAGAGGAAAGCAGCAACATGTGTAAACTAGAAAGCTGTAGCACCATATGGTAAATGGCGTCATATTGAATACATTAGGACATCTCTTTAACTTCCAATTGAATTAATCTGACACATTTTACCATGTTTAACTTGTCAAAGCTATTCCTCCTTTCTGAAAACGAGTGCTCATTTTTATTAAAAATTGATTTTTTTCAGACAGCAGTACCCTTGAAATTGCTTCCTCTGTCCCAAACAGAGAAACAGCACAGAGGGTGAAAATCTACAACCCTTCGGTTAGTTTCCTTTTCAAATCACGTGATTTCACCTGGCTCCTGGGGGCTGGGTAGATGGTTTTATTGTGAGCAAGGGGTCCGGGGCGTTCCAAGTCGTGCCTTAAGTGTTCAACAACCTTTAAACTTGATTTGTAATTGTTTGAAATAATTGATCTTTACGCATCGAGCAGTGTCAAAGACGCTCGTTTATCGCTAACTTGGGCCATGTTTTACAAGATGTTCTGCTGAATGTTAACGCTTGTTCCAAGCGATTCATTCAACTTTCAGAGGCACCTCCTCTGATCGCTTTATGTAATGCCTTCAGATTACAACTACCAGGAATGTTCACCCCCTTCCTTTTCCAGCCACCATTGCGGCTCGAAACACGATTTTAGTTAATGTTGCACTCGTGAAAACCTTCACTGTAACAGCCACCCTCGTCGGGTATTTTAAATCATTGTTTAGCAACTGAACAGAACTGGTTTGTTGATTTGCAGTGGTGCCTACCTGTTCTCCCAGAATACATATTGCATCCGTATTTAATAAACATTTTCAGTGTTGTGCAGTTACATACAATAGTTTGATTTATTCCTGTTTCATTGGCATCCTTTGCACTCACACCAAAACACTAGCGTGTCACCTCACATGTGCATGCGTTTGTGTGTCACAGCATTCTGTGCAGGTGACCTGCGCCCTCCAGGGCGCTCGCACGGGGAGCCCCATTCACTCTCGTGCACCGTCGGCCCCTCACAGGGTCTGTGAGCTTCAGATGTGCAGCGCTAAAGAGCGCGCTAATCCCTCCATTCTTTCGTGCTATGGATTGCCATGGGCCAGTCATTGCAGGCTATTTTTAGCAGGCAAGCCTTCCTTGAGGTGCCTGCGCCCCTGCCTGCTCGCACTGCTCTGTGGTGGGCTTTCCCACATGCACCTAAACCCCCGATGCTGGTATAAGGGAAGCAGGAAGTGGTAGGGTCTCACTACAGGCCACCTCTTAGAGCTGCTCGGGGTTGTCATCACGGGGCCCTGTTTATGTATCGCTGTAATTCGGAAACTGGATGTGAAATTGATTGATGGAATCCATGGGATGTGTTTTGAAATATGATATTGTTCAGCAAGCTTGCCATGTTATTCTTTTTACAATGCCGAGAGGCTAAATCCGCACATAAGGCGCTATATCAGCGAGAAGTACATACCAGTCCAGCCAGCCAGAGGTCTGGGGGTTTGCTGTTACATTGTGTGGTGTCAGCTTTGTGGGACTGTGATGTGGTCGTCAATGATGGGCAGTCTCGGATTGGTAACGAGGGCAATCGGGCAATGCCCGAGGGGCCGGTGTCAAGTTCGAGCTGTGGGCTGCTTTTTTTAGCAGCCTGGGGGCCGATTTTGGCGGTTCTACGTTGTTCGATGTCGCCAGCGGCCCAGTGGGTGCCTGAGTGGCCTTTCTAGAGGTAAATGGGCGTCCATTATCTCCCTCTCATCAACGGCAGAGGTGTCAGTCCCTTTCTCTCCCTGGGCCCGCCCATTAGTATATGTATACTGAGTGGGGCAGGGGGCCTGAGCAAAAGTGGCCTCACTTGTTTTCAGGTGTTTCATCAGTGAAAACTAATCCGTGCAGTTTTTTTTACCCACCCCCCACTTCCCACTTTTTTTAATAACATTTCGCTGAAGTAGTGTTTTGCAAGGCAATATGCAAATCTGGGCCACTTTTTTTCAGCCTGCCCGGGCCGATTTTCAATCCCAATCCAACCCTGATGGTGGGTGTGCTCAGTGTAGAGAGTGGTCCGGAGTGTGCACCATCACGCCACCACAGAGCTCATGGGCTGTAACTGCTGATTGTTTGCACTTTAAAATCACGGTTCTTGTGTCCAGGTCCTTAAATAACCCATGAGGTTGGTGCTTTGATCCCACATTAAGCACTAGAAAGCGGCAATAGCGGAGGGAATATAGTTTACACCCAGCAACAAGTCTGGGGTTTTACGTAACAATGTTGCCACACCTGTTTCTACAGCAGGCACAGTAAAGGGCAGTGGATATATTAGAGTAGATGTGCTGGTTCCGTCACGAAAAGACAGCTATGTCATTGTTTGGGGAGAGTGGCCTGGCACCGTATGCTGCAATGCGAGCAAAAACGTGATCCTCCCTGTGCCAGCTTGCAATAAAAAAGAGCCACAAATGAAGGTGTTGAAGGCCCCTCGCCCACTTAGCCCTGATGTTACTGCACCTGCTGCACTATTGATAGCTACGCCCATCGGGGGAGGGGAGGGATTGGGTCCAGAGACAGTCCTGTAAGCAAAAGCAGTGAACCCGATATCTGCCACGCTTGCTACTTTCTGGCAGTGTTCTTCCACTCGCGCGTAACAATCACTGCCCGTTATACCTAGGTACGTCTGAAACATGCCCAACAGGCGACCGGGATGCGGCGCCCAAGCGGGGTGCCATCACCCACTGTCACCGTTAACAAGCTCCCTGGCGCTAACAGCGCATGTACCGATCCTACAAGCCAGTCTTGCATTCTTAGTAATATTCTATGGTTTATATGGAACTTTATTGCTGAAGTCTCAGAGTTATTAATATTATTCTAATCAGCGCCATCTGATAGCTGAAAGGCTGGATGAATCTGTGGGGACTTGAACCCGCGTCTCAGCGGTATGCACAGATCTCTGTGTGGGTGGACTTGGCATTTGGGATTTACAGGTAGATGCATCAAGCATTTTTGCAAGCGCAAACGGTGCAAATCGCAAAATTCGGCCGTTTGCGGCCGCAAAAATGGCATTTGAGATGCATCAAGGGTTCATGCACTCGCAATTTAAGAATTTGCAAATAATTGCGAGTTCCCAAATTGCGATTGCATTTAAGGAATCGTAATTTGTGATTCCTTAAATGCAATGCATGAACCGTTCCAAGATTGCGAAATCGCAATCTGGGGTCGCTCTTTACCATGAATCCAAACTACGTGGTAAAAAGCAAAAACTTAGAAATATGCACTTTAGTGAATTATTCTAATTTGTATATTACACACACACATGTCCTTGAGACATGTGTGTGCGCAACACCAGTGAACATTACAATTTTAGGGGTGCAACAGGGTGTCCTTTGGACACCCTGGCACCCTTGAAATTGCGGCACATTTGCGATTCGCTAATTGCTAATTGCAAATAAGGAATGGCTTTCCCATTCATTCCAATAAGCCTTTAGGCCCATAGGAATGAATGGGAAAGCAATTAGCGAATCGCAAATAATGAATCAGTAGGAATCGCAAATAACATTGCGATTCCTACATGCATCCCGTTTTGCGAGTCTTTAATAGCGATTCCTTAAAATTTGCTATTAAGGACTCGCAAAACATAACTTTGATGCATCTGGGGGTTAGTCTTTCTGCCTGTCGCAGGGAGATCTTTCATACTTCACTGTTCACGTGGAGGTTTGCCTTGGAGTGGCAGCCATACCTGATTGTAATCCAGGTGTGCCGGGCGTTGGGCTCAGAAGTTCATCCTCCCCTGGGCCGCGGGGCTGCCTCACTGACAGAAGCCAGTTATTTTGCTGCAAGACAGACTGTACGCTGGAAGCAGATGTCATCACCAAGTGCAGAACCCCTCATATGCATCCTACATGTATGTACAGAGCCGGTGACAGTTGCTGCACGGGCTGTGAGCTCTGGTCTCCCAGGTTCCCGTACCCCGGGGGTGTCACCGAGCCCGCACTGCAGCCGCGGAGTCTGCAGTACCACAGCGAGCAGCTTGGTGCATTTTTCTGTCACCACCCAGCCCTTTGTAGAATTGGAAACCTGCTGCTTCGCTCTACCCGGACTTCAAGGACAAGTGCAACTCACAATCTGACAGTTACAGGCACTGGCGTGATTTGAAATGGGGTGAAATGCTGATCTTCATCCCTTTACAAACATGAAATAAGTTTGGGAAGGAGTTGAAAGGCAGAAAGCTCGCAGTTGCATTAGTGTGAGGAATCAATACCATTCCAACATTAAATGTGGGAGTGAGCACGGCGCTATATTCCATCCGGAATTCGAGTGACCGTTGTTCAAAGGACGTGACCATGACAGGTTACTCAGCCTGAAAACGCTGCTGCTCATCTTGCAGCTTACTGGAAATGCCAAAAGGCCCAAGTGGCTAGTGTGGCCCTGCAGTATATAAGTAAAGAGCAGTGGGCCTTGATATCAATGGTAACATGCAGCAACCGCCATTAGCTCTTCCAGAACGGACCCTATACTGGCAGTATAAGTGATTTTGCAATTGCTATTGTAAAAAAAATAAAACCCGCCTGCGAGTGGTTTCGATTATCTCGCCCGTGCCTGGGCACAATAATTGAAACCACATGGCCTTTGGTGTGCGTAATAGACACCAATAGGCCGTGGGCAGAGCAATGCGCCCGCCTTCGGCCTATTGCGTGCTGGGTTTGTAAAAAACACACACGCAAAGGCCAATAAAGTGCCACAAAAGGAAAAGCACACACTCATGGGTGTGCCATTCCTAGGGCAGTTCCATAAACCCCATTTTTAGCTACTAAATGTCTTGAGCTGCACAAGCAGCTAAAAAAGTAATTGCTTTATTAACCCCTTGCATGCTTGTGACGGAACCGTTCCGTCACAAGCCTCGGGTGAGCAGTGCTTGTGACGGAACGGTTCTGTCACAGCCCGCTCGCCGCGCCTGCGCGGCACAAATTCCGCACCTGCACTGACGTTTTAATGGGCGGGAGGGTTTGTGACGGGACTGTTCCGTCACAAGCACAGCTCACCCGCGAGCCGTTACGGAGCGGTTCCATCACAAGCACGGAACCGCCGCGCGGCCGCCCCACCCCCTTAGCGCTGCGGCGGAATAGTTGCCGCAGCGAAGGGGTTAACAAGCATTTGTAATGCAATAGGTCTCGCATTTACGTAAGTTTAAGCTATTGGCATTGTAAAAAACCATGCCTTTTATTTATGTTTTAAAAATGGAAACAAAAATAAAAGGTATTGTCATTTACAATGTCAATTGCTAAAACTCACGTAAATGCGAGACCTATTGCACTTGGTCAATGTGTAACCTATCTAAATATAACTTTGTACGCAGTTTCGTAAATAAAAGTTTCAGCCAAAATAGGAGAGAAATGCCACCCGTACAAGTGACGTAGGAGGAATGAAAAGAAACACTTCTCATCTCTGGTCTTTGTTTTATTTGTAAGAATAGGCCTAGAATCAAAAACAGATGTATGCACTTGTATTTATCGTGTGTGGAAAACAGTATGTTGCATGTATTCAAACGGCAAAGTTTCATGCCAGGCTCGTGTACATGGGATGAGTTGTTGCTCTTGCTGGAGGAATGTCGGGTTTTTTATTTTACTTTTAAAAACAATAGAGCCAGCTTTGAGCTACCGTGCCAGTTATAGCTCCCGGCTGACCATGGACATCACTGGATGACCCTTGCTGAAAGAAGGAGCCCCAGGCTGTGATAAGCACCCAGTTATCTTAGAAGCCAGTGCAGTGAGAAGATGATGTGGCATAAACAGCTATCCGGTCCCTGTGCAGCTGGCGATTTCTTCCGGGGCGGTGGGTGTTTATATTCTGGTGCGGCCAAGGGTGGGACCTGTTGAAGCGGGTGGTCCATCTGTTCCGAGCGGTGATATTTATTTTCTAACCACTTGCAGGGTTTAAGGGACTGTACGACCAGTAAGACCCTCCTAGTAGGGCCTCTTTGCCTGTCAATCACTAGAAAGTAGATTTCCCATTGCCTCTCCCTGCCTTGAATCAGGGGATTCGGGTTAGAGTACTTTTCGTGGCTGAAGAGGGCTAGAATCGTACCCAGAATTGAGGCAATCGGATTTAAAGGCCACCACCTCTGTCGTGGCGGTTAGATGCTTGCTCATGAACGTCTCGTTTGATTTCGGGAGGGCTGTCACTGCAAATACCTGTTTTTCCATATAGGATTTCCTCCTGGAAGCACGATACGGTAATTTTGAGCTTCACTCAGGAAATACCAATACTAGTTCCATGCAGCGCTACGGAACGGCACATCTGAACCAGTAGCATGTGGTATACGATACCTATGTTTTATGGACCCAATCCTTCACTTCCTATCGGCAGGCATGCCCAGTACAGCGCTTTCTGTCTCGAACCTGCCCGGATAAAAGAACACAACGTGAAGAGATGCAGCGCGAATGCATTGCAACGCTTGGCGAGTGGCCGGGGCCTAAGGTAGACAGGGCAGACACCAATCCCACTTCCAAAGAAGCCCAACACAAAACCAACGACAATAGATCTCACCTAGGCGAATTAGCGCATGCGCTGCAACGCAGGCAAGATCTAAAAAGCAATCACAGACATGGTGGTCTGCTGACCTCAGCCGGCCTTTATCCCTGTGCTGACTTTGATTCCTTATGGGTTGCAAATTGTGACTTACCTCATTATTATACTTGAGGTAAGTCTATATGTGACCCACTAGTAAATGCTAATGGAACTTAAGAGTTTCATACATTAGGAATACCAGAGACATTTTAAGACATGGACAAAGTGGGCCCTGGCCCAGGGCCCCAGCTTTTTAGGGGGACTCCTGATAGAGCCAGCTCTTTTCTTGCCCTGATGACCTGAATAATTCTTAACATAGTTTTTCACATACCGTTTTTCTCAAATATATTTTTAAGGTGGGTGATGTATTGTCATCCAGTTCAGACATTTGGCAGAGAAATGTTTGTTTTTCATCACAATACAACATTGATAAAAAAAGTTTGTTTTAGATCAAAACAGAACCTCACATATGAGAAATGGTAGAGAATAACAAAGGTTATTGGGTCAGATGTACGACAGTTTTGCATGCGCAAACGGGTTTGCAAACCCGTTTGTGCATGCAAATCCCAATAGGGTCATGTACCGTTCCAAAAAAGGAGTCGCAATTTATTTGCGACTCTCTATTTTGGAACTGCGAGTCGCCATTAGGAAGGGGCATTCCCTTCCTAATAGCGAGCGCAACCCCTTGTACAAAACACTCGCAAATTATCACCCTCTTCAAGAGGGCGGTAATGGGGTCGCAAAAAGGAAGGGGTCCCTTGGGACCCCTTCCCCTTTGCAAATGCAGGGGAAAATATTTTTCAAGGGCAAGCAGCCTGCCTGCCCTTAAAAAATTAAATGAAAACGTTTAATTAAAAAAGAATTTAAATGCGTCCCGTGTACCTTTAAGGAAAACGGGCTGCATTTAAAATAAAACCTGCCTTATTGAAAAGCAGTCCCAGACATGGTGGTCTACTGAGCCCAGCAGGCCAACATCCCTGGGAGTGCTGACATTACAAATGGGCTCACAAATTGCGAGAGGCTCATTAATATTAATGAGCCGCGCAATTTGCGACCCTGTTGGGAATCGCAAAACAGTGTAATAACACTGTTTTACATGCATAATAGTCCATGGCAATCTGCGAGTCACAAAAGACACAAAATTGCAAGGCGCTATTTTGCGTGTCGTACATCTGCCCCATTGTCAATAATACTATTGAGATGCTGCTGTATATGGAAAAAGAAATCACAGGTCACTATCCCTATATATTAGATGTAAACTGATTTAGAATTTGGACGAGTGTGCCTGTACACTCTCAGTGATCTGGCCATAGAGGGCCATAAAGAGATTAAATTGATCATGAAATCAAAGCTGTTATTAACAGGGGCCCCCAAAATATGTTTAGCTCAGGGCTCCCGAAATCCTTAAGATGTACCTGAGGATTACTGATTTCCGAATTGCCCTTCGTAGAGAATCGCAAATAAGAAATTGGTATTCCAAATGTTTGTATATTTTGCTCTGTTTTTCCTATTTTAAATTCTGAGGAATAGAGTTTCAAAGGGAGGAAGTGTGTACCTAGAGCAGTGGCATATCTAGACCATTTGCAGCCCAGGGCGGTCCCTGTGTTTGCCACCCAGTGGGGGACGGAGCAAGTAGAAGTGTGTGGGCGACAGATGATGATGAGTGGGTGGGGGTGCTAGCGACAGACTACGAGGGAGAATAAAACAAAACAATAAAACTTACCTTACACTCACAACCGTCCCCAAAATCAGCCCCCCCCACCCACGAGCTACACCTCTGACCTAGAGAGATTCCATGGAAGATACTATGGGCCTCATTTATGAGGCCTTGTGTCAGTTTTGTGCTTCCGATGCGTCACTGTTTGTGACGCATCGGCGGCATAAAACATGCCTCCTGTTGCGCACTATTTACAAAGTGACGCATCTAAGCAGATGCGTCACTTTGTAACCCCCTGCGCAACATTATACCTATGTCAGGTATAATGTATGCAGGGGGGGAGCTTCCCCCGCAAAAAGCCTCGTAGAAGTGACGCAGTGAAATCTGTGAGATTTCACTGCGTCATTTCTAGGACGCTGTTGCATTAAAGTCTTGCGCCTGCCTCACAGCAGGCGTAAGACTGACGCAGGCCCTGAAAGGACGCATTGCTGGAGTTGCGTCACTTTTGTGACACACTCCAGCAATGCATCACCTTTGCACTTACAGGTACGTCAGAAATACTGACGTATCTGTAACTCCTTGCGACATGATGCGTCATACAGTAAATATGACGCATCAGGTATGTCGCAAGGAGTGCGCACTAAAAAGTGACGCATCGCTGCTTTCACGCAGCGATGCGTCATTTCTCATAAATGAGGCCCTATGCATTTTAATGCAAGTTCATTTTTTTGATGGTTAACCAATGCATTCATCTGAGAACATTAGTGAGGTGAGGTTATCTTTCCGGCCACGAAGAAGCATTGATGCCTGATTTGCTGCACTTCGCAGTTTGTCTTTTTACGTTTATAGCAAAACAGGCAAGCAGGCTATTGCAGCAATCCAGGCAAGCAATCATCACGATGAAGACTAGAGCAATTTATTGGGGGGAAAGTAGATTGCCCTGGAGCAATCGAAGCTGGTAGAATGCGCTTCAGGTGACCGATTTCACAGGAAGGGCCTTTTCCAAATTGATTGGTTAAAAGTCAATTGACTATTACAGTAAAGAGTGCGGGGAAAGGTCAAATTCTTAAGTTTAAATGCATTATTTCTGAAACCCGGGGGTTCCTGTATTATTGGTCACGCACATCCATAACTTTCATATACAAGAGCTCCCAGGACAGCTCTCTGGAGTTTGCAGAAACCGGAGGAGAATATTACATTAGGCGAGGCACGAAGAGCAGATGAAAGAAAATATTTTCAATATGACAGCATCCCAGAACTGAACCCTTATGGAATAGGAAAATAGAATTGACAGAAAACTAGGTAATGCATTGATATGAACCAGAAAAAGACACAGATGTATGCACTTAAATGTGGATGGTGATAAAAACGAATACCTTTGTATCTCTAAGGATGGAGTGCCCGTCTTAAAAACGGGACAGGTCAAGTGCCTAAGAAACACTTGAAAATGAAGGTCCTTATTTATGAGAAGTGACGCATCGCTGTGTAAAAACAGCCATGCTTTACTTCTCAATACGCCCTCCTTGCGACATGATGGATGCGTCATATTTATTGTATGAAGCATCATTTAGCAAATAATGGCAGATATCTCAGTATTACTTGTTTTTATCACACACATGACATGAATAATGTCTTGAGAGCAATATTTCAAAGAAATGCGTAGAAAATTGCAGCGTAATATTAGATTATATAATATATAAAGAGCAGATGGAAGAAAAATGCTGTAATATAAAGGAGCTGGCATCGTAGGGAAACTTACTTATAGAAATAAAGAATTAGATACATCGCAGCAGCAACAGACTTTAGGAACTTTATGGTGAAGGAATCCCAAACTTATAATTGGTGCGTGATTCGTATACTGAAAAAAATACAAACATAACAATAACAGAATGCGAAGGGTCATTAAATAGAGGTACAATCTTCAGGTAATGCTAGAAAACAAAGTGAATTTGTGCTAATTGGATAACGCCCACATTGCCACTTTTTGGGCAAAAAACAGCAAGTTGTTTTAGTGAACTGTTCATTTTGTCTTCCCCGTTACACAATGGTGTTGTGAGTGACCCAGAAAGTGCCCCTGTGATGTTGTATCCACTGTCTAGTGTCTCTCGGCCTCAGATTGCATTTACATGCAGCAGCAGAGCAAAGGTGCCAGGGTCACTATTGCAGGCAATGAAAATCAGGGCTGGCTTCAGCAGGGGCGGATTTAGGCTCATGGCGGCCCTGGGCAGGGAGCGTAGGTAGGGGGCCCCTGAAGAGGGGGTCCGGGTGCTGCGGAGCCCCCTGGAGCTCAGGAAGGTACCAGCGGACCAGCAGTGGGTCGGGAAACAAAGAAGCCAATCATGAACCAGGAGGAACGCAGGCGTGGAGGCCAGTGAAGAGGGCGTTCAGGGTGTTTGGAAGTGGAACAGAGCCGGAGGCCGCCAAATCCCTGCCAGGGGCCGCCACGCAAATATGTATCCATCCTCAGAGGATTATTATATTAAGGATATATATTGGCATAGTGGCCCCTGGGGTTTGGTGGCCCTGTGCAGGTGCACAGCTTGCACATGCCTAAGGCCACCCCTGGCTTCAGGGAAGTGTGACTGGTGCGGCCGCACTGGGTGCTGACCTGGACGGGGGATGCTGACCTTAAGTGGGGGCGCTGTGTTTAGCAATGACTTAAGATTTAAAAGCAGCTGATGCAAAGTTCCTTGTGCACCCAGATATCAGGCAGCAATAAAAATGTCAAGGTAACTCTTCTGAGAAATGTTTCTGCCAGAGAGATAAATGGAGTTTTGTCTAGCGGCAGGTTTGACTTGCCATAAAATAGTGCAGAGAGTTAATATGCCTGCCGCACATAACAGATCTGTATTTAAAATGCATAGCTGATTGGATCAGTAAAGCACTGGTAAAGCCAGCCTATATCAGCGCTTTAAAACAAATGAAATGTATGCAAGAGAGGAGCTATGGAGAGATGAGGGATACTTTTGCTGGGTGGTCGTGAGGTAATCTGAGGGAGAGGTCATGGGGTGGGCGCTAAAAAGATTGTTGCACTTGGTGCCACCAGTGCTAAAGCCAGCCTGATGTAAATTGATCCAGTTCCCAAATTAGGTAGTGAAATACTGTCGTAACTTGGCTTCACAGGGCCTTAGGCAGGCATTGATTTTGGTACCACTTGTCTTGCTGCACAAGTGATATCTATGTCACAGTTTTCAGGTGTCCCTGACGATAAAAAACACTGCAGTGTCATTACCACTCGTTCTTCTCTTCTGTGTTTGTAATCTAACCGGACTTTACAACAATTGTACAGATACATGTCTGCCATCACTGCTGCAGATACAGGGTAATCCTTAATTCTTCATAAATCTGAATGCTCGTTTATCCAGATTTTTATGTCTCTTCACAAACTGCTTTTAACTGTTTGTTGCCAAACATCATGGACATATCAAAACTTACAGTGTGCTTTGGGTAAGCCCATTGCTTGCCATTGTGTTGGCTTCATGGCCAGCTCATTCTCTTGTTTATTATTAGAAGGCATTCTTTCTTCTTGAGTTTGGCCCTTCTTTACAGAATAGAGCGTTTACCATCAAATGAATGCCCAACTCTTATCCTTCCAGTGCTTACTATCAGAGAACTACTGTTTTCTTTTGCTTTCAGCTCTTTGTGTAAGTGCCTGTGTTTTCTTGCTGTCTCTCGTGTGTGCTGATTCTCTTCTGAAATGTCCCATGCTCTCAGTGCGACTTCTCCATCTCTTCCTGTGCACCTGTATCTTTTCTTGTCCTCCCCACCTGCCCCAGCACCTATGTTGCTCCCACCTGCTCTAGTTTCTCACATGTGTCTTTCAAATGTCTTTATTTTTGTAATTGTAAATCCTCCACCCACTAAGGTCCGATGTTGCTCTCCCCCACTGATGCCTTTTAGTTTTAAATCCTATGCTGTTCCTCCCTCTCCCACCTGCCTCACCATCTCGTTTAAAAAAATCTTTTTTTTTGAGGGATCGGAAGCAACAATATGTTGTTGGGCTTCGGCAAACATTTATTTAGTGCTTTTGTTTATTGTTTCAAAATAAGAATCTCCCGTGATGGAATGCTGAATAAAAACACAAATATTCTGAATAGCCTGGTGTATAATGATGCATGCACATGCATGTATTATGACTTTGGGGTCTCTGAACGTGTTGAACCATATGTGTGCATATGTGATGGTGCAGGTGTACATATGCATCATCCAACTTATTTTTTTTCACTTCTATGTTGCTGCTGCTGTTCAGCATCATCAGTAACTAATTTGCTTTGCCAATGCTGAACAGCATCAGCAATAACGCATTGATAAACCAAAAGGCGAGGTCTATTGCCTTTGCCAATACTTCTAGGTTCTAGAAGTAGGGGTGCATATTATATGTTTCTTTGCAAATTGCGGGCGGATGGGCAGAGCTGCCTGGGCAAGGCAGGAGTGGTTTGCGCAAACCAGTCATGCGCACTCTACACTTCTCCATGTAGGAGAACATGCCATCCCCTACAGCCCCTGGCTGGGAGGCGTCCCGACCAATCACAACGCTCCTCGTAGCATTGTGATTGGCTTAGGGGAGGAGAGGGGGGCTGCCTGCTTCCTGTACCTGTTGGAGGCCGTAGAGCAGGAGCAGTGAAGACATGGGACCCGGCCGGCGGAAAGGACGGTTTGATTATTTTTTAAGATTATTGTTGAAACCCCTCCCTGCACAACCCCACCCTCCCAGAGTGACCCCGCACCCACCCGTGAACCATGCCGGCCGCTACTGACAGCATATGGAAGTTGAGAGAGAGAGAGAGAGAGAGAGAGAGAGAGAGAGAGAGAGAGAGAGAGAGAGAGAGAGAGAGAGAGAGAGAGATAGATAGAGGAGATTATGGTTAGGAGTGGAGAGGAAAGAGAACAGGAACAGAATAGTGACTGGGTGAATCAAACATAAAGGGAAAAAGGTGATAGAGCTGGGCAACAATTTAGAAAAATGGTGTAGAGTGCAGTGAAGATAGACAGTGAAGCAAATGTAGAGGGGAAGGATCACAGAGACGGGTAGAGGCTGAAGGTTAAAGCTCGTTCCTTAGTGATAGTGGACCATATCAGTGGTGGAAGTGGGCAATAGCCGATTAACACCTTAGCTGCTTCGAACGTTCAGCACCCAGTGCTGAACGTTCGAATAACGAGCGCTGGCCCGTCGGCCAACGGTCGTGCGCAGCACTGGGGAGGTAGCGCTCGTGACGACCGTTGGCCGACGGCAGCGCTTAAGGGGTTAAGAACATTTTGTGAACCTGCAATTTTTTATGTTTACAATTTTAGCACTGACATTCCATTTTGGAATGAAGAGAAAGTCTTTTGTGTCACCGCAGCGGGAGCGCCGACTTCGCGCCGAAGTCGTGCATAAGTCGAGCCCGTCTGCGCCCGTCCGCGGCCGACCGAGGCCAGGGGCCACGCATGCTGTTCCACGTCTGGTCTACTCCTCTCAGGCACTTCGTGCCTTATCAAAATACAAATAATAGTGGAGGGTCAAGGGTTTGAATTTTTCTGAAAAAACGACTATGTGTGAGAGTCAGTGGCAATAGTCCACTAATCTGGGTACATCACTCGTGGTTATTGAAAAATACCCATCAGTAGCTCTTCCTTGGCGCCCTTTTCATCATATGGGTTCCTTCCAACCATGAAGGATAGTATTTTGATATGGTCAATTGGGACAGCATGAGGACCAGTGATGATATAACCGGGTCACAGGGAGCTTCTGAAAAGCAGTGCGGGGGGGTGTGTGTGTTTTAGCGTGCAAAAAGTGCAGGATAGTGACATTAAAATTAGATAACCATGAGGAAAAATTATTTATTAGAGACCTCAGTGTTTCTAAGATTTTAAAACGTGCGAAATTGGTAGTTTCACCTAATAGCTACCAACAGGTTGGTCGACATGACATGTTTCAGCAGATTTATGGATCACAGAGGTATCCACTGCATTCCTCAGGACCTGTATCGCTACTGCTAGTAGTGTATTATAAAATATATAAGAAAAGGAAATCTTTCACCTGGGTACCAATGAAGGATCATTCTCCCAGCATATTGTGCAGGAGAGTACTGCCTCACCTCACCTGGCTCGCAGCTCAGGTAATTGAAGCACCGCTCTGTCCGTCGGTACTTCCAGCGTCCCTCTGGCTGTGCCTTATCCCATCACGTCTCCCTTGCACCCCATGTCATAGCTACCATTCTAGGAAATAATATCCTATCCTCTCCCCCGTCTACAATTCCTCCCTCCCCTTCCCTTCCCTTTTCCCCTCCTCCCCCCGCTGCACCTCGGCTGACTCAGTCCAGTTCTAGCGGCAGAGATCCCCTCTCACTACTTTATCTCAATACTCGTTCCCTTCCCAAACACCAATTAGACATATTCCAACTCTTAGAAGGAGGTCTCATTGACATCTTGCTCCTTACGGAAACTTGGTTAAACGCTGACTCTTACCCAGATATCTTGGCCGCCATTCCTGCGGGTTACTATATCCTCCATTCTAATAGAAACTCCGGCAGATCTGGCGGCGGAGTTGCCGCCATTATTCGCTCTCACTTACAATTCATTACCCTCACCACTCCACTCATAGCCAATACGGACATTCTTACATTGAAATTTACCTCTCCCAACTCCTCATTTATCTGCATATTAGTTTATCGCCCCCCGGTCAACATGCCCCTTTTCCCATCCCTATTTAGCAATATGATTTCACAAATAGCCATCAACTCTGCTAGGGTTTTAGTGGTAGGCGACTTTAATTATTGGCCATCAGACCCCCAAGAATCTTCCCTCTCCCGTGAGTTCACTGACTCATTGCTTGGCCTAAACTTCTCCAAACATATTTCTGTTGCCACACACAATAAAGGCCATATATTAGACCAGATCTGGTCCACCAACTCTGACATTTCCCCTCCCTTGGTCTATCCCTGCCCTGGTCCGATCATTTTTTCATTTCCTTTTCCTTACACCTATTTCTGTCTACTTGCCTTCCGGTCCCCCATAAATTTCAGGCCCGAAACTGGAAACATGCTGACATTCCTCATTTTCACTCGATCCTTGCCTCAACATCTCTTTCTGACTATTTTGATTTGAATTCACAAGCAACTTCTTTCGATCAGTGGCTGTCCTCTGCCTGCGACGTCGTTGCCCCCATCAAAACTGTTAAGTCTAAACGTCCCCACGACGCTCAGCGCTGGTTCACTTCTACTCTGAAGGCGGACAAACTTCGCCTTAGACAGGCTGAGCGCCGTTGGCGGCGTAATTATGAACCTTTACTCAAAATCAGTTACATTGATCTACTGAAAACGTATAAAAAATCGATCATTTCGGCCAAACTCTCCTATTTTTCTCAGAAGGTCTTGACCTCGGCATCCAAGACCAAAGAAATTTTTTCTATTGTAGCTGAGCTTTCCCTTCCTGACCGGGTCACTCCCCAGCCCCTACCTTCTCAAGCCCTATGCAATTCTCTCAATTCTTTTTTTTCTGACAAGATTTCCGCTATTAAAAACAATATTCCCTCTACTACTCTGTCTCACGATTCTGTTCTTCCTTCCTCGAATCCTCATTCTTTCTCTAAATTTCCCCCTATCTCCTTGGACATTTTTCTTTCACTACTTCAGACTGTGAGCTCTGGCTCGCCTAATGATTGCTGTCCTACGTCTATTCTAAGAGCCGCCTTTGTGGCCTGTCCCGGCCCCCCTCTTGATCTCTTAAATAAATCTCTCTTGTCAGGCTCTGTCCCCAATGCTTTTAAAAGCGCTGTGGTGGTCCCCATCCTAAAAAAACCTGGTCTTGACCCTACCACGTTGGCAAACTATCGTCCCATCTCCCTCCTCCCTTACCTGGGAAAGGTTTTGGAGACTTATGTCACCCGCTGCCTCAGTGCCTTCATCGAGGAAACACACTTCCTCGACGACCGGCAGGCCGGTTTTAGACCTGCTCATTCCACTGAGGCAGTGGTGGTGGCAGTTACGGACACGCTGAAACAGGGAGCTGACAAGAACTTGGCCCAGGCCCTTGTACTCTTAGACCTTTCAGCCGCATTGGACACGGTCGACCATGGAATCCTGGTCGACCGTGTCAGAAATGCTGGCATCTCTGGCCTGGCCCTGTCATGGGTGGTATCCTTTCTCCATTCCCGCTCTCAATCTGTTCGTCTTTCCTCTTTCTCTGCCCCTCTATCTTCTCTTTTCTGTGGTGTCCCCCAGGGTTCTGCTTTGTCCCCGCTTTTGTTTAATCTTTGTATGCAGCCCCTTCTTGTCTCTCTTCGTCAGTTTTCAGTTACTGCTTTCAATTACGCAGACGATCTGCAGCTTATTTTTCCTATTAATTCTTCTCCTTCTTCTTGTTCCAATTTTCAAAATGCCATGCTCTTTATCTATGAGTGGATGAACCTTAGCCAATTAAAGCTCAATCCAAGCAAAACGGAGCTGGTGGTGACCGGCGGTCCTCTCACTCCCTGGTCTCCCAACTTTTGGCCTACCGCTCTGGGTTCCCCTCCTTGCCCAGTGAACACCGTGAAGAGCTTCGGGGTTACCATTTCTAGTGACCTCTCGATGCGGCCACACATCAACACCGTCACTTCGGCCTGTTTTTTCCATCTCCGCCGAATCGGGAAGATTCGCAGGTTTTTATCCCAAGAGGCCCTTATTCTTGTTATCCTCGCCCTCATCACCTCACGTCTAGACTATGCTAACTGTCTATACGTGGGGGTTCCTGCCTGTCACCTTTCCCGACTCCAACTGGTTCAGAACCAGGCAGCCAGGCTAATCTTTCAGCAACCTAAACATCAGCATGTCACCCCTCTGCTGAAGACTCTACACTGGCTCCCAGTTGCGCAACGGTGTGTTTTTAAAATGGCCTGTACCATTTTTAAATCCCTGTTTACCTGTGCCCCTGCCTTTATCTCCTCTTGTTTGCACGCCTATGTTCCTCCCCGTCACCTCAGATCTTCGGCTCATAATCTTCTGATCACTCCCAGGTTTAACCGTAAAAAACATGGGGGCGCTTGTTTCTCTTCTCTTGCTCCCGCTACCTGGAACTCCCTCCCTCTTGTTATTCGTCTGTCCACCGACTATTGTTGTTTTCGCAGTTCTTTGAAAACCCACCTGTTCCGTCTGGTGTACGGTTAGCTGCTCTGACACTGAATGTTCTTCTCCCGCCTGGTCTTGAGCGCCAAGAAACCAATTGGTGTATGTGCGCGGTACCAAATCTCTTTTAATAATAATAATAATAATAATCACCTCTCCAGTAAAGCTAAGGTCTACAATGTGCTCACGATAGGATTGAAATAGCGACTACGCCAGCAATCCTCTGAGCCTGGACAAAAGACTCAGGGGCAGATTTACAGCCCCTTGTGACACTTTTGCGCTGCTGTTGCGTCTCTTTTTGTGACGCAGTGGTGGCGTAAATAATGCGCCATGTGGCGGCCCATTTACAACGTGATACATCTAGAGAGACGAGTCATGTTGTAAAGCTCTACACCACTTTATACCTGCGTCAGGTATAATGTATGCAGTGTGGGTGTTCCCATGCAAAAAAGCCTTGTAGAAGTGACGCAGGGAAATTTACAAGATTTCACTGCACCACTTCTAGGATGCCACTGTGTCAAAACCTTACGCCTGCTTGGAGCAGGTGTAAAGAGTGCCACAGTGTATTGAGTATAGGCCTCCCCCAAGCATTGCTGGAGTTGCATCAAGCTTGCGACAAAACTCCAGCAATGCGCGACTTTTGCGCTGACAGATGTGCCAGAATTTCTGACATATCTGTTGATCCTTGCGCCATGGTGCACTGTATTGTAAATACGATGCATCCATGGTGGCGCAAGGTTTTCTTTAACCAGCTCAAGGAAACTGACACATCTCTGCTCTAACACAGAGATGCATCAGTTTTTTGTAAATAAGCTCCTCGATGCACAAAAATGGTTGGCATTATAAATGCCTTCACTGATTTCCCATTCATTCTCCTAAATACATACACTCCCCAGCCTCTGAATAAGCTACCAGGATTGATATTCAACTGACCAATACCAGTTTAGTAATAGATATGAATTTACAATAATAAAAATATAAATACGAATGAGGTGAGTTACATGTGTCTGGTGCATTTTCTTTAGATACACTCTCTAGAGTAAGATATGCAAAGTGTTTGCAATAACCCAATAGTAAATATTATTCTATTTTTAATTAAATATTATATACACTTTGTCCCTTGAAGGCAGTCTTTCATACGTTTGTTCACAATACCAGCTTCTCAACACATCTAATATATAACTTTGCATAAACACACTGGGGCAGATTTTGAAGCCCCTTGCAACACTTCTGCACCGCTCTTGTGTCACTTTTTGTAACGCAGCGGCAGTGCAAACAATACACCACATTGTGGCCCATTTACAACGTGATGCATCTAGGGGTATGCATCACATTGTCGAGCCCTGCACCACATTATTTTTGCGTCAGGTATATTGTATGCAAGGTCGGTGTTCCCATGCAAAAAAACCGTCTAGAAGTGACACAGTGAAATCGACAAGATTTCATTCCACCACTTCTAGGACGCCACTGTGTCAAATCCTTACGCCTGCTTGGAGCAGGCATAAAGAGTACCGCAGTGAATTTAGTTTCGGCCTCCCTCAAGCATTGCTGGAGTTGCATCATGTTTGCGTCAAAACCCCAGCAATGCGTGACTTTTGCGCAGACAGATGAGTCAAAATTTCTGACGCATCTATCAATCCTTGCTCATGGTGCTCCGTATTGTAAAAATGATGCATCCATGGTGCCACAAGGGTTTCTTTACCAGGCGCAAGGAAGCTGACACATCTCTGCTCTAAAGCAGAGATGCATCAGTTTCTTGTAAATAAGCCCCACTGAACTTTTTTATGATTACAGTAATAACACAGTAACCACGTACATAAAACAACAGAAGTACATCCACAAAAGTCGGAAGGATGGATTATATGTGAAAAAATATGTGAAAAGGTAAATCCTGTTAACAAATGATCTGTCTAGGCTTTTGCTGTAATATTGTTCAATTGTTATTATGGAAAATATAAGTAGCTAATTGAAGCGGTGGCCATGTGAGTCTGTTAGTTGGATTGAATAGGATAATGGAGGGATAGAGGAGGTAAGAACATGGAAGGTTTATTTGAGAGATCATGTTAGCAAAAAGAGGCTTGGGATGAGTCAAAGAAAAGATAGGGGAGCGAAGACTCTAGAAATGGGTTATTTGGGAGATCATAGTTGTAGAATGGAAAGGGGCGACCACTCGATCCCCCCGAACGTATGGTTGGGTGCCCCGATCCCCCCGGGAAACCATTTTGGGCGGGAGGCGTGGCTCGGCTGGTATGCCCGAAGTGGCGTAGCCGGGGCGCGCCTTTTCCCGCCCAGGAGGGGTTGTCCTAGACACACGCACGGAAGACCACGCCCAGTAGGCGTACCGGAGGAGAGTCCCCGCCCTCCCGCAGATGGATAAATAGAGCGGGAATCTGAAGAAGCGTCCTCTTGTTCCTGTGCTCTGAAGGCTGCACCCACTCGTTGCTCGTGAGCCCTCGACGGAACAAGCGGCCATTTTGAGAACTTGTAATCTTGTTGTTTCTCTTTCAGTTATTTGGAGTACTAAGGATCCAGGACCTCGTTGTTCAACTAGAGCGGAGTACTCGAAGCCATGGCCGGCAAGAAAGCAGGAAAGGAGCTACGAGATAGAAAAGGTATTGCGCCACTTGTCGAACCGAATGGCGAGCATGGACCGAAAGCTCGGAAAAGTTGACTCGATCGGCCGGGGTTTGGCCGAAGTTAAGAAACAGTTAGCGGCCCAGAACAGCTCAGGCCGCCCTAAAAAGGTAATAGGTCCGGCCTTGCCGGGAGTCGTCCCTGAGGGTAGGGGGAAGCGTGTTAAGAGGAGGGCGGTTTCTGGGAAAGATCCGGTTCCCGAGGTATCCCCAGTCGCCCCCATTACATCGGCGGTCAGCTCGGTACCAAACCCAGATATAGGTTTACCAATCCCGGTTGTAATTACCCCTGTTAATGACGAGGAGATGCCCCCGGAACTGGCCATCCAGTTAGCGGCAGTGCTGCCCTGGCTCAAGAAGAAAGCGGGGGGGGGCAGTGGCCGCGGGAGACCCGGCTGAGGAAGCTAGACTAATAATCGAGCAGTTACGGCAGTCGAGAGAGGCCGCGACGGCAAATGTTCCTCTTGTTCCTCCACAGGTGGCGCCGGGAGGACCTGCGGTTAGCCGGGAAAAGGCGGCAGACACGACGGTCGAACCTGGTAAGCAACCATTGCCAATGGCAGGGGAGGGGTCATTACCTTCAAGGCGCGAAAGGGTGGCCCAGCACATCCCTGCGGCCACGAAGGAACTGATATGGGGGAGAAATATGTGAGTATGTTTTCCTTGTTGACTGACCATCGCGAGATGGAATATGCAAAATCCCAGAAGGATTTATGGCACCCCAGTGTATGGCGGGCCAAGATGGCGGAATTTAGAGTCGATGAGACTGTAGCAAATTGGGTAAAGGCCTTTTCGATATTTACGGCAGTCATGGGGGAGCGAAAACCAGAAGTCATGACCGAGTTGACCTGTTATCAGAATAGGATTATGGATTTTTATACCATGTATGAGGGGGACGAGTGGAAAGGATACAATGTGAAATTCCGAAAAGCGAAAGAGTTTGATGCAACTTTGACCTGGGATTGCCTCGACTCGGTGTCATGGCACAAGCAGCTCTTGCCTGGGACAGCAGGTACGTCCTCGCCGGGCGGGAGCGGGTCAGGGTCAGTCCGCCAAAAGCCCGCGGTGCCCTTTCGTGCGGGCGCCGGTGGGGAATATCAGCCCAAGACCGGCGGGAATGGCGGCAAGCGGGGGGTTTGTTGGGGCTTCAATAGAGGCAACTGTAACAGGCCCCAGGGAACATGTAGGTTCCGGCATGCGTGTGCGGGCTGTGGGAACTCCTCACACCCGGAGAGTAGCTGTAGATCAAAAAACAGCGGAACGGGAGGAAAAGGGGGGTCTAAGCAAGAGTGAGGTGATACTTTGTAACCGGTTGCCTACACCTGTCGATATCATGGCACTGACTCCTTGGTTGAACAAATACCCTGATCATGTATCCGCCGGGGTGTTGAGGAATGGATTCCTATATGGCTTCAACATCCCGGCGGGGGATTTTCGGGGGGACTCTTTTTGTAAAAATCAGTTATCTGTCCAACATAACCCAAATGTAGCTGCAAGAAAAATTTCCAAAGAAGTCAGCTTGGGGTGGGTGGCGGGGCCTTTTCATCGCCCGCCGGTGGCGGATTTCGTGTGTTCCCCGCTAGGGGTGGTCCCAAAGAAAGACCCGGGGGAGTTTAGACTCATTCACAACTTGTCTGCCCCAAAAGGTTCTTCGGTGAACGAAGCCATTGACCCGGATATTTGTTCGGTGCGGTACGCATCGTTCGACGATGCCGTGGCCATGTTAAATCACCTGGGCCCCGGAGCGCTGATGGCGATATCAGACATCGAATCGGCATTCCGGTTGCTCCCGGTACACCCGCGAGATCAGCGATTGCTAGGTTTTGCTTTTCAGGGGAGTTATTACATGGATAAATGCATGCCTATGGGTTGCTCCATTTCTTGTGCCTATTTTGAAATGTTCAGCTGTTTTTTAGAGTGGGCATTCACCCAGGCCACAGGGCATAGGCATGTTATGCACTATCTGGATGACTTCCTGTTCTTGGGAGCAGCCGGCGATACGAAATGTGCGCAGGCGCTGCAGGACTTCTGCATCCTCATGCGGGAGTTCGGAGTCCCATTGGCACCAGGTAAGACGGTTGGACCATCTACTTCACTGGAGGTTCTGGGAATTGAGCTCGATTCTGTGGAGGGATGTTTCCGTTTACCGATGGAAAAGGTGGCCAAGTTTAGGGCTTTCTTGACACAATGCCTGGGCAAGGAGAAAGTGACCCTGCACCAGCTACAGCAAACAGTGGGTCAGCTTAACTTTGCCTTGAGGGTGATACCAATGGCCCGCCCCATCTCACGCTCTATTGCACAAGCCATGGTTGGTCTCAAGGAGGGACACCAACGTACGAGATTGTCGGCAGAGGTTCGCCAGGATATGCGCATTTGGTTGGCATTTCTGGCAAACTTCAACGGTCGAGTTGTGTGGAACAAGCCACCAGCGTCTTCAGATGAACTAGGTCTGTGGACTGACTCAGCTGGGAGCGTGGGATTTGGCGCCATCTTTGGTAACCGATGATCGGCGCAAGTATGGCCGACGTGGTGGCACTCCAGTGGTCTGACAGGTAACATTGGGTTCTTGGAGCTATTCCCCATTTGGGTTGCTCTAATGGCATGGCCAGACGATTTCAGGGACCGCTCAGTGGTGTTTTGGTCTGATAATATGACTGTGGTTGAGTGCATTAACCAGCAGGCAGCCCGCTGCAAGTGGATCTTGAGATTGTTGAAAGAAATTGTATTACTTTGCATGAGATTGAATGTACAGTTCAGGGCAAAACATGTGCCAGGCGTACTGAATCATGCAGCTGATGCATTCTCTCGTTCACATATGCAGGCGTTCAGGGGCTATCTACCCACAGCGGACCTAGTGGCGGCACCGTTCCCGGAAGCACTATGGCTAATCGGTGCCCCGGATTACAAGACCTCGTGGCAGCCAGCTTAGCCCCCAGGACAAGGAAGGCATACGAAGGAGCGTTTTGTTCCTACTGCACATTTTTGGGTCCAACAGGGAGACAGAGCTGGGGTCAGGAGGAATCCTTCCTGGGGTTCCTGGTAGCGCTGCACAGAGAAGGCCGATCAGTGGCTACGGCCAATAGGCATAGGGCGGCCATTTCATTCATGGCACAGGTGCATGGCATAAGAGACCCGACGGGTTCCTTTTTGGTTAAGAAGGCGCTCCGCCGCTGGCAACGCCTCGAGGGTCGCAAGCAGGATGCGAGGCGCCCGATTGGTTTAGACAGTTTGTCTCTACTTGTAGCAAAGCTGGATGAGACGTGTTCCTCCCCTTTTGAAGCAGTTCTGTTCCGGGCAGCTTTCGCCTTGGCATTCCATGGGGCTATGCGGGTGAGCGAACTCGTCGCAAGGAACAAGAAAGATATGGAGGGAGGCTTGGGCAGGGATCACGTCCAAATAAGGGGTGATTCGATGGTGATCTCGATAGCCAGGTCCAAGACTGACCAAGGAGCTATGGGAAATAGTATTATCATGCAGCGCGCGTGAGGGTCCCCCACGTGTCCGATAAAGTGTTTAGAGGAATATTTGGCACTGAGGACGGCTACATGGCGGGGGAGTTTGCTTAGGCACAAGGATGGCACCCCACTGATGAGATTTCAGATTCAGAGGGTGCTAGCACTGTCAATCGCTGCCGCGGGCATGGACCCGTGGGATTTTGGGACCCACTCATTTAGGATAGGGGCTGCTACTGAGGCTACAGCCAAGGGTCAGAGTGCGGAGGAAGTAAAACAGCTGGGCCGTTGGTCCTCGAATTGCTTCAAAAGGTATGTGCGATTGCACATGTTGTAAAGATCAATTGACATGCACTCACGCTTCTTGTCTTTTGTTTGAATTACAGTTTCGCGAGCCTGTCACGCGGGGCGGAATTTGAAGTCGACCCAGCATCAGGAGACCAGCGGTCAAGGATCACCGACTGGAGAGAGAGTGGTATGGGTCGTGGGCCACTCATATGTGAGGCGCGCCGGGGACGTATTCAAGGCAGGTGACGCGACTCACGCATCTGGGGAATACGGGTACAGAGTGACCTTCCATGGGAAGGGCGGGCTCTGTTTTGACCAATTCCAATCGTTTCTTGAGGGTCTTTTAGGGCGGCAAAGGTCACCGCCATCTGTAGTCATAGTACACCTTGGGGGCAATGACTTGGTGACACTGGGTAGACGAGTGTTATTAGAACACATCCTGTCGGCTGTTAGCTGGTTGGCTAAAAAAGTCCCGGGGTGCACGATTGCCTGGTCCCACATGATCCCCAGGAAGGTCTGGTGGGGGGCCTTTCAGTGTCTGCGCTGAACCACTCAGTGAAAAGGGTTAACAATAAAATTGGTAAATTGTTTCGCTCTGCGCAGTTGCATAGTATTCCTCACGGGTGTATTCGGGGTGATCACATGTATCTGAATGATGGGGTTCACCTGTCCAGGGAGGGGAATGATTTACTCATAGGAGACTTCATAGCATGGCTAAGGGGTTTGAGGAAGCATGACCTTTAGGAGGAGTAGGGGGGGCCGGATAGTCAGTCAACTATCCGGCCTGTGGCGGTAAGGTCATGATCGGTGAGCAGTAATTTCAAGTTCCCTAGAGGGGGGCGCCACCCAGAATGGATGGGAGCGCCCGGGGGGAGGCGGCCATTGGCCCCTTCCACAGGGAGGCGGCACCCACTAAGGATGGGTCGCCTAGGGGGAGACGGCCATAGGCCCCTCCCAGGGGGGAGGCGGCTAGATGCCCCTCCTACAAATTTCCCGGGGTCCGGATATCCACGACGGCGAATAGAGAGTGTGGGGATGGGGGGAGTCCACGCTGTCCTTCCTACAGATACCTCACACGGGAACTCGGACGACCTTTAAGATGGCGTCGAGTGAAAAGGGGGCCCCCACGACAAGGGAAGTTACAGTTGGCAATGAGGGTAGAGTCCTCTGCGCATGCGCCACTCACACTGCGAGGGCGGGATTATGGTAGTAGGGATCTGACACCGGTTAAGATCTTGCCGTTGGCCCTTAATGTTAGGATGTACAATTTTAATTTAGAATGTATGCATTTTCAGGATGCTAGACTCAGCTAGGAAACCTTTGTATTAGAGATCTGTTAAGGTTAGCCAAAGAACATGTCTTCATCGAAATGTAATAAATGTAAACTTGTACATAATTCATGAAACTTTTATTTAATGTTTTAAATTTTGTTTCATATTTTAATAAATACATCCGGGGGGGTAACTCCCCCCCGCCTTCCAAAAGTTCAAACCTGTGTCCGTCTTCTCCCATTGGGGATTGGTGTTGGAAGGGGGTGGCGGGCATCCCGGCCATATGGAAACGGGCGACCACTCGGTCCCCCCGAACGTATGGTTGGGTGCCCCGATCCCCCCGGGAAACCATTTTGGGCGGGAGGCGTGGCTCGGCTGGTATGCCCGAAGTGGCGTAGCCGGGGCGCGCCTTTTCCCGCCCAGGAGGGGTTGTCCTAGACACCCGCACGGAAGACCACGCCCAGTAGGCGTACCGGAGGAGGGTCCCCGCCCTCCCGCAGATGGATAAATAGAGCGGGAATCCGAAGAAGCGTCCTCTTGTTCCTGTGCTCTGAAGGCTGCACCCACTAGTTGCTCGTGAGCCCTCGGCGGAACAAGCGGCAATTTTGACCCACCCACCAGCCCCTTATGGCAATGTTTGTTTAAATAAAGTTTTGATTAGAAAGAAATGTATAGGCCTTTTTTCCTTTTTAGACAAGTAAAGGAATGTTTCATATAATGATGTGACTTCTGCCTTTAGGATAATGTTTCCCTTTGTAGGAAAGTGTAGTTGATGACTCATCAAGGCTATGTCAGTATTTTTTCTTCCCTTAGTAGGTAAACAACTGTCGTATTTATTTTTTGGTCGGGCGGTAAGGTCATGATCGGTGAGCAGTAATTTCAAGGTCCCTAGAGGGGGGCGCCACCCAGAATGGATGGGAGCGCCCGGGGGGAGGCGGCCATTGGCCCCTTCAACGGGGAGGCGGCACCCACTAAGGATGGGTTGCCTAGGGGGAGACAGCCATAGGCCCCTCCCAGGGGGGAGGCGGCTAGATGCCCCTCCTACAAATTTCCCGGGGTCCGGATATCCACGACGACGGATAGAGAGTGTGGGGATGGGGGGGAGTCCACGCTGTCCTTCCTACAGATACCTCACACGGGAACTCGGACAACCTTTAAGATGGCGTCAAGTGAAAAGGGGGCCCCCACGACAAGGGAAGTTACAGTTGGCAATGAGGGTAGAGTCCTCTGCGCATGCGCCACTCACACTGCGAGGGCGGGATTATGGTAGTAGGGATCTGACACCGGTTAAGACCTTGCCGTTGGCCCTTAATGCTAGGATGTACAATTTTAATTTAGAATGTATGCATTTTCAGGATGCTAGACTCGGCTAGGAAACCTTTGTATTAGAGATCTGTTAAGGTTAGCCAAAGAACATGTCTTCATCGAAATGTAATAAATGTAAAATTGTACATAATTCATGAAACTTTTATTTAATGTTTTAAATTTTGTTTCATATTTTAATAAATACGGCCGGGGGGGTAACTCCCCCCGCCTTCCAAAAGTTCAAACCTGTATCCGTCTTCTCCCATTGGGGATTGGTGTTGGGAGGGGGTGGCGGGCATCCCGGCCATATGAGGTTTGGGATGAGTCAGAGAATGGAGGTAGAGGATATATTGAAAGAAGTGTAGAATGAGACACAGAGTAAAATGTTGGTGACAGAAGGTATTTATTTCTACAGTGTGAGTAAATTGATGAATATATAGATACATAACTACATACATAACTACATTAAAATGTATGCATGTATATGGAAAATAATAAAGAGATGTGAAGTTGTGCTATATAAAGTCCCATATGTACATAGATGGAGACATTTTTAGAAACTCAGACTTTCAAGTGTTGCTGCACATAAGGCAAATGTATTTATTTGTATTATTATTTTATTTTATTGGCATTGTTTTAAATTATTGTGTATTTATTTGTTTTATTTTATATTTTCCCAATATTTCAACAGTGAAGCACATATAGATACATTTGTTATGATTATAATTACACTATGTGATAGATAAAATAAAATAAAACAGAGACCTACAAGCATATAATCAAACAACCTATATAACTTATCACATATTGTGATAGATAAATAAAACAAAATCAGAGACCTATAAGCATATAATCAAATAATGTATATGTTAACTATGCAGTGACCTATATACATATTAAGCTTAACATAATAAATGTATTTTTTTAACCTTACCTAATATATACATTTGTTGAGCAGATCGATATGAATAGCTACATATATTTATACCATAATTAGTATATATTTGCACAAAGAAATTCATATATCTAAATCCATACATATAATCAAACTATATATGCTTCCATATACAAGCACATGCTGTACGTTTGCATTTTGAGCATGGTCGTCATATAGGAAGAGCCAAATCTTGAGTAGTCTTCAGAAGATTAGATAGTTATCCATGGATCTTAGGTTTGCAGGTAATGAATTTTACATTTTTGCTTCTTGAATCAAGAAAGATGTTTGGCCCATGTTATTTTTTCTTGTATGCTGGGATTTTGAGGCAGATGCCTATCTGCAGTGGAGGTTTTATCTATTTTGTGATTTAATTCCTGATGAAAAGTGGTCCTGTTCCATGTATTGCTTTGTGTGTGATACAAAGCAGCTTGAATGTGGATCTTCTGGAAACCCGTAACCAATGTAGGGTTCTTAAGGCAGGGGAGATGTGGGCTTGTGGCTTTACATGTAGTAGTAGTCTGACAGCAGAGTACTGAATTTATTGTAGACTTTTCATAGTTGATAAAGATGATCCATGGTAGAGGCAATTGGTGTAATCAAGTTTAGACAGTACAAGAGAGATAGTAGCCTGGATCTTGTTTGGAAGTCCTAGGTGGGGGAAGATGTGTCACTAAGTTTCTATAGTCATGAAGTGTGATCTTGCTAACTTATCCACTTGGGCATTAATTGGTAGCTCTGAATCCAAAGGAATTCTACTTTGTTTTACTTCCTTGGATACCTTACCAGGTGGCCCCAGATTGTCAGGTTAGGCGCAAATTGGGTCATCATTTTTTTAATCACCACATGTGAGATGGCTTCATGTCATCAACTGATCAATGGCTCACAGGCAACTGAAGATGTTTGAGGTTCCAATGTCTTTGGGGCTTTCCATTTTAAGAAGTATTTGAGTGTCATCTGCATAGTGATAGCATGTGACCTGAAATTCATTGATCATTGCTGGTAATGACTTCATGTAGATGTTGAAAAGCATGGGTGAGATGATAGAGCTTCGAGGCACCCCTGCTTTTGTGAAGTACGGGTTGGATGAGAAAGGGGGAGTATGAATAACATTTGTTCGGTTTTGAAGGTAAGATGTGCTCCAGTTGAGAGCAATCCCCTCTAAGCTGGCATCGTGGAGTCTTTCATGACGTGGAGTCCTGATGAGCTGTTGAAGACAGCTGCAAGGTCTAACAGAAGAAGTGCAGCAACCCTGTTCCAGGCTGCTGTGTTTTGAAGGTCATACCAGATGGCGTTGAGGGCAGATTCTGTGCCCCTTCCTGGATGGAATCCTATTTGGAAGTCTGAAAGTATGGAGGTGTTTACAATGAATTATGACATCTAAGTGAATGTTGCTCTTTCTATCAGCTTCCCCAGGGAACGTCCTATGTAATAGATCTGTAGATGTTTGGGTCATGTGGTTCCAGGTTCTTTTTTTTTTATAATGAGCGTATGTATGACTTTTTTTAGTATTCTGGAAAGACTCCTACTGCAAAAAAAAATATTGATGATTGTTCTGGCTGGTGTGGCAGCAGAAGTAGGTAAAAGAATATTCTTGAAGATTTGTGGAGGACAAAGGTCAGAGGGGCATCCGGCTGACCTGCTTGTTTTGACACAATCTATAAATTTAGTTTCTGATAGTTGTTTGAAGGAATGCAAAAGCTGGGTTGGTCTATCATTGGATGGGGTTTTTGGAAATGGGCTGGTGTTTTTCCTTTGCTTTAAATAGAAGTCTAACATGTTTGGTTGTGTAATGATTATTCAGTTTGTCAGTAAATTCTTGACAATGAGATGAGTTCCTCCTATGCATTTAAGTTTACGAAATTCAGTGCAAATTTAAAAAAGTTTTATCAAATAAGTTATGTGCACACTAAGGACTTTCTCACGAGTACGGCATTCCTGGGACTGCCTTACTCTTGGTGGAGGTCGGACAGCAGCCACCCCGGGAGTATGTCCGCCGTATTATGATGGTTGCGGTGGGACCACCACGGGACCGCCGCCTCCACTGGGATCCAGGATTCCACTGAAGCGGTGGTCTAAAAAGGGGCTGAATATACCGGCACTGCTGATGCCGCCAACGCAGAACATATTACGACCTGCATTTCCACTGCCCATTGCTTAGCGGTGACCCCGCCATGAAAAGGGTGGCAGAATTGCAGGTAAGGGCACCCTAAAAGGGTCCCCGTGTAAATCTGGCCATGGGGGGCAATTGGTGGGGCACATGTTTGCCCCCTACAATTGCACCTTTGTGTGTGCACTGTGTGGCATGCACATCATGGTGCATGCCACACCATGCATATACTTGCTGCAGGCTCTCTCACGGTGGCAGTATGCTGTTTAGGCTCTCCTATGAGCCTAACATACCCGACGCTGTGACACCACTGCCACACCGCCGACCCGCCCAGGATTTAACTCATAATCTTGCGGCATGTTCACGACGTGCTTGACGGACTTAATGGGACCACCGCAGTGGTGCTCCCTGAGGTAGACTGCCAAACTGGCAATAGCATTTTGAATTCTGTTTGAATTGTATCCTTTTTAGCGTATTTGATTGTTGACTTGTATATTCTGTTTAGTTTATATTGGTTGAGTTTGTCTTAACTGTTATTTGAGTGTTACTTGTTTTCAGCCTATGTGTTGCAGCTTTGCAATTTGTTGTTTTATATTTTTAGTTCTGCATTCATCCAAAACCAGCACACAAGCAGCTGCTGCTTCCTCCACTTGCATTTAGCTGTAAAAAAATGTAATGTGAAAAAACGTCTCGGCATCAAAATTGATGCTGGACACATTTTGTTCTAAAATATGGTGTTACATGATGGATTTGCATTTAGCTCGATTATAGTGTTCCCAAAATTTCATAATTATATGATAGCAAATTGTGAAAATTTCACACCCACGTAGAAGTAATCCCTGACAAAGCTGAAGAAACAACAGTGTAAATTACAGCAAATTCAGTTGCAAATCCTCTCCTTCTATGACTTAAGTCTTTGTAACAGCATCCAAAAGCCAAGAGAGCCTTCCGCTGCCATGCTTTAATTAGAAAATTGCACAAGACACACCTGCTCCTGGTGCACATATACCACTGCTCCAATAGCTTAAACTAACTTAGAACAACCCTTCCATCTATGACTTTTTGAAACACTCTGCGAGACACTGACTTTTACACTTGTCTGTTATCCCTGCTATTTCACGTCCCTTTGCCCATAACTTACTTCTATGATCTTGGAATGTGCCACTATTCAGATATCAGCTGCCTATGTTAGGCACAATGCTCCGCTGCTTTGTAAACCCCCATCAGTAAATTAAAACATATATATATATATATATATATATATATATATATATATATATATATATATATATATATATATATATATATATATATATATATATATATATATATATATATATATATATATATATATATATATATATACGTTAAATCAATAGAATTTGCTATTCGTGGTGTTTCTTACCGGTTATTAGTCTTTCTCCAATCCTGGTTAGTCTTAGCACATTCTGCATGGCTTACACAAAGATAGATTTTGTATCTGCTAAGGGGGATCGTAAGATTGCACCCTTGCAACAATCTCCTCCAAATTTCCGTTTCAAACTAATTTTCATGCAAAATGAAGAAGAAGTGTATTCTTTTAAAGGAATATCACATCTTCCTAATGATAACTCCCTGCAGAATCAATGTCATCACCTCCCCGGATTCCTTACCCTACAATTTCTGCCAGGCGTTCCTCTGGCGTTTGGTTAGGACATAGAAATGTGAAGATTGATGGTATATTATTAATAAAACAGGGCTCCTCTCTTTAAAGACAGAAAAGAAAAGAGAGCCAATAACATACACATTATTTTAAGCTAATTACTATGGGGAAACATAATATACCACAATTTCTAAATTCGGAGTAGTCCACTCCAAACCACAACAACTACCAAAGGCCCTGCTCACAAAAGATAATAAAGACATCCTACCTGAAAAAGATTCTGGCTGCCTTCAAGTGTGTCACCAAGCTCATGAACAATTGTCTGCCCTTTGTATTTTCTGCTTAATATTTCCGATCTGTCTATTCCACAGACCTCTTAAGGGAAATCTCTTCAGGCCGTCTCTGTTCGCACAAAGGGGCCTATTAGGATGGCGCACGGACCAGCGTCCGTCCGCCACCCCCGAGGTGGAGGGACCATCCGCAGGGGCAGTGGCGTTCCATCTGTGCGAATTAGGATGTGACCGCCACCCTGGCGGTCACATCCCGTAGATATTACATTATGGCGGGTGCTGCTTTAAGCAGCACCCGCTGCAATGTAAAATATGCGTCTGTAGCCTTGGCATGCACAACTTGACAGGCACTGCGTGGTGCCTGCCACCTTGTGCATGCCAAAGCAGGGGGGTACCATAGGTACCCCCCATGTGCACCCCCCACCCCCCAACACCCTGGGGGCTCGCAACGGGCCCCCAAACAGGAAGGACCACATGCTTTTCCACGGTGGAAAATCTGCCGCTGAAAAGCATGTTTTCTGCCCCATCCTAATATGGCTGGGGGTGTTTGATAGACACCGCCACCATATAAGAGCTTTTCCGCCATGGTCGGAAGGCGACCGCAGCGGAAAAGCAGCAGACAGTCTTCCCGTACGCCGCTGACCCCCAGCCATCCTAATGTGGCGGGGGGTCTTTGAAGGCACCGCAGCGGTGAATCCGCATCCTCCGGGCCAGCGGTGGCTTCTGCCGGCCCGGAGGATGCGGATTCGCCGCAATCCTAAACGGACCCATAGTCCTAGAATGATTGTAATTCACAATTACTAGTAGCTGATTTGTTATTACAGGCTAATTTCTAATTGGGATATGTAACTTCCTCTGCAGTTATTCAGAAAGAGTTGATTTTATTGTGCCAAATTCAAGTAAAATAGCATAACCATCTTGTCCTTCAAAAACAAAGATTTTTGTGGTGCTATTTTTCAAACAGTGAAACATTGTAATGTATGTTTTGTTGCACTAATTAGAACACTGTGTTTCAAAACAACATTTAGTTTTAGAATACGGTGGCTATAGAGAGCTACTACTTCCAGCTTGATTACTGTTTCAGAAAAATATAGGAAAATAAAATCTTTTTCGGAAAAAAGAGATTAATGAAAAAAGCTGATATACTTGGTAAGAGTAAAAGGAAACAGAAACTCAAGCTTAGAAAACACAATTTTGAAAATCCCTCTTTCATGGAAGACATTGCCGATAACTCAAAGCAGGATTTCTAGGTATAAAGGTCAACGCAAATTGAATCCACAGAGCAGTTCTAAGATTGCTGCTGTTTTTTCATTGATGCTGTGGAATAAATTTCAATCTGCTTATTTTTTCAGCAGTATGTAGTTGTGCTCTGGCATGAAGAGTGTAAAGGTTTCTTAGTAAAGTAAAGTGTGTAACAAGCATTGTTGGCAGGAAAACCTTGAAGGGCACGGTTTGCACCAGGTTTGCATTTCAAAGGTGATGCAACATCCACAAACTGTTTATTTGCGATTTACTTCCAGTGTAAAATGTCATTTGCTCTGGCATGTTGCTCAAAAGTAACACAAAGTAGGCTCAGTGCTAATTTGCATTAAGTGTGGTGCATAAGGGGGTCCCAGGCAACCATTCATGCTTCTTCAAAGAAAATGTTAACTCCTTCCATGCTCATGAAGAGTTCAGCTCATCATGAGGAACGGTGCTCGTGTGCTCATGACGAGCTGAGCTCGTCATGAGCCTTTGAACGCTCACACGCGGGAATAATTCCCCTGCTGTGCTTAGCGTTCCACACAAACGGGTGTGGCCGTGACAAGCTCAGCTCGTCATGAGCACACGAGCACCGTGCCTCATGACGAGCTGAGCTCTTCATGAGCATGGGGGCGCTGTGCGCCCCCCCCCCCCGCCCCGCCCCCCAGCACAGTGGGGGAATTACCCCTGCTGCGAAGGGGTTAAAAAGGAGAAATGGTTTCTTTTCTCCTAACTTTCACAATATTTCATGTATGCTGTACTGTACTGTACAATGTGGGGAAATGTTGAAAGTATGTCTTAACATAGTATTTTGTACTGGAATTGTACCCTATGTAGCAAGCACATTAATGTGATGCAAGTGAAAGCGAGAAACAACACCATCTGTGAATAAATGAGCCCCGGTTCTGCACTATCCTTTTCACACAATGCAGAGCAGCAAGTCTTGTTGTTGCACTGCAATCTCTGAAATGTTATTACATCTACACATGGTCTGGAATGCTTAGAGTTTGTTCTCTTCTTTGAGGATTCATCTGGGTCTCATCCACAAAAACGTTTGAAAATAATGGTTATTGAATGTTGACTTTTATGAGCAATTTTTTTGAAGAAACTGGATAAAAAGACTTAAGTTTCCGAAGCAGGCCCATAAGTGCACTCATGAAATTGTCCCATAATAGCACAGTCTCCTGAGATGTTCGAGCAGTGACCGGGATTGTTACCAGTGTGTTGCCCAAATAAATACAACTTTGAATCAGTGGGGCCAATTGGTGAATTTTACAACATAATTTCTCTCAGCCGAGCTTCAGATAACAGGCTTCTTAAGAAGTATCTATCATTTAAAATATCAGTTGTAACCATAATATAGCAATACTAACATTTTGCCCCCTGACATGCAGACTTGCATTCTGAAAATGCTCTCTCTTTGCTTGAAATAAATGTTTTTAATTTTTAGTAGGCAATCTAAAATTCCCAGACAAAGGCTGATCATTTTCTAAAAGTTCACAAATGTTTCCATTCATTCCAAATTTTTTAAATTATGCAAATTGTTGGGATGGAAAAGTTCCTTGCATGGTGCCCGATTTTTTGTTATGTGCCAACACCATCATGTGTGTCTGCCATGATCAATGCCTGTCTCATGGTAATTTGCTCGGTTAGACCAGGAGGGGCACATTAGGCCCTCTACCCCCTCTTTGTGGTGGAGGACTAGCACCCTTAACTGGAGTCAAGTGATACGAGTGCGGTGGTGGCAACATACTCTAAAATTTTCATTTTTTTAAATAAGTGTATTGATTTATCATCTGTGGGTGTTCCTATCACTGGAACCTAACTGGTGTTCAAGCATGAATGCACATTTATTGGTTACATAAATGTGTAAAAATACTAGTTTCAAGTTCAACTTCATTTATTCACAAAACCACAAATAAATATGAATAAATACAGATGACATTAGTAAAAAATAAATATGATAAATACAGATGGAAATGTCAAAAAAATAAATACCATAAAACCAGGAGCACTATTTATAGGTAATCAGTAGTGTGTACAAGCCTTTTTACCTGTGTCACAAGAGTTATGCCTACTGTCCCGCTCATGTAAAGTCCCTCAGGTGTACTATTGAATTCATTTTTGACCTGTATGGATTGTGTGTAGCACATGATTCTTGCGTGTGCGTGCTGTGTTGTATGTGTGTCTGTGATTGATACATAACATGGAGGCCTATTGTTTCCATTTTGGAAGGCCAATGTCTTGAAAGACTAGTGGAGGTGAGGACTGCAACCTCCAAGAGATGTGGATTACTAACATTCCTGAGTGCTAGGGTGGAAACACTCAGAATGGAAGAAGGGGAGGAGAGCAGAGCATCCTGTGTGCACATCCAAGGTTTGTTCCATTCTAGGAATAGTTACTGCTCAGATTGCGAGGTACATGGTGGGACTGATCAGGCCGGCACTGTGGACCAGGGAATCTCAATCTCGATGGGAGAAGGCTTAGGCCTTTGATCTTTTGTGAGACTTCGTTCAGTGGATGCTGACAAGAGAGTGTGATCCCCAGTTATTCCCTTGGCCTGTGTTGTGGGTCAATCAGAATTGGAGCCATTCCTGCTGCTACAGACTGTCCCTTTGACAAAAGACAGGGCAGAGGAGAAACCACATCAAAGTACTTGACACACACAACCCGAATTTCAAAAGACCAGATACTAAATCCCATTTATTTCTAGATTTGAACCTTACAGCGTAAAGTGTGAGTCTCACACTATGTTCAACAGCACTGTTTCTCAGGAGAAAAAAGATCACCAAAACTTCGAGCTGCTGCAACCAAGCTGGGGACCAAGGTCCGTTAGTGTCCCAGCTGGTTGAAGGGCATCACCCAGGAAGCCAAGATCACTTACCTTGTGCCTGGAGCAGCAGCAATCTGCCTACCAAGACTAGGGCGCCCAGTGAGGAGGGGAGGGAGCCTGGAGGGAGCAAGATCCACCGAGGATCCTGGCGAGTGGGCCCTGGTAAGCAGAATGTGAGGTGGCCAGTCCAGTTGGGACAGGTGTTGTGAGAGAGCCGTTTGCCCTATTGCAGAAGTTAGTAACCCCTGTTGGGGCTGCCGTGAAGGTGGTGGCTGCCACCCACTGCAATTACCTTTGTTGGAGAAGTTCCTGTGTCCGTGACACTCGTATGCCAGGATGGGGCCACTGAGACTATTGGGGCCATTGCCAATGGCAGCTGCCTTTGTTAGGGCCATCACCCTTGTCCGGGACCCTGGCATGCCAGGAGTTGGCCACTGAGACCGTAGGGGCCCTTGCCCCATACATCTGACCTCTCTGGGGCCATCAACAGTGCCCATGAATCCAATGCCTGGAGTGGGCCACTAAGATTGTTGGGCCCATCACCGGTGTCCGCGGTGTCCTTGCATTCAGTAGAGTGACTTGGGCGCAAGATCAAAAGCTACCCTGCAGCATCATCTCCCACCTTACTAGCAAGAACCACAAGGAAGCTGCATCAGGAAGCCGTCCATAACTGCAACTGCCTCAGGGTTCCCTGTTAACTATGGGAGGACACAATGTAAACTGCTCATCTCTGGAGCACAGAAAGACAAGCCCTGGCCTACAGACACTTCTGAAGGCCATGGTGGGACAAGGCTGGAGCAGGGTACAGGCCCATGTGAGACTTGCACAAGCTCCGTAGAATAGCATCACAAGAGCTGAACTTTCAAGGCCAAACCTGAGTTGGATGTGCACTGTCAGTGCAGGCAGCACCTGTGGGATCACCTTCATAGATTCACCAGGGACATGTTGGTTAGCATGGAGGAGGGGGGGAGAGGCCCATCAAAAAAAGGACACTGCCAAGACCAGCGCTAGCCTTAAGAGACTTTGTGTGGATTATTTAGTGCACTATGTTTTGCATGTGCAAATAAATACTCCTCTTCCTACCAAAAGTAAGTATTGGACTGGACAATGATATTATTAGGGTCACTGTTCTAATTTGAGGCTTGAGCCTAGGCATACCTTGTATCTACCTCCCATTAAAGAACATTGGAACGTTTAACATATGCTTACACCGAGTATCAAGTGTTGAAGCGGTAGCACTAGGCCCTGTTACTCAGGGACCAAAGTAAGTCTGGTGCTGGGACAGCGGGAGTAAAAGGGCACAACCCTTACGGTTGGGCTCATTAGCCAGTAACCCCTCGTTGTTCCATAGCCCTTTGATACTGATATGAGTAGACTGATTTTATCACCAAACATTGGCGTTTCAAGTTTTTTAAAGTACTACCATTCTGACCTCTAAATATCAGCTTGTTAGATGTCTTCACATCTAACATGGGCTTCGATTGGAATTCCATAGAGCATATTATCAAGCCCATTTTTGCAGCTTTATCGGCAGTTTCCTGCCGATAAAAGCGGCGATAATGTATCGATCTTTCTTGATAATATGCCCCTCAGTCTTCAGTGACCCTCAGTCACACCCAATTGACAATCACACACACCTTGACAGTGCTCAGACTCTGTCAACCCCTCACCTCTTGACCCCTAGTTTCCACAGGCACCCTGCACCTGGACTCAGGCCAGTATGGGTCTCCCCATACAGGCTATCAGACTAGTCAAGGACACCTTATCTAGCCTCGAGTGGCCCTTAGCTGGCCATCACTAATGCAGACCTCACAGAACATCCTTTGCGCAACTCATTGTCAGACCGTCACCAGGTGCTCACATACCTTGAGCATGCCTCTCCCTGCCTGCCAGCGAAATCCCAGAGATCACCTCTGGAAGATCTTATAATCGATCACCCAGCCCTGAAGTACACCACATCAGTCTGTCAAGTATCTGTACTGACCCTGACATCCTGAAACCATCTATGTTAGCATCCGGACGCTCACTGTGAACTCCAAGGGACTTTCATTCTCTCCTCTGTGCACTACAGACTCTTTTATACACACTCCACAAGGCCTCTCTGGTCCTCTTCCCCAGCCCTCACAGTGTAACATGACTTTCGGCCTGACATAGGAACATATGTATATGTGCACAAGCACCCACACACATTCAATAGTTTATTTTATATGCAGCTTATTACCACAGGATTGCATTTATGTGCTTTTGTTGAGGTTTCGTTTGAACAGAACTGCCTGTAACCTGCACCTTTCAGAGTATTTCATAATAAACCAGCTCGGCGGGTTCATGAACTTTTTGCAGAGATCCTCGGGTCACTTGCATGTCACAAGTTGAGAATGAGAAAAATAATCCAGTGTGTTAGGAACCTGCTGCAAACATCTGCAGGTCTGACACATGTTCGTAACCTTACAGTGCTACATTTCTCAGAATGATATAATGAATGCCTTAGAGTTGGGTAGCATTATTGTGCACCATATGCATAGTCAATATTGGTAAAGTAGTACAATTATGCATAAGCTTGACTCTATCCATATTACTGATTTAATGAAGATGGTATTTTTCGGTGGGTTTTACGCTACCTACTGATGTGACACTGAATTACCTGGAAAGGGGAAAGGCGGAGATCGGGAGGGGGGAGGGGTGGGTGCATTGCTCCCCGCAGTTTGAAGACCTCTTTACTAAGCACTGAGCACTTTCTTCAAACAAGTGCTGATTCGGGAATTGTCTTGGCTGCAAAGATGAACTTTCATGAACAGAAAAACTAAACATTTTCGTGACAAAGGCATCATTATTTCCAGAGTGCTTGAACTAGCCTTAAGTATGTAAGAGTTTGTTTTGGCTACAGGCGATAACTTCCTCCCATCCATCAACTAATGGATATTACATAACATTATCGAGCATAATGTTTACTTCTGTTGCATCTGAATACTAGGCTCCGTTTGCACCCGGCTTGCATTGTTTCGAATAGCCTTTGTTCCATTTACGCTGATAACATTTTTTTGTAGAAATCTGAAAATGACCCAGCAGATGGGGAATAATGTGGAAAATGCAGTAAATCCATATTTATTCTGGAAGATACCCTGGAATTACGTAGCTCCAGTGACCCTGCTTGCTATACTATCATTACCTCGGTAGGCTTACATCAGGAGTATTTCAATTCTGAGGCAAGTCTACAAAATTTGTTATAGATATTAATAACAATAATTGGCTATTTACTTTAAAATATGAACATTTTCACTATTAAGTATATATAAGTAAAAATCACATACATAGAATTAAGTTATAGGTAATGTATTTAACATAATATATGATGTAAATGTAAATGTACAGGAATTTATATAGCGCAAATCACCGAGCGGTTTCTAAGCACTTGCTTAGGGAACCCGTCCTGGTATTCCCCTGTGGGATAACCCTGGCAGGGTATCCGCAAGGTGAAAGCCAGGCATCCCACCGCGAGGGGCCATTGTGGAGATTAAGCAAGCTATTGCCCAGAGTTGCAGAGTGTGAACCCATGAATCGAGTAGGCACCAGAGCGAGAATTGTCGAGTCCATGGACATTTTTTTTTTTGGACTCAAGACCCCTCTGAGCCGGGAATTGATCCCTGGTCCCAGGCTGACCTCTGCTTCCAGGTCTGCCTCCTCTAACCAGTGAGCCACACTTCTCCATGATATTAGTTAACGTAGAAGGTAATGTTAAATTAAATTAATAAATAAAAATCACATGTATATTAAGTTAACAATGCATATTATCCAAATATTTTAGTGTGTTTACATATTATATATATCCGTTGATAATACTAATACTAATACTAATACTAATACTAATAATAATAATAATAATAATAATAATAATAATAATAATAATAATAATAATAATAATAATAATAATAATAATAATAATAATCTTTTTGGTATGATTGCTGAATTTTAAATTTCAGATTTTAATTAATTATATTAATAATAGGTTTTAATTCACGAAGATATGCCTAAAAAATAAAATACTGTGTTTTTATTAGAAACTCATTTTAATAAAACAAAAAGTTTTAAGAAAAACACTGTTAAATAGCATTATAAAGTAAGACATCAGTGACTGCTGACGGACTCCTGCATGGTTGTCGGCGGCGTGGCCCGCCATCAGTGCCTTCAGAATTCAAACATACACTAACATCATATCACATCTAGATTGTCACTCAATAAGCTAGTTTTGGTGATTTAATTCATATTTGCTAAGGTATACACTTCAACACATTTTGGCTATTGAAAGCTTGTTTATGATGCCAAACGCCATTACATATCATCTAATATATACACAGTGAGTGACTCAAATTACAACTCATCTGCCATCTTGTAATGTTGTTAGCACTTAGAGATCATATTTCCTAACCTGAGAAGCAAACAAAATCTTCAATGCAATGTGTTGCTCCTAATTCATTTCTGATCATTGTGAACTGATAAGGCACCCTGTAATCAATGATACTTAGTCTTCCCATTCTCTAACTTAGAACACAGTGCTAATGCTACGCAAATAGCTCTTTCAGACAATGCATGTTCAGTCTACAAATAAACCAATTGTATGCATGTGCTGACAAAATACTGTAATCTTGAAAATTACTTACACAAAATATCTTCCATTCCAGACATCATTCAAATACCCATATCCTACGCTATTGGGCATCCATAGCTGAAATATACAAAATCCACATTCCAGCAGGTATTGTGTCAAAAAAGACAAAAGATTAAAATCACTTAAAATTAATTTACTATAAACCAATAATGGCATCCTACTTCCTATCTAGGACAGGCAACCACTGAAATATTGAATGCACAGAGATGCAACTCTTTTTCAATATTTCTTCAAGTCCATATCTAGGATATACCTTGACTTAAGGCTCCTGAGCTCTCTTTCTCTGACACCCCCTCTGAACTTTCCAATGCTCCTGAGCTCTCTTTCTCTGACATCCTCTCTGAACCTTCTAGGGACACAGTCCATTACACTGTATCTCATGGTGGTTTCAAATCTGTTATGGAATTTCTTGAAAGGGATAGCATGTGTCACTAATTTCATAGATCTTAAGTGTTGTAAGATTCTTTTATGTGCTGGCTGGGTGGAGTTTCCTGTATATACTTTTGGGCATGGACGTGTCAACATGTACACTTACATGGTTTGCATTTAATAAAGCCATCCTTTGGTGTTAACCATGTTTCCTTGCCTTTACCATCCCTAACGTCACTTCTGACATATATGATTAGTGATTTTTGTGACACTTCTTTTCCTATAAGAGAACTACTTCTTGTCAACTGCCAGTGACAGGTCAAGCCGCTGTGACATGAGCATGCCGTCTTTGGTGAGTGGTGATAAATCAGGATTCACTTTCTTTGCACTTTCTTCTCGAAATTCCAAGTAAAGCACCCTCTCTTTTCCGCTCCGCTGGGAGCAGTACTCAAAATTCCTTCTGGATATCCTCTTTCCCTGAATCTGTAAAGCATCTCTCTCTCTCTCTCTCTCTCTCTCTCTCTCTCTCTCTCTCTCTCTCTCTCTCTCTCTCTGTTATTTTCATACTCCTCTTTTGTATTAGCGAACCTTTTAGCTCTAAGGAGCTCACCAAACAGTATCCTATTTATGAGTGGTGTCGGGTGAAAGCTCCATGCATGAAGAGAGCTGATCCATGCTGTAGGTTTTCGTTATAGTGTTGTGAGTAACTTCTGATTTTCTACCCTCACTTTGTCATCTAAGAATTAAAATAAGTTGGACTTTTCTTTCCAGTGAAGGATAGCTTGAAGTCATTCATCTTGAGCTCTTTAATAAGCAATTCTGCCTCAGTAATATTCCCCTGCAAATTATGAGGAGGTCTTCAATTATGCGGACACAGTACATTATGTTTTTGGCTCACCTCTCAGTGTCAGATCATTTGACCATCTGTTCCTTCCACCAGCCTATTTACAAATTAGCATAGCTGAGAGTGAAGCAGGTTCTCATTACTGTTCCCCTTTGTTGTTCATCAAGATCATCATTAAGCACAAAAATGGGGGTCGGGTGGCCAGGAGCCCATCATTTTTTCAGCATTCTAACGCAGCTCCTGCCTGTGGCTCACTGAAAATAGAGGAGTGCTGAGGCACTATACCCTTTTTATTCTTCATCTGGGTTGGTGTGTTGAAGGGAATCCTTTGCAGTTAGGGAGGGGAGGTAGGGGCAGGACCAGGGACAAAAAAAGACAAGTGTGGCCCACCTTTGCATCATGCCCCAATTCCGTGGTGGCTTGGATGCTGCCCTGTCAGAGGGCCTACCCTGACTTAACACCCCAGGAAGAAGAAGCGAGACACCAATTTGACCCTGCCAAAAGGAAGCTCTACAAACTAAATATGGAATACGCCATGCTATATCCGGTACGAATGCGAGTCATGGTGAAGGGCAAGGCCAGAATCTATACGGACCTGAACAGTCTTCATCAATGTATTTAAAAGGTGGACGCCACAAAGAAACGCACTGTCAACACCGGCTGCCTGGATGAGTGATAATGGCTAATAGATTCAACAACAGCCGGGCCCTGAGAATAACTTATAGAAACAGCTGAGCAGCCCACCATCAGTATGTATCAAAGAGCCCCCGCTATACACGCCGCCGGAGCATTGAAAACCAGATAGACTGGTAAGGCAAGTATGACAGAGGCTCCCGGAACCCCATCAATGGGTGAAATGAACTAAAGACTCAGTGACAGTATAGTATTGCAATAGCTGGAACGGTAACTTTGATTAGTACGGGGGGAACTACAAGCATTTCGCCGCCACCGCCGAGAGTCACAACCACTTACCAGACCTCACGGAGGACGCCAGAGGCCATTGTCCACGACGCCGCAGCCGCCAAAGAGTCAGGGAACCATCGACTCCGCGCCGCCGCTCCGGGAGACTCCAACTCCCGGCAGGCACCGCGGCGGCGCGTACGAGTGACGCGGCAGCGCCCAGAGAGCGCCAGCAGAGGCCCTCAAAAGGAGGAGCACCCCGGCGGAGCGAGGGGAACTACAAGCATTTCGCCGCCACCGCCGAGAGTCACAACCACTTACCAGACCTCACGGAGGACGCCAGAGGCCATTGTCCACGACGCCGCAGCCGCCAAAGAGTCAGGGAACCATCGACTCCGCGCCGCCGCTCCGGGAGACTCCAACTCCCGGCAGGCACCGCGGCGGCGCGTACGAGTGACGCGGCAGCGCCCAGAGAGCGCCAGCAGAGGCCCTCAAAAGGAGGAGCACCCCGGCGGAGCGAGGGGAACTACAAGCATTTCGCCGCCACCGCCGAGAGTCACAACCACTTACCAGACCTCACGGAGGACGCCAGAGGCCATTGTCCACGACGCCGCAGCCGCCAAAGAGTCAGGGAACCATCGACTCCGCGCCGCCGCTCCGGGAGACTCCAACTCCCGGCAGGCACCGCGGCGGCGCGTACGAGTGACGCGGCAGCGCCCAGAGAGCGCCAGCAGAGGCCCTCAAAAGGAGGAGCACCCCCGCGTCGCGGGACGCGAGCGGGACGCCCGGGGCGAAGCCCGGGCAAAGGGCGGGCCCTCTACGGCCCTCATCGGCACGAGGAGGCAGGGGCAGGGCCCAACCCCCTGGACCACCAGAGACGCGCCTATAAGTAAGACCTTGTTGCTGTATTGTTTGCGAACTGTGTGACATCGATATGGCGACAAAAAAGAAACCTGTTGCTCTGCCCACTAACACTATGGATAATTATGTCGTGCAAACGGTTAAGAAAATAAACGAACAAAGAAGGGAATCACTCGGGTTAAGCCAGTCACCAGACTTGCGTATGTTAAGCCCTACTTTGCCTCAGTCAGCAGAGGATAGCCCCTTTGTGCTGGTGGAAAATAGGGTCTCGCCAAATATATCATCTAGGATTGAGACTGACAGCCAGCCATTGATTATGCTAGCATCTCCCGTTACTCTGGAGGTAGACTCTGACAACGTTACTGACTCAGACCCAGAAACTGTATCTGGTCCTGTGGAGGACGACCCACCATTAATTGAGCATACTCCACGGCCGGTGCGCGCCTGTGTGAAGAACCAACGGAAACAGGGCGGACAAAGGCCAAGAGTAAAAAGAAAAAGAATATTATCCCCTGGTCCCTCTAGAGCTCCACAAAAGGCTGTAGGGGAAGGGATTACAAGAAATAGAGGAGATGATGATATGTTTACTAAACTGCTCGAGGTTGTTGAGGGTAAACTTTTCGAAATTGTAAAACCTCTGATCTCCAAAATAGATAAATTACAGGCAGAAGTAAAACGACTTGGGGGCGTGCAAGCAAAGTTAACTGAGGAAATAGGTAGTCTTAATACTCTATTATCAACAATAGATACTACTGCAAGGGCTAATCAAGCTGGGGAAGGGCCATCTGGTGTGACGACTAATGTAGTGCATATGCCTGCCCCGATAGTTCATCATAATACTGCAACTACAGTAGAGTGCCCATTGATAGGAAATGCACCCCAAGCACAAGTCCATGCAACAGACCCCCTGCAGTTTATCGAGGAAGCCTCACCTGTCGTACTGGTGTTAGCGAATGTACCTCTGCCGGATGACGGTGTCACCGAGTCATCTAGCTCATTGTGTAGTAAGGCCCTTCACTGGCTTTCTGGTAACATGAGGTTAGCGCCTGGTGGGATACAGCAACTGGCGCATGATATCAAATCAGCCAAACGTGTTCCCTGGATAGGGAATCGCCCCAAAAGATTTAAAGGGGACTGTGTGGTGGTAACGTTTGCCCACCCTGACGTACTTCCTAATGTCCTAACACATATTCTCCCACCCCAGCGTAGAAGAGGTACGGTGGTACCCCTAACATTAAAGTTCTTCTATGGGGAACAACAAAATGTAACTCTACCGAAAACACCAGCATTAGGGTGGGATAATCACTTGAATATGCGTAATCGCTGGGCACTCCCCCTAGTACCAAGCACGCTACTACATAATAGGTATGATGCCCTGTCTGGTCTTAATAATTGCGATTGACAAGAGGTCAGACATGAGCCTGCTGAAGGGGGTGTTGGATCTGATTTGCATCAGTCCCCAAATATAATTGCTACTACTGTTAGTATACAGCCTAAGCATGTGGGTCCACCCTGCAATACCTTAGCAGGGCCAACAACATCCCGCCTTATTGCCAGCTGGAATATTGCAGGACTAGCCTCTAAATTAGAAGTATTGGGGTGGTTAGAACTTATTAGAACATTTGATATCATATGCTTTCAAGAGACCTGGTGCCTAAATTTTGAGGGCCTTGATGGCTTTGTAGCTTACGAGTTACCAGCAACGGCTACTAGCTCAGGTAGGGCTAAAGGTGGTTTGTTAACCCTGACCTCAGTGAAAATGCGAACAAGGGTGAAGGAGCACATCACTGTGGGTAATAACTCTCAACTGTTGTGGCTAGTTGATGAGGCACACAAAAACATTTTGTTGATCAATATGTATAATAATGTTTTTGATGCCAGTAGATATAAGGTTATTTTAGATTTAGACACCGCAATCAAACAATTGATGAAAGTTTCCAATACAGTTTTTGAGTTCATATATGTGGGAGATTTTAATATTTCTGTTTGTCCTCTCTCTAACCACAAGTTGTGTGGCATTCTGAATCGTGTTGGAGAGCCAGCTACGCATTTCCAACATAATACCTATGGAGATACTCTGAACTCCTTCCTACTAGATTATGATATGGAAATCCTAGAGATTGAACAGGATGGGAAGGGTGATAGTTTGCCAACTTTTGTGGGGAGAGGGGCAAACACTGTAATTGATTTTATTTGCATGTCTTCCGAATTAGCCCATTTTAGTTCTGATGTCAAGGTTGTTGATTACTTGGTTAGTGACCATAACTGTCTTGTTATCGAAACTAGGTTTTGGAAAGCTTGTACAATTCCAGATAGCAGCCCTATTACAAACATTGAGGTACATAGGCCGAATGGATTCAGGATTAGGTGGGTTGGAGATAGAGCAGAAGTAACTTCTAACTGCATTATCTCACACTGCTTATCCGATATTACATCAATTATCGATGAGAAACCAAACCTGGAGGCCTGCACTTTTCATTTTACGAAAATCAATGTTTTTATTAGTGGTAAGTTCTCTAGGCTGACTGGAAATTTTAATAACAAAGCAAGGGGATGGTTCAACAACGCCTGCACTGTGGCATTGAAGCTACTGAAAAACGAACTATCCAACAAACCAAGAGACAAAACAGTCGTAGCCAAGCTTAGATCCGATTATAACCTGGCTCTTAAGCAAAGGAAAAATGAATTACGTGAGGAAGCCTGGGAGCGGCTGGATCTGGCGGCTGCATCGAACAACTGTACCCTTTTTTGGGCAGTAGTAAATAGCCCCTTTTTAAAAGACGATAAACTTCCCGTGTTAACCTCAAACGTGGGTAAGGAGTCGTGGGTACAGCACTTCTCCGGTATTTTTAACTCTAACACGGTAACGTTGCCGACAAGTTGCTCTTGGCCAGTACTTGATTTAGACATCACCTTACAGGAGGTCCTAAGTTGTATTAGGGCTAGCAAGGGCGGTAAGGCCCAGGGACCCGATGGTGTCCCAGTCGACATGTACAAATTTGCACCTGAGACTTGGGGACCAGTATTGGTCAAAGTTTTTAATGCTGCTGTTCGCTATACTTTCCCGTGCACCTGGTCTGAATCCATAATAGTCCCGATCCATAAGAAAGGGGACCGGGGAAATGTTAAAAACTACCGGCCAATCTCATTGCTGGATTCGTCTGTCAAAATTATGAGCCGTGTACTCCTCGTCCGATTAGAAGAGTGGGCCGAGTCTAATCAGATAATGACAGACTGTCAATATGGGTTCAGGAAAGGTAGAGGCTGCATTGAACAATGCTTAAACCTGGAGCTCCTGATAGGGAAATACACCCGAGCTAAAAATGGTTCGCTCTACCTATGTTTCGCTGACCTGAGCAGCGCTTTTGACCTGGTGGACCACGCCATATTGTGGACTACATTGCTAGAAATGGGAGCACCTAGGGAAATTATATACTTTTTGGCCCGTCTATACGAGAGGCTTAGCTCGTGCGTCCGTTATGGGCCCTCGGGCGAATGCACAGATAAATTTAGGGTCAGGAGAGGTATTAGACAAGGGTGTGTTTTGGCCCCTTTGCTTTTCACTTTGTTTATTAATCAAATTGATTCGATCCTAAAGGAGGTACCAGCGGACGCCCCTAGAGTAAACACAAGTTCCATCCCCGTGTTACTCTATGCGGACGACGCTGTGCTGCTCTCCAGGACCCCTCGGGGCCTACAGCTTCTGCTAGATAAATTTGTGGCCTTTATCGAAAGGAGAAAGCTGATCATTAATAAGAGCAAGACTTATGTGATGGAGTGTGGAGCTAGTAAAGTCAAAACTAAAAAGCCCTATAGGTATCTCATCGATGGTCAAGAGGTGCAGTGCGTGGAAAACTTTTGCTACCTAGGGGTCAACTTTTCTAAAAATGGCCGCTGGGACACCGAGCATAAGGTGGTGCGTGATAAAATGGCCAGGAGTGCAAATGGAATATTTGCCTTTGCAAGTAAATTAGGTAATAGAAGACCTAAAGCTATGCTTAAGATTTTCGAAGCCAGGTGTCTATCTGCTGCCCTCTATGGAGCAGGGGTATGGGGAGTATCCAGGGCAGAATCTTTGCAGGTAGAAGAGAATACATTTCTGAAAAAATTATTGTGTCTCCCGACTTCTACTGCTAATAGTCTGGTTCATAAAGAATTAGGACTATGTCATCTAAATGATTTACTATTATTGAGACCTTTGATGTTGTGGCGTTCTGTTTGGATTAAAGACGAAGTTGCATTTAATAGGACCATCATTGAGGATTGCCTTCGTCTTGACTATTTTCTCAGAATCCCTTGGATTAAATACATTATTGAATCCTTTTCTAATGTGTTTGGGTTTGACGTTGCTTCAGATCATTGTTCTGCTTCGGATCTCTCTAAAAAGAGCCTGAAATCAATTTTCTTAAATCATTGTGCAGAAAGACGGGCCACGGATGATCTGAAGCTTTCTACCTGTGTACGTTATAACCATTTGAATGAATTTGTGGGCCTACATCCATACCTCACCCAGGTAACTAAAGGGCAACATAGGTTTGTTCTTACCAGGTTGAGGATGGGTACGGCCCATCTATTGGTTGCATTCCCTGAGATTAAAACACGCCCCACAGGTCCATGTCGGTGTGACAATATTTCAGAACAAAGCACAGAGCACTTTCTACTTACTTGTAACTTGTATAGCGAATGTCGTAAATTCTTTTTAAAACCTTTATTTATTAAATTCGGAGCCAGAACTGTTAAAGCGGCAATGAAATTACTTTTTAACATGAATCATCCTGACATCTGTTTTTATACAGCCAGTTATTTACTCAGGGCCATTAGTTATAGGAAAAGCATGATTTTTTAACACTTTTTATACAACATTTTACTTATTCTAAATCTTTTTAAATGTCTTATTCAATTTATCATATGTACTCTACTGTATTTTCTTTCTTAGTGATTGCGATTGTCTTGAACATTTTTAGCATGTTTTTTGTATGTATGTACTTTTATGGACATGATTTACATGTTTCCGAATAAAGTTTACTGAATTGAATTGATTAGTACGGAAGATGGTAACAATAGAACTGCTACTAATGCAAGGGTATCGGGGCATTTGCGGCATAATGATGCAGCAGAGACAAGATAAGAATATGAACACTTTATATTGTAGTATTAATGCAACAGTGATGGCATGGCACTCACCCCCCTTCAGTGTTTACCACCCTTTCCATTTGATTGGGGTGATTTGTGTTTTTCATTTCTTTCTCTTTCTCTTTCTTGACTCTATATCTCTTTCTCTAAATTCTTTATAGGGGTTGGAACAGAGGAGTCTAGTAAGCTAAGTCTCATGTTTGGGGACAAGGCTTGGGCGGGAAGGGAGGGATTGTATTGGGAATGTACGTTGTTGTATTGGGTTGGTTGTTGAAAACGACCCATACGACAGGGAATGCACTTGATAAGGGAGGACACAGGTCACACTAACGGGTGACATGACTGACCCCACCGGCCCAGCACAGAAGTGTGGGATCACCTTAAGATTCCTTACGTGGACCGTGCATGGCCTTAATGATCATCGCAAGATACGCAAAGTAGTGGCATACCTCCACGTGCATAATATAGATGTGGCTATACTGCAAGAAACACACGTGACCCCTCAAACTAGTCTCAAATCGCAACGTAGAATGAGGGCAGAGTGTCTAGCTGCTGGGTTTACATCGCATGCACAAAGATTATTGCTATGGGCAAGAGAGGAATATGGGATTACCCTCAAAATGATAGATTGAGACGCAGATGGCATCAGTGATCGCCTATTTCCAACATAGACTCTTTGAAGCCTTGGAGTATGTGGCCCTAACTATGGCAATCCTCATTTTTATCAATCTCTACATAATAAAACGACTGCATACACCCATATACCTCACTTGTGGGGAGGCTATTTTAATTTTCTATTATCTACAGAGATCAACAGGTCTAAAGGCCCTTGCGCAAACCTTCAGCAGCAGCCCGCGCCATTATTACCATAGCAAAACTAGCTGGACTGGTAGATGACTGGCGCCATACCAACCCCCAAGACAAAGAATACACACACTACTCCACAGTCTATACAACCCACACTCGCATTGATTTCTGGCTAATGTCCTGCTCTCTGCTACCACATATGGAGTCCTGCGTGCACCTTCCCAGGACTTATTCCGACCACTCTCCAGTACAGCTGACCATAAGAGTCCTAGATATACACCCGAAAAAGACCCGGTGGTGATTCCCACAATATTGTAGACTCAGTGTTCCATGAAAAAATAGCGCAAGCTGTTGACGAATACTTTAGCATTAATATAGGGAGTGTCACAAAAATGTCTACACTCTGGGAAGCCTTCAAGCTATATATACACGTGGTATCACCATCTCCAAACATGCAGTGTGTACTGCACTCTATTAGGAACCAACTACACAAGCTAGATGGGGAACTAAAAAAAATGGAATCAGAACAGTTAAAACAACTGAACCCAAACCTGCAAGCTCAGATTAAAACCACTTTAGAAGAGCACAATAAGCTAGCCCAATCTGAGCTTGCACGTCTGGGAAAGTATGCAATGGCCAGGGTGTACTGGGAGGGTGAGCGTCCTAGTAAAAATGCAAATGAAGCACACAGCATGAATGGCAAAGGAGGAGCACCTATTCTTCTACCAGCACCAGTAGTTGACAGATTCAGTGAATACTACTCAGACTTGTATACATCTTGCTCCACTACGTCTGAGAAAGATACGCTTGACTATCAAGCCCATATTAAAAGGAAATGGCTTACAAATGTGGATAGAGAAAGACTAATGGCCCTTCTTCATCCCACCGAAATAACTGCAGGACTCAAAGAGATGCCTAATGAGAAGGGGCCTGGACCCGATGGGCTTATAGCCTTTTACAAGGCGTACCAAGATAAACTGACTCCTCACTTAATGAATCTGTATGAGTAAATGGCCCAAGATGGTGTAATGCATGCCACAAGCTGTTTATAGCAATAAGAAAACTCAGGAAACCAGAGGAGCACTGCTTCTCCTCCCAACCCCTATCGCTACTCAACACAGACACAAAACTATTTGCCAAAATCCTGGCGAATAGACTGGCTCCCCTACTTCCACGTACTGTTGACCCAGAGCAAACCGGATTTGTTCCTGGATGAACTTTGACCTGTAACCTTAGAAAACAGTTTGTAGCTATCACTTTATTAGACCCAGACATTCAGGCAGCAGCAGCGTCCCTCGATGCTGAAAAGGCGTTTTACTCAGTAGAATGGCCTTTATGCTGCCGACGCTATGCCGGGTGTGAGTAGGGGAGATTTATATCAAACTAATACAAACACTTGACTCAAATCTCACGGCGTGCATCTACATGAATGGGATTCTCTCTACTCCCATAACTGTTACACTCAGCACCTGGAAGGGCTGCCCGCTCCCCCGCTATGCTAATATCACTCATTTTGGGCATAAGGTTTCCGAGTTACAAATTAATCATATTGGTATACGTGGATGACGCCTTGCTATACGTATGAGACCCAGAACGAAATCTGTCACCAATACTACGTGAGGTGGTACATTTTGGTGGTCACAATTAAAAATGAATTGGGAGAAATCGCTGATATTTCCGCTAACATCAGTTACCAGCCTCTTCGCTCTTGAATTCCCTGTGGTGTGGACCAGCGAATTGGAGAGATCTTTAGGAATACAGGTGCACTCTGACCCTGATGAAGTGATTAGATAAAACTATGGAAAGGCAATACACTGCTTAACTGAAGCAATAGAACACTGGATATGACTGCCCCTCTCATTGTTGGGCCTCATAGCATTAATGAAAATTATAGTTCTTCCCAGATTTCTCTATTTGTTTGTCAACATCCCAATATTGCTACCAAAATATATTTTTAGTACATTGCGCACACTTATGTTTCGCCTTGCCTGGCCTGGGAAACAACCCTGGGTGGGATGGGGCACGCTGGTCCTCCCTTACGCATTAGGGCCCCTGAGTTAGAAACATACTATAGAGTCGCGCAAATTTTGCACACATACTACTGGGTTCATGGACCGCAAGATATACCGCACCTGCACCTGGAACAAGTAATCTCTGCCCCGATATTGCTCCCATGCTCTCTCCTGGCTGCAGCGTAATGCAAATTTAGAATACTTGCCCCAGTAGGCACTTCGAGTCACCCTTTACAAAGAACGGCTATAGAGCGACACAGCCCCTTATTATATTCACCTACATTACCTAGAGAGTGGTGTGCTTGGCTCCCGTGGAGTGCAGACAGAACAGTTATGCACGCATTAAAACAGGCAAGAATTGGGAGATTTTTTCCAAAATGGTTCCCTAAAGCCCTGGAGGGAGGTTCTAGAATCAATGCCCGTAAATACACTAAGTATCACGTATAACTGTCATAGAGCATACCAATCGCTTCTTAGGCACCTAGCAATGAACAGAGCAGAACCACCAGAAATAGCTCCCTTGACTTACCTGTTGCAAGCAACTCCCCCAACACATGGGACCGCTATACTCTACAAGTTAATGCGACACATAGATGATGCACTAAGTGGAAAAGCGCAACTAGAATGGCAGACAGACTTGGGCATAACAATCTCAGATAAACAATGGACGTATTGCTTCTCTCTCACTAAAACTGTATTACAAAATGGCAGGCATGGATTGGTGCATTTAAAACACCTTAATAGAGTATACTATACCCCGGCCAGATTACATAGATACGGCTTGCGAGAAGATGACAGATGTGCGCACTGCTGCACAGAGGCCGCCAGGTTAGCACACCTGGCCTGGTTTTGCCTGAAGATACACGCATATTGGTTGGAGGTGATAGCAGAACTTCAAGGAATGATATGAAAAACAGTGCGAGAATCTCCTATGTTAGGCATCCTGGGACTAGATACTGCAAACCCCAAGTAGGATCGTAAATTAGTGGCAATAGGTGGGCTTCGCTGCTGGCCAAAAGGTGAGTACCTATGAGCTGGATGAGGGAACCCGGTGCTGGAAACCAGGGTTCAAGCCTCCAGGTCGCGTCCACATCCTGTGATTCTGGGCAAATCACTTAATCTCCCTGTGCCTGAATGTGTAATGTAAATACGGTGCTCATGTAAAGCGCTCCAATACCTTCGGGTCGAGTTCGCGCTATATAAAAATATGCACACAAAAAAAAAACGGTCCCGACAATTGCGGAATGGCACGCAGACAAGATATATTGCCATATGAACTCGAATAACTGCAATGCACTGAGGCCGATCAGCAGTAGACTGCGGAATATATGGAGGCCATTTTAAGCGTACTTATGCAGCAAGTCAAGGGCTGACGTTGACGCAGATAGCCAGCATTCAGAACACTGTGAAGGGGACGAGGAGAATGAATGGAGGGAGCCAACACGCGAAACACCGTAGAACTGAAGCGCACACTATATGCCATGAGACAGATACTGCACATACAAATGGAGATAAGACATTCTTAGTAATGCTTGATGGAAACTGCAAATATAACTTCGTGGAAGGCAGTGGTGCTGGAAATGTTCCCCTCTAAGTAATATTGCATAGAAGTAGCCTGGTGTCATACGTAATGTGTATATTCCCCATTGTCATATATATGCGACTGTACTATGTATTTATGCAACAACATCAGCAACTTCAAATGCACTTTTTGGCCCACATGCATCGAGCATTTTTGGAGTCGCAAACGGTGCGATTCCTTAAAATCGTCCGTTTGCGATTCCAAAAGTGCTTTTTGGGATGCATGAAGCAATTTTAGAAATCGCAACATTTTTGCGATTTCTTAAATTGCGATTGCTTTTAAGAAATCGCAAATTTGCGATTTCTTAAAAGCAATGCATGATTACTTTTAAAATTGAGAAATCGCAATTAGGGGGTCAAATTTACCGAGTGGTTGAACCACTCAGTAAATTTGCAAAAAGTGTTTAAAACGCTGAAAATGCATTTTTTTTCAACATTCATGTTACGGACACACATGTCCTTAGGACATGTGTGTGTGAAACATGATGCAAAAAATACATTTCAGGGGTGCATGGGGGGGTCCTTTGGACCCCCCCCCCTGCACCCATGAAATGCATTAACAAATTGCGATTTTCAAAGTGAAAATCGCAATTTGCTAATGCCTTCCCATTGCTTCCTATGGGCCTTTTGGCCCATAGGAACCAATGGTAATAGCAAATTCGCAAATTGTATTTCGGTAATTTATGCGATTCGGTAAAAATTGCGATTTTTACCGAATTGCATAAAAAATGAAAAAATAATCAAGCATAGGCTTTTGCGATTTCTAAATTGCGTTTCGCTATTTTTCGCAATTTAGAAATCGCAAAAGCCGATATTGATGCATGTGGGCCTTTGTATTTTTGAAACTAACAAAGTTTAAAAAAACAAAACTAACACGGTTACCAGAGTCAGACTCGGGAGCTGCATGTCTGACCCAATAATTGGTCTTAGAGGCACTTACCAAGGCTGTCCTCTCTCCCCCCACCTCTTTGCACTAGCTATGCTCCACTTGCAGCATGATTGAGTTGGGAGGGCCGAGACAGTGGCATCCCGCTTCTTGATGGCATTCAGGTAACCTCCCTATATGCGGATGATGTCCTCCTTTATGTGCCCACAAGCCTGCAGTGCATATTTTGGAGTAATTTTGGGGGCAGGTATGTTGGTTAACAAAGACAAATCTTGCCTTTTTCCTCTGTCCCGGCCCTGCTTTCCCTGATAGGAACATTGGGCAGAAATAAAATAAAATAGGAGGGCACCACAATCCGGTATTTGCGCATAAATATATATTAATTATGACAAGCACCTACCGGAGGGAATCTGATGAGAACCATGCCCTCTTTGACTAGCTAGATCACTTTTTGGAGAGCGCTTCCTTTGTTAATCATGGGATGAGTCACTATCACTAAAATGATGTTGTAGCTGAGGCTCCTGTAGTATTTTGCCAACCTCCCACTTCTCCTTACTCTGTTCATTTTCATGACCTGGATGCACTTTTGGGACAATTGGTGTGGTCGAAAGAGTGCTGCAGGGTGGCCCTGGTCACGTTGAGACTAAGTCAAACAAGGGGGCTTGGGGGCTCCACACTGCAAGGATTATTACTTGGCAGCCCAGCTATAATGTACGTCCAGATTGCTGGATAAATGAGCCCTAGATGAAACCAGCATGACCACCGTGTTCCTCAACTTGTGTGAAATATTTAACTTGGTACTCCCTAGATCTCAGCCGAACTGAGATCTACCCCGAATGATTAGGGTAGAACTTCACTGCCACACTAGGCTTTTCTGCTGACAAAACGCAAGTCCCCTTATGCTCCATGCCTTCCAATATTGGTCAGCTCAGAACATCTATACCTTGCTCGTCAATCAAAGCCTCACGCACTGGGTAGGGGTCGTTCTAAATTTGTTGGGTGATTTGTTTCGAGATGGTCTATTGCAACCATTCCAGGCCTTTCAAGTTTGTTATGCACTCTATGTAGGATTTTTTTTACATATGGCTTAATATCACACAAACTAAGAATATAATGGGAGGTTACAGACACAGAGCCTAACATCCACCAACCAACACAACCATTATGCATAATGAGTACCAGCAGACACTGTGGGCCATATTATCAAGAACGGTGCATACATTATCGCCACTTTAGCGGCATGAAACTGCTTCTGAAGCGGCGATAAGGGGGCTTGATAATATGCCCTAGAGAATTCCAATAGAAGCCCAGGTTTGATGTCCTTGACACCAGAACCTGGGCTTCTATGGGAATTCTCTAGGGCATATTATCAAGCCCAGTTTCCTGCCGCTAAAGCGGCGATAATGTTTGTGCCGTTCTTGATAATATGGCCCCATTTGAGCTGGCTTTATAAAGCGTAACACTCCCAACTCCAACAGTCAGTTTAACAACTAAGGGAAACCTGGGCGATGGAATTCTTCAGAATAGTACTTAGGAAGCATTGTGTGAGGCCACTCCCCTATCATGCACAGTCTGACGTAATGCCCAGGTCAATTCTTCTGTGTACTCCTTTAATCGTGCTGCTAGGGAAACAGCATTTACCATGCAACCGGAACCATGCAGTGCCTTTATATCACAGGCACTACAACGAACGCATCATTACCATACGAGTCAACAACTTGCTTTAGAGAACGCGTTATTAGACTGCTGTCAGATTTTAAGTTCAACACCTTCCATACTGTTTCACAAACTTAAATTGGAATAGTAAATTATGCTATTCCAAAGTCCAGAACTTCCCAAAGGCAAACCATGGTAATGACTTGCATGGTAAAGGAACACATGGTAGTGATACGCTCGTTGTATTGCCACCATTGTAAAGACATGCATGGTAAAATCATGTGTGGTTGCATCATACAACCATGTTGCTATGTAGCAAATTGTGCAATTTTTAATAATCAGTTATGAAAAAACTTCCAAGTTGTCATGTGGGGTCTGTGGTATACTTCAAGATGTAAGTCTGATGGTAGTGCCTCTTCCCTCTTCAACTTTTAGCACCATCACTTCCAGAGGAAGTTTTTCACTTACATTTACTTCCTCTCACACTTGTTAAATTTCTGTCTCAATAAGGTCCCTCATCATGTTTGTATACAAGACTATCAGGTTGCTTTCTGTAACAAAGGGGCTCATTACTATGGCGGACGGACTTCTGTCCTTATGCCATTGATTCAGATTTGGGACTGGTCGCCCATGAGGTGGCCTCCCCACAATCCGAATTACGATGCGACCGCCACCATGGCGGTCACATCACCTATAATTTGCATTGTGGCGGGGATGCGTTCAACAGCCCCGCCGCAATGCAAAAATAAAGGCACTTGCATATCCCTGCATTACGTGGCAGGCACCATGCGGTGCCTGCCACACAGTGCAGGGATATGTAGGGGCACCATAGGTGCCCCCCAGTGCCCTTGAACCAGTCCCAGGGATTAAGGGGGCCTGCTACAGCCCCCAAATCCATTTCTGCCACTTGTTTTGCTATAGTTTGTCTGCCTCAAAACAAATGGATGAAAGGGATATCATAATCCCTACAATGTTGTGTTATGTTTCTGTTTCGACAGGCAGTCGGAAAAGGACAGCCTGTCAGAACTGTGGCGGACGGTCTTAACGTCCGCCACGAATACCCAAAGATTGCCCTCCATCATAATATGGCGAAGGGAAAACAGCAGTACGATGGCGGAAGGCCCGCCACCGACCGACTGTCGGTGGCGGGCCTTCTGCCATCGTTATGAGCCCCATAGTTCTTTTCAGTCCTGGGCATTTCAATTTTTCTGTTCTGGTAGATTTGCATAAGTTTCAATTTTCTTATAAATTTCCATATGTTTCTGTATAAAAGATGTAGGTTGGTGTAAATGAGTGTGCAGATATTTTCTGAGGGGAAGGAATTTGTCATTTATGTTTCATACAGAAATGCCCTTAGATATGATTTGGTTTTTCTTGACTCATAATTTCTTTGTTTGATGATGGATATTTTAGACAGATCCAGCCTCCAGGTCACTACTTGTTTTGCTCCCAGCTTTGCTAACCTCCTAATGGGTTGGGGGGAGGATCAAGTCATCAGTACCCTGAAAGAGCTTAATACACTTGTTGCCATGTGGATCAGATATATTTACAACTGATTTGTAATTTGGAAAGGCATCATAGAAGATCCCAATAAATCTGTAACTTGTCTTAATTACAACACCCTGAATCATAAATTCACCAGCCATACCAGAAAAAACTAAATTGAGTTTTTAGATATGAACTCTGCAAGTCATTAAATTTATCTCCGTTCAACCCCTGGGCAGCAATGGCACAGAGAAGACATGCTTAACTTGGGCAATTTATAAAGAACGTCTGCAGTACCAAAACAGTAATCAAGTCAAAATGTAAAACATTAAAATACCAAACTGTATTAGAAAAATAAAGTAACATTTAATACACAAAATTATACCAAATGACAACATTCTTATAAGATGAACCACAGATATTATGTTTTTAATGTTGTAAGTATATATTGCACCAAAAAGCACAAAGTGCCAATGATAGACACTGGTTGGGTTAGATCTGTTCGCAATTTGAGGCTGACTGTGATGGACCCGAGGTTGGATGCACCAATCACGTTCATGCTGGTTAAAGATGTTAACTTCTGACTAAAAGCATAATTTTTGTGTCAGCAGTGATTGTAAAATAAGGGTAGGGCTAAGACCTTTTTTTAGATTTGCCCGGCGCTAACCGCCTTTGTACCATTCAAGTTACCAAGCAATGAGGTAGGCGCCGGAGACCAGAAGGCAGGAAACAGAAGTTTTATTCCGACGGAGCAGAACACATCAGATCGGACAACAAGGTATCGTCTCGAGGTGCTCTAACAGCCTCTCAGAGGCCTGGCCTCTTATACACTGGTTTATGGCATGTGACCTTTCTTTATTACAATCAGAACATTGTGAAGTAAGGAAAGAAACATCCCCGTAATCCTCGTGTCAATCCCACCCCCATATACCTCCACAATAGAGGTCCTCAACCTGCTGATAAGAGGAGGGGGGTCATCACGCAGCTGAGTATTCCGTCGAGTCTTAGGATGTGTGCGCCTGATCATGTCCCAGGGGGTGGGGAGGTCTTGATCAATAGGGGGCCCTTTGAAGAAGGTCGACTTCATACAATAAGGGGCAGTAAATGATATCTCCCGGCTTAGGCGATGGCCTCGGACCTGTGGGGACAGCTGGACACGGGGGAAGGGGTCATCAAAGGAGTGGTATTCATGCCGCATGGACAATCGGGCGCGGAGGGAAGGTTTACCAACAGAGGGGCATTCATGGGAGGAGAGGAGATGCTGGTCAGGCGCAGGCGTGACTCCCAAGGACAGGGTCATGCAGAAGGGTCATGCTCTTGAGGGGGAGGGAGGGGGAGCCAGGGTGCGCGGAGGATGCTTGCTGGGTGAGAGGGGCGCGCTGGCGACTGATTGTGGACAGGGAGACAATGATACCTAAAATGGCGGTTGTGCATGTTGTGCGTGGGTGACAAGCTGGCGCAGATGATGTTCAGTTCGTAAACTAAAATTCCACAGTCCTCCCTTTTAACATGTCTCGCCAACTTGTCAGTTTGGATTTATCCCCATAAGGCCACGTATTTCTACTTCGTAGAGGGGACTCATGTGCTCAGTTCGGAAGTCCAAAGTCTTTGGGCACATACAGTTACAAGCAAAGCTGCACAAGGAGGGTAGACATTGAATACCCAAGCAACACCCACATAATATCACAACAGGTATCAGTACGAAGGATAACAGCCTCCAACCCCAGTTCCTCAAAGTGTCCCAAAACCAGCTCCCAAGCGACCATCCTTCCTGTTCTTGGTGAACCTCTGAGGAAAGTCTGTGGAGGTGTTCAATGGCTTTGTAGACTGAAGGTGAATTATCCGGCACGTAGGTGCAGCAGCTAGATCCGATGATGCGGCATGCTCCCCCTCGATCGGCTAGGACCACATCTAACACGAGGCGGTTTTGAAGGGTCACAAGGCGGACCGCCTGAAGCTCCGCCGTGTTGTTAGCGAGGATGCCAGCCGTGATGTTGATCGTTGTTTCTACTGCCTGGGTCAGGTGTCGGATAGCGCGGCTATTTGCCAATGGGCCCCACAGAGGGACAAGTCCCTTTGCTGCATCTAGGAACTGTGCTCCAGTGGAGTCGGCTTGTCCAATGTCATCTGCACGCCTCTGCCGGTGATGGTTGGCAGGGGCTACATATGTGGGTGGAAGGACGAAGGCAATGTAACAGGTGCCCTTCCAACCTTTCGGGAGCCAGGTGTAAGCTTTGGTGCCACACACAAAGTACATATTTGGAGAAGCAACAAAGGATGGGGGGTCAACTGAGTCCAATGTTCTGGTGATTCGGCAGGCACTGTGACCCACCAGCTGTGTTCCAAGGCCTTCGAGACACACAAGACCTGTGACATTGATAACGGACAGGGCCACCGTCAGAGTGGCGGTAGTTTGTTTTTGCAGATGAGAGAAAGTGGTTCTGGCTGGATTGTGGAGCACCTGTACTTCGACTCGTTCTTTGGCTGGAATGTCTTTAAGGAAGGTGGCACCCGTGAGCGCGGGACACAGGACAGCAGAGGTCTTTCCGCTTTTGTTCAGCCAGAACCCAGAGTAGAAGTGCGACACTGTCTGGCTGGAGGTGGCGTTGTCCTTGTGGCTCTCTTGCATGAGGATCAACCAGGCGAGGCAAGAGCCGTGAACTGAGAAAGGAGAAGGGATGAAGGGGATGGAGTGTCCCGTAGCATGCGGGAGCAACCCGCAGATCCAGCAGTTCGTAGCATTTGCAGCAAGGTTGTGTTGGTGCAACAGTTGCACGAAGGAATTGTTCCAAAATTCCCTGCGCCTTTCTCGGAGCTGAGGCGACAGAGAGATTAGGTGATGCTCTTTCAGGGGTGTCGGTTGTGCAGTAGGTAGCAATGCCTCATGAGCCGGTGTGCTTTCCTCCAGAATCCAGAAGGAGGTCATGAGGAGGAGGCAGAAGAGGAAGACAATAAAGAGTGCGATTGTCTTTGATTTGTGCAAGTTGTCAGTCTTTGGATTTCTATAGTGGGTATTTCCCGTTGCTTCCATCATCTTCTTATCTGGCGCTTCCATCATCTTCTTATCTGGCGCTTCCATCACCTTCAAGGGGCTCGGTAGCGGGCAGAACCACAGACGTCGTTTAGCTTCTCTCCCGGCAACCCTTGGTTGTGCTTAGGTCACCGTTCTGAGATTCAACTTAGTCCGTGGCCTACTTAGCCGAGGCTCCCTCCTTTCGACGCAGGAAATACCCTTCTCTGGATAGCACAGTGGGATCAGAGAATTTTGCAAGTTCGAGTGCCTCAGTATCGGGATAACAGTTCAATATCGGTCGGTCTTTGCTCAGGAGCTCTTCTTGGGTGCTGACGCTTTCTGTCGTGGTCAGGTTTTCAGAGACCTTCCGGCAGTGATGTGCGTGCAGCCAGTGCCTCTTCCCCTCCACTCGAAGCGCCGTCCGTGTGGTAATCAGCACTTGCCAGGGGCCCGTCCACCGAGGTTCCAGACTCTTGGTCCGTTGGAAATTTCGTATTAGGACGAAATCTCCCGGTTGGATGTCGTGGCCGGGGCCCCTGGAAACATCGGGGATGGCCTGCTGCACCTGTTGATGAATGACAGACAACGTTTTAGTTAACTTGCACAAATAATCAGATAGTAGGACGTCCGGGACGTCATGAATGGAGGTCGGTTTGGGAGCAGTCCAGAGATTCATCGGTCGCCCGAATACGACCTCGTAGGGGGTCAAATGGTGCTTGGTGGGAGTGGAGCGCATTGATAGCAGGGCCAGAGGGAGAGCGTCTGGCCATTTAAGTCCGGTGGTTGCCACTATTTTTGATAATTTCAACTTCAGTGTGGCATTATGGCGTTCCACCAGACCGGCGGATTGGGGGTGGAAGACCGCATGAAACCTTTGCTTCACCCCCAACCCCTTTAAGATTAATTGGATAACCTCAGCTATGAAGTGGGGGTCATTGTCGCTCCATAAAATTCGACAAAGCCCATAGCGAGGGAAGAACTCTTTTAGTAGTACTTTGGCAGTAGTCATGGCAGTGTTGTCACGGGTTGGATAGGCCTCTACCCATTTGCTGAAGGCACATACGATGACTAGTACATACTTCAAGCTTTGGCATCTCTCTAGTTGGATGTAGTCCATCTGAAGGACCTCAAAGGGGTGATTGGGGGTCCCAAACCCTCCCCGGGGTACCACAGTTCCTTTCCCGGGGTTGTGTTGCAGACAGATAAGGCACTGCTGGACTAGGCGTCTGGCTGAGTCGGGGATTTTGTCGTTGTGCCAGACTTTGGAAATGAGTTCGATCATGGGTGCAGATCCTATGTGTGCGGGGGAATGTGCCATAGTCAGTATGGGGATCAGATATGAGTCGGGCAGCAACCATTTGTTTGCATCCTTCATTCGCCAGCAGCCCTCTTCGTCCTTCAAACCCACCCCTGCCCACTTAGTCAGTTCGAGAGGGGTGCTGGCCGACTGGATGTCTCTGATCATTACCCTTGCGTCACTCCATTTCTCTGCTTGTGACCTGGTCACATACATGCGTGTCACCGTCCTATTCTCAGCTGTGGTTCGTGCAGTGATGTCGGCCAATGCATTCCCTTGTCCGACTAAGTCTGTCACCCTTTTGTGTGCCTGACATTTGATCACCGCTAATCGTTTGGGGAGGAGAACTGCTTCAATCAGAGCGGAGACTAGATCTCCGTGGAGGATCGGGGTGCCGTGGGACGTCAGGAATCCCCTCTCCCTCCACAGGAGTCCAAAATAGTGAACCACCCCGAAGGCATACTGGCTGTCTGTGTATATGTTCGCGGTGGTCCCCGTGGCTATGATGCAGGCTCGTGTGAGGGCTATCAGCTCTGCTGCCTGGGCAGATCGTTGTGTGATGCGGGCTGTCTCAACTACTGTTCGGGCTGTCGTTACTGCATAGGCAGCTGAAGTGGTGCCATCTGGGAGTTTGATGCATGAGCCGTCTACCCATAGCTCTCCATCGGGGTCAGTGAAAGCAGTGTCTCGGAGGTCAACCCTACTCCTAGTTTGTTCATCCGTGAGGGTCACACAGTCGTGTATGGGAGGAACGTCGGGGTCATTTTCAGGCAGGGGCAACAATGTGGCAGGATTCAAAGTTGTGCATCTCTTTAGTGTGATGTGGGGTGCAAGTAGCGTCAGTTCGTACCCTGTCAGTCGTGCGCTAGTCAGGTGTTGAGTCTTGGTTTGGTTCAGGAGGGTGTCGACAGCATGGGGTACTAGCACAGTGAGGGAGTTGGAAAGTACGATTCCCTCGCTCTGACGGATAGAGACAGCAGCGGCAGCTACTGCTCGAAGGCAGGCAGGTAAAGCTCTGGCTACAGGATCAAGAGTGGCGGAGAAGTAGGCACAAGGGCGCTGCTTAGGACCAATTGATTGTGTTAGGACAGACAATGCACACCCCTCCCTTTCGTGGGTGAAGAGGGAGAAGGGTTTGGAGTAATCCGGGGTTCCTAGGACAGGCGCTGAACAGAGGGCATCTCGCAATTCCTTAAAGGATGCTTGACACTCAGGGGTCCAAGGGAGCGGGAAGGAGGCATCTTTGGTTAATAGGGCAAGTAGGGGTTTTACAATGAGGCTGAAGTTAGGTAACCACTGTCTGCAAAAAGAGGTTAGGCCAACCAAAGAGCGGACTTGCTTTTGTGTTTTTGGGACGGGGGTGTCTAGGATGGTTTGGATCCGGTCGGGTGTGAGTTTCCTCCCTTCTTTGGACAGGAGATGGCCTAGGTAAGTCACTTGTGGCTGGCAGAACTGTAACTTCTTTTTGGAGACTTTATGGCCATTTTCTGCAAGAAAGTGTAGGAGATGGACGGTGGCTGTCTTTGCAAGTGGGGTGGTGTCGGCCGCCAAAAGGATATCATCGACACATTGGATCAACACCACTCCATCTGGTAGCTGGAAGGCATCCAGCTGTCTTTTGAGGGCCTGGCTGTAAATGCTGGGGCTTTCAGTGTACCCCTGGGGGGCTCTACAAAATCGGTACGAGCGGGATTTTAAAGTGAAGCCGAAGAGATAACGGCTGTCTGGATGGATGGGGATAGAGAAAAACGCGTTCTTAAGGTCGATAACAGTGAAGGTGGTGGCAGTGGACGGGATGAGGGTCAGAATGGTGGTGATATCGGAGACTACAGGATACTGGGGTACAACCACTTTGTTAATCTCTCGCAAGTCGATGATGAAGCGGTACGCTTTCTCATCTCCTTCACCTTGCTTCTTAACAATAGGTAGGATTGGGCTGTTGCAGACGTTGCTGACCACCTCTTCAACCACTCCTGCATCTACCAGAGACTGAATGATCGCTACCAGTGCCTTCTCGCCCTCTGGGGATATCCGATATTGTGGGAGTTTCGGGAGCATAGCGTCCGGTCTTACAGTTGAATAGGGTCAATCATCATTCGTCCCACATCAGAGTCATTTTTGGCCCACAGGTACGGAGGCAGGGTGTCAAGCAAGGACAGGTCAGCGTCAGTTATGGAGCACATGTGTCGTGAGGGGCAGGATCTGGGCATGCCTGGGTTGTCGTACAGGATGACTCGTATTCCATCTGGGGAACACCTAATGGTAGCTCGAAAATGTTTCAGTAAGTCAATGCCCATAATGGCGTCAGGGGAGTTGGAGGAGAGCAGAAATGTCGTGTCAGTGGTGTTGCTTTCCAGATCAAAGGTGATAGGTACGGACAGGGGGTTAGTGGAGGGCATCCCATCGAAACCTATCGATGTAATGTGTGAGCCAGACAAGGGTGCCCTTGGAATCAGTCGTCTCGATAACACGCTACGTGTCGCCCCAGTGTCTACCAAAAATGGAGACTCTGTACCCAGGAACTTAGCGGTGACATAAGGACCTTGCTGGTCAACACAGAGCTCAACTGGATCCCTCCCTTGCCCCTGGCAGTCCTATGCAAAATTGGGGGCATTCTCACCATCGGACAGTTGATATTGGTTCTGTCGGGGGCGGTCAAATGTGTTCAATCTCCCTGATCTGTCATTGTTGGTGTCGTTTGTGTGCCCTCGTCCTTGTCCTCTGTTTCTCTGACCACCTGCCACATCCCTGGGGTCCCTATTTCTATTCATCTCTAGCAGAACCGGACAGTCGGATTTCCAGTGGCCGAATCCTTTGCAGAAGGCGCATTGGTCATTGCTAATGTCTCTACGTCCAGTGTGTGGTGTTGGGGAGTGATCTTTAGGAGGTAGATTTCTGGGGGTGGTCGATTGGTAGTTCCCCCTTTGGTGTTCCCGTCCTACCATACCTTGTATCTGGGCTATCATTACCCTTTCCTTTAAATCTTTCTTCTTTTTCTCGGACGCCCTATCATTCTCATTCTTTTGGTGCTCGTAATACTGAGCCATCTGAAGGATAGCTGCGGGTTTGGAGGCCCCCCAACTACTCTCACTCATCTGCAGTTTTTGGGAGACCTCTTGTGTTAGGCCCTTTACATAATTTTGTACAAACAGGTGCTGTCCGGTTGCGGTGGTCATGTCTTGGCCACTGTAGTCGGAGAACACTGTCTCGAATCGGGAGAAGTATTCTGACACATCTTCCTGGGGTTTCTGTCGACAGGCCGTGACTATCGACCAGTCTACCTTTCTTTCTGGGATCAGTGTCTTTAACTTCTGGACTAGTTTGTCTGGGAGTTCCAGTATGTCCTTTACTGGTTTCCTTCCTGGCTCTCGCTGTCTATCTAGTTTACCGAGTTGGTCCCAGGTATGCCCAAACAGATCCGTGTGGTCAGCCTTCCGGATTTGCTTCCACACGCCAGCTGGCAGGCATAACCCGAAGAACAAGTCAATGTCCGCTAAAGTCATTATCGTCGAACCCAAGGCTGTGCCTAATTCGGTATAGAATGCTGTCGGGTTCTTTCTCAAATCGGGCAGAGTTTGTTTAAAGGTTAGGATATCTTGTCGGTCCCATGGTTGGTAAACCCAATTGTACACAACCCTCCCTTTTGCATCTGCATGATTAATATCATCGCTTGTTCCCTGGCCACGTGGCGGGATCCAGTAAGGGGCCGCCTCTCTGATGGGCATCATAGTATTGGCTACTTCTATTGAGGTCGTTTCAGGGACTGTAACCTTGGCTTCTGGTTTTTGTTCCGTGAGGTGGCGGAGGACCTCAAGCATCTGCATGAAGAGCTCCGTCGCCTCACATTCAGTCCCATCTCCAACGTCAATCTTCCTATACAGCGTTGTCAGTTTAGCGGGGCCCTTACTTTGATACCTATCTTCATATGCGTTCAGGGTGTGGTAGCTGAATCGTAAAACGAAATGCCGTCTGTGGCTGTCGGCATGTGAATTATATATGCTCATTGTGTATTCTTCGCTCTCCCTCCGTTCTACTAATGTCTTTGCTATTTAGTCGATCCCATCCCGCTCATCTTTGCCCAACCTATTTGGTCTGGCTGGTGGTTGTTTGCTAGCCTCGGGGTCGTCTGACGATGTTGTTAATGTGGCTGGTGCGGAGGCCGTGAGGGCCGGTGCACTAGCGCTAAGGTCGCTCTCGTTTGCACTTAGGGCCTGCGGGTGTTGTTGGCAAGGGGCATACGGAGGGGGCATGTAGATGATTGGGGGACCTAGTAGTAACTCATGGTTCGCCCGCTGTTTGGAGGGCAATTCAGGGTAGAGCGCAGAGGGGGTCCTAACAGGACATTGACCTGTCGACCCTAATTCTTGGTTTTGTGCGGCTTCCTTTCTTTCTTTTATTTCTTCTTCTAGTTGCTTAGCGGCTAGGTGGGCTGCCTTTCGTAATTCTTTCCCTATTTTTGCTTCTTCTCTTTTCTTTCGTTGTTCCGTTTCTTTGCGCCACATGCCAATACTGTCGAGCATAGTGGGCGTAGTCTTATTTTTCTGGAGCGCTATTTCTAATGCTTTTATTTTATGATCATCAAAGGAACCTATCAGTGGCCACTGACTTTCAGGGTTCTTCTTTGTATATTTATGCCATAACTTAGTATAAGCTATAGCGACTAGTCCATGCTTAGTGAACATGTCCTTATTAGGGGTGCCCTCCAGTGGAGCCGGATGGTTCACCTCTAATAAGCGGTCCGGGCTGTACAGGCTACCAATCAGTGGGGAGAAGATAGGCATGACGGGTTACAACGGGGACAAAGGTCTGCACTACCTATCTTATCACGGCGGGCAAAGACTAGACAGAATATTTCTATTCTCCGTTGTTTGCCGGCGGTGAATACCTCAAAAGAACCAATACCGAACAATCAGTGCTCGGTTCAATTAAACAATCAGTGGGGAGAATAAGTGGGTACGAAAAGTTTGCGTTACCCACTCTTTCTCTACCTGCAAAGAGAGACCTTGTTCTTCCCTGTTTGCAGACAAAGAATCTCCAGACAAAACAGTGGGGGAGGAAGATAGGCACGACGGATTACAATGGGGACAAAAGTCTGCGTTACCTATCCTTCACTGCTTGCAAAGAGAGAGCCTGTTGTTTTCTCCGTTTGCAGACGGTGAATCTCCAGAGGGTTCAACAAAGCGTAATACTAGTATTATCCAAACCAAACAATTATTTTCTCAGTTTGTCGTGTCTACACAACCTTACCCGGACCGCATGGACGGTTTCCTGTCTTCTGAATCCAGCGCCCGATCGTCCTCTCTTCTTCGTGATGTTCGTGGCACTCCTGATGGTTCCCAGTCAGGACCGTAGATCACTCGAGAGAGGTCTGTTCGGAACTAGTGAAGGTCGGATGATCGGCTGTCAGACGAGGGTCTATCGGACACGAGCTCTCCCGATCGTTGCAGTCGTTCACTCTGTCGTTGGGACCTCTCCCACTGGATCCACGTGTCGCTGATGGGCCCCACGCTTTGGGACGCCAATTGTAAAATAAGGGTAGGGCTAAGACCTTTTTTTAGATTTGCCCGGCGCTAACCGCCTTTGTACCATTCAAGTTACCAAGCAATGAGGTAGGCGCCGGAGACCAGAAGGCAGGAAACAGAAGTTTTATTCCGACGGAGCAGAACACATCAGATCGGACAACAAGGTATCGTCTCGAGGTGCTCTAACAGCCTCTCAGAGGCCTGGCCTCTTATACACTGGTTTATGGCATGTGACCTTTCTTTATTACAATCAGAACATTGTGAAGTAAGGAAAGAAACATCCCCGTAATCCTCGTGTCAATCCCACCCCCATATACCTCCACAATAGAGGTCCTCAACCTGCTGATAAGAGGAGGGGGGTCATCACGCAGCTGAGTATTCCGTCGAGTCTTAGGATGTGTGCGCCTGATCATGTCCCAGGGGGTGGGGAGGTCTTGATCAATAGGGGGTCCTTTGAAGAAGGTCGACTTCATACAATAAGGGGCAGTAAATGATATCTCCCGGCTTAGGCGATGGCCTCGGACCTGTGTGGACAGCTGGACACGGGGGAAGGGGTCATCAAAGGAGTGGTATTCATGCTGCATGGACAATCGGGCGCGGAGGGAAGGTTTACCAACAGAGGGGCATTCATGGGAGGAGAGGAGATGCTGGTCAGGCGCAGGCGTGACTCCCAAGGACAGGGTCATGCAGAAGGGTCATGCTCTTGAGGGGGAGGGAGGGGGAGCCAGGGTGCGCGGAGGATGCTTGCTGGGTGAGAGGGGCGCGCTGGCGACTGATTGTGGACAGGGAGACCATGATACCTAAAATGGCGGTCGTGCATGTTGTGCGTGGGTGACAAGCTGGCGCAGATGATGTTCAGTTCGTAAACTAAAATTCCACATGATGGTGTTGCCTCCCCACCAACATAGTGGTCTGCCTGCCTGATTTACATGCAGATGGGTCTTAACTTTGGCCACGGAGGTGACTACTCCATCACAAATGTGGCCAAACTTCTCCGATGGCCCAAACTAGTACCGGCTGTTGGAGAAAGGGCTACATGTCCAGCTGCCCAATTTGGATGGGCGAACATATAGCTATTTTTTACTGTCTGTCACCACCTGGCAAACCCTGGTAGTAAGGAGCAGTAAAAAAAATGCACCATCACCATGGTAGAGGACTCTCATCGTGAAGGGGGCATTATTTTTTTTATTTTCAAAAAGAAAATCCTGCTCCAAGATTATCTTTTTGAAAAAGAAAAGAAAACAGTTTGGTGCAAAGCTCCATCATGCAAAAAGCACTGACAGGGACCGCCGTAACCTGATTGGTGGCTATTTCTAAATCTGGCGGGTGGTACCTGCATCAGGGCAGTGAAGTAATTTACTCCTTCGCCTTGGTGGAGAAACTGGCCTTTTGCCAGAATATAAATCTGGCCCTTATTTCTTTAAGTCCCAATCCAGCACAGGAGTACACGTCTAAAGCAAACCATGACCTCAGGGGTAGCACTTAAAGACTCACAGGGTGTCCGGCAGAGGCCAACAGCAGGGTCCTGTCCACATCCAGTTGCCACTGGTCAGAATGGTACATCTAGCTAGGAAAAGGCCTCTTGTTGCTTGTTGTATCCCTTGAACAGAAGTTCAGACTTATGCCCTTTGGAGTCCACTTCTTGTCCTGGATGTAAGGGAAGCAGGTCCAGTCCTTCCGAGTTCCACTCAGGCCACAGATAGCAGGTTATTACTCTGAAGTAGGTGCCACATTTATACCTGGCCCGAGCTATTGGGTGGGAATTACTCCTAGGCACACCCCGGAGTAAATGTTTCTGGGTACAGCCCTACCCACTTTGGGCATTTTCAAGGTGTTAAAAGTCTTCGGCCACACGCACACATTCCCTACCCTCTTAGGGTTTCAGGGCTGGAAATGTGTGTTTGCACTGTACTGTAATTATGGTGTCATCCCATAGCTAAACTAAAATCCAGTTTGGGAAAGGTACTGTATCTCCAAAAAAGCCAGAGAGACAAGTCTTGTTGGACAAAAGCAGAGTTCTTCAGCAACCGGACAATGGATCCACAAGAATTGTAATGGCATCCTGTTCTCTTTCCCTTTCCCTTTCCCTTTCAAATGTGCTTCAAGTGTTATACGTGATCCCAGCAGACCTGTCAAGAAGGATTTGACAGTGTAGAGTAAAAATGAGGTCCACTGCCCCCACCCAGCATATTCAACGGAGGTCAGAGGAATCATCTTTATACAGCCTATTGTTTGCTCTCAGGAGCCATTTCACACCTATTCAAATCTAATCACTGGCAGGGAGAAGCTAGAGAATCAGTTCAAATTAGCCTCCACAAACTTTGGGCAGGGAAAAGGTAACTTTCTAAAATTTACTTTTCCTTAATATTTACTAAAAGTCAAACCTCACCATTGAAATTGATTTTTAAGAAATATTTAAATAGCTATTTAATTATTTTTCAATCTGGTCCCATTTGTTATGCTGTGCCTCTCATCGGCCCAACCCGAGGACTCTGCAGGAGAAATGCTAATCCACCATATCCCTTCTTGCCCAACTCTCAGGGCCAATTCATATGTCTGGGCCCCAGGAAGTTGTCCCAGAAGGGGAAGGGGGATAGGGATGGAGAGAAGAGGGTAGAAATAATGCGGCTGGGAATGCTTCTCAGTGGACTTCAAAAAGTGATGGGATTCTTTGTAAATCCTACTTGAGTTGTTACACTGTATTTGTACTAGTAAACAAGATCATAGTATTACATAAATAATACAACAATTATACATATCAGACGTGATTTTCTGTTTACATACATCAATCACAATCATCACAATCAACAAAGTGATTATTTGTGCTGAGATGTAAATGTAATCTGAATTTTAGGAGAGCTAGGTGCGATATATGGTTGATTGTCCCATTCACAATACACTGTCCTCAGCAATAACTGCCTTGCTGTTGATAGCCACTTGGCTAGCAATGTTCTTTAGACTGTTAGAGTCACAGCTAGGAAATCAAGCCTATCTTCAAGTTCCTACGGCTGTTTTGTCTCTGAAGATTATTCAAAAGATGTTCAGAATATTTCAGAAGTCCAATGAGGAATGTCACAAAAGTGTAGTGTATGGTTGGGAGCTAGCAAGGCAATCAAGACTTTGTAAGAAAACCATGGCCTCAGATTCTGACCTTGTTTCTTTTCTTTCAGGTCCAGACTCTGAGCCGCGGGGAATAGGTTTCCTGTTCCTGGACGGCTCTGGCTGAAGAAGCGGGACTTCTAGGTGCAGCCCAATGGATCACAGCCCCAGTGAGATATGTCTCACTGGCAAAATGAAGCAGAGCGAGTGCCTTATTTTTGAGGTGTGGTATTTATACCAGCCGCTGCCAAAATGGCAGTCAGCACATGGAGCACACCAAATCTCATGACATTTCTAGCGGGTTGTATTTTGAAGGTCACTTGGGGTGACTTATATATTTACAAAAGGGATGTTTTGGCTTGGCTAAATGTTTTTTTTTTTAACAGGTCTACTTGCAATGTCTACACTTCTATAATCAGGCTAGAATGGTAGGCCTGAAGCCATCTTTGTACTGCCGCTGTAGTGGATGGTACAATAGGTGTTCTAGTCAACTAGCAGCATTTAAATTACAGGCCCTGGATACACTCTGCACCATATACTAGGGACTTAGCGGTAAGATAAATATGCCAATAAGGAGTATGCTATTTTAACTATGTTTAAAGGAAGTTCACGGGCACTTTATAATGGTTACCAGGGTGAAAGTCACCAGAAATGTTGGATCCAGCAAAAGGCGACCACGCAGAAAAGGCATCGAAACATTGCCTGTTATAGCATATTAGACCAACACCTGTTGGCTTCACCAATGTTTATTGCCATGCTGTATTAGGGAGGGAGAAGAGTAGTACCTGGAAAGCTTGACTCGTATCTATTTGCTCTCCCTATTGCCCATGGAACAACATTAGGTTGGAGCCAGGCTCAGGCTTTGCTTGGCTCTCCCATCTCTAACTACTACCGTTTCGTTTTCAATACATATTTTCCAGTTTAAAAAACATTGTGTGGAAAATACCCATAACTAGGTTCTGATTAAAGTTACACAACTGACGGTTATGAACACATTTGTCAGCATAGAGCTTTGATGGAATTATAATAGGTTCATGATACACAGTTATCAATTACTTCATTCTCTATATATGCAGACACCGATTTATTACAGAGTTGACATTGGACCATTGATATTCATTTCTAAATATTTGTAAAAAAATCGTTATGCTCACCAAATTTCTATTAACCTCCAGGATTGCACGTGTGCTTATGCAGGTGAAGGTAGTTGAATACTTGCTTTGGATTTCTTGGTTTGAAATACATTTTAAAGTCAGGTATTGCCTCAAAAGAAACGTCTTCATGGAAGACCTTAAGCCATATATTTGCCACATTATTTACATGAAATTTCTTAAAACCTGGCATGCACGTGTAATGACCCTACACCAAGTGTAACGAGAAAAACGGCGCCCTCTGGCTGATCTTTTGAAACAAAAGTGGTGCTTTGAAAATGGTCTTAGATTATCTAAACTTTGAGTGTCTCTAGGAATATTAATTACGATTATATATACGGAGACTATGCAAAGAAATTGCTGTGCATTGCTCCAAAAATCCATTACCTAAGATTAGTTAGTAACTATCTGATCAACATAAAAAGGTATTGTATGTCAAAGCTCGTTTGAAGTACACATTATTAATTATCTTGAGCACACGGAACTGAGTTAAAACAAATATACACAGACACTGTGTGGGATATTCGCTTTTCCACTCACTCGTGCGTAGGAACTGAGGAACTAGTGTTTCTCTCCCAAATTAATTATTATGGTTTACTTATGATTTTTAAAATCCCTAGTAGTTCACTAATTTTATGTTTTTTTAATTTTTTTTTTCATTTTGCAGGTAAATAATAAATTATGTTTCTGGAGAACTTGCTAAAGAATCTTTTTTTCTTTTTGTAGTGCTGACATGCCCTTTCTGGGATTCTTAGCTCTTTCCTGCTGGTTATACTATTATTGCTGCTGAAGGGACAATGATGGCACCTATGTGTGCAGAATTATTTATCCTGTCAGGTTGAAACGTAACTTGTATTTAGATTATGCATAAGGAAGTTCTCTCAAAAATCTGGATGTTAAGATTGGCTTTCAGCATCAAGAAAAAAAAACAACCATTTTCATGCATGGGCCAATTTCAGTGCAATTTGATATCACTTTGTCAGGTAAGCAAAATTCTTTTAAAATAGATTGTTATGCCTGTCTCTATTCTCTGTGTGTTGTCATAGTCAGAGTGTTGACTGATATCCTGTTGTTTTTTCATGAGACTGCTAGGATGTAATGAAAGCAATTGTCTTCCCCCCAATTTTCTCTCGATCCGGACTCTTTAGCTATAACAAATCGTTCCTGACTATCATGCAAGTAAAGAGTTAATACAGAGGCCGTCGGATGCTGGCAAAGGGAAGCATTTAAAAAGGCCCTGGCCAATGGGATGTGGATAATCTGGCCACCATGTTGTGCTGGAACGGGTGTTGGTGTAATGCAGCAATCCGATTCCTCATGTAGGTCAAGCCTCAATAGTCTGATAAAGAAACAGGACCCATTTTTGTCTGCCCTGTTGGTGGTGTTTTCATGGAAGTGTTGCTTTTGTGGCCATAGCAGAACAGCTACTGGCGTATCCTTGAGTGCAGTGAGGCTTCAGGGGGAGGGATAAGGGAGGGGTAGTTATTCAACAAGGTCCTTCCATAGCAAAGAAATGATTTTAGAGTATGGTTCCAGGTGTGGACACAGATTTCTAGTGAAGGTCCAAGTGCACTAGTGTTTCTAGAAAGGTTACAAGAACGTGCTGATTCCTAAAGTGATTGTAAAGTATCGTTGGATGGAAACCTATGTAAGAGACACAAATCCTTCCTGTTTGCCAGACCATTTAATTACTAATAAACAAAAGCCCTATAGATCATAATATTGAAACACCTTGGGGCATATATACAAGCCTCTATCGCCACTGGAGCGTCACTTATTTTGGCGCTCTGGTGGCCTAGCGCCATTTTGTATATTTACAAGGTGTAGCTAAGCCACTTAACGTGGCTTGATGCCACTTTGTAAATATGACCCTTTCCGCCGCAGTCCTCTGCGGCAAATGGGCGTGCAATGGGTGTTGCAGTGAGCGTTCCACCGCAACATCCATAGCTTTTAAAAGATACCCCAGATTTACAAGGCTGGGGCAGTATCAAAAATGAATGCCAGGGAATACCTGGTCTTAGAATGGCAATACAAAGAGAAATTATTCAATTCTATTTGTTTTTGCTCTTTGTGTGTGTGCTGCATTTTGCATCACACACACAAAGAACAAATCACCATTATTGATTGTTTATATACACAAACGTGTCCCTTCCTGCACATAAACAATTGCCCCTGCGACGCAGGCTACCCTTACAGCATGGTGTGAGGATGCATGTGCTGACGCTAGGCAGCAACTTCTCTGGCGATAGGCAGATTTGTGCGCCAGCGCTATGGGGCACACAGGGTTGTGCCATGGCACAGCCCTGTATTTAAAAAATGCCAGAGAGCGGCGTTGCATAATTTGGCGTAGCACATTAATCTGACATTTTTTTGTAAATATGCCCCCTTGTGTGGAGTAAGAAGTGGCACTATATCCAGTTCCTAAATTGCAAAAGAATAAGTGCCAGGGCCCAAATTCTTGCTCAGAAGCCTGCGTCATGCCTCTTTTATTCGCCACCAGACACTCCCTTCCCCTTTATCTCTCTCTTGCCTGTTCTTTCTTATTCTAGCTTTCCCCCCTTTTCACAGTTTTGACATATTTCGCTACCTCTTTCATTCCCACTTTTTAATGTTTCTCCATCTTACTCTGGTTGAAGGTCTTATGTGGAAAAATAAGCGACAGTCCCCAAACATGATGGCCAATGATTCCCATCGGCTCAGATCAGGCATTGACTCTATCAATGTATTGGAACCCCCATATTATTGTGTCTAGCCACCTTTGGGTCATAGCAACTGGCTTCCAGCTGCTGATGGTACACAACTCATCTCTTTACTAGTGCGCAAGATGCACAAACAGAATTATGTCCAAACCCTTGCTGTGGTGCAGAAAGCCTCAGACTGCGTACAACCCAAAGCACAGACGCCTCATCAGTGACCATAGATGAACGTCTACATTTCTTATTTTGCTCTACAAGATTTAGCCAAACCTTTCAGGCTCAGAACTCTTCTTGACACAACCCCAGCTAACTTGGACCCTATGCAGCATTACAACAAGACGCCTCCAAAATTCACTACGAAAAAAACAGAACCTACTTATTCAACCTACCAGGAAGTGCTTGGAGAGTGTATAAAGTCTAGAAAAAGTGCTATATCAGCGCCTCACTACTATAAAATACAGGCTTTTCAACGGGGCTTCGCCCGTGCAAGAGGCACTGTTGTGTATCACAGATGGTTCTTCACTTGCTACTGGGCTGCACTGACCCCCTCTCCCACCATTGTCGGTGCGGAAGATATCTTTCTGACCCTAGAAGCTCAAATCTCCTGCTATATCTCTCCTCTCTCTATCTCACCAACAAAACAAGCTAAAATAAACCTCTTCAGACGCATCGTTTCACAAAAGGCCACTCAACCCATCCCTTTCTCGCAGCCATTTCCATGGAGATCTTCGCTTAAGCAGCAGTTCAGACCATGAGTACCTTCCTAATTGTTTGAATGATGGGAAATGACTCTTTGAACATCCTCCTAACGTCATCAATCACAAGCGGAGAGCTGGCTGCATCTGTTCAACATAGGTCAGGGAGTAGTGGCCTTCAAGGAAACCTTGACATGTCCTCCGTGACCGGAGCATTAGTGCCATCTGAAGAGTGAGCAACTGACCTGGACATGCCGGCCTTCCACGGGAACCAGCATGCCGGGAAAACTCATATATGATTAAAAGCCCTCAGGCTCTGATGGAACATACCCTGCTCTTCCTCTACCGCCAATTACTTCTGTTCTTTTCACCACATTGATCTTATATCTCTGTATAGGTTTTTCCTTAACACCTTAGCAGCTATGGAACGTCCAGCTCCAGTGCTGGACGTTCCATTGCGCAGGTGCAGTTCGAACGTTCAGCAGCCTACGGCAGACACTACGGAGGTAGTGGTGCCGTCGCCCGCAGAACGGGCGCAGCACTTAAGGGGTTAAAATACTAACACCCTGACGCCACATGTGCATTTCAGTACAGAACTCTGTTCTCACTTGCTAAGCATGTTTCCCAACCGTGCCACCGCAACCTAACTCCTTAACAGCAAGCCCTTGTTTTTTCTTTCACTGAGGACCGGAAGTGCCTCAAGCGTTCCCTAATCCCAACGTCCAATACTGACAATACTTTAAACCTCCTTGCAATTGTTCAGATAGCCAACACTGGCTGTTTTACACAGGACAAACACACACTGTGTAACACACTGGCTCGTTTTTAGGTCTCATATAGACAGCGCTTGCTCTGTCTCTTTGAGACATGCTGTATTGAGGTATGGACTTGAAGCTCCACCCACTCTCTGCACCTTTTTAAAATTGACTACTGTCCCTGTCCTTTGTAAATGTTGGCTTTTCATTTGTTAATAGGCTTATTAGGAATATATGACGTTGTAACGCCTGTGATTACATTGCATGCCTTTACAACGCATGCGTTGTTACCACACATACCATTACAATGCAAGTCATTACAATGACTTGCTGCACGGGGCACTGGAGTTTGGAATGGTATAATTTACTATTCCAACTCCAGTCCGTGCAACAGGATGGAAATCCAACACCTAAAGCCTCCTACAGCAAGTCGTTGTAATGACTTGGGTTGTAATGGTATGCGTGGTAACAACGCAGTTGTACTGACCACGTTGTAATGGCACCGTGTTGTACTGACAGCGTTGTAAATACTGTTTCCTGCATATTAGTCCCTCCTTAGTACCTCCCTGTCTTCTATTGTCACCTCCCATGAGGACTGTCCCTTTTACATGTGTTGTTACTCAGTAAGTTTCATTTACGGTCTGTCTGCACTATTTTCTTAAACAAGATTCTCCTACCTGCTGTTCCAGGCACACTTGTTGGCACTTGCTCTGTTCCCTGCACTTAAAAACTCCTGGTCCCCACACAGAATGTTTTAATAATTGTTGACATACTTTATCAGCAATGTGATTGTTTCACTTTTATGGCTATGTATTTCCCAGCTCTTTTGTCCCACTTTCTGTGCTCTTCTTCCCCTCTCCCAATCAGTCAGGAGGTTCCAGCCTGCCGCACAGCAGAGCCAGGCCTCAGAGCAGAGGGCACTGCTGTCTGTGCCTGCCCTGCTCCTTGGAGCTGCCCCGACTTTGGACTGGATCTGGTCTCCGGGAAGAACAGCAGGGCATGAGCTCTTTCTATGAGCTCTTAGTTTCTATTAGCTCAGCGCACTTTCAGAGCACCATACTGGTTAGTTTTCAATCTGCTGTCTCCCTCCCCCCACCCCAACCCAGCTCCTCTACCCACTCTCTCTTCTCTCCCTCCGCCTCCCTTCCAGTCACCCATGGGGCCTGCGTCACACAGGAGATGGAGGGCTGTGCTGCTGGATGACCATCATAAACAAGGCCTGGTTTCAGTCAAGAGCTGACACCTTTCTTTCACATTCCAAATATTCTGTGGCACTAATTAGAGGCTCACATTCACTTTGACATTTAAACTGAGAAGGGGGTAGAAAGTACTTATGGAAAGTACACCTATGCTTTCCCTGCTCTGAATTCAACATGATGTAACCCCACTTAATATAGATAACCTCCCTCCTATTGTTTTTCTTCAAAAGACTCATTTTCTAGAAAATCTCAGTTAGGATTTTATTCACAATGATGTATATCTGTTGCTAACATTCTGTTTGTTTGCTAAATTAAAACGTATTTCAGTTGTAGTTTTCATACATATATTTTCTTTATTTTGCGCAATGTTTTTTGAGTGTGTGCTTTGTAACGGGTGTGTTATGTAATATGCTGTTTGTCTTCTATAACATGCAGAAGTGAAAGTTATCTGTGTTATATTTTTGATTTATTTTCCACAATATTGCTTGTGTTTGCAATGTGTAATAATAAATATGCTGTGAATAGATGTTTTTCAAGGTATTGTGGCAAAATGTACTTTTGACAGTGTGCAATTGCCTTTTTTAATACAGTACATTATTATTTTTTTTTTAACTTTATTTTTGTAGCAGGAAGATCACGAATATCACCAGCCCATGAGCTGCATTTCCAATCTGCCGATTGTACACTGATATAGGTTATAACTGTTATCACGGCCCATCAGCCCACATCCCGGAGGCTGGGCGGTGCAGCTTTGATCAATCAGCCGAACATTGTAAATTTATTATCATTTCGGGCTTTCCATGTCAAGTCGGTAACCTGCATTTTACTATTTAGTACCCTCCCTCCCCCCCCAACTGTGTCCAGTGTAGCTGAGATAACATTCCCCAACATGCACATTGCCACATCATGCCCTTTTTGCACCACAATATTTGTTACATCTGCCCTATGGTCGGAGTTTCGCACCACACCACCTCCCCCCTCACAGCACTTCCCCACAGAATATTGCATTTCCAATCTTTTCTTTTAAATTTCTCCTTGATGTTGTACACCTCCCCCCTCAGGTCTTTACCAGGTCATACTTGGTCTCACTCCTGTCATTAGCCCTCAATGCTCGGCCTATCACACCTCACTGCCCTCCCTCAAGACCATGGTATTGCCTCCATTTTGCCCAGACTCTCCGGAACTTATTGGGGCACCCTCTCGCCTTATATGTTACCCTTTCTGCCACCATGTAGAGATCTAGACCCCTTCTCCATTCCTCTATGTCCGGTGTCTCCGCGGCCCCCCAATGTTTTGCTATGTCCCACTTGGCCACCACTAGTGCTAGCACCAGAAATACGAGTTGGTTGCGCGGTAGGTCTACTTCGTTCGTCATGCCCAACAACGCCAGTTTCGGATCTCGCTCTAATTCTATCCCTAGGACTTCCCCCAGTTCCGTGAAAATGTGTGTCCAGTATATTTGTATTTTGTCACACGACCATTTAGTGTGATAAAAATCTCCTAGCTGTTGTTGACATCTGAGACACATGGGGTCTGTTATTTTCCCTGTTTTGAGGAGACGTACCCTATCAAAGTATGTCCTGTGGAGCACGTTCAGCTGAATGAGCCTCAGCCTTGACTTAATCGCTACCTCGCGTGGGTGCATCAGGACTATCTCCCAATCTAAATCTTCCATCTCGACCACTTCCGCCTCCCATATTCCTCTTAGTGTTGTTAAGTCCCCCAGCATATTGTTTGTTAGTGTCTTGTATGTGAGTGAGACCGCCTGATGGGTTATCTGTTCCTGCAGGACTCTACCTTCCAGTGGTGCATATTCTGGCAAGTCCGTGAGTGTGATGTTTTGGGCTCTCCATGCATGTGCCAATTGTGTATGTTTGAAAAGTTGCGAGCGGTGTAGTCCATATTCCACTTGGAGCCTGTTGAACGACTTCAGTTCCCCCTTAAATATGACATCTCCAATATGCGAGATGCCAATGTCGTCCCATCTTTGGAAACCCTTCAGTTTTTTTTTATTCCGTCAGCCAATGGCAGGGCCACAACGGCGTCTGTCTTGTCGGTCTCCCATCCCACCCCATACGTTTTGTCGCTCGTGTCCATGCCCGTAATGTGATCAGTGTCGCTGGTAAGAGCGACCTCCGCACCTTTCCCCCATATAGGTAGTGGTACACATTGTGTGGTGACAGCTTCTGACGTTCCAGTGCGTATGTCGGGTGGTCGGCCGGGGCATGAATCCACTTGTTTATTGGCGTCAGGTGTTCCGCCCAGTAGTACGCTTCTAGATTAGGCAGAGAAATCCCCCCATTGTACTGGTGCCGTTGGAGCGTCTGAAGGGCAATACGTGGCTGCTTCCCCAACCACAGAAAGGAACGTAGGTCCGCGTGGACTTTGGGTAGTGCGGTGGCCGGGAGTGGTTAATACTCATTTTGGAGTGCATAGAGGAACTTGGGGAGTGTAATCATTTTATACATTGCTGTCCTTCCTAACAGGGTGAGCGGCAGTTGCCTCCATCTATTCATGTCCTCTATCGCTTCGGTCATGACTCGCTCTACATTTCTATAGAACGAGAGCGCCCTGTCTAGTGTAACATACACCCCCAAGTATTGAAACCCCTCGGTAGTGGTGAGCAATTGGTCAGGCAGGATCCCCCACCCATCGGCCCCTTGTGGATCATAGAGTACTGATTTGTTCCAGTTGATGGTGTGACCCGCTCCTGCGCCAAAGCCCTCCAATTCCCTGAATAACTCCGGGACCGAAACCTCTGGTTTGGTTATGTACAACAGCACATCGTCTGCATACAACGATATTTTTTCCTGTGGTCCCCCAGACGCCTCCCCGGAGAAGCCGTGGATTTCGGGGTTTTGTCTAATCTTGGCCGCCAGGACCTCAATCGTGAGCGTGAATAGTAGGGGGGACAGTGGGCACCCCTGTCTTGTGCCTCTGGACACCCGGAATTCCCTTGATAGCCTGCCATTCACCCGTATACGGGCTTTCAGTGCTGTATACAGTAACTCTATCCATCCCTGAAATTTTGGGCCCAGGCCGAACCGTTGTAGCGCTGCCAAAAGCAATGGCCAGTGCACTGCATTAAACGCTTTTTCTGCGTCGAAGGATAGAAACCAGTGGGGTTCCTCTCTGTCTTTGACTTCTTGCAGCCAATTGTGTGTGCGTCTCAGATTTAGTTTAGTCGCTCTGTCTGGCAAGAATCCTGATTGGTCCGCGTGTATGAGATCTGGAATCACCGACCTCAGGCGAATCGCCCATACCGTTGCCAATATCTTCACCTCGATGTTAAGGAGTGAAATGGGGCGATACGAAGCACAATCGTCTGTGGGTTTGCCCTTTTTGTGAATCGGGACAATGGTGGGGAAAGCAAAGTCAGGTGGGAGGCGTCCTTCCTGGTAAGATTCAGTATATAGGGCTTTCAGGTGGCGTGTCAACAGATCCGCTGTGCGTTTAAAAAACTCCGCTGGGAATCCATTGGGCCCCGGCGTTTTCCCTGTTTTAAGTTTATTGATGGCCTCAGAGATCTCATCGAGTGAGATGTCCGCCTCCAGTGCCAAGCTGGATTCAGTTGCTAGTGTGGGTAGATCCACCCCCTCCATGTATCGTAATGCATCCTCAGCCGTCCCGAGGTCTCTTGCCGCATAGAAACCTTCATAGTGAGACGCAAAGGCGTCGGCTATCTCCTGTTCGGTGCACACCAGGTCGTCATCTGACCGCCTAATCTGTTCCACCTATCTCGCTGCCCTTTCCTTCCTGCTCAACCAGGCTAGGAGCTTGCCCGATTTGTCACCCACATCGTATAGCCGATGGAGGGTTGCCAGTGATTGTGTCCGTGCTTCGTTCGAAACTATCTCTCTATATTCCCGCTGCTTGTCTAGCAGGAGTCTTAGAACACCTTCTTCCTTGCGTGTCTGGTATTCCTCCTCTAAATGTAATATTTTGGCCTCCAGTTCCGCTATCTCTGCCTGTTGATTCCTACGTTCTCCCCGTAATCTACTCTGTGCCCTATCTCTCAGAACCGGTTTCATTGCCTCCCAAAAGGTTACTCCGGAGTCAACCGTGCCTTCATTCTCTGCCACGTATACTTTGACGTCAGCCCTGAGTCCTCTTATTATCTCTGGTTTCTGGAGATCCCAGGCTGCCAGTCGCCATTCTGAGCCCTTCCTTCCTCTGTCTGCCCCTACCTTTGCGTATAATGGCGAGTGATCCGAGATTCCCCTTGCCTTATATGCCACCTCGTCCCCGGCAGTGAGGTATTGCCTAGCCATGAAAATATAATCTAGTCTCGAGAACACTCTATGTGCCCCAGAGTAGAAGGAGTATTCCTCTTGGGTAGGGTGTCGCCATCTCCATATGTCCGTGAGACCCAGGTTGGCCATGTGTTGTGATAGTGCTGTCCTCGCCCCTCCCCTACGTGTTGGCCCTGTGCAGTCTAGCTCCTCCGACATAACGTCGTTAAAGTCACCCCCCACTATTTTTATTGTATCAGCCGTTTCTATGAGGATCGCGGCTATCGCCTTGTGTGTGCGTGCCTGTAGTTTCGGTGGGGCATAAACCGAGAGTACTGTGTATCTTTGCCTCCTCCACACTCCCTGTACACCTGCATAAGTCCCCTGTGGGTTACTCCAAGTACATGTTGTTTTAAACGGAAATGCTTTGTTTATCAGTATAGCAACTCCTCTTGAATCTTGCGTATACCCTGCGTGTGCTAGGACCGCATACCTCCCTCTCGCTATGAATGTACATTTTTCGCCTCTGAGGTGTGTCTCCTGCAGGAGGGCAAAGTCCGGCGCTACCCTCTTAATGTATGCGTTCACTAGTCCTCTCTTTATTCTGGAGCCCAGGCCATTTACATTCCATGTGAGGATCGATACCCCCCTGCCTTCCTGTAGTGGTGTATTCAGTGTACCTGCCATGGTGTGGGGTGGTGCTCATGTTCTGTTAGCGTCTGTGCTGGGTGCCAGTGGTGGTGCTGCAACTCGTCTGATTGTGGCTGTCCCCCCCCCCGCCTCCCCCCTACCCCAACTTGTGCAACTTTTCCCCCCCAGTGATCCCCCCCCTCCTCACCTCCCTCCCCATCCAGACTCATCCCCTCAGAGGACCGAGCTTTCAGTAGGAGTCGGTCCATCGCCCGCCCTCTACCGCCCACTATTTAGTTATGTCTCACTGTTCCCGCCTCGGCAGGATGTGATATAACCGTGTAGCCGGGTTGTACTCCCAGGCGTAACCTTGGTCAAAATTTGAAACTTGAAGAAGACTTAAAACTGTCAACAACTTCCCAAAAAATAAGAATAAAAGAGTAAAAGAAAACAAAGGGGTGGTGGCAACTTGCGTGCTGCCATTTGCCCCGGCCGACTTCTCATCTGGTCCACTTCAGCAGTGTTCAAGAGTGGGAGTCTTGTGTAGCTGTTTCTGACCCACTACTCTTGTCGGAGTTTTCTTGTTCCATGTCTCGTATCACAGTCACTAAGGGGTGAACGGAGCTCTGATGATTGTCCATTTCATCTTCCTCCGCTTCCGAGTCTCTAAGTTCGGCCTCTTCCTCGCCATCACCTTCTGAACAAGTCTGTTTGTGCGCCCCCTGTAGTAGTGGGTCAGCTGTGCCGGAGGCTCCTGGTGACTCCGATCTCCCCCTCCTACTTCCCGTCGCTGTGCGTGCTCGGTACGGGGTTCCTGTGGTACGAGAGTATATCCTCCTGGATTTTCATTGTTGTGGTTTTGGCAGGCCCCATTGTGTCTTTTCTCTTCCAGTTCTTTCCAGTTCCTCTCGCCCCGCTGCTTCCCTGCCATTCAGGATCGGTCTCTCTTCGAGCCATTGCCAGGCCTCCTCCGGGTGATTAAAGAAGATAGTTTTTTCCTTGTAGACGACTTTAAGTTTTGCCGGGAAGAGAAACATGTAGGTGATGTTCATAGTTCTGAGCTTAGTCATAACTGAATCAAAGGACCGTCTCTGCTTCTGTACCTCTTGACTATAGTCCGGGAAGATCATGATATGTGCGTTTTCTAGCCGTATGTCTCCGAGCTTCCTTGCTTCCCGTAGAATCAAGTCCCTATCTGCAAAGTTGAGGAAACGTGCTATCACAGGCCTTGGTCTCGCGCCCTCCGGCGGTTTCGCCAGCAGTGCTCTGTGAGCTCTTTCAATTACAAAGCAAGCCGAGAATTGAGCCCCTGGGAATGTGTCTTTGAGCCATGTGTGCAGGAACGCCGCCATGTTGTTCCCTTCAATTCCTTCTCTAAATCCTACGAATCCTAGGTTGTTGCGACGTGCCCTATTTTCGGCATCATCAACCTTCCATAGCAGCTGTCTGTGTGATGCTTGAAGTTCTGCCATGTCTTTCCGAATCGTTGTGATCGAGTCCTCGGCCTCCTCAATTCGTGATTCTCTCTCCGTTTCTCTGGCTGAGAGGTTCCTGAAATCCTGGCGCAGGAGGGTGACCTCAGATCCCACCTCTCCGATTTTCACTTCCAGTGCGGCCTGTGATTCTTGAATATCTGTTCTCGATGCCTGGATTGCTGCGAGCAGTGTTCCTGCGTCTATGTGCCCTTCCGCCGATAGGTCTGGGTTCCCCTTGGCCTGTCGTGGTGCTGCGAAACTATCCATAGGGCCTTGTTTCGGTGGTTTAGGCAGCAGGTCTTTTTTCCCCATGGTTGCAGGTGTGGATCTATGTCACCAGATTGTGGCCGTGCGCGTCTCACTCTGTTAGAGCAGTCGTGGAGGTCCTCCGTCTGGTTCCACCAACCTCTGGGTGTGTCCGGTATGTCTCCCGGGTTCCTGCCCCTACGTTCGCCTTTCTCTCTCCGCGACCGTTGATGTTGATGTTCCCAAGCGTGCCCTTTCTGCTACACCCGTAGGCTCCGTCGGCTTCGTCTGTTACAGATCCGACTGCCCCGCCGGTGTTTATTAAAAGGTTATGTTGCCTGAGGATGTGCAGCAGCGAGGCGCTGTCTCAATAAGTCCTCTGTGCCGCGGTCCCGAGTGTGTCCCTCTCGTGGATCTGCGTGAATCCAGGGCCTCTACCCAGTCCCGAGATGCACGCGCCCTTTCGCCTGGTGGTGAGACTTCTTCTGGTCAGTCAATCCGCCTCTGGTGTGCGACTTGCGCTGTATCCCTATCGCCGTGACCTTTGTGCCTTTCTGCGTGTGGGGGGGAAGGGGGGACCCCGAGCCTTCACCTTAACACTCAGAGACTGGCCTCTCGCCGTGTTTCCCACCCTGGTATTGCTGTAGCTAGTTCTCGCCTGGCCTTGCGGCTGTGTTCTATCTGTGGTGCTTGGGAGGCGCTCCTGTTGTCCTCAGCCTTACGCCTCCACTCGCCCTCTCAATAGTGTGGGTCACGGTGTGGGGGGCCGGCGATGTGCCGCCTCAGCTCCGGCTGCTCTGGGTCGTGCTTCACCTAGACCGGCCAAACCCTCCCTCCACGTGCTTCTGGTTGTCGGCGGAGCGCTACCGCCGCCCGCTTTGTGTGTTCTTTGCCCGGGCTGCCGGGGGGAGCTCCTCGCCCACTTGCGCTGTTATTCTAGGGACCTAGTCCGGCGTCCCCCACAGTTAATTTAGGATCTGTACCTCAGTATGTTGCTTGCAGGCTCACCCCCACCGTTAATCGCCGCCACCGGGTCTGTCCGCCTCACAACAGTGGCTGTTGCGTTTATGCTGGCCTGCGAGGTGCTGCCTCGGTTCCACCAGGGAGGGGCTCCTCACCCACTTGCTCTGTCGTGTTTGGGGCTTAGTTGGGTGTTTCCCGCCGCTTGTTCCCGGTCTGTACCTTTGTCTTTCACCCGTGGGGTCTCCCCACCGTCGATCGCCTCTACCTGGTCCGTCCGCCCCTCCACCGTTGCCGGTATGTACGTGAATGCCGGCGATCTGCTGCCTCAGCTCCTGCTACTCTGATTCTCGCTGTACCCGGTCCAGCAGGCAGGCCGTAGTGGCGGTCAATTGTACAGGGGCCGGCGATATGCCATCTCAGCTCTGGCTATTTCAGGTCGCTGCTCCTTGGGATGCGCTATATTCATGCAGGCCAGGCCCTCCCTCCACGTGTGCCTGGTTATCTGCGGGGCTCCGCTACCGCCATCTTAGTGCAGTTTTGCCCGTGTTACCGGAGGGGGTGCTCCTCACCCGCTGTTGGGGTTATTTTATTGTATTTTAGTTTAGGGGGTTAGTGTGGGAGTCCCTCTCATGTAGTGTAGTCTCGGTACCTTCGTCGTGCCTCCTGCAGGGTCTCCCCACCGTTTGTTGCGGCCGCCGGGTCAGGCCGCCATCTTGGTGCAGTAGTCCTTGATGTCGGCGATTGCTGTAGGGGTCAGCGCGCCTCCGGGGACACTCAATCCTGCCTGATTCACCCCCAATGGGCACCCCAGTCAATCCGCCTACAGCTGTCCAGCTCCGTGACCCCCGTTGAAGCCTCCAATACCTTCTGTTCTGCAGGTTCCGGGCGCCAGGTCAGTCCGCCATGTTGGTGTAGCGGTCTTTGGGCTCCGGTGCCTCTCCCTACCGGGGGATCGCCGTTTCTCTATGCCGCTTCACGTTTTTACTGTGTCGCCGGTCGGCTCCTGCCCAGGCTCATGGGTCAATGCAGTATCTCACTTTCCACCGCTCCTCGAACGCCGGTTTCACAATGCGGCCGCCATGTTGCCTCATTAGGTCTCCCCACAGCCACCGGTCAAACTCCCGTTTTCAGGCTCCGAGGTTGTTGGAGCGTCCGTCCACCCTGCGCGATAGTCTCCTGGCGGTCTGCTACACGTTTCTTTTAATTTTAGTGCTTCGTGGCAGTGTTTTAAGTCGGATTTCGTGTTAGCCGGCCGGGAGCTCCCGAGCTACACGTCTAGCTCGGCATGCTGTTGGCCACGCCCCCCCTACAGTACATTAAATTTAGTACAATTGTAGGCACTTGAACTTTGATCCCTAGCTTCAATGTCATCACCTTTCTCCCTTTATTTTGCTGATGTTTTTATGTCCTATAATATACTGTTTCTTTGCTAAAATAAAACATATTTCTACTCTATTTTAACAATATATATATATTCTTTATTCTGCACAATGTTGTTTTTGTGCGTGCTGAATAAGGTGCGTGTTCTGTAACATGCTGTTTGTCTTTTATAACACCCAGAACTAAAAGTCATCTGTGTTATACTTACTATTTCAGTTACACTATAATGATTTTCTTCGCAGTGTCATAAATATGCAGTTACATTATTTTTACACTTTAATACCTAAAACAAATTTGTGGTGCATGTATTTTTTGCCATCCACACTGTATATATTGTCTTACGTAGGGTTACACAGGTTTTTTTTAACTACGTACTGGGTGTAAATGTGCGCTCACTTATTTATATAAACAATTTTAGACTTAAAACTACTGCTTAATTTCAGCTGGAGCTTTCCTGTAGACACCATGACACTTGAAACAGAAACACATGCTCTTATAATGCAAAAATCATCCAAAAGTATTGATTGAAGTGCTTTTAAATAACACCACTTATATCCATAATACATTTACGTACACTTAAAGTAATTAACATTTTTGCCCAGGATCACAGGATATTGGGGTCACAGCAGAACTTCTATGCCACAATGACCTTTCTCTCACACATTCTGTTCATTCTTTACAGCGCGTTAATTTACCTTTCTCACCTGATCCCTTCCTTCTTGTCTCCTCTTACTCTCTCACACACTTTTTCCTTTTAAAATTCCTTTCTTAATTTCACCCCACACTCGCCCTCACTTACTCTTATTCTGTCTCTTAGCCACTCTCCCCACACTTTCTCTCCTTCTCCCATTCTCCTCCTCTTTGTATCTGTTTTACACCCACCCTCTTTCATACAACGCCACACCCCCCCGCGTTATGCAACACCAAACCACTCTATGCAACGCCACTCCATCCTATGCAACGCCACTCCATTAAACGCAGACTCACTCCATTATACGCAGCGCCGCTCCATTATACACGGCACCACTCCACACAACACAGCTCTGTTTTGCCCCACTCCAAAGTACTCAACTTTACTCCACACCACTCTGCTTTACTCCAGTCCACGCTGCTTTACTCCAATCCACTTAACTCTGCTTACTCCAATAAACTCAGCCTTACCACACTCTACTCCATTTTTTTCCACTCCACTTTACTCAGCTCACCTACTCCATGCCGCTCTGCTTTACTCCATGCCGCTCTGCTTTACTCCACGCCACTATGCTCTTCTTTACTACACTTTGCATTACTCCACACCACTCTGCTTTACTCCATGCCACTCTAATTTACTCCTCTACAATCGACAGCACTCTTCTTTACTCTGCTCTTCTTTAATCTACTCAATTCCACTCCACTCTATTCAACGCCACTCTACTTTACATAAATCCTCTCAAGACCACTCTACTTTACTCCAGTCCACTCTGCTTTACACCACACCACTCTCCTGTACTCCATACCACTTTGCTTTATTCTACTCTCCTTTACTCCTCTCTGCTTTACTCCACTCTGCTCAACCCCCACCTGCTTTACACCACTCTTCTCAACACTGCTCTGCTTTACTCCTCTTCGCTCAAAGCAAATCTGCTTTACTCTGCTCCACTTTGCTTTACTCCACTCCACACCACTCTAATTCACACCACTCCTATCAACAGCACTCTGCTTTGCTTCAATCCACTCTGCTTTACTCCACTCAATACCAGTCTGCTTTACTCCACCCTCCTTTACTCCACTCTGCTTTTATTTCACTCCACTCCGCTTTCCTCCACACTGCTCTACTTTACTCCACTCCACTCTGCTTTACTCCACTCCACATTACTCCACTCTACTTTATGGATTCAGGAGTAGCATGCTATTCACGGAAAAAAGCGCTTCAAAACCTCATCATGGGTAGCAAGCGCTATATAAATGCAAACCTTTTTCCTCTTCTATCCCTCCACTATCATTTCTCAATACAATAAGTGACTAACATATCCACCACTCAAATTCATTTCATATTTCACTACACTAATTCACCGCTAATGCTTTATGGGTTCCAGAGTAACGTGCTACTCGCCAAATAGGCACTTTGACACCTCGTCAGGGGTAGCATGCACTATATAAATGCAATTACAATACAATACTTTACTCCATGCCACTCTTCTTCACTCACCTCTATTCTGCTCAATGCCACTCTGCTCTGCTCCACACCACTGTGCTTTACTCTTCTACCCTGAACACCACTCTGCTTTACTCAACTCTGATTTACTCCTCTCTGCTTTACTCCCCTCCATTCTACTCTGATAATGCTCAACGCCACTCTGCTTTACTCCATTCTGCTTTGCTCAGCTCTGTTTTTCTCAACTCCACACTGCTTTACTTCAATCGAATACACTCTAATTTTCTCCGCCCCAGTCTGCTTGAGGCCACTCTGCTTTACTCCAAGCCACTCTGCTTTACCCACACCACTTTGCTTTACTCACCTCCACTCAATACCGCTGTACTTACTCCACTCTGCTTTACTCCACTCCACTCTGCTTTTCTCCACTTCACTCATCTCAATGCCACTCTGCTCTACTCCAAGGCACTCTGCTTTACCTCACGCAATACCACTCTGCTTAACTCCACTTCACTCCGCCCAACTCCACTTTACTTTATTCCACTCTGCTTTACTTCATGTCACAGTGCTTAAGGCCACTCTGCTTCACTCCACGCCACTCTGCTTTACTCCACACAACTCTGCTTTACTCTACTCCACTCTGCTCAATTCCACTCTGCTTTACTCCACTCTACCTAACTTCACTCAAGTCTCTCTGCTTTACTCCAAGATTTTTTAAATTTATGTTTTTAGTAGGTATTGGGGTAAATGTGCGCACAGCTATTTATGTAAACAAATTTAGCCTTTAATTTAGTGCTTAATTTAAGCCAGGGTTTTCCCGTGCGCACCACCCTACTTAATAATTAACACACACTCATATAATAAAAAACAATAACCCCAAGGATTTGAATTGATTTTAAATAACACCACTTAAGCACATAAACAATTTACGTGCATAAAAAGAAATAAGAATTTTTGGGCCCACTTAAACTTTAATCCCCCACCATAGAATCGTCATCTTTCTCCCTTATACCACATCCACTCCACAATGACCTTTCTCTCACACTAACTGTTCCTTTTTTACAGCACATTGATTTACCCATCTCACCTGATCCCTTCCTTCTTTTCTGCTCTGACCCCTTCACACTTGTTTTCCTTTCAACATTTTCTCCTTCTTTCTTCCTCTCCTTTCCTAATTTCTCCCCACTCTCGCCCTCACTTACTCCTATTTCGTCTGCCTTTTAGCAACTCTCTCAACACGTTCTTTCCTTTTCCCATTCTCCTTCTCTTCCCTTCCCTTCTGTTTTACCCTCTCCCTCCCTTGCACTCCTATACCTAGGACACATTTCACAGAGAAATTAACTGTATTTATATTAGTCCTTAATTTTAGTCTGGGGTTTCAAGTGCGCACCGTGACACTTAATAGCAAACAAATCACCCAAAAGTATTGAAAGTAATTTTAAATAACACCACTTAATACTATAATACATTTTCTTACATACAAAATTAATAAATATTGTGTCTCTTTAGTTAAATAATGTTTTCTTTCTTATTTAATGTACAACACTCTTTTTTTGGCTTGGATGGCCTTTTTTGACAATAGTGCACACATGGCATTCTTTCTTTTGTTTTCAAAACCCGAGCCATTAAGCATCCTGTTTCCCACTTGCATCGGAAGGCCTTTTCATAATTATCAGCATCACCATCATTTCTATATGGTTAATTTGCACCCAGACAGTAAACAGAACACGTACTTTACCACATGCTGTTTTATTTCACAGTTTGTTGTGAACTTTCAGCCAATGGGCTAAATTATTTCTTTGCTGGATACATTAACATCTTGTTTTCAAAACACAATTGCACTTTACTATAGGTTTCTACAAAATGCTTGTACCATCCATACTGCAATTATGTTTATTAAACCCAAAGTTATTACACTTGTTTTAAACATCACTTAAAAGGACATAATAGATTTTCATACTGTCAAAAACATTACAGGATTTTCCCAAACACACATGCTGTTAGGCCACGCCACGTTTGTTGTTGTGGGCTGCACAACATGTGTTTCGCTTGTGCAACCTGTGACGCTGCAGAGTAGGTACTTTTTTATATTTAGAGCTGTGCAACATGATGTTTGTTTTAAACAATTTTAGCCTTTAAATTAGTGCATAAATTGAGCCGGGGGTTTTCTGGTTCACACCACTGCAATTAATGATTAACACCTGCTTTTATAGCAGAAAATTCACTCAAACATAGTAAAGTAAATTCAAATAGCAGCGGTTGAGGCCATAACCTATGTTTTTCCATATAAGGAAAACTATTTATTTGCCCAGAATCACAGGATGTTGGGACCACAGCTATACTCAAACTTTAATCCCCAGCTTCAAAGTTGGCGCCTGTCTCCCTTTATTTTTGCCAATGTTTATCTTTTGTCCTAGTTTGGTAATATACTATTTCTTTGCATTTTTTTTTTATTTCTACTCTATTGTAGCTATATATATATATATATATATATATATATATATATATATATATATATGGCTTGCAGGTCTATATATATATATATATATATATATGGCTTGCAGGGCTTGCAGGTCGGAGAAATACCAGCGTTATGGGCATTACATGGCTTAAATAATGAAGATGAATTGAGTTCCCAAGCACCAACACAAACCAAACTAAGAGAACTGAATTTGCTGCAAAAAGGTGCTGGGGAAAGCCCTTTCAAACCTAAATCCACTTTCATCCCATTGATGCCGAGAGACGCCATCGACGTCTTTCATGACCGCATCGTGGAGGAGATAAAAGAATTAAACTGTTCCATTGACCGTAACAGGAAGTTTGCATATAATCAACGACAAGTTTCTCTGAACAAACTGATTGATAAGCTAGGCAACGATGCTTCTATTATTGTCAAAAAATCTGACAAAGGGGGCAATGTTGTCCTGTGGCCCAAGCAACAATATGACATAGAAGCCAAGAGACAGCTAAATAATAGCGAGTCTTATGAATTAACTACTTGGAGCAAATACAATAAAGCAAAGGATAACATCAAGAAAGAGCTATTAAAATGGAAATCTGAGGGTCTGATATCGAATGAGGAGTATAAGTTCTTGTTTAACACTCACCCAAAGCTACCCTTTCTTTATTTGTTACCAAAAATTCATAAAAACACTATCCCAGTTCCTGGACGCCCTATAATTTCGGCCATAGGAAGTATGACTGAGAATGTGGGCTCTTATATTGACTTCTATTTGCAGGACTTGGTAAAAACTATGCCCTCTTACCTGAAAGACACTGGTGACTTTTTACGGCACCTTAGCAACATGACTTGGTCTAAGGAATGGATTTTACTGACTCTAGATATAGAGTCTCTTTATACCAGTATTCGACACGAATGTGGTCTACGTGGTGTTGAGCATTTTCTGAATACACGTCCTGCTGAATATGCTATGCATAATAAGATGTTATTGTCTCTCATCTCATGGTGCTTGAATAATAATTACTTTTCATTTGAAAAGAATGTGTACAGACAGAAACAGGGGGTGGCCATGGGGGCCTGCTTTTCTCCGAGCTACGCTGGTTTGCATGTGGGGTTTTGGGAAAAGCAGGTCCTCATGAACAAACACAAGGTGATGTTTGAAAATAATGTCATTTCATGGCTTCGTTATATAGACAACGTTTTTGTTATTTGGAAGGGCGATATGCAAAGTGCACAAGAATTTGTTGACTTGTTGAACATTAATGAGTTTAACTTACACTTTACTTCTAACATAAGTGCCACTATGCTAGAATTTTTGGATGTCCATGTACAGATAACTGATGAGACACTGACAACCACAGCATACAGAAAACCATCTGCTGGAAACGCAATATTACATGCCTCAAGTGCGCACCCGCGTCACTTGATAGCAAGCATACCCTACGGGGAATTGTTACGTCTTAAGCGCATTTGCAGCACGTCGGAACAATTCGATGCCTGTAGTCAATCATGTCTAGAACGTATGCGACAGAGAAGTTATAGTGAAGACATTCTTAACAAAGCCATGGCTAAAACTAACGAAAGACCTAGATCTGCCTTGTTACCCAGCACCACTGAGCTAGACACCTATACAGCAGATGAAAACAGTTCACCTAGACTTATCACCACTTATTGTAAACAGGAGCGTAAAATACGTAACATCATGAACAAAAACTGGCCCATAGTTTTAACTGACCCTATTCTGAAAACCACGTTACCAGAACATCCTAGCGTGGCATTCAGAAAATCCAAAAATATTGCTAATCTCTTATCTAAAGAGATTCCTACTGGGTCTACCAATATTCAAACATGGATGCCCACAAGTAACGGTTTTCGCAAATGTGCGACTTGCAGGGCATGCAACTTTGGAGCCAATACTGCCACATACATGACCCCTTTTAAAACTAAAGAACTATCTATTAGGGGTAAATATGACTGCCGCACTGAGTACGCCATATACGTTCTCACCTGTACATGCGGCCTACGCTATGTAGGCAGTACGAAAAATCCTGTATATATGCGTATCCTGCAGCACATCCGTGCCATCATTAACAGTGACCCGGCTTACCCGGTAGCCAGACATTTTAAAATAAGTCACAACAAAGACGTGAATTGTCTTACTTATTTTGTAATTAATCAGGCACCGTTACTGAAGCGAGGTGGAGACAGGGACAAGGCTTTGAGGCAGTTAGAGACAAGATACATTCTTAATCTTAACAGCAAGCATCCTAACGGCCTTAACGATAGAGAGGATATGCATACCTTTCTATAATATAAGCTACTGTATCCTGTCCCGTACTCCTTCTCTTTATTCAGTTGGTCATGTTAAGTGTAGCCATTCCTTACCAATAATTATTAACAGCTAAATATGTAATTTTATGACAATATGAATAGTGTCCATGAGCTTCTTCTTTTAAACCTGGAATTTTATCTCTTTCCACTATCACTTTTTATACCTCCTTTTCTTTGGTTGCACTAATATCACTTAGCACTTTATAATTGGAATTACGTATTTGCAATACTAGGTCATCCAATCCTTTTAGGATTCATCAGGGGCTAAGGATAGTTCCACTATCCATTTTTAACTAATGCAGCACTAGCACTTTATGTGATGTATGTTCACATATAGTGCAACGTGACATTATTACATTACATTTTAGCCAGACAGCTTGATTACGCATTCACACCTAGATACACTAATACTATAGTAATCTCCGTGGAGGCAAAATATATTGCCATTTGCACATTTATTTTAGCATAAAACTTTTTTATTCATGTAACACAAATATTATTAAATGACTTTTTGTATAGGGTCTTTTAAAACAATTTTAACATATTTATATGTTATTTATTGTGTACATTGGTGTCACGGATTAAATTGCTATATGTATATATTTTTTAGTTGTATTGAGTATATAACTTCATGCTGCTAGCTCATTTTGCACAATCCAAACGCATTTATGCGGTTATAAATGTTCGTTGTCATTTGAACAAATTGAAAACTTTTTTATGTGCTCAGTAAAATGTGCTGCTAAGTTTGTAAAAGGCCGTTTTTGCAAAGCTATCAATTTTGTGCACATGTAAAAACACCTCACATTAGAAGTCTATTTTCTATGTTTACCTATAGAGCACGTGGTGTTATCATGAAGGAAAAAAATGAGTGTGTGCCCTATTTAAAGTGAACACTACTGCATGTCCGCTATGTGATCAAGGGCAGTCCCTGCCCGAAACGCATCATGCCTACCTGAACAGCGAAATGGATAATAAACTTTTGCTGTGAACACTCTGCAAGCCGTGTGGTGGTCCGTATTTTCTGTGGTTTCAGCCTGGGAAGCAGAAATTGATCCATATATATATATATATATATATATATATATATATATATATATATATATATATATATATATATATATTACCTACTGGCGATAGCCAGTAGGTATATATAGTTAGGATTTTTTCTCTATGGAACTTTTGAAAATTCTATGCCTAATAACTTTGGCGTTTGTGGACGGAATCGGCTGAAATTTTCAGGAAAATGGCACATTTTGTTTCTGAGCAGCCCCTGAAAATTTGGTGGGGTTTCGTCAAGGGGGGGCTGAGAAAAAAGGGGGGTCCCAAAACGCGTTTTTTGCATTGAGTTTTCCATAGGGCGGTTGGACTCACTTTTAGCTCGAACGGCTGAATGGATTTGCACGAAACTTGGCAAAATTGTAGGGACTGTTAGCCCGATGTGCCTTTGCTAGGTCTCAATATATGTGCTTCAGTGGATTTTGAGAAATTAACGTTTAAAACAAGATATATATCTGTAACAGCGCTCCGGGCAGCGCTCCGGTTCGCGAACTTTTCGCGTATCGGAACTTTGCGAAGCGAAGCTGATTGGCTCTCCGGTGTCTGTCAACATTCTAAACAGTCCGGAGCGGCCGCCATCTTGTCTCTCGGTAGGATCGAGAGACAAGAGGAGGCCAAAACAAAGGGGGAAATGAAGGAAAGGGGGCAAGGTAGACCCCTTCTGACCCCCTAGGATTGATGAGGGGGATATTATAGAGCCACGCCGGGCCCAAGAAAAAAAAAAAAAAATCCGATTTTTTCGCCGTAGAGACGCGTCTTGGTACGCGAACCGGGCAGCTAACCGGGCAGCTAACCGGGAAGCTAACCGGCAGTGTAACCCAAAAAAACCCAAAAAAAAATCCGATTTTTTTGCCGTAGAGAGGCGTCTTGGTACGCGAACCGGGCAGCTAACCGGGCAGCTAACCGGGAAGCTAACCGGCAGTGTAACCCAAAAAATAAAAAAAAAAATCAGATTTTTTCGCCGTAGAGACGCGTCTTGGTACGCGAACCGGGCAGCTAACCGGGCAGCTAACCGGGAAGCTAACCGGCAGTGTAACGGGAGTCTGAGGAGTAGCTGATTGGCTGTCAATATTGTAAACAGTCCGGAGCGGCCGCCATCTTGTCTCTCGGTAGGATCGAGAGACAAGAGGAGGCCAAAACAAAGGGGGAAATGAAGGAAAGAGGGCAAGGTAGACCCCTTCTGACCCCCTAGGATTGATGAGGGGGATATTATAAAGCCACGTGGGGCCAAAAAAAAAAACAAAAAAAAAAATCCTATTTTTTCGCCGTAGAGACGCGTCTTGGTACGCGAACTGGGCAGCTAACCGGGCAGCTACCGGGAAGCTAATCGGCAGTGTAACGGGAGTCTGAGGAGAAGCTGATTGGCTGTTATCATTGTAAACAGTCTGGAGCGGCCGCCATCTTGTCTCTCTGTGGGATCGAGAGACAAGAGGTGGAAAAAAAAAAGGTGTAAATGAATGAAAGGGGTAAGGCAGACCCCTCCTGAACCCCTAGGATTGATGAGGGGGCTATTAAAGTTCCCTGGGGGGTGAAAAAAAAAATTTGCGATTTTTCGCGGTAAAGGTGCTTCCTGGTACGTTAACCGGGCAGCTAACCGGCAGCGTAACGGGAGTCCGACATATTGTGTTTTTTGAACGTTTGTGATATGTGCACGTGTGGATTTTGTCTAATTAAGGTTAAAAAAATATATATATATCTTTAAGCGTGTTCTGGCGCGCTTACGTTTTGGGTTTGGTTTGCGCTGCAGAGACGATACGTCACGGTTATGCGATGCATCATGAGGCGTCTCACGGGCTACGTGATACGTCACTTAATAAAGAATATATTTTACAGCTATAGATATTAGCTTTTAAAAAACCAATGAAATTCACAGAAAAAACCATAGGTTATAGACCATATATAGTTAGGAATTTGCATTTACAAAACCTTGAAAATTCACTGAAAAAACCATAGGTTATAGACCATATATAGTTAGGGATTAGCATTTAAAAAACCTTATTTTATTTGCACAAAACCATTGAAATTCCATATATAGTTAGTTGCACTAACTATATATCGCGGACCCGCAATCCACTGCTAATGATGTCACATATTACATCATTCATGACATGGTCAGTGACATCACTGATGACATCACTGATGACATCTCAAATGACATCACTGATGACATCACTGATGACAACACCCAGTGACTGTATGTTTCTGTAAAGTTAAAATATGTCTTACATATTGAAGAATGAGTGGATGTATAAGTGTCTGGATGAAGGATTTAGTAGGTGCATGACTGACTGTATGAGAGAATGATTAAATGTGTCTCACTGAGTGCATGGGTTAGTGATTAAAGTGTCTTAATTTGGCAATCAATATTTATGTTCTTCTGTAAACTGCTGCATGTTTAAATCAGTAGCTATATCAGTAACTATATGGGTTATTGAATGGTTGCCCAAGTATTTGTATGGGAGACTGAGTGTGTGTGTGGGTGGCTGGGAGGTGTATAACTCTGTGCATAGATGTGTGAGCGGTTGATTCCCTAGGTGTATGGGTTCAAAAGTGCATGTAGAAACAGCTGTATGGACAGTTGACTGTGTGCATGAGTATATTGGTGAGTGAATGGATATCTCAGTTCTACATGTCAAAGTAAGTACATATGTAAAACACACTCCATGTGAGAGTTGACATATATAAATAACTGAACATAAAAGTCAGTGAATGTGAGAGTGGCTGTATGAATCATTGTGAACTTGTATCAAGGATTGTATAAGAGAGTAAATATGTGTTAGTATATGTTTGAATAAGTAAGGTGTGTATAACTGTATAGTTAAGGAAATGGAGATGTGATTGATTCTTTGCATGACTGAATAGGTGTGTGAGTAACTCCATGGATGTGTGACAGTCTGTGAGTGCCTGTTTACACTGAGTGTATCAAAGGTTATATTAGAGTCTGAAGATGTATTATCACATAAATGATATCATCAGTGATGTAATCAGTAATGTCAAATGAGATGTCAGTGATGTCATCAGTGATGTCATTTGAGATGTCATCAGTGATGTCATCAGTGATGTCATTTGAGATGTCATCAGTGATGTCATCAGTGATGTCACTGACCATGTCATGAATGATGTAATATGTGACATCATTAGCAGTGGATTGCGGGTCCGCGATATATAGTTAGTGCAACTAACTATATATGGAATTTCAATGGTTTTGTGCAAATAAAATAAGGTTTTTTAAATGCTAATCCCTAACTATATATGGTCTATAACCTATGGTTTTTTCAGTGAATATATATATATATATATATATATCAGCACAAATCTTCAAACCTCCACTACACAGCGGCGAGAGAAGAGACAGACCCCACGCTTTCCAGGCAAGATGTTTTATTCAGTTCTTGTGCCTTCCAAAATGCAACGTTTCGACTACTGGCGTAGTCTTGTTCACACACCCAATATATATATATATATATTCATACCAATTGCCCTTGAGCTCACAGAGGTCACACAATGCAGTTCCTACCATCCAGTCTGAGCACCTCGAGGCTGCTTGCAATTCTTTGCATCCATTTAATTTCTCCACTCCCGACGCTTTTCGAGGCAGAACACCTCTTCCTCATGGGCTGCTGCACAGGGACAATGAATGGCTCACCAGTGTTGTCTTCATTATTGCTTTATTGAAAACACCACCCACAGTGGGCGTGGCACACAACAAATGCCCGACGTCATGTTAGTAATTGTGGTCTCAAAGGCGAGCATTATATGAAAACCTTGAGTAGGTTCATTGTCTCTGTGTTAAAATTAGAAGCATATTTAATCCTGTAGTAGGTTGGATTCCAGAACTGCAGGCTGAATATGCTATGGAACTGCATGCTTCACGGAAAGAAAGGGTTTCTCTCCAAGCCTTTCCAAGTCACAGTTCGTAGGAAATGGTGCTCCTCTGCCACGGCCAAGGCTGCCGTGCGTTTAATGTTCATACCAATTCCCCTTGAGCTCACAGAGGTCACACAATGCAGTTCCTACCATCCGGCCTGAGCACCTCGAGGCTGCTTGCAATTCTTTGCATCCATTTCATTTCTCCACTTCCGACGCGTTTCGAGGCAGAACGCCTCTTCCATTCGATGATGTCATCAGTGATGTCATCAGTGATGTCACTGACCATGTCATGAATTATGTAATATGTGACATCATCAGCAGTGCATTGCGGGTGCGCGAGTTATAGTTAGCAGAACTAACTATAACAGAGGAATTTCTATGGTTTTGTATGAGTGAAATGTCCAGCTAACTATAACACCCCTGAATCCTATGTTTTTTTCTGTGAATTTCTAAGATTTTTAAAATGCTAATTTCTAACTATAACGTCTCTGAAACCTATAGTTTTTTCAGTGAATTTCAAAGCTTTTTTAAATGCTAATTTCTAACTATAACGTCTCTGAAACCTATGTTTTTTTCAGGGAATTTCAAAGGTTTTTTAAATGCAAATTTTTAAGTGTAATAGTAGTTATAGCTATTTTATTGTACTGATTTCTAGTTTTTTAACTGTTCATTTATAAATATTTTATACATTAAATGATATATTTTTCTGAAAACTAAAAAAAAAAATTTTAAGCATTCAAACTGAAATATTGTTTAATTATATTGTTTTATTTTTTTAATTTTAATATATTTATATTATTTTTTTCCAATTTTTTTTCGAAGTCGCGCTTTCAAAGCGTACACATCACAGTGGGTGCACAGATTATAGCCGCCATGTTAGTAGTCATAAAGAATCCTCGTACGGTGTGCGATGGCTGCGTGTTTTTTCAGTTACATCATATACATTTAATATTACGTGATGTGCGATTGGTTTGCGACCAGCCCGTGACTCCTGCTCCCGCGCATTCGTGACATACGTGTATCACTGTACGCGACACTTGCGCGGTGGCGGGTCCCACGTGATGTCATATACGTGCTGGGGTGCGCTGGGTGCACGACTCCCGCAAAAAAAATTGATGTTGTAAATGATATGTATGTGTCTTTAATATACATATTAGGGCAAGAGATTATCTAAGATATTCATAAAAATAATATATTTGTACGTATAATAAACGTATATTATTTTAAAATATATTTTCACGAAGTCGCGTCGGGTGCGTGCTTCATGAGCGCAGAGTGCGCGGATCCCATATGACCTAAAAAAAAGATTTCAGTAGTTCATAACATTTCCCACTGTAACTATTAAAGGACCCCACCCATTTTCATCATTCTTGTTGGAGCATCTTTAGAGTGACATCTTTTTTCCGACAAGAACCCTTTTTGCTTGTTGTTTTTTGGTGTTTTTCAAAAAATATCAAACAAAATGGCAACTGGACAGCAGCAGCAGGAGTAAGTATCTTCTGAAGAATAATTCTTGCAGGAGGCACCACATCCACAGAGGCCGGAATCTGTCATGTGGAATTTCTTCACTTTTCCACCTGGAGAGAAGAAAGTAAATGTGAGAAAGGTGAGGTGCAAAATTTGTGACCGAGTCCTGTCAAGAGGCAGTGAAAAAAAATACTCTTATGGCACTGCTTCTATGTGCAAAACACAGGGCCTCATTACCTCGCGAATCGCTTTACGCGTTACAATCCCTCGCGATGCCTTAGATCCTCTGGGACAAATCTCATCATGATTCCCAGATTTAAATACAAAACCAAGGGTGGGAAAACCTTCACTGTCCTGGCAGCCAAGGCATGGAACAACCTACCAGCCAACCTTAGACTAATCGAAAAGGAGAGCCTTTTCAGAAAACTCCTTAAGACATGGGTGTACCAACAACCAGACACCTCCGTACTGGCAGCCATCTAGTTCCATATCTTCATCACATTCCATCTTTTATTTCTGTACCGCACGCAAGCTCAGCGCCGAGATGCTCCCCGGGGAGCGAACGTCCGCGCTCTATAAATACCCATAAATATCAAAATATCAAATACAATCATCTCCGGACCAAACATCCTCTCAATCTTACTCTGGGGAAATGAGGCGAGCTGCTTTGAACCCCTCACCTACTGTGGCAAGAACGTCTGGAGTGTCCTCAGGAACACCTGCAATGGACATTAGGCCTAAATTCGCCTTTCACGAGCAACACTGTGTGTAGTGTAAGAAACTTATATGCTTCGGTGAGCAGTCGGTGGATGCAGTTTTTGCTGCGCACGCAACCATCGTTGTTAATTTTTGTTGTTGTTTTTGAAATGATAAGTAATTCCAAAAGTTTCCTGTTTTATTCGTTCTTTTTTTGTTCATTTTTTGAAAAAACACCAAAAAAATACAAAATTGTTCAAACAAATACAAAAGAAAAAAGAAGAAAAAAAAGTTCTTATCAGAACTAGGGGGGTGCTAGAGGGCGCACGAGCTGAATGGCCGCACTCTCGTGAGGCTCCAGCAGCCTGGCTTTCATATCCGTCCTTTTATCCTTTTTGACCTGCTCCTGCCCGTCCAAAACCCCTTATAATTGAAGAGTGAGTGTTATTCAGCACTCGGTGAAAGTTTGGCGGCTCGAGGTTTTGTCCATCCGGAGTTCGAGCCGATTGCAGTTCCACCCTGTCGGCACCCTGCCGCTGCGGAGCTCTGTGGCGGCGCGGAAAACTACGCTGCGCCGAGGCGGAACACGAGGTGAGCAGGCCCGAGAAGTGTATGCGGCGGATCTCCTGGGCGCGATTGCAGGGGCGGACTCTGGCTCCTCCTGCGGCCCCTCGGGTACTCCGATCTGGGCTCCCGAATCACCGGGAGATACGAAGGTGGGACACGGTGCACCGGGGCTAATTAACCCGACTGCCAATTAAGCTGCGGGCACGTTCGATCAGCCGGATTTGGCCTCGAGGCCTCGGGGGCCCTGGCTGCCGCCTCTGTGGGGAAGGCTCGCGGTGAGAGGCACTGTAGGCCCCGAGTCCTGCGTGCCGGACCCTTCACTGCGGCTGCACCAAAGGCATGCACTGACACTGACGCAGTGCAAGAAGAGGCCATATCTGGGCTCCTGTGACACCGGTAAGAGCCTTGATATTAAAAGTGGTATGAAGGACTGAGCTGACCGCGGAGCCTCCGTGTGGGTGACCCCCGGATTCGTCACTCGTGCAGTTATCACGGGTGTGGCTCAATACCTGTGCACATTATCCTGAAAGTGTCGTGACCCTCGCCTTCAGCCTGTAAAGCACTGCTCTGACGAGCGCCTGGGGCCACGGACTCTCCGGCCCTTGCGGTAGTGCGACTGCATTGGACGCGGGGGGACTCTTCCACTCTCGGGATAGCCAGGGGACGCCTGTGGCACTGCCGACTACATAGAGCTGCATGACCGTGGAATACCAGTGCTGAGTAACCTCCCTGTACGCCCGCCTGGGAGCAGTGCCTTTCCCTCCCTGCATGTCATTGCTGTGAAAGTTAATATACCCTCATTCTCTGGCTGACGACGCAGCGCGGACAACGCCATTGTGGAGTGGTCGTGGTTGGCAGCAAGAAAGGCTTTCCGCTGACAGCTACGAACAGGCGGATCTACACTCATATAGGACAGATCACCCTTCTCCACGTGGCGCCATGGGGAAACCTGACAATAGGCAGCCCAAGCTGCGGTTTGAACCCGCGGCACAGAAAAAAGCCACTCGCAACACAGTGGATAGCGGACAGCCCCGGAGCCCCCTTGCAGAAATATCTGCGCCAGCCCAGGCGATGCCGGACATTACTACCATGCTACAGGAGATGCGCCAGGGCTTTGCCACTGTCGTGGACAAGGTCGACAGACTCTCAGCCAGAATGGACGGCATTGTACAAAAAATGGATATTCACGAAGAACGCCTTACCGAAGTGGAACGCCGCATTTCTGACAATGATGACACCACAGCATCTCATGCCACGAGACTGTCGCGAATGGATAATGTGCTGCGAGTCATTGCCGCCAAAAATGAGGAGTTGGAAGCGAGAAGCCGACGGAATAACATTCGCGTCACAGGCATACCGGAGACGACCAATACAGGGAAGATGGAGCTCTACATCGAAAAGATACTTATCGCGGCGGTCGGGGCGGAGGCCTTCTCCAACCAGTTCATTATGGAGCGCGCTCATCGATCGCTTGGACCCAGGCCCAAACCTGGCGCTGCGCCACGACCCATCATAGCGCGCTTGCTCAACTATAGAGATCGAGATGCAGCACTGTGTGCAGCCCGGGCAAATCAGAACCTCACGCATGATGGAGTGACATTTTCTATTTATCCTGATTTTACCCCAGTGGTGCAAGAGCAACGACAAAAATTTCTTGTAGTTAAGAAAAAACTCAGAGACCTGCAAATTGATTATGCCCTTCTATACCCGGCCAAACTGCGGGTGACTCATCAAGGTACGCAACATTTCTTTATCAACCCACAACAGGTCAAGGACTACATCAAAACATTGCCAAAACGGGGAAGACAGGCTGCAGGCACTGAGAACCAGAATGACTCCAGTTCCGAGTAGGGAAATTGCTGCACTTCGCTACCTGACTGCATATGTACCATTGTGTCACGCTCCTTGATTCGCGGCACGATTCGGTGTCCTTATTGCCTATGGAAACTGCAACGATTTCGAGGGGTACCACGGACGGGTACGGACTACAGGTGGTAACGTATGCCAGGCACCCAGCCCCCTCTTCCCCTCCCCTCCGGACAGAGACATAAGGGACTTGCTTGCATGGAGCGGGAGAAATGGGGGTGGTTGGTAGTGCACATCAGATGACCCCTGATGGGTATACCCCACGGGACTTGGTACTATTTCTGTTCCTGTTTAAATGTTTGAGACACATTCTGGGTGGGGGGTGGGTTCAAGGTACTGGCAAGTTGGGGATGCTTCAGTGGGAGGGGGGTGGCGGGAGGAGGATCTTGCATAGGATAGGCGCAGGCAGCAGAACATGGTCCCTTTTTGAAAAACTGTGTACAACGCTGATGGGGAGGTGGGAGGAGTTTACTGCTGCTGTTCTTGTGCACACTATGTGCCTGTTAGGGGTTGTTGGGGATGGGTGAGGTGGATGCATACTTGAGGGGACTATTTGGTTTATGTTCGTTGCATGTGCAATAGGTATCGAAGAACTGCTTTTACACTCAGATTTGGATGTTTTTGGCTACAACCGGCCTGTGAGTGGGCCTGGGGTGCACATTGGAAGCTCTACATTGCAACACTATGCTATGAAGGGCGATGACACTTCCCATGAGTTTGGTCGTCTTATCTCTCTGGGGAAATGGTACATTCACAACAAGGACGGGACATGTGGCTTGCTAGTACAGGACTTACCATGGCATATGCCGCGGCCTCTGACTCATCTTTCCATCTGCACACATGGGGGACACTAACTTGAATGTGCTCACGTGGAATGTGAGAGGGTTGGGAGATCCTAGGAAAAGGAGGCAAATACTGAGCTATCTTGATCGTCACAAAATTCATATTGCCTTACTCCAGGAGACACATTTCAAACTGCATGGGTTACACTCATTTGGAAAGAAATGGGCCTCGCACACAGTATTCTCCTCCTACTCGTCATATGCACGGAGTACGGCCATTTTGGTAAAGAGAAATACGCCCTTTCATTTGGCGGACTCTAGAGCTGACACGCAGGGAAGATTTTGCCTGATGTGGGGGAGATTGGGGCGCCTGGCTGTGACACTAGCCTGCTGCTATGGGCCTAACTTAGATGACCCGTGATACTTCACTGACCTGTGGGCGGCAATTGTGGAAATGGGGCCACAGCACCTAATTTGGGGAGGGGACTTCAACATTACCCTAAATCCCACTTTGGATTGGTCACATCCTGCCCCCCACCACTATACTAAAGGGAGGGAGGCTCTTAATGCAACAATTGAAGATAATAATCTGTTAGACGCATGGAGATCTATGCATGGGACCAAGGGAGAGGGTACACACTTTACTTCTCAGGCGAGGTCATGGGCCAGACTGGATTATATACTCCTGACACCACAGCTTTATACATCATTGCTACACTCAGCGCATCTCCCAAGAACATATTCGGACCACTCCCCTGTAATCATCACGTTGCGCGGCAATGAATTAGGTCCCCCTGTTGCGGCGTGGCGTATGCAGCCCACGATGCTGCTTGACACTGAATTCCAGGAAGAACTTCGAGTCGAATGTTTGGATTTTTTTCAGCGTAATAAAGATTCGGTGAATGACGTTGAAACCATTTGGGATGCGTTTAAAGTCACGCTCAGGGGACTTTGCATTTCGAAAGGGTCAGGGATGCTTAAGGGTATACGGAACAGGTTGAAGGCTCTGGAGGCTGACCTTAGGGATGCAGAGGATACTCTTCGAGATAGCCATGGGACTGACACGCTAGCAGTCATACGAGATAAGCTGTCGGAATTCACCGCTGAAGCTGCACGGGAGGTGAAATTCAGGAATAAACACTGGGTGGCTAGAAGATATGGAGAGGGCGAAAGACCGGGGAAGGTCTTAGCTGCGACAATTAAACTTATGCGTTCGCCTACTGTCATACTTGAACTAGAGACTGCGGAAGGGGTTCTCCTCAGGGACACCACACACATATTAAATGAATTTGTAGGGCATTATAGTTCCTTATACTCCTCTACCCGGACGGGCGACTTAACGCTCGATGACTACCTGGCAGATGTGTCGCTGGGATGGCTGAGTGATTTGCAACGGGCCTTTCTCAGCGCCCCATTTGAACTTGATGAGGTACGGGAGGCCATCATGCACATGAGTTCGGGTAAGGCCACTGGACTGGATGGCATTCCTATTGAATTTTACAAGACATATATAGACTTCATGGCTCCGGTTTTGCGCGAAGTATATGAAGATGCTCTGGAGGTTGGCCACCTACCTGCTTCCATGAGAATTGCCCTCATAACGTCCCTTCTTAAACCTGGGAAACCTGCTAACCGATGTGATTCGTATAGACCCTTATCGCTATTGAATTGCGACGTGAAAATTCTTGCTAAGTTAATAGCCACGCGCATTGGTCTCCTTTTACCTGACCTGATACTGCCAGATCAGGCAGGTTTTGTTCCGGGTAGCGCAACGTCGCATAACCTCCGCACATTTTTTTCAGTATATGATTCCGTCCACGAAGATTTACCAATGGCTGCTATTTTCCTGGATGCCACGAAGGCGTTCGATTCTTTGGAATGGGACTATGTCTTCCGGGTGCTCGGGCGTATGGGTTTTCCCATGATCTTTATATCCTGGATCAGGTTATTGTATACGGACCCGATGGCCAAGGTCCTCATTAACGGCAAATTGTCCTCGGAATTTCGGATCTCTAGAGGTACTAGGCAGGGCTGCCCCCTCCCCCCGCTCCTGTTTGCCATAGCCACCGAGCCCCTTGCGGCCAAGCTGCGCCAACATCACCGGGACAGTGCATTGAGGTGTTTTCAACGGCAGATTCTGATCTCAATGTATGCCGACGATATCACGCTCTATGTTCGACATCCTAGCGAGAACTTGAATCCTATTCTTAGAGAGTTTATACGATTTGGGATCCTCTGTGGTGTCCAGATCAACTGGAACAAGTCATGTGTATTCCCACTTACCGCTTCAACGCATAGGTTTGCATTGGATTACCCACTTGCCTGGTGCGAGGGGGACTTTAAATATTTAGGGATACATATTGAAAAGGACAGAGAAGCGTTGATTCGTGCTAATTATGGCACTGTAATGAATAAAATCAGTGATAACATCTCTAGATGGATAACCCTCCCACTATCCATGGCTGGTAGAGCATCACTAATTAAGATGGTAATACTCCCTCAATTACTGTATCTCTTTTTAAACATACCGTTCCACCCGGGAAGCTTTTTCTTTCGGTTGTTGCGTACTGAATTACTCCAACCAGTGTGGGGCGGGAAATCGCCGAGACTCAAATGGGAGATCCTCATTCGACCCTACTCGCAGGGGGGCTTCGGAATCCCTGATTTTGAACTTTACTACCGCGCAGCTCAGGCTCATTTTGCTTATTTTTGGATACGGCAACCCAGATATATGCCCCAACTGGCGGCGGAACACTGGCTGGCACACCCGACACCGATTGAGGGTGCACTTTACTCCACTGTGGAGGGTAGAGATAAAACTCCCAACACTGTATTCAGCACTGTCACTGCATGGCAGTATATCAGCTCGAAACTTGACATCGGGCTGCTATATGCCCCAATGTTGCCGTTGGTTTATCATCCACGAATGCCGCTTTTGCAAGAATCAGGCTTTCAGAAACTTCTGAAGAAGATACATGTTGCTACATGGGGGGGACCTGTACCATAATGGCACATTCCGCTCTAGGGAGCAGCTCTATGAAGGGATCCAGCCAACACCACTAGATGTATTTTATTATGTCAGGCTCCGACACGGACTGCAGGCGATTACACCTGACTTTCCACACGAACCACCTGTCCTGACCCCGTTGCAACATATTCTTTTGAATGACAATCCCAGCAGACTAGTGTCCACACTATACAAATCTGTCCGTGCCAATGTTGACTATACTGACTTGCCTGCTAGGGAGAAATGGGATCAGGAGTTGGTCACGACTATCACGGATAGTCAATGGGATTTCTGTTTGCAGCAGACAGAACGCATATCATCTAGTAGTAGATATAGGATCATTCACTATAAATTTATACACTGGCTTTATCACACACCTGCGCGTCTGCACAGATTCCGCTTGAGAGACACTGATAATTGTGATAGGTGTGGGGCTCCGGGGACAGATTTCTTACACCTTGCATGGGGGTGTGCTCAAGTTCACCTATACTGGGAACAGGTTTTTACGGCCATTTCTAAAATGGTACATACATTGGTGGAACCATCTCCGATATTGGCACTGCTGGGTTATGTAGAACCGCTTCAGGCAGCCCATCGTAAATATGTAGCACTAGCTATGCTATTGGCTAAACGTAGGGTAGCATGCAGACGGGGGAGGGGGAGAGCCCCCAAGTTCAAGGAATGGTTGAAAGACTTGGTATACTGTCAGGACCAAATGCATACCTACTCTGAGCTATTACCAGTCACCTCCAGACCTACTGATATCTGGGCTCCACTGCAATGTTATCTGCTGGAGGTATCTGCAGAAGAAACCGAAGATTAACTGTAGACACTTTGCATTGCTGTTATATATTTGCAAGTCCTTGTGGTCACAGATCATGGGAGGGATGTAGATAGATGTGCTCACAGTTGTTGACATTGGTGCTCCCCCTCTATCCTACAGCACACCCCCCCCAGGCCAATAGTGTGAGACTCCACTTTTTTTTCTTAGGATAGCACAGTCTGTCTGTCTATAGAAAGCTGAATGTGTGTCATATCGAACTGTTATTTACTCAAATATTATGGCTTATCGCAGGTCTTCTCAGCACTTCTGCAATGTGTTGCGTATCATGCACCGTGCTATTATAGGGCCCACCACGGAGGGTCGGAAATTCATCTCACGTGTAGATTGGATACCGCACGGGTTGAAGGTTAACAAACATGTAACGAGAACAAAAAACTATAAAAAGTGAGACGCATTGATTTGATTGTATTGCATAAGCGTACTGTCATGATGTTTCGTTTTCAAATGTGAGTTTGCATGAGTACAGTCACTTTTGATGCTTTATAAATACTGTTATGTGCAGATAGCGGCCGGCCTCAGGGTTGTAGGCGTCACGCTGTGTACGCTTGACAGTACTAAATAAACGTCTTACACCAAAAAAAAAAAAAAAGTTCTTATTAGAACTACCTTATCTGGTTAAAGAAAGAACTATAGTTGCAAGGTAATGTGTGAAAGTTTGAATATATGTATATATCATGATTGACTGAAAGAATGCATTAGTAGTGTATGGTGAATTTATAGGTGAAGATTTATGAGGAAGTATTGCAGCATAATACTGCAAGCTCTTTAGCTGTACTGCACTGTCACACTTCCAAAGCACAGGGATGTGACATATGTACATGAATATGTTGCAACTCTATGCTTCCCTCTGCACTGCTGCACAAACTGCAACCATGCGGTGACATAGTCACCCTTGCACCATGGTGCAGGGATGTCTGTGTCGTGCGGAGATTATTTTTGTGCAGGAAGGGACACCTTTCTGCACAAAAACAATCAGTAAAAGCATTTGTATCTTTCAATGTATGCTGTGGAATGCAGCATGCATTGAAAGAGGAAGAAATGAGGAGAACTGAAAACAATTCTCCTTGTTAAACTTTGCTACACCAACTCTAGGATGGCGCAGCATTCACACACATCTCCAGATTTATGACTTCTTATCAATCTGGAGATGAGTCTTGTTCTATGGGTGTTGCTTGGGAACACCCACAGCAACACCTATGGAACACCCCTTCAATGCAAAGTTCTGTATATGAAGGGGTTGTATTTACAAGGAGAGGAAAAACCATGCAGGGTGGGTTCTCCTCTCCTTGTAAATATGAAGGAGTGCCTGGGCCATCACTACGTTACAAAAAGTGACAAACTGGTGGTGCAGGGTGCTTGTAAATCTGCCCCATAAGTGATTAGGTAATGGCAGACTGATACAATAAGATCATAGTGCTGGATGGGTGATTGAAGAATTGCATGAGACTGACAGGAGGTATCCTACGCTGCATGGGTGTTACTTTAGTATTTAATGGAGTTGACCAATAGTATGTATGTGCTTAGAGATTTGTAGTGATTATGCACAGAATATTTCATGTGAACTTGTGTTGGTGCCTAGGTTATTTTATAAGAATACCACTAGTAACTGGAATGATGACAGTGCTGCAAACAGAGTGAACACTTAATTTATAAGTGCTTACATATTGGTGGAGTGATAGGACAAGTAGATAGTTGTAGATAAGTGATTAAAGAAGTGCATGGTACAGACTGGACGATTCCTACACTTCATGTGTACTAACTGGGTATTTAGAAGAGTGTATCAATAGTATGTAGCTAGTTAGAGGTCTGCTTGGATAGTGCACACAATATTATAGCTGTACTTGTGTTAGTAGCTAGGCCAGTCCATAAGTTTATGACTAGTAACTAGAATATTTACAGTATTACAAACGGAGTGTAGAGTGAACACTTAATTTATAAGTGCTTAGATGTTGGTGGAGTAATAGGATAAGTAGATAGTGCTAGATGGGTAATTGGAGAAATGCATTGGACAGACAGGAGGATCCCTACACTGCATAGGTACTAACTGGGTATTTAGAAGAGCGTATCAATAGTTTATAGGTGGTTAGAGGTGTGCATGCATAGTGTACATAATATTGTACCTGCAATTGTGTTAGTGACTACGCCATTCCTTAAGTATACGACTAATAACTGGAGTAATTTCAGTGGTGCAACGACAGTGCGTGCTGAATTTATAAATGCTTTGGTATTGGTGGAGTGATAGGATACGTAGATAGTGCTGGATGGGTGAATGGAGGAGTGCATGGGACAAACAGAAGGATTCGTAGACTGCATAGGTACTAACTGGGTATTTAGAAGAGCGTATCAATAGTATGTAGCTGGTTAGAGGTCTGCATGCATAGTGCACAGAATATTGTAGCTGTACTAGTATTGGTGTGTCTATGGTTTCGAGAATGGAAGTCTGTATTTTAGGGTATGAGGAGGTGCATCAGTTGGTCTCATGGATGATGTCAACAGTGATGTCATTTGAGATGTCATCAGTGATGTTATCAGTGATGTCACTGACTATGTCTTGAGTGATGTAATATGTGACGTCATCAGCAGTGCATTCCGGGGGCGCGAGTTATAATTAGCACCACTAACTATAATGGCCAAATTTCTCTTGTTTTGTACGAGTGAAATGTCCAACTAACTATGACGTCCATGAATCCTGTGTTTTTTTTCAGTGAATTTCTGAGGTTTTTTAAATGTTAATTTCTAACTATAATGTCCCTGAAACTTGTGTTTCTTTCAGTGAATTTTATATATATGTATGTAATCTCCTCTCACTCTTACAAGGAAGGAATCAGCACTCAGGTCGTAGTTTGGGAGTATTTAATCTGCAAAGGGCGTGATCCACGCGTTTCGGCTCATTCGAACCTTGATAATGATACAAGACATCATTGTAGCATTGTTATTTAAATGTACAAATGCCTAAAGTTGCCAACATTAACAAAGGACTACATATTACGTTAATCCAAAAAGTTGGCAACCATATTGGCCTGGTCACGATGTGAAAATTCAGGAATTTATACATTAAAGAAAAGAAAACAAGTGTTAATATGCACACAAGGTCATTTCAGCATTTCTTGACCCGTGACCGCCATACCTGTATGTTCGTCAACGTGACTTATTCATAATAAACATACTGAGGATTGCAAACATCAACATAAACAATGGACTACACATTACTTTAAAGTGAATGACTATTGGCCATATTAATCTGGGCACGTTGCATATTATAACGTGTCCTGGGGGGCCGCTGTCTTTGTCTGTGCTGCCTCTGTGGTGGTCCGGGGGGATGTTCCGGGTGGGGGTTGGGGTCCAGAGGTGGTTCTGTGGGTGTTCTGGCCCTCTTGGGTGTTCAGGCTGCATGATGAGTGGCTCCATGGCATCTGTTGCCGTTCCGATGATGCCCAGGGTTGGGCTCCCTTTTGTGTTGCAGGCTGCTGTCCAACTTCACACCAGGTCAGAGCAGGTGTTAATTTCCTGCTGCGTACGTGCCTTCTTGCCTGTTTAGTGTTCTTATCGCCGATCTGGCTGCTCATTGTGAATGCTGAGTAGTTGCAGGGGTCCTCTGTGGCTATGTTTTTTGCGGCTGCTATGGCGGGAAAATTGGTGCCGTGGGCTGTTAGCACCAGCTTGTGAATGGGGTGGTACATTTATCACGACTTTGGCTGCAATAAAGTGCCGTTAATTCAGTGATAGCGCTTTGTGAATATGTCCCTTAGTTTGTGGAGGCTGCTATAGTTTTTGGCGAATGCTATTCAAAACCATGCTGTGTTTGAACTGGTGACTCCATCGCACCCTCGACCTTCTATCCTTGCACCACACACATCCCCAGAAACTCAGTGCTTATAATGAAAGGGCAGTGGAAGCTCTACAGTGCTACCACCTTGATAGGTGGATAGCTGGAGGGACTCTGTCAGGACAATGGGCCTTCTCTAGGTGATATTATGAGGAAAATCCTATTTGACAACTCCTCGAACAATCTGGAAATGTAATCCAGTGCTTAAATCAAGTTTCTTATGCGAAACAGCACAGCAGAGGGACTGTTCATAGGTAAGGGACCTGTTGAGGTGGTTGGGGAGACCCAAGAGTTAAATGAATGACAAATACTCCAAAATCAGCCCGAGACCAGCTTTTGGTTTTGAGAACACACTTCTCATTTATATATTTATTAATTGTAGGAAAATAACGCAATCATTTCAAATGTGATCATCCACAGTATCAAAATTACTTTACAATAGCAGTTCAGAAACCGCACAAATACCTATTCATGTGGAATCCTGACCTAGCAAAAGCTTCGATCCACCTAGAGTCATGACTGACAATCCAACTGGCCCTTTCAATATCAGGTAATTGAATGGGGTCCCTTCAGCTAAAGCTTAGGGACTCTTGTAGAATTAACTAAAGACCAAATTATCCTGTTCCCAACACTAAGGAGGTGGGAACAGGTAAGTAAACTGAGCTCCAAACCACCAGTTCAGAGGTACCCTAATGAACCATAAATTGTCCCTATGGTGCAAGCCCTATTTCCCCACTTCCCCAAGGGTGTGTTATGGAGCACAAAAAAGGGCGTGGAGGGCTAGGGACAATCACCGGATCACCCGCACTAACCTACCTTGATCACTGGAGGGCCATTAAGCACGCCTGGGGACAAATCACTAATTTGCCAGGCTTTTTGGAATGCTGATGCCAAGGTGTCTACCTTCCGTTTGGCTTACCATCAGTCTATCCTGCAAAATATGACACTTAAAAAACCAGCCACCTATTTCACCATTATCCCCTCCAAACACTTACCATCAACGAATGGGTAGGTGGATGAGAGAGATGCCCATGGGGCATGATGTGGGAAGCAGCAGCAGGGCATCCAGGCAAGAAAAGATGCAAACTCCTCAGCCTCGCTAACTTAAATCAAGCTGCCCTGGCAACTTGAATCTACTCCTGATTTCCACCAATCCGATAGGAGCCAGGATCTTGCAAATGTGTCCAGCACAAACCCCTGCTCGTGTAAAAATCCAAAAATCCCACCAGCATTGCCACTGGCTACCGTCACACCCCTTTTGACTCCCAGATATCACCAGTGTACCTATGAAGTACTACTTGCCCCATAGAGAGCGCTACAACACCCCATCAGGGGTAACAAGCGATATATATATATATATATATAAAAACCTTTGTCCCTCTTCTATCCCTATGCTACCCTTCTCACTCCAAATAACTGTCTAACATATATACCACTCAAATTACTTTCACTTTTACTAAATCAGCACTTTTCTTTTAGTGGGTTCCGGACTAGCGTGCTATTCGCCAAGAAAGTGCTTCAACATCAACACCCCATCAGGGGTAACAAAGGCTATATAAATGCAAACTGACTAATATCCACCACTCAAATTACTTTCATATTTCACTATACTAATTCACCACTAATCCTTTATGGATTCCGGAGTAGTGTTCTACTCGCCGAAAAATCACTTTGACGCCTCATCAGGAGTAGAAAGTGCTATATAAATGCAATTACAGTTACAATTGTCAATGCCTCAGCATTTACTCGTGGTTAAGTTACAATGGAATCTTGTAGAGCAGGTTTCTTTTTCTTCCTTCCAAAAATGGGAGTGCTTAACAAACAGGGAGTGCAGTAGTAAGTTGCCCTCTTTAAAAAGTAACTTTTCTTTCTGAAAAACATAGAAATGCTTAGAGAAGATGCAGTTTGTGCTAAATACGCCTCTCCTCACACTTCACCAGTGCACATATGCAAATAAACTGTTAAATTCCTTACTCCCAAAAAGTTTTAAGCTGTACATTTTGCAGCGTAATGAAGCAATTACCTTTACCCTGAAAAGAGTAGTTGTAAATTGAGATTCCAAACGTATTACTAGGTTGAAGGCTTACTTGGCAGGGACATCTCACTCAGTTAATATTTCTAAAATGGCTGCTTCCAAGTGGCATCCTCATTAAAAACAATGCAGTTGAATCCTCTAGTTGGGAAGTGACGTTACCAGCTTTGGTCACATCAGCCCATGAAAGGAATCAGGACTCAGAACAATTACGAGTGAAATGTGGGAACTACCACTATTGACCCCCCCCCCCCCCCTATTTTTCTTTTAAATTATCTTGTTATGATTCGGCGCCAGACGCCATAAGGAGGAAAATGGCCACGCCTTACTTGGCAGCTTGAATGCATTCACTTTCCGGGCGCCAGTGGTGTCCGGATTCTGGTTCCCACAAGGACTTTACAAGTCATTAGGGCCACTACACTGGTGGGGCAGAAGAAGGGGGTGGCACTCCTCAGTAAAGATATTTAGGCTGTAATGTTATTGAGAGTACACTGAGAATAGCTGAATCAAAATATTTTACAGCAGGACTCGGCATTTGAAATGTGACTGAAGCTGCTGCAGCTCCACAATCTCTTTCGGATATACATGGCTTTTCAGAAAATCTAATATTTTTTTAGGGGAGTCATCTACAAAGCCACCAACCAGAGAGTTCAACTTGCAAACAAGGCCCGATTTAGTAATGAGAAGAAATGCAGGAATCCCCCTCCATTGGAAATTGGGCCACCACTTACTGGTGTTTATACGTATCCAGCTACAAAGGAATAACAGCGAGAAACAAAGGATTAGGCAATCTGGGACTTAATAGCATAACTCCGGCATTTGTCACACAATTGTAAATCTGAATGCCTACTTTACAGATAGTGCTTGATACTGGGAACAATCTCAAGTCTGGGCCTCATTGTAAGTTTCCAGGATTTAAGGGGGAGAGGACCAGAGGGATTTACGGCCATATTCATCAACATGAATTGCGCTAGCAAATGGCCAGATTCTGAGAATCTGGCCGTTTGCGAGTGCGATTTTTGCATTTGGGATTCATCATCCCAAATGCAAAAATCTCTATTACCGAAATCGCATATTTGCGAGGAATTGGATTTAAGGAATCTCTAATAGAGATTCCTTAAATCCAATTCATCAACCAATTGGAAATTGCGAATTCGCAATATTTGGTCGCAATTTACCACCAAGTCTGACTTGGTGGTAAATTGCGAAAAAAGAGTAAAAAGCACTTTAGTGCATTTTTTTCTTTTGCATGTTACACACACACATGTCCTCTGGACATGTGTGTGCGCAACACCTGTTCAAATGTGCATTTGAGGGGTGCTACAGGGTGTCCTTTGGACACCCCTGGCACCCTTCAAATCGCAATCTTATTTGCGATTAGCAAATTGCTAATCGCAAATAAGGAATACTCCCCATTCATTCCTATGGGCCTTTCGGCCCATAGGAATGAATGGGGAGTTTTTCCTTATTTGCGATTAGCAATTTGCTAATCGCAAATAAGGAATCAGTAGGAATCGCAATAAATTTTGCTAATCCTACATGAATCCCGTTTTGCGAGTCCTTAATAGCGAATCGCTTTAATTCGCTATTAGGGCCTCGCAAAACGGGAGATTGATGAATCAGGCTGCAAGAATCTCTGAGACCATTAGGTATGCAAGGTGCTAAACCTTGCATCTTTTGGCGTGGTTTTCCCTAACTCTGACATCTTGCTTTTGACTGTGTGCTGAACTTCGTTTTTGCTCGCTTTAGGACTCGTGCAATTTTTCACTGCTAACAGGTGCTAAAATGCATGTGTTCTGTGTATAAAATGTAATGGCATTTGGTGTCTCCGTGATAAGCATATTTGATTTATTGATAAGTCCCTAGTAAAGTGCACTGAGTGTGCCCAAGGCCTGTAGTCAAAATGCTACTAGTAGCCTGCAACTCTGAATGTACCACCCACATGAGTAGCCCATCAAACATGTCTGAAGCCTGTGACTGTAGAGCCTATGTGTACAGTTGTAAACTGCCATTTTGACCTGCCAAGTCCACCCACTTGCCAGGCCCAAATCATCCCTTTTATTACATATAAGCCAACCCAAAATAAGCTCTAGGTAGACCCATGGGCAGGGTGTATTGGATATAAAAGGTAGGACATGTACTTTTGAGGTTTACATGTCCTGGTAGTGAAAAACTGCTAATTCGTTTTTCACTACAGCAAGGCCTATTTCTCCCATAGGTCAGCATTGGAGCTGCCTTTTAACACTTTACAAGTGTAACTTTCAATTGGGAAAAGATGAGAAGGGTAAGTTTGGTGTCTTTGGACTCATAATTTTAAAACACATCTTTTAGGAAAGTTGGTTTTTGCAGGTCTGAAAATGCCACATTTAGAAAGGTAACATTTTCTTACTTTAATAATTCTGTGCCTCTGCCTGTATCTGGAATACACGTCTGGGATGGGTGGCAGGTGGGCTACCAGCATTTTCTCTACACATTCACTCCCAAAGAGAAGCGAGGTGTGAGCTGCATATCATGATTTCCAATAGCCAGATGTATTTTCCTGGGCTAGAGTGAGAGGGAGGACTTGACCCTTGCACCTGAATAGTGCTGTGCCTGTCACCACACAAAGAGTTGCATACCCTCCTGCAGTGTGTATGAGCCAGGGTAAAGAAGGGCAGGGTCCTGTGCACTGCAAATACAGTTCTTTGAAGTCTCCCTACTTTAAAGGCTAAAATGAGTATAAGTACTGGACGTCTGACACCATATACTCAGAACACATCTAGAAATTAGGACATTCTACCAATAGGAAGAGCTGATGTGCTGCCATGAGGGACAGCCTCTTTGCTACTTGCTTTGCTGTGTTGGCCTGCTCCATGCTGCTTCTTGCTTGAGAGTGAAAGGACTGGACTTGGCTCTCTACATCCTGCAACACTTAAGGTTCTATAAAAGCTTGTTGGGCTGACCTCCTGTTTCTGAAGTCTCAGGGATATCAAAGACTTAACCTGTATTTTGCTACCAGCACCTGGGCTCCTCTGCTGTGAGTCCTGCTCTGCCAAGTAGTGCCAAATACAGTCCTGGACCCTTGGAAATTAGTGGTTGGTGATGTAACCCAAGAAACGAATGCATCGACACTGAAGCATCGTTTTGAAACCAGCACATTTCTCTGCGATATCAGCACCTTACTGCACCCAAGCTGTGGACACCACTCGCCGACTATGCGATGCAAAATCCTCGATTTACAAAGCAGCCCGACTTTGCTGACGCAGTGCCTGCGAATCACCACTGCTGTGTGAGCCTAGCACACTGCATTGCTGACATCTGTGATGCATCGTCCCTGACCCCCAAACATTACCGGCCTTGCGTGGCTTCACACCAATGCATCGCCTACAGCCCAGTGGTTTGACATCGACACCTCGGACCGACACGCAATGCTCTTGACATCAATGCATCAACAACATTGCCCGAAACGACGCATCCCCTTCAACAGCAACACATCCCCTCTGTTTTTCAATGTCTCATTCCTGAGCTTTGACGCATCCAAGGTACTTTCAGCGGTTCTGCGTGACACCTGTATCTGGCTGGCACTCTTTTGAGGTTGGACTGGGATTTTGGATTTTCCCTGGTCAAGCTCGACCACACAGCCCCCGTTGGAGCTATTGACTTCTAAGCACTGCATTTTGATTTAATCTTACAAATTTCACATCTTGACCCGTATGTGTCGTACCTTTGTTGTTTTGGTCTTGTTTTACTCAGATAAATATTGGCTAACCTGCCAGATGGTGTTGAGTACTTTTGTGGTGTTTTCACTGGCTTACTGTGTGTGTGTGTGTGTGCATAAATACTTAACAGATTGTCTCGTTACTTTATCTGTACTGCTCTGTGCAAAGCTACAAGAGGGTGAGCATAGATGAACTGAACGACTCTGATCCAGACAGCTTTCCTAGCGAATCGCACTGTGCCAGTACGATGCAGCTGTATGCTGATGGACCTGGTTCGCTCGGACTCCAATTGAACTCTATGGGAGTCAGTGTATCGACCTGTACGCAGGCTCCCGTAGCAAAAAGGGGTGGGTGGGGAAAAGCGTACACCGTGTGGTGGACACCCCATGTTGTCTGCCACACTGTGCATGCTTGAATTGGGGGCCATTCGCACACCCTTGCAACCGATTCAGAGTGCTTGAGGTGAAGGGGGGCCTGCTACAGCTCCCAGAAGCTCGATTTCGACAGCCGTTTTATCTCGCTGACACAGAGTAGATACAGCTGTCTGAATTGTGCATTGTACTTGCTTGTTCGGGGTCCGGTTCCATTGCGCATCACTATTCAGCTCCGCACAAGTCGGACAGACAGGATCGGGTTCGGAAACGATTCGTTCAACACGGACGAGATCTTTGCATCATACTTGGTCGTTCAGAATGGGGGGGCGACTCAGTCAGTAATCTTACGCTCTGAATCGGATTTGCTAGTTCCAGAACCCCCTTCTGGAGGCCCCCCTAGCAAGATCGTGTTCAGCTCCTAAGTGTGTTTTACGGTGACTCTCACTAAGATTGTGGTTCCTGCTTGAAGAGGGTGCATACCTCTGCCAACCAGAAACCCCATTTGTAACACAAGGGTTATAAGGACTAACTCACAGACACAAGCATACTGTTTCCAACCCCCCCCCCCCTTTGGGGCAAAGTACAATGTGCAAATCCCCTTCCAATTACCACCTGCTTGGGAGGATGCAAGAATCAGAAAAGAGGAGGGGAGAGAAGGGATGAGCATTGCATCTCCCCACATTCTGCAATAGTAGAGTGAGTGGTATCTGGGCACATCAGCTGTCCACAATCAGGTGGACTTTGTAGACTATGTCATTCTGAGCCTGGAGATACCAAGCAAGCTGGAATGGCCAGCTGATATATTGTCCCAAGGAATACCACTTCAGGCCACTCACAATAAGAGCCTCTATGTGCTCACTGTCTGGTTGGACAGGGGATCTGTGGCTCAGAAGGTAACACATAAACATCCAAGGATCACAACGTTTGGTAAAAGCTAGAGTTGGCATTAATATTCATTAGTCCAGGTTCTGCTGCAAACTTTTTAGCTACAATAGCCACCCAATAATTCACTGCGGTTACTTGATCCGAGGTTTTCCGCAAAATATACTTAGCCCCTTACAAGTTCCATGTTAACTGTGTGGGAAGATAACAGCACCTGAATTAACAATAGCTTTTTCATGCCAGAGGCTGATGGGAAGGGGAACAGGGATGGCCTTTGGTGGAATGGAAAGAGGAGTCTCTTGGGCAGAATTGTCTGCACTTCCCATTGGAATGATGGAGTAGGTGGGATCAGGATGTCTGTCAGCCAACAGCTCCTGTCCTTCAGCACCTGTGGTGATTTTACTGGGTGTAAATCCACAAGTGGTAAAACCTGCTCCAGTATTTCTGTACCTGATAATTACATGACTGGATACACCAAACGACTCCCAGTTGCCTGAAGCAATAACCCTTTGGGGTTACTGCTCTGGGCATCTCATGAGAGCCTTAGCAGGTTAATGAAAGGGCCACTGGAATTATGCAGCAGTGAATGACCCAGTTCTGCGACCGGGTTGACTAAAATATTCTGCACAAAATAGGAGATGGTACACCTATGAAAGGCAAATTGTGTGGCATATTATGTAATTAAAACCAAATTGTACAGCACTATTTCTGGCAATATCATCTTCTTATTTTGACACTACAACGCAGTGATACACACTGATTCAAATGACATCTCAGCGGTAAGAAAATCAACAACACAAACAATTCAGAGAGGATTGATGTGGTATAACAGCATAGGTAATATATTGACGTAACCCCTGGTAATTACTTACAAAACCAGTCATTTCTTACTTAAATAATGGAGCTGATTGGATGAACTTGATATAAAACCATTATTTATTCACAGAAAGGCAATACCCATCCAGGTAATTTGTTTAGGATCAGCAAATCGCTTGGCTAGCCCGAGTGCTATTCTGCTAATTATCTTCCACAATTTGGCAGCAAGAAATCTTGGTTGGTTTGTGCTTCTGTTTTCACTTTATGGGAATGACTTAACTGGACTATCTAGAGAATGCTCTTACAATAGGTTTAACAACCCAACCTGACATTATCAAAGGGCCATTCTGGAACACTTCCTGTTGGTGATTTTTGAAGATGTAAGATTGGGTGAGTGGAAAAGCCCAATTCTTTACACTCGATGGCCCCCTTAAATGATCCCGGGGCTACAGAATGCACTCAAATAAATAGACTACCTACCCTGATGGAGATACTAGATGAATCAGGAATCACTAAACTGTACTTTGGGACCATACTTAAAACATTTTCATAGGTGGTTGGTAAATGAGGATAAGAAATGTTCAGCTATGAAAGCCTTCTGGTCCTTTTTTTAAGGTATTTTTTACTCAGTTCTTTGCCGGAGTACTGTAAATTTACAAGAATCCAGAATTGTGGTTAAGTTTTTTGCTTTTTCACTTGGACCAGTTTCAGCATCTGGTTTTAACATAGCCTTGGAGCCCGATGCAGTAGGCTCACCGGACATTAAAGGACTGCTCATGCGTTAAAGGCCGAGGCAAAGGCCTTTAACAAGGGAGCGGGCCTTTAATGGCTGGTAGAGCCCACTATAGAAGGCTCTAATGCTATTAGAACATTCCACCCCTAGAAGGCAGAATGTTCTAATTTGTAAAACAAAGGCCTCACGGAGCCTGAGGGTGTTGAAATCCCCCGGGCTCCATGAGGCCTTTGTTCACAGCAACAGTTGTGAATAAACATCGAAAGTTTGATGCACCGGGATTCTACCAGCATTAGAAGTTTAGAGCACTCCATTGTCTTCAATAAAGGGCTCAACATTCCAGTGTTCAAATGGGAGTTGGAATACAAGTGGAATACAGTCCCTAGTGGCCAATGTTGGTGTCGTCTGTGCAATAACAAACGAAGAGATGGTTAATAATATGCTCTTAAATATCGCTAAGCTCAAAGTGAAAGAACGCTGTCAATCACAAATCAGAGATATTCAAAGATATTGTCAATTTATATTAGGGATTTTGGGGTGTAGCTAACTTCTGAAATATTATGCTTAACAGATTGCTCATGTTATAGTTTTGCTCCTTTCTGTACACAATTTGTTTTGTTGTGTATAAACAAATTAAACTACTTATTACATTTGAAAAACTATTGATTTGAAAAATACCTACGGTGCTGAGCACAGAAAACTACATTCCTTCAGCAGATCCTGTTCAATAATGTTAATCATCAACAATTAAAAAATGTTCTTGCATGGTAGGACAGGTACCATTTTATTAATATTGCCCTTCCTACCTCCTAGAATAAAGTGGATTGTGTGAAACATATACAATTTTACTCATCTAAATTAAGGCAGCATGTACATACTTCTTGTAATAAAAGGCGTTCTTCAATTATTAGATGCATTAAATTTTAATCTAAAACTAGGAAACAGCTTTGCAGGCAGTGCTTAACTAGAAAAAGAATGAGTGTCAGTGCCCAGGGCTCTGCTCAGAAGCATGTGGCTGGTGCAAATGAATGTCTACATGCCTAATTCCAAGACTATGTAGCACTAAGTCATGCCTCTTTAGTCTACCAGAAGACACTCTTTGACCCTTTATCTAAATTCTTGCAGTTTCCTGCTTTCTCCCTTTGCCCCAGTTTTCCATCTTTCTCTTCCTCCATCTTTCCGTTTTCTGTGTTGTTCCCTCTCTTCCTCTTGTAAACATCTGATGTGGAAAAATAAATGGCAGTGGCCCCCATCAGCAACCACCGGCTCAAATTAAGCACTGCTTTCTGGACAATATAGCACATTCATATTTTTGAAGTATATGAGATACTATGCTATGAATTCTAACAAAGACTGTGAGACTCCTTGGCAAATTGAAACTTCAAGAACAGTGTCTGACTGTAACATGACAACAAACAAAAGCTCGTCTGAAATCCAACAATTGCTAATATCCACACACAATGCTTTAATTAGCCGTACTTTCTATGCATACAGTAATCAACAGCTGAAAGGTGACCAGTCAACTTTTGCAATGTGTCAGGTACGGTGTTGCATTCAATGTACAGCAACCTGAATAATTTTGATACATTTTTGGTAAAATCTGAACATATACAGTAGATGGTGGATTCTTTGGCAAACACTACTTAATTCCTATTTGTGAACAAAAAGAGATGGACACACATGTTTTTTCATCTTTCCTGGCCAATGCACCACTAATGGTCTCCTGTGTATCTTGAAGTTCAGAGAATCGAATTCCAGCAGCACTGACTCCATTTTATACAACTTGGACCTCAATACGAAAACCAAATTGTTGGGTTATAGTACTTTGTCATGTACCTTTTTTCGGCAGATAGTCCCCAAGATACATCTATATGTAGGTCTGTGCGCTACACCAGTACCAGCCTCTCCCTAGGGCCGCCACCGGATGTATGTCATGACAACGCAATGTTTTACATCGTAGTACTTCACGACGCATGTTTTATAACGCAAGTCGTTACCACGACTTGCGTTGTTGGGGGCTGGATAGTGAGTAGTTTAATCGTCATCAAAGACCCTGAAAAAATCCTGAATGCTAGATCTAAACCCAAAGAGATCTTCCAGATCATTAAAAAGCTAACAAACCCATCCCCTGTGGTGCATGTCGAGAAATCTGCCACCCAATGTAATGACATTGCCGAATTCTTCTATCAGAAAATCAACAAAATGTATTCAACTTTTTCTCCCCCGAACACTGACCTGTCTACTCAACCTAATAACCTCCCTAGCCTGCCACATTCCCCCACCCCTTACAGCTTAACTCACTTTCCCCCACTAGACCTCCCCACTTTAGAATCACTAGCCCTCAGTGTCAAATCAGGTTCTCCGGCCGACCCTGCCCCTCCCGACATCCTAATGGCAGCATCCCATACCATCCTGCCCGTCATCAGAGAGGTATTAAATTCTTCCATCTCCTCTGGCACCGTTCCACCCGTATGGAAGCAGGCCATGGTTAGGTCACTGATCAAGAAACCCAATCTGGACCCGTCTGATCTGGCTAACTACCGCCCTATTTCTTTGCTCCCTTGGTTGAGCAAGGTTTTGGAGAAATATGTGAACCAACAGTTAGTGAACTATCTAGAGGGCCACCACATACTGGATCCCACTCAGACGGGTTTCAGACCTAAGCACGGGACAGAGACCGCCCTCCTCATGGTCGTAGAGGAAACGAGAAAACTCTTGGATCAGGGAGGATCAGTGGCAGTGATCCTCCTTGATCTAAGCGCGGCCTCGACACAGTTTGTCATGACACCTTACTAAGCCGCCTGTCCTGTGTGGGGATTAAGGATAAAGCTTGGGCATGGTTTGAATCCTTTCTGGGGAACAGATCTTTCAGGGTCTTTGATGACGATTCAGTATCCTCCAGTAGACCTCTAAATTGTGGAGTGCCTCAGGGCTCCTCCCTGAGCCCTGCTCTATTCAACCTATATATGAGACCACTGGCCAGTGTCGTCCGCCCATTTGGAGTCAAAATCATCTCATATGCGGACGACACGCAGCTGGTGGTCTCACTGGCGCAGGAGGCATCTCGAACTGCGCCAGGCGGGCTCAGAGAATGCCTGGAGGAAGTGAGGAACTGGATGTCGTCATCATCCCTGAAATTGAACGGAGAAAAAACTGAGCTGATGCTCCTAGGACCATCAGAGCCGGCACTTCCCCCTTCCCTATGGACCCCATGCCTAGGACCCCCTCCAACCCCAAAAAACACCATCAAAAGTCTTGGTGTATGGCTGGACAGCTCACTATCTTTCAATGTCCAAGCCACAAAATTGTCAGCCACAAGTTTTGGCATTCTGAGAGTGCTAAATAAAATCTTCCCCCTCCTCCCCCTGGAAGTCAAACAGGCTGCCATTCAAGGGCTCATTCACTCCCGTCTTGATTTTAACAACGCACTTTATCTGGGTGCACCAGAATACACCCTTTGGAGGCTGCAAACTGTACAGAACTGCGCAGCTCGCCTTCTACTTAAAATCCCTCATGGACACTCAGTGAGGACCGGACTGACTAGCCTTCATTGGTTACCGGTCCGGCAGAGAGTTCTGTTCAAGGCGCTATGTATAGCCCATCAAGCCTTCTGGGACATGGGACCTATCATTACCCGTGATCTGATCACTCATTACATCCCAAATCGTAGCCTTCGTTCCAGCCAGACTCTCTTAGCAGTAGTCCCAAGAATAAAAAGATCTAGAACCGGCGGAAGGACGTTCATGTACAACACAGCTAAGGCCTGGAATACTCTACCATTTCATCTTAGAGCCACCCAGAACCTTACTATGTTTTGCAAGCAACTGAAGACTCACCTATTTACATCTGCCTGCTAAAACCGTTGTCTTTTTTCCCCTTCCCTGTTCTCTGTAGGTCACGGTTATCCTAGCGCTTGGACGCCTTCAGGCAACAACTGCACTCTATAAATCCCCAAGTTTACAAGTTTACAAATTTATGGCCCTCACTCTATCTATCTATCGCCCTCACTCTATCTATGGCCCTTACTCTATCTGTCTATCTATCGTCCTCACTCTATCTATCCCCCTCACTCTATCTGTCTATCTATCGCCCTCACTCTATCTATCTATCGCCCTCACTCTATCCATCTATCGCCCTCACTCTATCTATCGCCCTCAATCTATCTATCTATCTATCGCCCTCAGTCTATCTATCTATCGCCCTTACTCTATCTATCTGTCGCCCTCACTCTATTTATCGCCCTCACTCTATCAATCGCCCTCACTCTATATATCTGTCGCCCTCACTCTATATATCTGTCGCCCTCTCTCTATCTATCGCCCTCACTCTATCTATCAATCTATCTATCTATCTATCTATCTATCTATCTATCTATCTATCTATCTATCTATCTATCTATCTATCTATCTATCTATCTATCTATCTATCTATCTATCTATCTATCTATCTATCTATCTATCGCCCTCACTCTATCTATCTATCGCCCTCACTCTATCTATCGACCTTTCTATATCTATCTACCTATCGCCCGCACTCTATCGCCCTCACTCTATCAATCTATCTCCCTTACTCTATCTATCGCCCTCACTCTATCTATCTATCGCCCGCAGTCTCCACGCACCAGCGGGTGCGCGCCAACCGTCATCCCTCCTCCTCCCTGTGGGCACCTCCTCTTCAGTCCGCCTGTCCCGGCAGCGGGAGGCGCCTGAGGTCAGAGCGCTGATGCACTTATGTTCTTTCCAGAGTTCCCCCGGGGCACTAGCGAGATGTGCGCAGCTGCTCTAGCTAGTGTACTTTTGAAATATTCTAGGCTCCCTGATACTATATGTAGCCACCGACGTTACTTAAACGTTAATTCAATCCATAGGATACTAGGTTTAGGTTTAGGTTTAGGTTTGTTTATTGTACAGTTAATAAAAACTCACAATTATAAAACGTACAAATTTTAAAAAAGTCGGTGTCTTCGTTAAAACTAATAAAGTGCAGTAGTTCAGATGTAAAAAGTCTCAGCTATTGTTGTATATGAGTCTGTGGAGTTTTCGTGTCCTTACTGCTTCCACTTTGATGACCGTGGTAGCCAGGGGTGTTTGTTTTGTTGTTATTTGACTTCTGCTAGAGAAGACCCTCTGGTTTTTTCGTTTAGTCTTTTGGCCACTATCTCAAAGTATTTTGTTATTCTGCAGTTTAGCTGAGTTTCATCAGGGTTAAAACAGAGCATCACGGCCTGCCTGCAGCTCGTTATGCCTTTCTGGTTCCATAATGTTCGTAGCAGTGAGCGCCTTATGTCCAGGAGTTTTGTGCAAATGCAGATTATATGTATAAGGTCCTCTTTCGCAGAAAGACAGAGACAGCATTGATTTGCGGGGTTTTCCCTTGCCCATGGTGCCAGGTGCGGAGCTATAGGAATTCTGCCCATGCGCATTGTAAGAAACTTATTTTTTGTCTTTTGTGTGAGGCCCATCATTAGGTAGTCTTGTGGTTTTAGAGCGCTGTAACCTTTCAGCACCGCCCAGCCGTGCGCTCTCTTAGCTAGGGTGGCTTTGTCCTCGATTAGTGAAACCATCTTGGTGACTTTTGACACCACTTTTTCGAAGGTACGAGGGTCAGTTGCCGACTCCCATAAGTCTGTGAGTCCTAAGACCTTCAGTGAGTCCATTAAGTAAGTCCTTGCAGGTGAGTTGTCTCTAATCGATAGTTCCGTCCATAGATGGGCGTTTAAGGACCCTTGGTCCGCATCTCTGATTTTCCGCCAGCTTTTTAGGTATGCGCCTCTTCTCTCGACTGCTTGTTTCTGCAGGCCGAATTCTAGCCGAATTTGTGCTGGTGATGAGTTGTTGGGGAGATGGAGTATTGCCCTGTATGCTCGACTGATGGTATTGTCTAGTGTTGTTGCGTCTTTTCCTCTCATGCCCTCGCTGCCGTAGGTGAGCATAGGCTGTAAGCGAGCTTTTATTACCTGTAGGAGAGGGCCCAGAGTCCGGTCTGGGAGTACTTTCTGCAAGGGTCTTATCGATAGGTGGAATGTCGTACCCTTTCGGCGAATGGCATCTAGTTGTTGTTTGAAGGAGCCATTGCCGTCTATTATGACTCCTAGGTATTTGTAGGAGGTTACCTGGTCTAACCTCTGTCCGTTCAGGAACCATGCAGGTTTCTGTTTTTTATGGTAGTTTATTGTCATTACTTTTGTTTTGTTTAAGTTGATGGTTTTATTGAGGAGATGTTGAAGACCGATAGGGGACCGACTGATGAGGACTAGGTCGTCAGCATATAGAAGATTTGAAAGCGTGATGTTGCCTAGTCTTGGGGCGTGGGATTTGACTGTCTCCAGGTCGTCGGGGAGGTCTGCGAGAAAAAGGTTAAACATCGTGGGGGCTAGGACGCAGCCCTGTTTCAGGCCTTTACTGGTCTTGATTTGTCTCGAAAGATGCGTGCCAGAACCTAACTTGATCCTGACCCAGGTGTCGGTATATAGCATTATCAGCTGTTGTAAAAGTGGGCCTGGAATTCCCCATCTGTCCAACTTCCGCCAGAGTTTTTGCCGATCCACATGGTCGAACGCGGCACTGTAGTCTATGAAGCACGTGAAGAGTGCCCCCTTAGAGGTTTTTGCAGCGTCGGACAGAAGGGTTAGCGCCATGATGTTGGTTGAGGTGCCCTGGCCGCTGCGGAATCCAGTTTGAGTTGCTGCGATGATGTTTTTTCCTGTTGCCCAAGATGTTAATTCCTCCAAAATGAGGCCTGCATAGTATTTGGCCTCTGTATCGATGAGGGCAATAAGACGATAACTACTTGGGTCGTTCCTGGCTCCCTTTTTGTAGATTGGGCTAATTATTGAGCCTCTCCAGGATGTTGGTATGCTGGCCGTTCCTCTTATTACTTGAAATACTGGTGTCAGAGTATTGCACCAGAAGGCTGGGTCTTGCTTGTATAGGATCGGCGGTATCCCGTTGGGACCGGGGGCCCCCTCGAGTTTGCCTTTCAGGATTAGTTTCCTTAACCTATCTTGGTTGACCTGGGGTAATATTTCTTCTCGGTGCGCGGTAGGGCCCGGTATGGGTGAGTGACCTCTAGCCACGACTGGGTTTTGGTCCTCGATTGATTTAGACCTGCCGGCTTGGTTCTCTTTGTGGGGGAATGTGCCCAGTTTGTCGAGGCTCTGATACCCTGCCTCTGACCTCTCTCCCCCTGATGGCTTGATCACTGCTGGGTCCGCTGTGTTAAAGTGAGCTGATAGGTGAGTAGCCCAGTCAGATTCGGAGATGTTAGAGTCAATGCCTTTGTGGCCTGGTTGTTGTAGACTGTGGATGATCTTCCAGAAGCCGGAGCTATTCTTCTGTTTGGAGTTGTGGAGGATTTTTGCCCAAAGGTCCTCATTTAGTTGCCTTTTTCTTTCCCAATTCTTCTTTTTTAGCAGTGCTTTAAGGTTGCGGAGGTGCTTTTGGGTGCCCTCGATGTTAGGATGTTTTCGGAGTTCTTTGAGGGTCTTTTTTTATTTCTTTCTTTATGTTTTTTGTCTCTGCAGTTGTTATTTTGCCGTATGTGATCCTGGCAATGTTTTTGCCTTTTTGGGTTTTTATCTCTGTTGCGTGTTTGACTCCTATTTCCGTGACGAATCGAGCCCAGGCGTCGAGGGGTTTATTGTTTGAGCTGAATGTCTGATGTAAGATTATTTTAGCGCTATTTAAGAGTTTCTCGGGCTCGTTGGGTTTACATCTTATTCTTCTGTAGTTGATGGTGTGTTCTGTAGCAAAATATCTTCTTGGGACTGCTTTATTCACGCTGGTCAATTCAAGAGTGGATTCTAACGGCAGGTGGTCGCTTTGGGTGCTGTATCCTACCTTGAACGAGCTTATCTTCTCGTACAGTGGGAGAGATACAAGCATGAAGTCGAGGTGTGAAAAGGTGCTTGATGAGAAATAAGTCGGTGATGGTGGAATGTCCTCAGTGTGTCGTCCATTGAGCACTCTCAGGTTTAGTTGCTCGAGATCTTGTACAAACTGGGTTGCAGTTTTGGTGTATCTATTTTGGGGGGGGAGAGATTGGCTTGGGATTTTCCAGATGGTATCCATTTCCTTTGTCATGTCGTCCGTGGTTTTTTCTCTGAAGAGGTTAAGGTTAAAATCTCCTGCCACAAGTACGTTTTCCATGTCCCCCTCGGCCATGAGCCTTGTCAGTTCTTTGATGAGTTCCCTTGACCCTGATTTTTTGTGCTTCGGATGGATGTATATGTTTATGACGTGTAGCTGTTGAGTGACCTGTTCGTTTTTAACTGCAAATGATATACACTGTATTCCGTTTGGTGGGGTGATGTTTGCTCTTTTTGTTTCCGTTGCACCGATGGTAGGTATTGAGGAGAGTATTGCGAGTCCTCCTGAGCATCGGCCATAATGGGAGCCTCTGGTTGCCGGATGGGTCAGGGTTGTATAGCCTTGTAAAGGGATGTCATTTGGTTCCCATGTTTCCTGAAGTAGGATCAGGTCAAAACTGTTTAAGTAATTTTGTGTGTCTGGATCATCCAGTTTGGTTGAGAGACCATTTATGTTCCAACTGCATATTTTGATTTTAGTGAGGGTGGCCGTTGGGTCGTGTGCTAAGGGTGGCACTTTTTGTCAGTTGGAGTCACCTCCAGGTATAGTACGTGTGATTTTAAGACTGCGTGATGTTGTTTGCTGAGTGGAGGGCTTGTGAGATAGCGGCGAATATTTGTCAAACCCTGGTGAATGACTAAGCGCTCCTTTTAGTATTGATTTGACCGGTTGGGTGAGTTCTTGATTCCTTTCTTCAAGGAGCAGAGTGGGGTAGGGTGGCTTTTTTTCTGTTTCGAGTCTAATTCCCCACTGTGAAAAAATGGGAGATTCTTCCATAATTAGGTTTCCTACCTCCCTTGATGACCATGTGGTCTTTGTTGTTTCATTTCCTTGTGGGTTGCATGTTGGTTGAAATTCGAGTGTTAGCAGATCGGTGGTTTTTATGTTTTTTAGTTTCTCGATTGAATTATTGAGCTTTAAAATATTGCCCCTGTTTAGAGTGTCCACTCTTCCTCTGGAGATGAATTCTGGAATGAATAAAATTGTGTCCGAGTCGTTTTCCCCCAGGGGGGATGTTTGCTGGTGCTTTTGTTGCTCGGTTTGGGTGTTACCGTGTGGTTTATGAATGTACGCTGTTGTTGTTCTGCTATTCAATGTCGCACCCTCCGGTTCCTCCTTTATCTGGCTGCTTAGCGAGATGTCGGCACTTATTGATCGGCTGTTCTGTGTTGTATCACTGGTGCCGGTCTCATGTTTGCTACAGGTGCATTTTTCTGAGGAGTTATTTGATGTAGCTTTGGTTTGGGTAGGGTTGGGGTCCTCTCCGGGCTGTCTGCTTGCTCCCGGGGTTGTTTGTGTTGTTACCGCTTGATAGGCCCGTTGCTCTTTTTGTTCCTGGCCTGGTGGGTATCCGGTTGTTGGTTTAAGTGATTGGCCGACAGGGTTCTGTTCTAAGTAGGGGCTGGGGGCCTCTTTTAGAAGCGTGAAGGAACCTATTCCTACTTTTGTTGGTGTCTTTGTTTGTGATGAAATTATGGGTGGTAATGGGAGATTTATAGGTTCCTTGTGGTGCTTGCTGTCATCTGGCTGCTCCTTGTCCCTCGGTGTGGTGAGTTGACTGTGCTCTTCTATACTTTTCAATTCTGTTGTTTTCTTGTTCCGGCCCTTTCTTTTTTGCTTACGTCGGGCCTGTGCGTTAGGTGGAATTTCCAATTCTTCAACTTGTCCTCTTTTGAAGGTGTTCCGGGGCGGTTTTCCAGGTGAGCTTGTTATGGGTGGGGGCAGGCCCCACTGCGTGATTGTTTTTATTTTGTGTGGTTCTTTGCTGTTTACTGTTGCCCCTTTGAGGTGAGTGTTGTGGGGCCATCTCGTTGGTGATGGGGATTTCGCTGAAGTTGGTTTTGTTGCTGATTTATCATGCCTTTCGATTATTGAGGGGGGCTTTGTGATATTTGTTTTTATGTCCTCCAGAAGGTTCCCCAACATCGTTGGTAGAGATGATAGTTTGTCTATGATTGGGGAGCAGATGCAGTTGGTTCTTTCAATTTGGATAAGGTTAGCTGACTCCTGTCCTCTTTTTATTAGTCCGTTAAGGTCAGCTAGTTTTCTGTCGATCCCCATAGTGGCCTCTGCTAAGCTTTGTAGGACTGACAATTGTAGATCGAGTTTATCTGATTGATACTGAAGTGCCGTTGAGGTTAGCTGTGCTGTATTGAGTAGGGTTGCCCAGAAGAGGTTGGGGGGATCTCTGGTCCCCTCTGTTGGGAGGTGGGAGTTTTCTTCGCTGTTACCATTGGTGGGTCCTGTGACGTTGTATGTTGCCACTAACTCGCTCCATTCTTGAGATACCAGGAAAGACATGTCCCTATCTGGGGAGTTTTGGTCCCCTCTTACTGTGTGTGGAGGCGGGTTATCAGGGTCAGGTTTTGGTCCCGGTGTGTCGGGGGCCTCAGTGTGGTTTTGAGTTATTTGTGCTGTATGGGCAATGGGTGCTAGTGGAGGTACTGATTCTTGAGTTGTTAGTACTTCTGCCACCCCTTGGTGTGTGTGAGGGGAGGAATTATTTGGAGGTAGGTGTTTTTTGTTGCTATCCGGCCCCGAGGGCCCTGGCAGCTCTGACAGGTGTTTCCGTGATGTGTCCTCCTTTAGTGAGGGACTTGTTTGGATTGTTTCCGCATAACGTCCATCACTACTTCCCTTAATTGGTTCCTCTGGTAGGGGGGCTTGGCTGGTGGTGCCTTCTAGTGACTCCTGCCTTCTGGTTTCTATTACCCCATTGTCCCCTGTGCCTGCTTCTCCTGCTTCACCTCCTGCGTAGTTCATTCGTTCCCCTTGGGTTGGAGCGTTGTGAATATCTGCTTCTGAGTAGCTCGTAGATTGTGGAAAGGCGTTATTTGCCTTGGCGGGTTGTAGTGGGGATTGGAGGCCTGTTATGGAGTCATTCGAGGAGAAGATGACATTTCCTGGATTTTTTAGGAAGGCAAATTTTGTGTAAATTTTCGGCTGAAAATTGTGTTTTGTCTCTGTTTGCTGACCCGCTACAATGAGTAGTTGGTGAGTGTTTTTCCTTTTGTTACTTCTGGGTTGTTCTGGAAGTTGGATTGGGCTGTGGTTATTGTCCTTATCGGATTGTTGGCAGCCAGTTTGCGGACCGTCGTTTATGGTAGTATTGAATTCATTCCTTATTGTTTTGTCTTTTTCTTTTTTACTGTTGGTAGCTCGCTTATTTTTTTCCGGTGATGCTGAGC